>NC_136885.1:19008833-20208833 GCF_949152265.1 Phoxinus phoxinus
AATGCTCTAGTCTCTACAATGTCGGACACATAACAGTAATAGATATGATTAGCCTTTGACTTGACTACAATCAAACAGCTAATAATGTGTTGTTAATGTTACACAAACCATGTTACCATTCACCATCTCAGAGACAGACAGCTGCCTTCTATAAATAAGCATCCTTCGAAACACTTTGGTTACATGTTTGTTTCAAACCATGTTTTTGAGACTACACTGCAGTTTTGAGAAGAAAATACTCAGCAATAGTGTTGACTGATGAATTTGCACATGCGTGGCTTGTCTTAAAGCATATTAAAAATGCCACATAGACATTTAAACAAGATTCAAATGTATTCACAATACTGCACACTTGCTTTTAATATCATATTTAGGGCCCGAGCACTGATGGTGTGAGGGCCCTATTGGAGTTGCTCCGTTTATGCTAATTGTATTTACTACAAATGAGTTTTCCACCCACCCCCAAGCTTATTATTCTCTGTTGCAACTGACCACAGTTGTAGTTCATGTGGAATATTTTTAAATGGCCATTTCACATGTGCTAGATTCCAATGGTGTGATATTTTAAATGAGATTTGGGAATGTGGGCAAATGCAGGCATATCAAATCTACATTGTTGTACAACAGATTACAGAGCTTATTCGATTCTGGCCCAATGTCTCCAGCGTGACGGTGACGCCGCGTCACCTCCCAGTCACAGGCAGAGAACTTCCCGTGTCATAAGGTCAGCCGTATAGCCCGATGTGTTTGTGTTTTAGTTGGATAGTTTATTTCTGAAAGCAAATCAAAGTTGGGCAAGAGCTGAATGTTCTATTAGATTGAAGGCTATGAGTGTGTGGAGATTGGATTTGAGAGCGAGAACCGGCCATGTGACAGATAGAGCCGAGCAGGAACTCCCCGAGCTAAATGTCATAAGGGCCACGGTGTCACGGGGCCTGAAAATGATACACTACCATTTTTCATCATCTGCTCCTGAGACAGAGAGACACAATTGAATTGGGAGGCAGTATTGCAAATGAAAGATGTTTTATGAAAACTGACAATGGCCTGTCATGGTTATATAAAATGGTTTGAATTGTCATAAATAAAGAAATGCAAAAAAAAAAGAGGATGGAATTGAAAGGATATGTAAATCTCTCACTCTAGGGGGAGTGCACAACTGACTTGCTTGAATATTACAATTTAGGAGCTATTTATGATTGCAAATTTCAAACTCAATTTGCAACATACTTAAAATACATGGAATCTTAGAGTGTGTGTGTGAAGGGGATGTTGAAGAAGGACTATTTTCCTCTAGACTTACTGTACCAATTTACATTTTTTTACTTGAGTCCAAAAACTTGTGTGCTGACAGGGCGACGGAACGACTGTTGAAAAGAGGAGTGCAATATTTCGTCAATGCCATAGAAACTCTGGCGGAGAGAAGGATGGCAGGCCGATGAGAGTGAGGCACACAAAGAGGTGACAGAGGTAGATCACGAGAGAGTGAACGAACAAAAGGAGGACAGAAATAGCTTTCGAAAGAGTCAATGTAGCTTGACACAATGGGTGTAGGGCGAAGACAGGAGGAGCTGGCGAGTGTGTGTGTGTGTGCGTGTGTGTGTGTGTGTGTGTGGGGGGGGGGATGCTTTACAAATGGGCAGGGAGAAAAGACAGGTGAGAAATAGTAAAAAAAACAAAAAGAAGGAAAAGACAAAAAGACAGAGGGATTCCCCAATGACACCTAATCTCTTCCTCTCTTTCTCACTGTCCTCTCTCCCTCTATTCCCTCCTTTTCTCCCAATAAATCATTTTGACTTCTGCTTAACCAACTCATTCCCAGCAGACGGGAGGCAAACTGCAACTATCCCTGCCCTGCAACCCTCTCCTTCCTCTCGCTCACTCGCTTTCTCTCATTCTAGGAAAAAACCCGAAAAAATCAAAAACTATCATGAGTATCACCAAGGCAACATGTCTTAAGGCATCATGAGATCGATGTTCATGTAGGTGAATAAATATTACATAGCACTTTTTACATTAGATAGATAGATAGATAGATAGATAGATAGATAGATAGATAGATAGATAGATAGATAGATAGATAGATAGATAGATAGATAGATAGATAGATAGATAGTATTTGTGTGTACAGGTGTGTGTATAGTTATGGAAGGCTCACGTGGCACATGATCAAGCGAGACTGATTACTATCATATGAACATTAACATCAGCTCAACATCCTGTGTGTGTGTGGATGAGTAGATCCCATGAGTGAAGGACAGAGATAGAGATGAGCAATCCATCAATCCATTCACCATCCTAAGAGGATTTCCCATAATTATTCCATATTAGAAAAGACTTACACTGTCGAGAGAGAGAGAGAGAGAGAGAGAGAGAGAGAGAGAGAGAGAGAGAGAGAGAGAGAGAGAGAGCAGGTGTGGATAGAAGGATGGAGGTTTGCGGATAATAGGATATAAAGCACTGCACTCTGACAGACAGTAAGAGGATTGTGGTGGTAATTAAAACTGCTCTAGGAACGGTACCCGTCGTAATTGTTTAGTTATCATATACAAAATAAAGTTTTTCTCCTCCGTCGCGAGAGAAGCTGTCTGAAAGCATCCCTGAAAGACGAAAGCTCAGAGCTAGAGCCAACGGACGCGCGCTTTTGTCCTGGGCAGGAGGCGGAGCTGGTGACTGAACGAGCACAGCCTACCAAACAGCGCGCGCGCTGGTGTGTGTGTGTGTGTGTGTGTGTGTGTGTGTGTGTGTGTGTGTGTGTGTGTGTGTGTGTGTGTGTGTGTGTGTGTGTGTGTGTGTGTTTGTGTGTGAGTGAGAGAAAGAGAGAGAGAGCGCTGAGGATATGGCCAAAGAGAGCGAATAAAACTCGCTCGAGCACTTGTTCGTCACACAATTGTAAGTGTGAAACATCCCGCAGCCGCGCGCAGGATTCTCCATGCGCATCCAACCAGATACGATCTCACGAGCAGCATCAACAAAAGAGAATATAGTTTTACAATCAAGGAGCCTCGTTATCTCACGAGTTTCTCCAGGGCTACAGGGTGGACATATATCTCTCTTTCCCGCATTTAAACTCACACCACCCGGCTGCCTGCATCTCCCTGCTCCGTCCGCGGAGAGCCATCAGCGCGCGAACAGTGGTGGTCTCCTATCGGACCATTGGATTGGGGTTGACGCCATGGGGACAGAGGGAGGGGATCTTCGCTATGGATTCTGACTTTTTAAACACTTAATATAACATATAGATTGCGAAAACCCATATCTAAGTAGTTGAGCGAGCTGCGCTTTAGGTCGCATCTCTTCTTGTCCTTCTTTACCGAACGGGATGGTTCCAGCGCAGAGTCGCGTGGGGTGAGAAGATCTTGTAAGACTGGGAAGAAAAGCGAGAGATCGAGGGATTATGGCACTCTTCGCCCTCTGTTTTTTTATTCTGACGCTCACCTGCACGAACTTTGACCTCGTGACTGCAGCCAGGCACGCGGTACACTGGAACAGTTCAAACATATCGTAAGTAGCTTTTATCGTCCCTTTTCCACTAATAGCTAAGTCCAAAAATAGATTCGAACAGATTTTTAAAAATGCTTTAAAATGTGTGGGTTTTTTGTTGTTGGTTTCTTTTCAGCCAGGAGAGTAGCCTACCAAAAATAAACCAAATATGTACTATTTTGAAACCAGTTTAGAAGTTTACCTATTTATTGGGACTCCCATATGGAGCAGGTGCATCAGTAGATCAGGACAGGGGCTTTTTGGGAAGTGTTTGTGTGTAATGTGAGTGTTTGTGCATCTTTTTGTATGACCATAATTAATGCAAGCGTTTTTTTATATTTGTTTTTAAGAAGGAGTGATTGATTTTTTATTAACTTTGATCTTGAAAACAACTATAGATGTTTGTTGAATAGTAGTGCTTTGTAGTCCCTCAAATTGGTTCAAATTCTTACTCATCTGAGGTTTTTGTTTCATTTGCTTTTAACTAAATTAATTGACACAAAGCAGCTTTACCATTTTATGCCTCAAGCTTCGATGGTAGTGTCAAAGTCGGCCAGAAAACATGGAAACGATCACTTGAAACTCTAGATGTGTGTACTGACATGACAAGGAGTGACTTCTGTCCCAAATATGAATCTAGTACAGTTACATATCTGCTGTACATGATAGAAATATTTTTCACCTTTGTCCTCACGGAATCTCTTTCTCACTCTCCTCCTTGTGTGTTTCTTTCCATAACTTCTCCGTTCACTCACACTCCTGTATGTTTCTCTCAGGGAGTCTACATCTGCTTTTCCGTTCTCCTCCCTCTTTCAGCATCATACATGGAGCCCAGTGTATAGTCCCCAGTTTCTTTTCATTCCATCTGCTGTAATTAGCAGCACTTTTTCAAAATGACCTCAATATGCCTGCATTGTGACACCATTCAATCTCAGCATCTCTCACTGTCACACACACACACACACACACACACACACACACACACACACACACACACACTCACACACACACACACACATTAGAATGACTGAGGTGTTTAGGTCATGGTCTGACTGAACGGTAAATTAGAGCAACGGTGCAGATAGATGGGTGTGTTGGTGTATTAGTTTGTCATCTGGCACTACCAGTTTTTAAAACCTATGAAACAATGCAGGAATTGACCTAGTTTACAGGTACTGTTCACACTAATAAGTAGATTGGGACAGCATACAAATTTGGCCTAAATCAAAATCAAATTAAACACATGGACCTGCCGGAGGAGTGCCTCTTATATTTACAGGTACTCCTATCTAAATCTCAATCACTCACTCACCCTTCACACATTTTACAGTGATTATATACAAATCTGGAGCCTGTTTTAAGCCGGGCACACATTGTATGATTTTTATGATCCTAAAATCGACATTGGACACCCCCTGGATATTATTTTGCCCCTCTTCGAGTTGCAGTTTGGGCCTTTGTATATAGAAATATTACAATTCATATTTTATTCAAAGGACCATATGATCATTATATTGCCACTGTTTTAAGTTTGGCCATGTGAGTGACTGTAATGTCTGTGGTCAAAGGATGACAGAACTCGAACGTCCTCCCTGAATTCATTTATTAATGAATGCTATTAATTAATCCCAGTAGAGCCATGCAAATGCAAACATTTACAGTCTGAATAGTGTTAAAGACTCTATTCAGAGGTTTTCAATCAGGGTGCTGGGACCCACTAGGGGGCCTCAGCAAACTTCTAAGAGGGCCATAGGATTACTTATTAAAATTAATATAGCCTATATTATTAATCAATTATATATATATATATATATCTCACAAGTTCACACTCAAATAATCAGAATAAAGAGTATACGTATTTGGTGTTCTGTCCGAGGGGTGGGCTCCGAGCTCGGAATTTGGCCCAAACCCACAGTACTCCCCCACCCCCACCCATACCCATATCCCTTGTCTGCAATAGTAACTGGTGAGTCGGCTATGTATGTATATATATATATATTAGGCCTCCTCTTGTGCTGATTGAATAGATCGTTTGAACGTGCTCCTCCCGAACCTTGTTAATAAAACATCATATATACCTTGAACATTTTGTTGGACAATGGAGGCCTTGAGTCAAAAGGGAAATATTTAACGATCCCCAAAATCTTCCTTTGTGGCCAAAATCATACAATGTGACCGTATTGTATTTGACGTTAATTACACATACTTACAGCGAGGCAAAATTTGCTAAACGTTTTGATTCTTCTGATTTTGAAGAAAATTCATGGTAAAATTGACAGTCTTACTTATTGATAACTGGAAGCGATAGTCAAAATATTTAATAAAACAGCAACGATATTGCGTGGGCCAGCTTACGCCTTTGGTGTTTAGCTCTACATTATATCTGCACCTCCATGTGCTTTTAGCTTTACACAAGAGTTCTCACTGTGCAGAGAAATGAAAAGTGCCTCTTCCACCCAGTTTCCCCATAGAGAGAGCTGTCGAACTGCATTAGCATCGGTAGCAGCACGGGGCGGACATGCTACGTGATAAAACCAAATTAAACTGGCTTATTTTCAAGGATTATTTTTAATAAGACTTCCACAGCAAATGCTATTACACACTTTCGGCCCACTGCACAGTAGAAAGTGTGGACATTAACCCCATTTTACTATGAGCTACTGTTTTCCTCATTATTTTTGTGTTCAAGGAAGTGTGTAGCCTACTTTGTTTTGGTTTTTAAAAAAAGTGTATGGGAAAATTAGCCTGTAAGCTAGCATTATATGTGTAGACTTCCCTCTCTCTTCATTACTGCTCTGCAACACTGATGACACCCTGTTACCTCAGCTTGGCCTAGATATACAGCAGAGAGAGAGAGAGAGAGAGAGAGAGAGAGAGAGAGAGAGAGAGAGATGTGATATTTAAGCATTGTATTGCTGAATGTCGAGCTATATGTCCGCTTATTCTCGGGAGTCCGAGCCTAAATGTAGCACAGCATGCTAATAGCTGTGGTCAGTGTGCCTAATTCGGGTCTACAGTCAGAGCTGCACAGTCACTCTGTCTCTCCTCGCCGTGGACTACACAGAACAAGCTAGTATTCTCTGGATAGTGTTTTGACTCGGGGGTGTGATACAGAGCGCGTGTGTGAGTGTTCTACAACTAAACGTCTTTGTTTTCGAGCAGAGCACGTTTGGTGTAAACAGTAAGCGAGGCGCCGTCGGCTATGAGGTAAAAAACGAAAACAAAGCAACCAGACCACTGCCTCCTCATTCATCTTCTAAGAGAGTTATAGCTGAGAGTGTACCTTCAGCTCGCGTACACACACACACACACACACACACAGACACAGACACACACACACACACACACACACACACACACACACACACAGACAATTACTGAGCGTGGAGTGGGCAGTGATCCTAACGGCCCTACACTCTCGCTCCAGTGATGCGTGTCCCGGAAAAAACACAGAACCCCCTCAAATGCATAATTAGAAAACAGAGTTGAATAAATGCATATATACGAACTGCTGGTTTTCCACACATCTGCTGACGAAAGGATTACAGTCACATGAGGGAACACTATGGTATGTAATGGGGAAAAAGCACTGTGAACACATGTGCAATGTTAGTAGAGGTAAAGTGTGTGTGGACTCCAGGGGTGAACATCTCCGCTCTGTTAGAGCACAATTACAGAACACGAGTAGAAAACACCAGCCTGGACTGAACAGAAAGTCTCTAACACGACTGCTAAAACGCATTAAAACTACAAATCAGTGTTGGGTGAAACTGTCAAAGTTTGTTTTTGTCAAAGTCCAAAATATGATTGAAAATGAAATGTGATTGAATCAACCTTAGCACATTAGGCTTTATGAATGACATTTTTAAAGGTTAAACCAGGTACAAGATACATTTAAATTAGATTACATTTAAAAGTTCTTTAGCTAGTGTTATCATCGCAGTTCTTCTTGTAGGCTACTTTAAGTACGGATACCACACACCTCTTCAATGTGGAGTTTTATGTAAATTAGACTGATAATAATGAGTTTTAGACAGCGTTTACACAATAATTAATTAATTTACCTGTCAAACTAAAAAAATAAGCAACTTGGGCATCACTACTGAATATTTTATCCATCATCAAATCTTTCCACTTTGTGTATGCTGTACAGATGTTTACACTCGTTTTTGTCTTTGTCTCTCTTTCTGTCTTCTGTCTTCAAACCTTTACTGCTTCTTCAGCCATTCAGGTACTGATTCTCCCATTGTCTCCGCTGCTAAAGCTCGATAATAATTGTGTACCATTGTCTAATTTTCATTCTTCGCAACACCAAACTACTAGATATGGCATATTGGCTGACGCTTCAGTAGATAAGCACGAGGAGGATACTCTCAGATGCTTAGTGAAACACAGCGGGACACGTCATTTCAACATGGTGAACGTGGAGACTGACCCACACCTTACATAATTAAAACAGTTTTTGTAGAAAACTAGTATGTGTACAAATCTCATGTGGGTGAGTGTACAACATTCAGATGACTTGCTCTTCACAAAAAAATGATTTATTTCTAAATGTTTGAAACTTTAGAAATAAGCACCTTTTATAGAGCTTTAATGTTTTTCGTGATGTGTTTATTTATATGTAAGTCTATATAGAAAGTTATCATGAATGTATTCAGGAATACACTTCAGGCGAACGTGATTTCTGCTTTTGGACATTTATTTACCGCTGGGTAAAACTGCATGCTCTGACTAGCGTGTACATTTTTTAGGTACTAAAATATTTGAAGATCTTGTTTAAATACACTTGTATACTGATGAGCCAAAACATTATGACCGGTCACAGGAGAAGTGAATATTGTTGGTCATCTCCTAACAAGGCCACATATTAAGGTCTGGGTAGATTAGATGGTAAGCAAACAATCAGTTCTTGTAATCTTCGTGTTGGATTCAGGAGAAATGGGCAGGAATTAAGATCTAAGCGACTTTGACAAGGGCCAAATTGTTGTGGCAAGGCGACTGAGTCAGAGTATCTCTGAAACAGCAAGACTTGAGGGTTGCATCCGGTCAGCAGTGGTGAGAATTTACCAACAGTGGTCCGATGAGGGACGAAGCGGTGACAGGGTGTTGGGCGCCCAAGGCTCATCGATGCACAAGGGCAACAAAGGATATCCTGTATAGTCTGATCCAAAAGGTGTAGGCCTACTGTGGCACAAAAGTCACACAATTTAAATGATAGTAGCTGCAGACCAATCAGAGTGCCTATGATGACCCTTGTCCACCGTCGAAAGCACCTACAATGGGCATGTGAGCATTGGAACTGGACCTTGGAGGAGTGGAGGAAGGTTGCCTAGTCCAATGAGTCCCGTTTTCTTTTACATCGTGAACGGCAGTGTATAGGCTCCGATATACTCACGGCGAAATCCTTTTTTGTTTTGGGGTAAAACAAAGTTCGAAATACGTGAGCAGCGATATACTGTTATCAAACATCTGATAACACGCACACTGCTGAGAGCGACAGTTAGATAAATATGCATATATGTACAGCACTTTCTTCTCGGTAGCAAAATAAAAACGCATCAAAATTGATAAAAAAGCATTTATTTAATAAAGCACAAGGAAAGCATCTGATCATAGCAATCTGGATATGTTAGCACGAGCTCTGCAATTCAGCACTCTTGTAAAGTCACGTCACATTTTTTTATATAGGACTTTATATAAAAACTTTATATAAACCTTAAAATCAAGTAGCTTTACCATATTAAACATGAAAAACAGTGTCATTGTATCGTTTCATCAGATGTACAACTTTTTCATTTTCATTCATGGACATCTGTTCGCAACAGACTCGAGAGGATAAAGGAACTGGAAAAGATTTCCATGTGAAAGAAGGCGGAGCCTCCGCGCACACCTACATATTACGTAATTGCCAAGGAACAATAGAACAAAGGTGTTTACCAGCCGAAGCAAACTTTTCCAGAAAATTTGATTTGGCAAGCTGTTTCAAACTCCCAAGACGAACTCCAAACGAAGTGCGTTTTAGCGTAATTTTGTTCGAAATGACACCACATCAGTTCGATCTTCGATTTCGCTTGAAGTATATCAGGGCCTTAAGTGTGTGCTGTTGCCTGAGGCAGTAATGGGACCAGGATGCACTGTGGGATGACGACAAGCCGGTGGAGGGAGTGTGATTCTCTGGCCAATGTTGCGCTGGGAAACCCTGAGTCTGGCCATTCATGTGAACTTAAAACATCTCTTCATGACTAGGGTGTTCCCTGATGGAGGTGACCTCTTTCAGCAGGATAATGCACCCTGCCACACTGAACTCATTTCCCAGGAATGGTTTGAGGAACACGATGAAGAGTTCAAGGTGTTTCCTTGGAATGGCCTTTAAATTCCTCTGGTCTCAATCCAATTGAGCATCTGTGGATGTGCTGGACCAACAAGTTTCGATCCACGGTGGCTCCACCTCGCAACCTACTGGACTTGAAGGATCTGCTGTTAACGTCTTGGTGCCAGATACCACAGGGCACATTCAGGGTCTTGTAGAGTCCTTGCCTTGGCGGGTCGACACTGTTTGGGCAGCACGCAGTGACCAACAGCATATTATGCTTGTGGTCATGATGTTTTGGCTCATCAGTGTATACAAGTAATATGTACATTTAACTTTTTTTGTTTGGCTTCCTTCCTTTTGGGGTTCAAGTGGGTTCAGACCCTTAAAACTTCTTTCAGATGTGCTAGTAGCATCAAGTGTGCAATTTCTGAAAGGATTACTTGTGTCCTGTTACTCAACTTCCTGCAGTGAAGTGGGGTTGGATCGCTGTCCAGGCGCTAAAACTAGAAAAGGGGTCTTGTTTACACTTTGTTTAATACATTCTTTAGTTGAATAAGCGTCAGAACGAGTTTTTCTCTGCTTAATAATATTAGTACATTTTAAAGCTGCAATAGTGTTCAAAAACCTTATGAATAATATATGCCACCTATACATGAAAGTTTATGAACATGTTCCCTCAGCCTGCACCTTGAAGATTTCAACTAAAGGTTTAATTTAACAAAATAATTGTAGTTATATCCTCTGTTTTAAAAAACAAATATATTTATTGTAATGTAATAATATGCTAATAAATTTGTTGCATTTTTGCTAAAGTAGAATACATTTCTTTCAAAAAGAAAAAAAATCATATTTTTTTTCAGACCCCAAACTTAAGTGTATTTAAAGGTAGTGTATGTAAGACTATAGGAAACTCTATAGCAGATAATTGCATAGCTTGCATTAATAAACAGTAATAAACAGTAAAGTGATGACCTGTGTGTGTGTGTGTGTGTGTGTGTGTGTGTGTGTGTGTGTGTGTGTGTGTGTGTGTGTGTGTGTGTGTGTGTGTGTGTGTGTGTGTGTGTGTGTGTGTGTGTGTGTGTGTGCGCGCGCAAGAGAGAGCACAGGTGTGTCCAGGTGTCGTGCAGATGGCTCTCACACTTACAGGTTGGTTCAGGTGAGGTGAGCTGATTTCACGCTGTGCGCAGGTTAAAATCTTGAGGATAAGCAGCCAACTTGCTTATTTCCTGTATTGTCATTAGCAATGCATAAACAAGGGATTTGATTGGCAGGTGGATGAAAAGACTGAACAGCAAAGCTCATAAATCAGATAACAGTCTGAGGTTTGCATATGCAAATTGCTCGGTGCATATTCATGAGTAAACGGAGAGATCTATCTAAGTGACAGAGAAGACCTGGTTCTCGTTCATCAACTTTGCGTTATCATTGAGTGGAAGCTGGTCTGTGCGTGTGTGCGCCTGATGTGCTTTATGATGTTTGTATCTATGTGAAGAGCAGCAGTCTTAATTAATAACGCCAGTTCAACTGAGGTTGATGAATGAGGCAGTTGTGCATAACCACATCCACTTATCACACCAATCACTTCTGTTTATTTATTCTTCGTCACGGTGAGGGTTGCAATGAATGCAGGGGATGCCATGTAAGAAGATGTTCCACGCTCTTTCTTTTCTATAACGGCGTCTTTACTTAGTTAGTCATAATCACACTGTTTATTCATTTAATGTTTTTAATACTCTTCTCACCTTCTGTGGCTTAGCCTACCTTCGTTTCGTCTCCTCTTTTTAATTCTTATGAATACCATTTCTTTCTTTATTACCCATCTCCAAACTGTGTGACACTCTCCAAGAGCATGATGGGAGCAGTGATCCCAGCAGTCTTGGCACACTTTAATAATCCAATAAAGAATTGTTGTGCTTATGAGCATTTTGGAATTAGTTCCATCATGTTTTTGGATGCACTGATATATATTTTAAAAGTATGGCATATACAGATTAATGATAATTATTGTTCTGTTATGGTCAATAACTAATAAATGGTCAGTATTAAAATTAAACTGTAAAAACTCAAAGTAACTGTGTTAAATGCTACAAGTGAAGTGAATTTTAAGATTTGCTCAAGATTACATTTAACAGTGTTAATAAATATTTTTTTTAAAGACTAACTAGCATTAAAGTGAGCAAAAACATGCCAGAAATGCACGTTTATTTAACTTAGTATTGGCCACAATACATATACTGTATAATACTACAGTATATTGTCTGATAATGATAGATAAAAAATATCTCTCAGTCGATAACCAATTCATATTTTGTGAATCCCTAGTTCCAGGTATTCCAAGTATTATCATACATAAAGGTAGCTACTTTGTACATCTATTTAAACTAACAAATATTAGAATGTTTATGAAACAAGCCTTTTGTGACCATTTAAGAGCATTAGATGCCGCGCACAAGCCCAATGAGGTTCAAGACCTTATTTAACCAGGAACAATAATAATTTAAAAAATGTATTTGAAAATAATATAATTAGAATGTTGCCTGTCTATAATAATATAGACAGACAGTTTTACTCACTGAGAGATGTATTTGTGAGGGAATAATAATTTTATTGGAGTCTTACACACATGATGTACAGTTAGTCTGTGGTGTGCATTCTTTTGAACAGGAATTCTAGAAGTGGCTTGATGCAGCGCAGGAGATGCAGACTTAGTAAAAAAAATGTTGTCTGCTGAGCCATTAGAAAAATGTTCTTGACCCTTAAGAAACTTTTATTAATGCTGTCACATAAGAAATCTGCTTCACAGGTAAAATAAAATGAATTGCTAAAAATGTAAAGTCTTTATCAGTACTAATATAAATACTACTTCGAAATCCTGAAATAATAGAATCATGTTAAAAAAAAAACTACATATTTTATTTATCTATTATGAATTTTATGTCGTTTTGGTCTTTTGTCTTTTTTCTTTAGAAAGGTCCAGAAATTCACCATGTTTTTTTTTTGCCAGGTGTGTGATATTTTAATGTGATGTCATTACGTTGCTGAATTGCTGATCATGGTTTCGAGTATCGATATATCTGCCCTCTCCAGTGAACACAAGAACGTGCAGTTATCTCAGGCAACTTAATCCTTAATCAAATCTGCAAATCCGTTTGAAGAACCAAATGATCCAGAGATCAGTTACCACGGTTAGAAGATCTGGCATCCGTCAAATAATCTCAGATGTATTAAGCGAGATACAAAGAATAGACCCCAGGATGTTTGTTCAGCTAGCCTAACTGAAAATTCTACGATTTTTAATATTGAACAATTTTGTTGATTTGTTAAGGGTTGGTGATTCACAGCATGCTGTTTGGTATTAACAATTCTTAATTTTCTGTAGTCTCGTCATGTCGCCATGACATTTTTAGTTTTCTCAACTTTTTTATTTTTGACAGTGCAGCGGCAGGAGGGGGTCTGTTTCGTACTTCAGGGAGGATGTTAATGCAGATGGAAATGATGTGTATTTCGAGCTTCTTCCAGTCTCCAATTATTCACTTCAAAAGCAGGCCAGATTTGACACACCTTTCATTACTACAACTCATGATGATGAAACGAACAACACCGGCTCTCGCCTCACAACACTGTGTTTTATTACAGCCAAATTATTTACATAGAAACGCCATCTCTTGTGGTCTCGTCATCCCTCTTTTTGTGAAATGGCCATGATTCAGTCCTTATCTGGAAGTTGGTTTTCTAAATTTATGGCCATTTCTAATCTGTAATGCCTCAAAGAGTAGAACAGGGCTCATGTCTCCCCTTTGCCGCCAAATTTCCCTATACGTCTTAAGAAAAAAACAGATTCGTTCTTTGCTCAGCGGTAAAAGTAAGTTTGAAACACCTTTTAAGTGACATAGGCCTACTGTTTGTCACGGAATGGTAAGAAGTGAAGCGGTGCGAGGACTCAAGTGCAGGAGAATTATGTTTTAATTACAAAAGAAAACAAACACAAAACAAAACCCACGACGGGGAAAACATGACTAACAAATACAGAAACAGAACCAGAACCAGAACCAGAACCTGAAACTTACAGGAGACTCACGGGGAACAGGAAACATTAGACAACGTACCGACACAGACTGCAAACAAGAGGGGACTTAAAAATGGAAACTAATCAGGAGGGAACAGGTGGATGAACTCAAACAATAATCAGATAACAAGGGGGAGGGATCAGACAATGACACGAGCACATGGCCCAAAATAACAAAACACCCATGTGCAGCACAAGACAGGACAGGCATGTGACATTACCCCCTCCCTACGGAGCGGCTACCAGACGCTCCATAAGACCAGGGCGGGACGGGAGGGACAGACCAGGGCGGGACGGTAGGAGCAGACGACCCATTGGGCGGCCAGGGTGAAGCAAACAGTCCATCGGGCGACCAGGGCGAAGCAAACAGTCCATCGGGCGACCAGGACGAAACCGGCAGTCCATCGGGCGGCCACGGCGGAGAAGACCCCTCGGGCGGCCACGGCGGTGAAGACCCCTCGGGCGGCCACGGCGGTGAAGACCCCTCGGGCGGCCGCGGCGGTGAAGACCCCTCGGGCGGCCGCAGCGGTGAAGACCCCTCGGGCGGCCACGGCGGTGAAGACCCCTCGGGCGGCCACGGCGGTGAAGACCCCTCGGGCGGCCACGGCGGTGAAGACCCCTCGGGCGGCCACGGCGGTGAAGACCCCTCGGGCGGCCACGGCGGTGAAGACCCCTCGGGCGGCCACGGCGGTGAAGACCCCTCGGGCGGCCACGGCGGTGAAGACCCCTCGGGCGGCCACGGCGGTGAAGACCCCTCGGGCGGCCACGGCGGTGAAGACCCCTCGGGCGGCCACGGCGGTGAAGACCCCTCGGGCGGCCACGGCGGTGAAGACCCCTCGGGCGGCCACGGCGGTGAAGACCACGGCGAAGACGACCACTCGGGTTGCCACGGCGGAGACGACCACTCAAGCGGCCACGGCGGAGACCTTCCCTCAGGTGGCCAGGGCGGATCCGGCTGTGCAGGCGGCCGGAACGGGGCAGGTCCTTCGGGCGGCCATGGCGGAGACGACCAGGGCGAAGACGACCACTCGGGCGACAGCGGCACAGCAACAGACACCGTCTCAGGAACAGCAACAGCCACCGGTTCAGGAACAGCAACAGCCACCGGCTCAGGAACAGCAACAGACACCACCGGCTCCTCAGGAACAGCAACAGACACCACCGGCTCCTCAGGAACAGCAACAGACACCACCGGCTCCTCAGGAACAGCAACAGACACCACCGGCTCCTCAGGAACAGCAACAGACACCACCGGCTCCTCAGGAACAGCAACAGACACCACCGGCTCCTCAGGAACAGCAACAGACACCACCGGCTCCTCAGGAACAGCAACAGACACCACCGGCTCCTCAGGAACAGCAACAGACACCACCGGCTCCTCAGGAACAGCAACAGACACCACCGGCTCCTCAGGAACAGCAACAGACACCACCGGCTCCTCAGGAACAGCAACAGACACCACCGGCTCCTCAGGAACAGCAACAGACACCACCGGCTCCTCAGGAACAGCAACAGACACCACCGGCTCCTCAGGAACTGGAACAGGCTCGGCGGTGGTCATCCTGTCCAGAGACACAGGCTCGGTGGCAGACGTGACGTGAACCGTCTCTAGATCGGAAGGCGTTCCAGGCCGCTGGAGCGGGGCCGGCAGGGCGAGCAGCTGGGGCGGGGCCGGCAGGGCGAGCAGCTGGGGCGGGGCCGGCAGGGCGAGCAGCTGGGGCGGGGCCGGCAGGGCGAGCAGCTCGGGCGGGGCCGGCAGGGCGAGCAGCTCGGGCGGGGCCGGCAGGGCGAGCAGCTCGGGCGGGGCCGGCAGGGCGAGCAGCTCGGGCGGGGCCGGCAGGGCGAGCAGATCGGGCGGGGCCGGCAGGGCGAGCAGCTCGGGCGGGGCCGGCAGGGCGAGCAGCTCGGGTGGGGCCGGCAGGGCGAGGCACCTGAGCGGTGCGTCAGGGATGTCAGTCACCTTCGGGATGGTCTCTGGGTTAGGAGCCACCGGACAAATAGTTGAAGAGGCCTTTCCTTTCCTCCGCCGTCGACGGACTATCCGCCTCGAGACCACCGGACTCGGGACCACCAGACTCGGGACCACCGGACTCGGGACCACCGGCACTGGGACCACCGGCACTGGGACCACCGGACTCGGGACCACCGGCACTGGGACCACCGGCACTGGGACCACCGGCACTGGGACCACCGGCACTGGGACCACCGGCACTGGGACCACCGAACTCGGGACCACCTGCCTGGCAATTCTCTCCCGATGGCGAATGAGACCCTCCACCATCGCCTCAAAATTGACCCAATCAAATGCTCTTCGGATCAGCCAGTCCATTGGCTCGTCAAGCGCATGATTAAATAAATCCTTTCGAGCCTCCTCGCCAAGGTTCAGCCCCTCAGCTGCGCTACTGAACCTCCGGCTGAACTCTCTCACCTCCATCCCCTGCTGACGAAGGGAGACTAGCTCCTTAAATTGGAGCATCCGCTCCCATTGCAAACAGGAGACTGGTTGCGCACCTCCTCTCCGCTGAGTCCTCATGTGGTCGGTACGTTATGTCACGGAATGGTAAGAAGTGAAGCGGTGCGAGGACTCAAGTGCAGGAGAATTATGTTTTAATTACAAAAGAAAACAAACACAAAACAAAACCCACGACGGGGAAAACATGACTAACAAATACAGAAACAGAACCAGAACCAGAACCAGAACCAGAACCAGAACCTGAAACTTACAGGAGACTCACGGGGAACAGGAAACATTAGACAACGTACCGACACAGACTGCAAACAAGAGGGGACTTAAAAATGGAAACTAATCAGGAGGGAACAGGTGGATGAACTCAAACAATAATCAGATAACAAGGGGGAGGGATCAGACAATGACACGAGCACATGGCCCAAAATAACAAAACACCCATGTGCAGCACAAGACAGGACAGGCATGTGACACTGTTAACAAACATCCCTATGCTGTCCACAAAAAACGACAGTGGTGAGAAACGTCCAATCATGTCACTTTATACAATTTATTGTTTTTAACAAGCAGTTTTTCAGTATTAAACACTAAAAAAGTGTCAGTGTCACTATCAGTTAAAATTACAATTTCAGTTTCTATAAAGCAGCTCTCCTGTGTGTTCATGTTTTTACTTGTGTCTGACCTCGACGGAATGAACAACTGAAAACGAACCAGAGAAGATTTCCATGTCAAAGAAGTTCCAAGGTGTAAACTTTTCTAGATAGTTTGCTTTGGTAGGATCTTTCAAGGATGTAAAAAAACGTTATTTTGGCCTGATTTTGTTCGAAATGACGTCACACCAGTTCGTTCTTCGATTTCGCTTTAAGTGTATCAGAGCATCCAGCTGGCAGATGTCCAAACCCCCTTTAAAACCAGCAAACAATTATTTTAGGCTGGTTTAAGCTTCTTCTTTTTTTCAGCTGAGAAAGATAATAAGTGTGCTTCAGATCACACACACACAGACATAAACGTGCATATACGCACTAATAAATTAGTTTGTATGGTTGTCTGTGTGGTCCCTCTGCTCTGAGTGTATGTGTGTGGTCTCTGTGTGTGTGTGTGTGTGTGTGTATGTGTGTGTGTGTGTGTGTGTGTGTGTGTTTGTGTGTGTGTGTGTGTGTGTGTGTTTGTGTGTGTGTGTGTGTGTGTGCGCGTGCGCGTGTGCGTGTGCGTGTGCGTGTGCGTGTGTGTGTGTGTGTCCTTTGAAGAAGGGGAAGTGAGCAGTGTAAATGTCTGTGATTTGAACAGGAAGAGCCGTGACTCCCGCTCATTTAAATCCAGCAGGCTGATGGAGGTGAATCGCTCAATGGAAGAGTCATCTCATCTTAATGAATAGAGGAGAAAAAGAGCATTTGGAGTCTTTCATTCTGTCCGTCTTTCTCTGATTCTCCTGTTACTCTGCTCTTTCGAGCTCTTACACACAGAACAACAGCTATCTTGCACACAGACAGGCTTCAAAGCATTTAAACGCACACACACATATAGTGAAATGCTGCCTGGGACTCGCGTACACAGTGATATACAGACATATGACAGCAGGATATATCCTCGTCTGTGTGTGTTCTGTAAAATTGGGTGTTTGGAGGCTTTCTGCCCTCTTTTCACATCAGCAAAAGACAACTGGCTCATGTGATCCATTTGAACACACACAGAAGTGCACAAGTAGGAGATCGAGTAGCTCTAATCTAGACAGACAAGCTAATTCGGAAAGTATTGCATATGCAAATGTAAACGTGAAGAGGTTGAAAAGCAGAGACTTTCAAACAGGTTATAATGCTGCTTCGTGTTAGTTTAGTGTGACCGACGCGTGATCTGGGTTTTTAGCAGTGGTTAAATGACACTTTCATTTTATTTCTTGTCAACACATCAGGTTAAAGGGTGGTAGAGGTCAGAGATTTAGACCTGCATTAACAGTGCCTTAAGGTGAAGTGTGTAATTGTTTTGTTTTTGGATGTTAAAATACTTTCTCGCAGTTTAATATGCAGAGACAACTATAAGTAAGCCATTTGTTGGTTGATTCTCACAAAAAGTGTAAACACTGTGGCTCTGTGGGGCTTTCAAAACTTTGTTTGTTTGAGAATCCTGACCAGGCTGGCATAGCAACACTGACTCTGACCAATGGCAGATGGAACGAGTGTTTAGGGAAACCAGTTTGAAAACAGTCATTGGTTGAACATGAACATTAACGTGAGCATTGAACATCTGGAATAACATAGTATAATAGTATATTTCTGCCATTTAAAGACATATCAAACATGATAAGAATAGAACACTATTCTTACAGCTACACTCAAAATAGTTTTGTGAGGTAAAATGAAATGGTTATTTATTTTAATATTATTTAATATGCTTAAATCAAACTACAATAACATAAGTATTTTTTTCAGTGTCAGTTCATGGAGAAATAGCTCCTTACTGCTAAGAATGAGTGTCCAAACTCCAATTCTTATTTAAGAAAATGAAAGACAAAAAATCACAGCTGCTGCTTCCCATGACACAGTTTTTCCATATTCCCCTTTGCATATAACTTAATTTTTAATGGAGAATTGTGAGCGCTTAGGCTTTAAATAAGTGTTTGTGTGTTTACTTGCGTCTTCTCTCTCTCTCTCTCTCTCTCTCTCTCTCTCTCTCTCTCTCTCTCTCTCTCTCTCTCTCTCTCTCTCTCTCTCTCTCTGTGTGTGTGTGTGTGTGTGTGTGTGTGTGTGTGTGTGTGTGTGTGTGTGTGTGTGTGTGTGTGTGTGTGTGGAATGGGGATTTTAATGGGGATTTTTGGCCATTAAAGCCATCATTAGCCAGGCCACGAGTGCGCCCTGTTCACCATAATCATGAACATAATTAGAGAATTAGCGAAAGTTGGTGTGTATGTGTGTGTGTGTGTGTGTGTGTGTGTGTGTGTGTGTGTCTGTGTGTGTGCGTGTGTGTGTGTGTGTGTGTGTGTGTGTGTGTGTGTGTGTGTGTGTGTGTGTGTGTGTGTGTGTGTGTGTGTGTGTGTGTGTGTGTGTGTGTGTGTGTGTGTGTGTGTGTGTGTGTGGTTTTTTTGAGTGTGTGTGCACATCATGGATTTTAATGGAGTGATTTTAAATGGACAAGCTAAATTATGACCTTGTATAATGGCCTTTTTTATCAGCCAATGTCAGACTGTGCTTCAGGATTGGGTCTCTATGTCACACTGATGAGTGTTCGTTTTTGTGTGTGTGCATGTGTTTTTGTGTCTAATTCAAGATTTTGTTTGTGTATGGCAATTTTTTTAAGGCTGTCAATAGTTTGACGTTTTAATCTAATTATTTATATATGTCAGTTAATAAATCTAATTAGTTGGATTTAAGTTCATGTTTTGCTGAAAAAAGCCCCAAAATAAAGATGCAAGATTATTAAAGAATATTTTTTAAAATGTATCAACGTTTGCCCTCTAGAAGTAGCTTGGTAAAAAAAATTAATGGTAAAAAAGATTAATAGATTAAAATGAATAGCTTAAATTGACAGGCCTACAGTTTTTTTTTCCTCCAAAATCCATCTCATTGCATTTAAATCAATTTACCTCTTAAAGCATTCTCTGTCTGACTGGCCTTCTTTTCTGTAACACTGAGTAACTCCACCCTGCACACATGTAATCCATAAAATACAGAATGTACACCAGATTCTGTGAAATAAACCAGTTTCTGTGTGTGTGCGCGTGTGTGTGTGTGTGTGTGTGTGTGTGTGTGTGTGTGTGTGTGTGTGTGTGTGTGTGTGTGTGTGTGTGTGTGTGTGTGTGTGTGTGTGTGTGTGTGTGTACATAAGTCTTTACTTCAAAATCCTCTCTTGCCTGTATGTGGTTGCACAGAATATCAATGCCCTACTGCAGGTCCCACTGTCTGAGTGTGTGGGGAAGAGTAGTTGTTAGCATTGCAGGCTTATGGTAATAAATGCATTTTCACAGCAGTTAACAGAATTCTGTGTCACATCCCGGGAGAAAGACAGAGAAAGGAAAGGAGATGTCTAGAAAAGAAGAATTGAATAGAACACAGGTAGGTATTTATAAAGAGGAAGATGGAGGTTGGGGGTTGGGGGGGGGGGGGGGGTCTAGTGAGAGCTCTTTTCTTCTTCCACTCTGGGTTTACTCACACGTGCGCGCACACACATGCAAATGCAGACTCGTTTTTTGTAATGAAAGGTAGCAAGAGAGTGCACAAAGGATTTTTGTGGGTTGTCAGGGGTTTGATTATAATAATATTATAATTTGATTCTAAGTTTTAAGTACGGGTAAAAAAAAAAAAAAAATTATTTAGCCAAAATTAGTTTTAATT
The DNA here is from genome assembly GCF_949152265.1 of Phoxinus phoxinus. NCBI lineage: Eukaryota > Metazoa > Chordata > Actinopteri > Cypriniformes > Leuciscidae > Phoxinus > Phoxinus phoxinus. Next base: position 19,029,491 of record NC_136885.1, read on the forward strand.
CTGTGCTGACATATGAGTCCACGGTTTTGTCAGCAACACAGAGGTGTAAAGTGTTATTGTAGTACTTCATTGCACTATACATACTGTAACTACAACTTACTATATACTGTAAATATTTTTGTTAGGAATTTGTACTTTTACTGTACTGTACTGTACTGTACTGTATGACTTGTAGTCGTACTTTTAATTAACAATGTAAATTTCAAAGGATTTGTTACTTACATCGTTAAAGTGTGTGTAGTGTGTAAAAATTGTACCCAGTTAAAAGTCAAATATCTAGTCAATGCTTTTAATTGTAGGCTAGTAGAAATTGACCTTGTTTCTTAAGGCCCATTCACACCAAGAACAAACTATAAATATAACTAACGATAACATTAGAGTCCACACCAGCGCACAATATTGTTCTGTTTATTCTAAGCACGCGCTGCAGTTTTGTCGTCTCCTGCTTTAAATGCTTGAGCTCTTGGATGGATTCTGATTGGCTGTCAATGTTTTTTATTATTCATCAGCTGATGGAAAAAAAAGTTCTGACAGTAATTCCACCAATATAGTTTCTCTGTGTCTTTATTGTTATAGCTGTGGTATTATTTTATATTTCGAATGATTATTTTACACCTATACCAGTATAGTTATATCACCCTTGGAGCGAACAAACCTTTAGCTGTCGAAATTGACCAAGAAACAGCATTTTCCCCTCATTTAAGTAACTTTGCAAAAACTGTTCAAAGCAACCTGTTTAATTAAAATATTGTCAATGGTTCTGTCTTTGAAAGGCTCTAGGATACACCAGATGTTAAGCTAAAAAATTATTCTGAAACACTGTTCAACTTTAAATTCAGCAGCCAGCGACTGATTTTATAGTAGTTTGACACCAGTGTATATAAACAACTTTATTCAAATCATTGTGTTTATGCTTGTGTCCGATGCACCTTCAGTGACATAACTTAAACATCAAAATTATAATTTCCTGCGGCTAAAAACTAAAAAACGTTTTTAAAGCAGGGCTATGCAGTTTCGGGAATTTCTTCGCTGTATTCTCGCTTTTTGCTCGCAGGTTTCGCTATAGAGCTCCCCCTACAGCTTCGGAATAGATATTTGACAACTCTGTCGAAAAACTTGTTGGCGACTCTCAGATATCAGAGGCTAGTAGATCAACGACATCAAAGCAGATGGGATATTCTTAAAACGTCATCTTCATTCGGGTTTGAACAGCGTGAGGGAGCGCAATAATGATAGAATTTTAGCAGATTTATTTTTGCTGTAAATCAATTCTTTACATTCCGAGACCTGATACCACGCGATACTCCCTGGCGCCGCGTCCGGTGGCCTGCCGGCTCAAAGTTGCAAGTGTGTTTTTTCTGCTCGCATGCGATAGGGGAGTGCGAAACGACCACCACTCAACCCGAAAAAAGTAATATAACCATTCCATTTTCTATTTTCCATTATGACCAGTTACATGTGGGCTACGTACTCTGAATTAGGAAATTCTTTGTAAAAATAAAAAATTTCCCTTTGGAAATGTACTTTAAATTCTCACATACAAGTATTAATTTTCATTGCTGGTTCTCCATTAACAGCACAAATCTCCCTAATAATACTAGTAAGTGTTTCTCTAACACGAACGTATGTGAACTCAGATACGCAACACAATAGCACACTCCGTAACTGTATAAATCTCAGCCCGTTCTGTAGGCTACAGTCGAAAATAAAATTAGCATATAAACAGTAAAGCTATAGACACGCACAGACACTTCTGTGAAGGTAAACTCATTTAAAAGTTGAATATACAGTTTCCTCAGTATTGTAGTTGTCACAGGTCTGAGGAGATATTTCTAACAGCTGTCATGAGTTAAATATAATTGAGAGAGGGAGAGGGGAGGAGAGGAGAGGGTTCATTAGAGGAGGGGGAGTGGAGAAAGAGAGAGGATGGGGAGATAAAGGAGAGATGGGAGAGAGGAGGGAAAACAGAGCTGGGTAGAAAGAGAAATGGATAGAGGGATGGCATGTTGTTGCTATGAGATTGGGTCTTATCTGAGGCTCAAAATGACAGCAAGCTGACAACACTCTGCAGCGCTATGACACGAACATACTTTTCACACACTCACACCGAGCAACAAGCGCTTACATTTACAATATGGTTGACACACATCATTATGCATGTGCACACATATACTTACACTCAATCACATGCATGTGACCCAAAGCGCATCATGGTTATACGTGTAATTTTGTGCACAAGTGTGTATTCCTACACTCACACAGGAACATTCATGTTCACAGCTCATATACATAATTATGCAGATACACACATGTGCATGGCCTGGCTCGCACACACAGCTTCTGGAGCCTGGGGTCATTATTTTGGATGTGATGTACAGCAGCTGGAACATGCAGGGGTCTTGTATAATTCCACTGGGACTGCAGCAGACCAGCAAAAAGCTTGTGTGTGTGTGTGTGTGTGTGTGTGTGTGTGTGTGTGTGTGTGTGTGTGTGTGTGTGTGTGTGTGTGTGTGTTTGTGTGTGCGTGTGCGTGCGCGCGTGCGTGTGTGTGTCTGTGTGTGCGTGCAATTTAAGATATGCACGGTGCGCTCTGAATACATTACTTGATCATAATATTTCAGTGTTTTCATCTATTTAATCTACATAATATCCTTCTCTGCTACATTTTGAGCTTTAGCTGTGTGAGTGTTTTTGTGGTGTGTAGCATATCGGTATTATTGTATGTTGTGTGTTCAGACTCTGGCTTATTTGAATGAAACTGGAATAGTTGAAACGAGAGTGGACAAGGCTGGAAAAAAAGAGGGAAAGGAGGGGGGGGGGTAGTCTGGAGTCAGGACGGGGCGAGATGAGAGCGAAAGAGAGGCCTGACTGCCAATCAATTGTAATTATAATGTGGGTCAATTGTAATTAGATTGAACTCTCATGTGACACTGCCACAGTGATATACAGTCAGCATTGCGGACCATATGCTGTTTGTGTGCGCCTGTCGCTCTCAGTCAGTCATATGAAGTAGGTCGGAGACAAAGTGGATGTGAATGACGCAGAGATTTGACTTTGTCCAGTTTTGGGGTCGGCAGATTTAAATACATTACCATGTCAAACATTGGGTTGGACTTTTATATTGCTGCATTTGAATTTACCATTTCTGTTTGCTTTATGTTAGCGTTCCCATTCATCTCAATGGCAGTTGCTTGGCTAGTGCGTGACCCAGTGAATGTATCCCTGCATATGCCTACTTCCCTAATTTTAGTAGGCAAAAAACAGTATGTGAGATTAGTAGTATGGCAGAAATGATAGTATTCATAAAACTAGGTGAAAAGTACTCGGATGACTTACTACTTCCGACAACATTCTAAAGTGCGCATTGAAATGGATACTGTACTATCCTATGAGGCCACGGGACAGCAGTTGTGAATGGCAGTGAAGTGATGCATGTGACAGTGTCAACATGCCGGATGTAGTACGTCCAAATTTAATTCATATGACCCATATAGAACATACTTTTTTAACTCTTGCAAAGTTTGTTCTTTATCAAAAGTATACCTGGGGCAATGGCTGAGAACTTTTTTTATGGGTATTTTTTTATTCTGTGCCTGATTAGAAATGGCAGAAAATCACTTTATCTGTATTTAGCCTTAAAATGTATTTAATGTCTTTTAAATAACACTTACAATTTTAACAAAATTTAAAATGTCAAATTAAATATTTCCCTTTTTAACCTTAAAATAAGAAGCTCACAGCTTAGCCATTTCATACCTCCCAAAAAAATCAGCGACTTTGACTACATCTACAATAAAATAATGAATTAGACTCCTTGCAATGTGTGCTGTTAGCACATATATATATATATATATATATATATAAATACTATATATATATATATATATATATATATATGTGTTGCTAGCATATATATACTGTGTTGCTAGCAGCTACTTAGGCAATTTATAGAAAGATGTTTTTGCGCTCAGATGGCTTAACTGTTGACCAAATAAGGGACTAACTGAGCTGTGTTAACCATACACTTGTAATGTAGTCACGTGTCACTAGATGTGTCCTTTAATTTTGTTGTATAAATAGTGTGAGTAGTGTAAATTACTAACCACTAACTCTATCATACACTTGATAGCTCACCACCTGAAAGATTAACAGTATTAATTGCAAAAGTGGCCAGTGGAATATGTTTGTTACAGTCTGATTGTTTCAATATTAATTACCCAGTCCATTTCACAGCTGCAGATACACATATCATAATAAAAGCCTCTCTCAACCATTACAAGTTTCACTTGGCTGCCTACTATATGATGGCTGTATGTGTGTGTGAAAGCGCATGTGTGTTTTTTAGACAAGTTAACGGAGTGTAAAGCTGCAAGAGCTGTCACTAACAGAGACCCTGGCATCACTGGGTAACTGAATGGAGCGTATCGGAATCGGCTTATATTTTCTGGTTTTGACACGCCACTTTGACATAATTATACACCAGCCTCCAGTCAAAGACAGCACTAATGTTGGAATGAGAGGTTGGAGGTGGGCCCAAAACCCAGCTTTGTCACTCGTAATTAGTGATAAACTTTTCTCAGAGCCTGACTGGGCATTGGCGTCTTGTTTTGAAGTTGGAATCAATCGACAGCGTAGCGACGCCCCATCAGGGATGTGAGTTTCCCACCGGCAACTTTGTCATTGATAATTAGAAGTGAATTTCTAATTTGTTATTGGGCGTCTGTTGCAGATTCCTTCCTCCTCCTGTTTACACCCATCAGACACGTCTTAGATTATCAATAAGACGGGGGAAGCTTGTCACAGTCTCTGCTTGATGCGATTTTTGCTGGCGGGGTGAATGGGGTGAACAGAGAACTGGATGAGCTGAGCAAGAACATCGCTTAAATCAACACAGAAAGTGCTGGTCACTAGCGCTGCACAGTTCTTTGATTTATATCTGTCCTAGTCAGCATTACAGCTGTCTCCCATTGGGACAATTAAAACTACATATAGCAGAGCACACTTTTTTTGAGCCCATACATACCTTAATGCTGCTAACAAATGAAGTAAGGTCCCGTTTCACCGCAGTGTCACACAAGAACATAGTAACTACAGATGGGAGCTAGTGGCCTTGGACTTGGACCTTGGAACACACGTCTCTAGCTGATGTGAGGCTGGCTTGTTAGCCTGGGAGAAGATCCTTAAGTGGTTTTTGTGCTTTCTGTCATCGGCTAACCACATAACAGAAGAGTCTCACACGGGATTTTTCACCTGTTTGCTATTTATAGCGAGTCCAAGGTCAACGAATACCAGCTGCAAGCTGTGACTCGTAGCAGTTCCCAGTGCATACTGTCTGCCAGACTGCTGAAAGCAACATTGGATCTAACTACTAGACTCCTGAAATCAACCTCATTGCATCCATTTAGACTTAACATTCTACCAGATTGATTGATTTTGCCAACCTGCTTTCATGCAGCTAAATTAAAAGATTAGTTGTTCACTCAAAAATGTTTTTTTTTTTCATGTATGCGTTTGGTGTAAATGAGATATTTTGAATAGTGTTGCTCGCTCTTTTGTAGGAAGTTACACTAAAGCTTTCAAGCTTCATACAGGAAGTAAAATATGTATTTATTTCAAATGGTCCTATGTGACTAAAAATGTATTTACTAATAATCTTCCAGTAAGCTCTTAGTTTAGGAACCATTGCGAGTCAGTGTGTTGAATCAGTCAGTCTAATTCTTCAATGAATCATTTGCGATTTTGTGAACCAGATCAATCAATTATTGCTGTGATCCAATAATATAAAAAAAAACTTATTTTATGAATGCTTCAAGAAGAGCTAGGGCAATTGTGAATGTGACTTTTTTGTGAATAATTATTAAAAAAAATCTTTTTGACAAACATATACATTATGGTGGCTAATTTTTATATCATTTCTGGTCTATTTTGAAGCTTCGTTACAAGTGCATTAAAAGGGCGACAAGCATGTTATTCAAAATATTCTCTTTTCTGATACTTTTCCACTGAAGAATATACAGACATATACATAAGGTATATACAGGTTTAGAACAATGAGAGAAAATATATATTTAGGGTAAACTAAGTTTTAATGTTTTGCATCATACATAATGCATTTTAATATTACTAATTCTCTGTTTAGAAAAAAAACAACAATAAAAAAGTCCCAAATCTTCTTTTTTTTTGAACCTGTAATAGCTGTGTGAAGATTGATTGGTAATGGCTTGTCAACACATATCTCCGCAATAAATCCAGTATCTGAGCCCAGCAAGAGCTAGCCTGAGGCAAACGTAGTGCCACGTCCCTTTGGGTAGAAGACTAGGCTTAAAGCCCTCAGAGCATATTGAAATGCCATGTTCGACAGATCCCTCATTTGTGAAGCAGAAATCACCAACTAACCGTGCAAAGAGAGATTTTCAAATGGGATTTCTCACACTCTAACCTTGTAGTGCTGGAATTTCAAATGAGATTTCGCCACCTGCTAGCATGCTAGTGTAAGGGGGATTCACCTGCTGTGTGGGGGGCAGGGTTTATCAACCATTAACTACTGTTCACACCGGCACAGTTTCCCGCCAAATGGTTATCTCTACTGGCCCACCTGCCTTCCTCGCCGCATTTCTTAGCGAAGCCTCAGCTAGCAGATATTTGCAGTACAGCGTAGCATGCCTCACCTGTTAATCACAGAACTGTGATATACGGGGCTTTACCACACTGCCAAACCCTTACATTCTTGTCACCCTACAGTGCTTTACACTAAGTGCAGGCTGTGCTATCTCCTGCAGGATTATCTTGCTCTTCAGATAGGTGTCAGATTAGCTATATGGAGCTATGGATATGCTATCCTCACAATCAGAGGTGTTTAGTTATGTCGGTCACGGTGTTAACTCTTGGTAGTGTGTTGGATTTGATCTGTGCTCTCAATGTGGATGACTAAAGGAAAAAGTGCTATTGATCTCCAGCCAGTTTATCTGGGAGGTGCCAAAGGTTTCTTGAGAATTCAAACAAACCCGATTCTCTAATCAGTGTTCCCACACTTTCTGACCAAAGGCTTATCACTACTGGGAAATGTTTTTGTATTGATTTTATTTAGACAATAAAAAGACAGACTTAGGTAATCATTCTGGATTGCAGGCAAGTTTTATTTAAAATATATTTTTCCTTATTTCCATGGCTTTTTCAGACCTTGAATTGGTGACGTTGCCCATGGTCATGTAGGAACCAGTTTGAAACTCCAACGCTGTCAAAAAATAAAGCTTTATAAAAAATAAAAAAAAATAAAAAAAAAATATATATATATATATATATATATATATATATATATATATATAATTTATTATATATATTATTTATATATATATATAGCACAGTGTTTCTCAACTGCTTTCGCTTCAGGGCACAGATTTTACACTGACCCAGTACTCTATATGGTACCAAATTTATTTGTTTGTAAAAAAGTAAAGATTCACTAAAATCAAGCATAAGAGTTCTAAATATTACTATGTACTGCATAGACTGTACTCTCTGCAAAAATATTAAAAATAAAAATGACATGACATGCTGAATATAAAACCATATAAAAATATTTGTATATCCCACAAATAATTTTTCATTCTGAATTTGATTGTGACCTAAAGATCATTGCGCTGATCTGAAGAGCCTATAGTAGAACTTTAATCCATAATATTCTTGATAAGAAAATTATATATTTTTTGGTAAAGCATAAAGTTTAAGATTGAAAAGGAATGCATGCAAGGAACCCCCTCTGCTCTGATGTCATAGTGTTTGTGTACTGGAGCAAGGACTCTGATATTGTCTTACGCTGACCGAGGCATGTACAGTTTCATATTTTGCCAACACTGCATGTGAGTTTTCAAGTGATCGTTTAGTGTAACATTGAGATGAGTCTGCGTTGTGGTGTCTGAGCTGATCGAAGGACTTCTACAACTCGCATCTCAGCCTGTGAATAAGCAGAAGCAAAATACACAATGTAAATAAATCCACATTATTGGGGTGAACAGATAAATATCATCTGTAGCCAAGAAGACAGGAGGGAAGGCAGTGGAAGCCAGAGGAGAGATGAGTGTTGGATCTCTGAGAGTCTAGTTGACAGCATGTAGAGGGCTCGAGTAAATCCTGGGCTCAGAGGAGCCGCAGTGTGAAATAGAACAGCTTACACTCACACTGGGGGACTTCGGGACATCACATTCCTGCTTTCATCCATCCCTTTCTCTCCTTCTCTCTCAGTTTTGCTCTTTCCTCCTTCTCTCCCTTTCTCTCTGGGGCCATGCTGTGTCTCCTCTGATGCCCCATAAGAAGAGCAGTCACGGTCCATTGAGCTGCATGGACAGCAATTTGGTTGAGCTGCACTCAAAGCTCAACTCATGAGTTTCTTTAGGAATAGTGTGACAGGAGTGTGTGTGTGGTGAAAGGTTTAAGGTTGATGCTGGAATCTCAAACAATTTATTCCAGAGATTTTGTTGTATTTTAATGCTAAATTGCTAAAGCAGTGGGTTTGATACTTTCCTATCGGTCTAAAGAACAGACGCGGCCCCTGGGCTTAAAGGACCCTCTGACTACGCATTCATATGGATATGTGTGTGTTTGAAACGCTGTTTTGTGAAGCGCAGACTTTTTTTCATATGTATGTGTCCGTTTGAGTCTGGCATTGCTACTTTAGACGCGCACGCTAGCCCATTAGCATGTCAATTTGGCGGGTTCCCTCAGCCTGGGTTTGGATTGTAACATTTAGTCTGAAATGAATCACAAATCACTCCCACAGAGAGCTTCACAGAGGGGAAATATAGCCCACTGTGACCAAATCTTTGTTCCAAGGGAGGAATTCGATTTACTGTGAGAATTTTTCGTCTTTTGTACTCCGTTTTGTTCAAGTTGTTAATTTGTCTTTCCCCCCAGCTTGTTTCGAAGGAATATCAGAGCTTTATTTGACCTTGCATTGTTAACATGAGCTATTTCCTCAGTGATTGCTGTGATTGAATAAAGTCTGAGAGAGAGAGAGAGAGAGAGAGAGTGAGAAAGGTACTCGAGGTTAAGATAAATGCACTAGATTCCATTAAACTTGGATTCACTTCTTTAGTTTATATTTGGCCGTTTAGTGAGGGATCTGATGAGTATTGATTCAGCAGAGTGGAATCATTGCTGCTGGGGCGGACGGCGTGTTCACACAGCTAATCTTTCCATTTAAATTATACATCTCTTTTAGAACGAGCGAGCGAGAGAGTGACGCTGTTTCAATGCCTTCCAATACCAATTTTTGGCCACTATTTCTATGCACAATGGAAAAAAAGAACGGGGCCAGAAAAATTGTATTAGACAATCAAATATTTAGAAAGATTACCTTGAGGTGTGCCCCGAATGAGACCCGGCCACAGTAAATAGCAATCTTTATCCTCGCTCTTACTGTGTGCATGAAACCGAGGTGTTTGTGTGCTCACAGAATAGCTGAGACTTTTCGGCATTTACTGTAGAAATATAAATATTTAAATCTGACTTTTAGCACCTTGGGCTGTTTTTCACTCTTTGTTCGAATGCGGTCACTCGCGACTTGTGCCACGCTCCGGCGCGACGCATTCTGGGCCTTATTTTTTTACCATGCCTAGTGGGTTTAATGTTCAATAAATGAGCCATATCCTTGCTTCTAGTTCACACACACACACACACACACACACACACACACACACACACACACACACACACACACTGGCTCTCTGCTGTGCTGATTGGCAGTCATTGTGCTGGAGGGTGAAATATGACTCTAATGTGTTTATCTGTAAACTGTGCAGTGTGCGTTATAAAGTGCCATTCTCACTCCATACGACACAGCTGATTACGACGGCCTCGCTTAGTTTAGCCCTCAAGATACGAGAGAAAATGCGTAAGAGGAACGACTCTATCACTCCTCTTTTCGGCCCGACGGCATCAAACCGTGTCCGTTCGATCGCTCTCATCAGCGCCGCAGGCGGGTAACTATTTTGGAGTGCTCTGACCATTAAAGACGACGCTCGCCATCATAATAAAACAATGAAACAATTAAAGTGTGTGTACGCACACAGGAATTGCTTTTTAAACAGGTTTTTCATGGTTCGCCGCACTGGGAGAGTGACTCTATTCCACATCGTCACCGCTAGTCTTACGAGAATAATCATATTATGTACTAATCGCTCGCGCACGCTTGCACCGAATGCTTGACCAATCAAATTAACAAGCCATCAAAGTGAACTTCAGAGTAATTTGCTTTTCTGGTCCACTAAGTGAGACTCCCTATCTGAGCCACACACACACACACACACACACACACACACACACACACACACACACACACACACACACACACATACACACACACACTTGCCCACAGTGGGATGGAGGGATAAGCTCCTGGGAGAGCAGGATGGGATCAGGGCCATCAGTAGTTAGTGGAGTCTCACTGGTGAAACACACACTCATAAAGAGCAAATGGTTCAGGTGTACAACTATGCAGAGCGATGATTTCCCTTGTGTGTGTGTGTGTATTATAGGATGAATTCGTGTCGGAGTGTTTAAAGCTGGATTTGTGGGTCGGAGGGGTCCAACTGTGCCCATCTGTTGAGAATTAGAAATCGAAACCTATTTACAGAGCTTATGTACGTAAACTCAACCTATGTGTCTGACGTGAAATCGAAACCTTTTTCACTGACAATCTCTTTTCAGCTCCCTGGACTGAAGCATTACAGAATATGAGCCTGAGCCTGTTTACTGAAGCTCTCAGCAGACAAACTCTAACAAGAGAGGAAGGCCAAGACCTGGAAAGAGAGAGAGAGAGAGAGAGAGAGAGAGAGAGAGAGAGAGAGAGAGAGAGAGAGAGAGAGAGAGAGAGAGAGAGAGAGGGGGGGGGGGAAGGAAAGAGAATGATGGAAAAAGAGATTGGATGTCATGCTCAAAGTGTGATTATTCTCTCTCTCTCTCTCTCTCCTTTTCTCTATTTCTCTCCCACCCTCTCTGTCCATCAGTGCTGTTCATGATTAGAATGAAATTGAATTAATGCAGGCATGAATTTACCCACAATCTCTGGCACTGCGATAGATAGATAGATAGATAGATAGATAGATAGATAGATAGATAGATAGATAGATAGATAGATAGATAGATAGATAGATAGATAGATAGATAGATAGATAGATAGATAGATAGATAGATAGATAGATAGATAGATAGATAGATAGATAGATAGATAGATAGATAGATGGATAGATAGATGTAAACTTAAAATGTTGCAGTTCTGATATATAAATATAGTGAAATGCTGTATTTTTTCCCCTTCACGCCTTTGGCCTTTTCTGGTCCATATTATTCCATCCGTCTCGCTTTTGTTTTATTTTCCTCCATCTAGCTTTACTGTGCTATTCATTTATGGAATTAGCTTTTAAAAAAAAATGTCAATCTAACCTTTGACCTCAGGCTCTTCCTTCCTCTCTTTTTTTATAGATTCTCTCTCACACACCAATATAAAGTTCATATTCTTCATCTGTATCGAGGTTAAAAAAAAAATGCAAAAAAAATAAAAAAATTCTTCATCAAAACGTATTATTATTCATTTTAGACGTTTGAATTCTATAAATGCTATTTTGTTTTGGTTTTAATTTCAGTTTTCGTTGTAGTAATTATATTTAAGGTATCAGTTGAGGAATTGTTTTTACTAAAACAAGCTTTTTTTATTTGATTTATTTACAAAAATGTTTCTTTTCGTTTTAGGATCGGTATACAATAATCACTGGGGTATTAGTTTGATCTTTTCCCTTTGAGTTAGTTACAAGCCCATAACGTGTGATATTTTCATGCTGAAAGCAGTCTTCTAGCATCATCTTGTGAATTGCATGCATGAGCATGTATTACGTTGCTGAAATATGTACTATCAAAATTAGCATAAACGCACAGGAGAAATTTCTCATTTAAATATGTCATCCTTATGAATATTTGATTAGATCCTAGAGCACCTCTTAGTTTCCCTCTTACGAGTGGGAATTAAGGTGACTGTGGCGCACTGGAGCCGGAATGGCCTCGTCTGAATATCACTCCAACTGTAAAAACCAGTGTGCCAGGATTCAGGCTTCAGGCTTCTTTGTTTCTTGTTCATTTGTCAGTGATGACCAGGCAGCGATGACATTCTTTGCTTCGTCATTGCTGAAGATCTCATCCAGCACATTACTGTGAGAGCCCTGAGGAATGGATGAAAACCTGGAGTCATAATCATTGCAATGAACACAGATCATCATTATGGTGCTTCTAATGTTTCGCCTGAGCTTTTGTGCCTGATGGATTGGAGACACGTACTCTGAAAATGTGAAAAAGAGAACATGGTGTGTGCGTGTGCTTGCGGTAAGAGGACGTCTGTGTGTTTATGTGTCCGCTGGTTAATTATTCACCATCTCGCCACATTGCTATTCTTTTAGTTTGTGATGTCATTTCAAAACACGGTAGGTCACAAAGGTCTCTCAAATTAGCTAGAAATACCGATACTGGCAATCATTTAAATTTTATGGCAGATATTAAAATATGTTGTATTTAATTATATTTTATAAAGCTAACTTTAATCATTAATTGCTGGACAGTACTCTACAAGAGATGATTATCTTAAAACATTATATATTAGACAAATTATGGCGGCCCCTTTAAGTTACCTATATAACTGCATATTTAATCTAAAAATAGGAGGAAACAAGAGTCAACAAATATTATTTGTATACAGTATCGAACAGTAAGTATCTAATTGTAGTGCATGATGTGGTGTTTATGCGATTCTTTATCACAACTTAAAATCCAACATTGTTTTAACTTTAAAAAGTATGTGTTCATGCTTGACTTAAAATATTAAGTTTAATTAACTTTAGTTTAGTTTAGTTAGGTTGGATATTTAAGTTATCTCAACAAATTTTAAGTTGTTATAACTAATCGCAGCCACATTTTTACAGTGATATGGCAACAGTGCATGCACGAATGTGAGACAGAGCGAGCCCGGGTTTATGCAGATATATTTGGAGGTTATGTTTTGCTATTGGCCCTCAAAAACATATATATATTTTACCAATCTTTCTTAAGTTCAAAATCCTTCTTATTGGTTGGTGCTTACCACTTATTGTTTTGTGTGCAGTGAGCAGCGGAAAGTTTGGAAAGAGTGTATATACCTGACGAATTGTTCTATTAAAAATAGGTTAGTGTCGACAAAATGTCAAAAAGACAGTCAAGGATATTTTCATTTTTTATATCCGCGAGTAAAGCTGATGGTGTTTCTGATGAAAAGAGATCCTGAGAAGATGGAACTGAACCCCTGGACAATTCAGCTAATACTTGAGACACGAGCAACTGGAGTTAGGTCAATCAGAAAACAATGTAATGAAGAGGCGACGTTGTTGGAGAGAGAGAAAAACACTGATCAACTGAATTATATTTGGTCTCAATGTAGCTACTGTAAACGTGACAGAATGATACACTAGGTTGTCTGTATATGGCTGTGCAGAAACTTGTTGAACTAGCACCATTTAGTTACGTTATTGCATTTTCGGGTGTTGTGCAAAATTGGACTTGAATCATTACCCCCTCATTGACACTGCTACCTATAATTACCTAATCCTAACCCCTCCCCCTAATACTAACCCCACACCCAAATCTAAACCAACCCATCTGGGGACTTGGGGGGATAATAATCTGGCGGGGGTCAGAATTTGGCACACCGGGAAAACTGAAGTTGCATTGTCAGTGTCGGTCACAGCGCCTTTTAATTGTTGTTTTGGATCCTGCAGTTATTCATTTATAAATGAAACACAACTGGGGTAGAGTGAACACGTAAACGATTTGAGAAATGGTAATGATGTTAAAGTCTTGCTTGTTGTATTAGGTTATATAACAATCTTTATAGCCAACCCAAAAATGAAAAATGTGTCATCATTTACTCAGCCTCATCTCTTTCCATCCTGCATGACTTTCTTCCTTCTGTGGAACATAAACTTCTGTGGATGTTTAGAAAAACAAACTGTTTGTGTCCATTCAACGAAAGTCAATGGGGTCCAAAAACAAGAGATGACGGTCTTTTGTCTTTTTGTGTTCCTTAGAAGAAATAAAGTAATTGGTATGAGTAAATTATGCCTGAATTGTCATTTTTGGGTGAAGGTGTAGTCTTCTATTTTATTTTATTTTTTACAATTTACTGTTGGCAACTAAACAGTTTTGGTTCCAATTGACTTCCATTTATATGGACAAAAAAAACAATGGAAGTCAATAAGAACCCAAACTGTTTGGTTCCCAACATTCTTCAAGATATCTTCTTTTGTGGTTTGCAGAAAAAAAGAGTCATACAGGTTTGAAATGACATGAGGGTGAATAAATGACGACAGAATTCAAATGTTTGGGTGAATTAACTATTTAAGAGAACTACGGGATAACATTAAAGGCCAAACCAAATTGTGCCAATGAGGTGACTCACCCATGGGCCATAAAAGATGGCCGAGAAAGGAAATAGGAAGAGAACCTGACCTTGTTGAAGCTCAATGTCTCCTTTCCTTTACCCACAATAAGTGAGAGTCGTCCTCTGCTGCACCAAATCTATTTATGATAGATTGCAGTCTGGAATTATTTACGACAAAGGAAGTCTGGACATTTGGAGAGAATCCGTCCTCCAGACACCCACATACTCATCCTCACTTTAACACAAAGGGCAGTTTTCCACCTCAGGAGATGAAGTTTGAAATGACCTCCGGACACACATCAACAGCTGTCCCACTTTTCCTGCCCAACACACTTGCTCTTTCTCTGAACGGGAACTGTATTGTACGGGGAAGCCATTCTAATTAGAGTTAATTACCGCAGACTCGCTCCTCTCTGTGGTAAAGTGAGCGTTCTGTCACACGGCTGTAATAGAGACGGAAATAGAAACGGGATACTGGGAGACAGAATGTTTGAAGGGGATTTAGTGAGAGTTTGTGTGTGAGTTCCTGTGATGTTGTGCAGGATTGGTAGAATCATTATCTGTCACTTTGACTGACTGGGTTGTACATTTTCCGTCTTGCTTTATTTTTATGCGTCAGTATAATATCATTTGTAATGTGACATATGATATCATGAGCTATGCTCTTTCCAAGCACTGTGTTTTAGATTTATATGTGAAAAAAGACCTGTGACACTGTGGTCTTGTGATCTGGTCACCTGATTTAATATGTGTTCTGTTTCACTGGACAATCAGGCTCATTGGAAAAACAGGCATTTTTGAACACTGATAAAAACACTTTTATTCCTTTTCACAGTTCCTTTCCTACTGAAAAGGAAGAAATGTTGGGGAAATGTTGCCACACGCACTTTTTTCCAATGAGCTGATTTGGAAAAATCTTTTGTTTCCCTACTAGTAAATTCTTGGAGCAACCGCACTTCTTTACCTTCAATTCATATTTTAACTGTGGGAATGTTTGGGAATCGCAGTGGACTAGATACCAGATTTAGTTATTTGTCAAAATAACGGAAAGCATGTTTTTCAAATTCGATAAATGACTGAAAATTGGTCACATCGGTTTTGCTGGATTTCCTACAAATCAGGCTTTGCGACAGACCGAGGGAGGGACGGACAGAGATAGAAAGCAACCAAGAGAGGGAGGGAGCTTGAGAGAAACAGATTGAGAGAAAACGAGAAGGGGAGGCTGGGAGAGATGAAGGGGTCAGTCCAAGGAGATAAGGAGGGAGTTAAATGAGAAATGCACAGAGAAATACGGATATTTTACATATGGCCCAGTGACAGCTCAGAGGGAGGGAGAGAAAGAAAGGACAAAATGGAAGAAAAAAAATAACGGCAGAGATAGTGAAATATAGAAGAAAGAGTTGAGCGAGGAAGGATACAGGAAAAGGGACAGATTGTATAAAAAAAGGAAAAAGAATTACATGACCCTTACAAAGAGCACTGTAAAGAATGTTATCAGGTAACCTAAAAAATGTGCTTGATGTGGTAACATCTAAAAGAACTGGTTTTATTGAAGTCAAAAATATGATTTAAAAGGGTTAATTCCACCTGACTACATTAGGCTACAGCTATGGTCATTTCTAAGGGTCCAAATCAAGTAGCCTACTGTATAGTTCCCTAAAAAGGTAGCAACTGCAGTTTCACTTTACACAGCGTGGTAATACTATGGTACTTTGTACTGAATGTTCTCTGTTCATGCACCATGGTAATTACATTAAAGTAGAAGGGATACACAAATATTACGGTGATTATATAAATATTATAAAAGAGGCTATTACTCATTACTGTATGGATGCGGGTTTTGTTCTCTTTTTAAAATTATTGTTATTATTTTATTTTATTTGTTAGGAAATGAAAAATCCCAATTACTGTCTATTTTCTCGTCTTCATAATGTTTGACAAATAAGATATTAGTACAAAAATCATACATTTATGTCTGAATAATAAAAATAGCAACAACACTCAAATTAGAAATTAGTCATTTCAAATGCTACGAGTGAATGCTACAAGTACATTATAATGTACAGTAGAAAAAATATATTAATTTTGATATGTTAAAAAATAGAATTTAACAGTGCAGTTAACTTATTAGCGTTTTAAAGTGAGGATTAGACAGAAAATGTAAAAAATAGAGGAAATGAGCTTTGCACAATTAAATATTCAATATCTAATGTTACAGATTAAAATAACATAAACACATACATTAAACAATAACCATTATGTTACTCCTATATTATGCATACCTTAAAGTACACCATATTGTACCAAAACTTTGTGTTCTTGGTGTAAGAAAAGTGTTATGAGAGGAAAGACGAGCATGATTTAGCCGGAGGAGTGAAAACAAAATTACATGTTCATTGGCACACAGAAAAAAAATGAATAGGAAGTAATACATCTGTGTGAGTTTATTCTTGTGTGCTGTAAGTGTCTGTGAACTCGACATGGTATCGCACCTCCAGCAGGAGTAAATGACTGTTTCTCTTACTCTTTTGCAGTCACATCTCTGTTACTTGTAATACGGTAAAGCTTCTCATTTTTATTCAGTGTTCCCCATTATCTCTCAGTAGTATTCCTTGCTTTCTCTGTTTTGTCTTTATTTTTCTCTGTTGTGCCAAAATCAGCTCTTCGTTAGTTTTCCTGAATAGCTGCTTTATCTCTAGCACATCTATTTCCTTCTCTCGTTCTTTCTCCTCTGTGTTACTACAGATACGCTCAGTTGGTTTTGTTTGCACGTTACCATAAGGAATGTGAACTTGTTCGAGTTGTTTTTATGTTGTTGAATGGTATGGACTGTAAAGGGACTGTGAAAAGTATCTCTCTCTCTCTCTCTCTCTCTCTCTCTCTCTCTCTCTCTCTCTCTCTCTCTCTCTCTCTCTCTCTCTCTGTGATATTAAATTTTCATCCCCTGTAGCAGAGAAAGGCTGCCCGCTGACAATGGAAAGTGGGGGAAATAAATAGAGAGGGAACTGTTTGTGCGTATGCGTACGCTTTCAGTATTTTTTTATGAATAAGCTCTTTTTCTGTATTTTAGACCTCATTATCTTCACGAGTCGTAAATCATATTATGAGTTACAGATGTAATAAACCTCTGTTAATAAATTTCTTCTTATGTATAAAAGAAAATCTTTTGCCTCAACATTATGTATGCCTCCAATAGGGATTAGATTATGGCCTTCATAAACCTTGAAGAGGATATTAGTATGATAAAGTGGACTTTTGGGTGTGATTGTAATGAGATTTTTTTATTATTTTTTTTGGGAGAAAACATTGTAAAAGTACTTGCTAACACAACAAGTTAGAACAGACAACAGATTGTCCTATTTGTAAAAATAAAATTAATTAAAATGACACTTACATCTATTCTCAGATCAGGTTCTGAAAATCGAAATGAATGACATTTCTGAAATTGTCATTCATCTTTCTGTCACCTCTTATTTCCACTAAACATCATTTTTATAATTTATATCATTTAAATTTAACACTTGGTATTTTAAAGTTTTTTTAATGCTGGTAAGGAAATAAGCTGAAATACTCTTTGTTTTAGTTGTTAGCCTATTGTTTAATTAAAAAAAAAAAATATATATATATATATATATATTATAAACAACTACCAGTGGCCTATTTATTGATAATAATAATAATAAAATTGTTATTAGTTGTTATTTTTATTATTATTTTAAATTCAGCACCTGGTCTTTGGTTGTTTTTTTAATACTGGTAACAGATTAAAATTAAACTGAAATAATAATAATAATAATAATAATAGTTATTATTAATTATTCTATAATGTTAAAATGTGTTAACAAATATTATAACAATAAACTTCAATTGGAATTATTATTAATATTATTATTTTAAATTCAACTCTTGGCTTTGGTTGTTTATGTAAAATTATAAACTGCTACCAGAATTTAAAAATAGCATTTCACTCTGAAGCGATTAGAAGGATTTCCCCCCATGTTTTTAATTACATTCCGGGGGATGGGGGGGAAACTCACTTTAAAATCGTTCTAGTACACGTACAGAGAATGATTGACAGATGTCACCAGCATCTGAAGTGGCGTATTGACATATGGCAACAGTAATCATAAGATTAAGAGGAAAAAGCCAAAAGAAGTGAGAGAGAGTAAAGGAGTGAGAATGAGTCTTGAGAAAGAGAACGACAGACAGCAGAGAGATGTCTAAACGAGTGCCCAAGATTAAAAAGAGAAACCAAGACAGATGGAGGATAGAGATACAGAGACAGACAGATGCGAGGTGAGAGCAGAAAGTGACAGAGTAAATGGAAACTATTGAAAAGGGAAAAAGCAAGCAAGATAATGAAAATCCTAATGAAAAAGAGCTTAAACCAGCCTAAGTAGTGTATTGCTCTTAAGCTTTTTTTTTAGCCTGAGAGACCATTAAATACCAGAAATAACCAGCAAATCACCAGCTGTTTTTTTTTTCAGCAGCGGAAAGAATGAAAAACAAGGAGAGAGGTCAAAGAAACAAAGGAGAGTGGTTCGTCTTTCTTGTTTGACAAAATTAGCTTTTGTTTTGTGGGCGAAAGACACGTTAAAATATTTATCAGTAAGACACACACAAACAGACGCACAGTCGATCCCTCCTCGTTTTGTTTTGCCACACACTTCCACGTCTTTCACGAGAGGAGATGGCAACATTAGACGTGTGGGAGAGGAGAGAGGCCGGCGAGGTTAATGGAAACACAAACACACTTACAGCGGAGTCCTGTGCCATTTACTCCGGCTCACGTGTCTTCGGGACTTTCAAGAGATCATGGAATAGACTGAACTGGACACGCAGCTCACACGCTCATGGACAGAGACCCCACTGTGTAAACAGTGTTAGTGCGAGTGTAAATGTAGTTTAATGACAGCCCTGCATCTGTGTGTGTGTGGGTAAATGGGTGGGCTCGGGTTCGGAGAAAGCGCTTTTAGAGAGTACTTGAGACCATTACACTGCTCCAATCTGCTCTTTTCTTAACCGCTGTATTGATTCTCCATAAGAGCCTCCCAACTACCAATATCCAGGGCTGTAAACATGCCACACGGCGCGAGTGCGTCTGTGCGCACATGTGATGAGGTAGTGGGGTTCGCGTTCGGATCAATGTGAGGGTCAGAGGTTAATGTCTTGAAACTACAGCTCGATAAAGGTGTGCAGGTTTGTCGTTTTTAGCAGAGCGTTTGAGATTAGCTGGAACTGAGGTTTCTTTATTTACTCTGCCTTTTAATTTGCCTTTGTCCTCTTCCATAACAGTCATCTAATTATAATTAATAATACTCATTTAGGTCAAACATTTGTCCATTGTCCTCAATACTTAAAATTATTATTTCTCTCCAAGGCCAGAAATATGCCAAATAAGAACAGAGTTACTGGCCATATACAAACCTCGTGGAGGGGATAGAGTTGCCTTCAAATGTCTTTGCTGTTAAACTGGTTGTTATTGTTATTAGGAAAGGTACCCTTAAATAATTTAGCTTTTAAAACGCATAAAGAACTGACATGAGTGACTATTCACAGTCTTCTATACAAACTGGGACCCATTGTTGTTATTGCTACTAAAACTAAAATGTTTATTTCTTGAAATAAGATCAAATGATAAAAACTGAAACTTATTTTGTTTCAGATAATTGCCAAGGCATTTTCTCATCTTAATTTAGTTTAATTTAAACAAAAAATGACAAGAACACTCAATACAATTACTACTACAAGTTTAAAGGTGCATAGAGCAAGATTGTGAGTTTTTGCAGAACTATGCCACCTCTGGCGGCAAGCGAAACTGCAGCCAGAGATGTGCACGCACTAGACACAAGTTTTCTTTTTTTTATCTTACGTGGAGTTTGCGTTGGTGTTTGAAATGAACTACAAGCAGGTCTCTTACAATCCATCTTCTACGGAGAATGCCGGCGAATACACAAACCTGCCAGACATAGCTATGTGAGCGCTCCGTGAACGCGCATGACGTCACGCCCAATCTCAAATTCGGCCCGAACCCCTCTTATTTATTTTACTTTACAGGATTATAGAGACAATCTCAGTGATCAGAGAAGGGCTCATTCAGCCCATCAGGCAATTGTTTAAGCATGTATGGGTTAGAAAACGGGTATTTTTAACATGAAAAGTTGCTTAATGCACCTTTAACTAAAATTAAAATATAAGTAAAAAATCCATTGTAAAAAAAATATTATTTTTTTAATAATACATTGAAATTTAATTGAAAGTGTCTTTCTTCAGGTTTATTCATTTAACTTCCTCTTAAAGTGGTTAGGTAGAACATTAACAATATAAAATCCAGTTATTTAATTGAGCTTATTATGCTTTTTTCCACTTTACAAGCCTGCAAAATATGTTAATATATTTATATTTAAAAAATATTGGCCCTTGCAAGAAAATAAAATACAAGGTGACAAGATTAATTAGCCTATTATATGTAATTATTAATTCTATTTGAAGATTTATTAAATTCAGTTAATTCATAAATTAATATTATTTTTTAATGATTACTTTAATCACACAAAAGTAAACAAATGTATTGAACAAATATGGGTTCTATAAGGTGAGAGTTGAGTCTCACTGGCCTAGTGTGTTCAGGACTTGAGCCTGATGGACACGTCCTCTTTCGCCTCTTCAGTTCAACGTCCTGTTTCACCTTCTCTTAGTCTCTCCGTCCCAGTTTCTCACTTCTGTTCCTGTCGTTCATTTCTTCATTTGCATTTCTCTTCTTCCTCATCCCTTCATTCCTCCCCTTCATTCGCCCGAATGTGTCCATCCATCTCTGTCGTTCATCATCCATCTCTTTGAGACACGCTCGCGCACACACACAGTCAATGCTAATTCAATTTTAATTCATGACACATGGCCTGTTACTCAAATGCTTCACTGCTTCAGTCTTTCTCTCTCTCTCTCTCTCTCTCTCTCTCTCTCTCTCTCTCTCTCTCTCTCTCTCTCTCTCTGTCCCTCTTTCCTTTTTGTCTAACAGATTGTTTTAGAGATCCATTTAAAGCTCCAGAGTAGGGCAAAAAACAAACAAACAAAGGAACGGAGCGAAAATGTATTGTTCAAAGGTTGCTCTTAGGAGACATAAATACTGTATGTTTCATTTGAAGGGATATAAATATAAAAAATTCTATCATCATTTACTCACCATTCATGTCATTTCAAACTTCATGTTCTTTTTCTTTGGAACACAAAATGATGAAAGTTGGGGGGGGGGGGGGGGGGGGGGTTCATTGTACAATGAAACATTTTCTCTTTTGTGATCCACTAAGAAAGTCATACAGCTTTGAAAGTACTCGAGGGTTAGTAAATGATGACAGTATTTTCATTTTTAGGTCAACTTTCTCTTTAAGTATCAAAATAGTCTCAGATGATTCTCCTACAATAATAATAAAAAAAACTATTGACAGAGTTATAGAAGGAGTGTAGATAGAGCTCATGTGATTTGGTCTTGGAAGAATTTGTTGAGAATTTGAAATCTCTGACTTTTTCCTTGCAGATATTGAGAGCATTGGCAAATGTAGGCACAGTTTGGAACATTAAGACCTCTTCTGAAACGCTTGAAGAGACACGTCTGAGATTACAAGTCTTTTTCTCTGGAGAAAGATCTGAGAAACAGGAGACTTTAGAAAATGTTCTCATTTGCTCTCTGGAGATGTCTGAAGAAACAATTGATTTATTACTTTGGGGATGGAACATACAAAGATAAATGCAAAGTGGATTTGATATTAATGAAGTTTAGAATGCAATCTGTGATCAGTATATTTGACAAATATCTTTCTTTATCTTGCCACCCCGGTAAGACATTATATAATAATAATGTGGTTCTATAGTAATTGAAAGTCAGGAATGGAGTGAGTGCACCAGTCAAAATTTCAATTCATTAGCTATAGATAAATAGATGTTCAATGATTCCATAGAAATCTTTAAAAACTTTGACATGTACAATGAGCTCCAGAGTTCTCATTTTAAAGGTGTATGCTTCTGTTGAAACGATCAGTCAGTTTTATTTAATAAAATAAAAAAATTAAATCACATTTAAAGCTGAGCTGAATTTTCAGCAATCATTACTCCAGTCTTTAGTGTCAAACGATTGTTTAGAAATCATTCTAA
Organism: Phoxinus phoxinus; assembly: GCF_949152265.1. Lineage (NCBI taxonomy): Eukaryota > Metazoa > Chordata > Actinopteri > Cypriniformes > Leuciscidae > Phoxinus > Phoxinus phoxinus. The sequence goes on from NC_136885.1 coordinate 19,052,091, forward strand.
AATTACAGAGCCTCTGAAGGAACATTGTGATGGAAGAAATATGAGACGGGAGGAAAAAATATATTTGAATGTTTAAACGTTCTCTCTGAACATTTTTGCGTTCCTCTGAGAAACTTTGCGTCTGCATGAACATTTGCGAGAGAAAAAACACTCACATGTCATTTTTCCTCCCATCTCGTTTTTTTTTTTACCTTGTTCATTTAGGAGCTTCATAGAATATGCTGATTTGGTTGACATTTCTTATTATGAATGTTGAAAACAGTTGTGCTGCTTAATATTTTTTATAAAACGTACTTTTTTCCAGGATTCTTTGATGAATAGAAAGTGAAAAAGAACAGCATTTATTTGAAATCAAAATCTTTTGTAACATTTTAAATGTATTTATTGTCACTTTTTATCAATTTAATACATCCTTGCTGAATAAAAGTATTCATTTATTTTTTAATTGTTTTACAAATTTTGCCAAAATTCAAATAGTTAATTTATACGCAGAATCAATTAATTTAAAATCTATTGTATTATATTGTACCATCCTTAGCTATGTTTCACTCATTCCCATATAAAAACACATTAAGTGTTTCATATCCTTTTTTTTAGCTTTTTATACTTTCATATAGGCTACTTTTTTTCTTTGAATTAAAGGTTGTGATGTTGTGATTCATCTTGGAGCTGGGGGTGGTTTTATTCATCGCCTTGAACTCTTTATTGAAGAGTTTTCTATGGAGAAAATCAATGGGAAAACACTTCTGGAACCAAGGCTACTGACAAAATGGGCGGTTACTGTTGCGCTCGATATGCCCAACAGAGCTTAATGAAAATCAGCACATTTAAGACAGCCTTATACAACAGAACAGACAGCGGCTTGGCAATACCAACATATATGTGGTAATACACCATAGATATATATATATATATACATAGATACCTCATTAGTGTATATTTCTTAAGGGCTGCTATACCTATAAACTGTGTGCCATATTGGAACAGTCAAATCCAGTCTGTGGCCACTCGAGAGCAAGTTGACTGTGCATCTACAACTGTATGAATATCTATTTTTCCATAGCAGTTCTTTGATTTGCTAGTGTGAGTGATGAACAGCGTCATGTTAACCGTTCCAAGATGGCAGACACGTCGAAATGTCTTGAGCGGTCGAATGTGACGTCTATGCGATCCCAAGAATTACAACTAATCTCAAAGTTAAATGAAACAGAACAATCGATATCATATACATTAAAAGCTTTGCTTTCCAGGTGCATGATGGGAGATCAACTGCCCACAGCTAATATAAAACACATTTATAATAACATAAAAGAATAAACAGAGACGTGCCCACGCACACAAAGAAACAAGTCCCAACAGACGTATACATTCTCCCTCTTCATTGCTCAGAGGGGAGCTGTGTTCTGTAAACTTACTTGAACTTGCAATAAAGAGAGCAAGGGGGTGAAGGAAAGATGCAGAGGAGAATGAGAGAGCCATATCCTCATTGTTGTTCAGAAGAAAGGGGGTAATAAACAGTAAAGTGATGACCAGCATGTGTGTGTGTGTGTGTGTGTGTGTGTGTGTGTGTGTGTGTGTGTGTGTGTGTGTGTGTGTGTGTGTGTGTGTGTGTGTGTGTGAGAGAGAGAGAGGCCGGTTCACTGGTGTCTGTGAGGTGACTAAGAAGAAAATCGAAAATGGCTAGACTGAACTGATATATTGAAATGGATGAAATATTGTGTGCATTGAAAATCATATCTGCACCCTCTGTTTAATAAACAGACTCTCCTGGGTTTACTTAAAACTTCACGTTCTATCGACCAACGTCGGAAAGTGGCACTTTGTGAGAGTGAGAGTGAATTTATCTGTTGGATTAGTACAGTTCAGGAGGCTAAAACTCGCCATCAGTGCTGTGACAGTGAGCGACTGCATCGATAAAGAGTGAGAGAAGAGGAAGGGAGAACGGCAGAAAGGAGTGAGACGTAGAGAATGAGACTCAGAGAGGAGTTAAAGTGAGAGCGAGAGATTGGTTGGTTTCTAATTGCCTGTGGCAAATGGGCTTTGAAACGAGGGGAAGTGAGTGGAGGTGTGTGTGATTTACACACACAGACCCTCACACACACACACACACACACACACACTTGATGTGAGGGGAGCAGTGATGAGGTCGGCCTTGAGAGCAGGTAACAGCGGCTGAACTCTCCCCCACAGACACATATCAATTCCTTAGCAGATTTAAAACCAAACACACACACTCTTCCTCTCTCCCGGCTGAAACACTGATTACGAGAAAGTTTGATTGATTAAAAACCTGTTCTGAACCCAGTGAATAGTAAACATCTGTTTGGCTGCAGAGAGTGGAATCGTGTATTCATTTTATTGGGGTGGCATTTGGCACGTTTTCAGCCGTGCGTGCGTGCGTGTGTGTGTGTGTGTGTGTGTGTGTGTGTGTGTGTGTGTGTGTGTGTGTGTGTGTGTGTGTGTGTGTGAGCCGGCGGCAGTGGCTCTATGATGCCTCTGAATTTAATAACCTTTCAATAATTTACCGCTGTAGAGGAGGAAAGAAAGGACAAGTGAAGAAAAAGAGAGAGAGGAACATAATGATTTGGGATTGACCAAATTACGGAAACACAAAATGGAGATAGAAAGAAACAGGGCGAAAGAAACATGGAGGACTAAATAATATCAGGGAAGACGTGCACCTGTTTTTTTTTTTTTTTTCGGAAATATAATAAAGAACAATGAAAAATGTATAAATAATAATAAATAAATTAAAATTAAATCCAGTAAAATTGCACTCAAAATCTATGCATGATTGTTAGTCTGTGCTGAGATTTTTCAGCTTTCTGCAAGTCACTTTGTTACCCCAGTAGTTAGTGACACATGGTGAAGTCTTGATAAGTGAGTCATTGAATCATTTTCTCAAGTGATTTGTCCAAAAACCCTGATTCATTCAGGAGTCGCGGTATCATTAGGTGTGTTCGATTTGAGGCGGCGCTGCGCAGACCGCCGATGGCTCATATGCTTTCGAATCGCTCTCACGGTATTCATACACAGATTGGTCTGTGTCGAACACACCTAATTAATCAAGATACATTCAAAAACACTGATTCATTCATTCATTCGTGAGTGAGCCTTTGGCTGTGTCCGAAAGCTTTACAATGCTGCCTTCGGGTGATGCATTCCAAGGTAGGAAGGCATCAAGGCTCGTCCCAATCCAATGATAACTCAACTTTCTGTCTCCTGAGATCGATTTTTGAAGGCAGCATAGATGTATCCTTCGTTGCCTTTGATATCCCTCAATCCTGTGCTTTTCATTCTGTGACAGTTGAGCTAAAAAAAAAAGATGGCATCTGAGTTGTGTTTGGTGGTCAGTTTGTGTAAATATGTTTTTAACATATGTTTTCCTCTTTTGATGTCATTTCTAGTGAGAAATATGTATTGTAGTAATCAAAACTTCACTCAAAAGGCACTTTGTGAGGTATCTCCATGCTCAAACACTGCATGCAAAGTCATTGCCTGAGAGGCAACGAGGCTACAAGTCACTGCCAAAGCTTTCGGACGTGATTTGTTCAAAATATGTATTCAAGAATGAAATCAAGAATGAGTCATTTAATCATTTACTTAAGCAATTCATTAAAAAACACTGATTTATTCAGGATTGTAACAATTGATTCACTGAATCATTTACTCAAACAATTGATTCTAAAGAGAGTGAGTCATTGAATAATTTACTCAAGTAAAATGAACACCTGTGAATGGTTTGGCTTTGTTTGAAACTTTTCATTCCTGGAGCAAAACTATAGAAGGTAACTGGCATTGCGTCTAAAATGCTCCTTAATATGAAGATCTTGTTTATTTAACTAAAATGGTCTGGATATATAAGCACGGCTGTGATTACCTGCGGTCGAATCGCATGTATTCGGAACACCAGCACTCTTGTTAATGTGATAGGCCCTATATCGCTTAACTGGCTCGATGCAGAGGTCTGGATGTTAACTAAACACTCTTACTTTTAGTCCACAGTCATCAGTGGATCTGCAGGTGTCCTTTATAGAGCACAGCATGTGCGTTTGTGTGTTTGTGTATTAACACGCCTCACATGTGTTTTGTCAACTGTTCGCAGGACAGATGCTCTCCTTTAATTAAACGGATTGAGGGGGTTAATTAGAAGAACAGAAAAGAACAACAAGGGAAGAGAAGAGAGCTGCTGTTTCTCCTGTGGTGCTGATTCAGCTCTGCCATCTCTCTCTCTCTCTCTCTCTCTCTCTCTCTCTCTCTCTCTCTCTCTCTCTCTCTCTCTCTCATTACAGATATGCTCTGTAGGCACAATCATTCTGCACATATGTAGCTATGAGAAATGTGCATCTTACTCAAGTTCTACATGGAAAGGATGGGGATTTTAATTAATATGTGTCCAAAAACAAGAGATGGACCGTAATAATGGGATGTCTTGGTGTACTTGCAACATTTGATTAATGAAGCGAACTAAAACGCTTATATAGGCAGTTGTTTCTCAGATGGTATTATTGCTTTTCTTGGCTGTTGTTCTCTTGTAGAAGCTTTGGCCTCTGTCTTTCTCTCTCTCATAGTGACATTGATCCACTGAGTCTTGCTCTTGCTCTGACCTGCTGCCTAGCTCAGCATCTTGCATCCTGGACCCGCACAGCCTGTACACACACATACAATCACGTAAACCTTGTGTGTGTGTATGTTCTTTCAAATGTTAGCTCCGTAGTTCCAATTATTTGCCCTTTAATACAGAGGGGTTACTTCTCTGAGCTGAGAAGGAAAGGTGTGCCAGCCTATTTTAAATACTCTAGGATCATTTTTTAATGATTTGAAATCTCCCACAGTGAGGTTAACGTTTCTTCTCTTCATCGCCCCCTCGTGGACATAATAACAACTGCAGATTCCCTTCCATCAGTCTTTCACCTCCGGCTTACTGTCTTCATTCCCGCACTGCAAATAAGTTTGTAACGAAAAACAAACAGGCAAAACTAGCATTACATATAGGTCAAGGGTATAGGCCTAAAATTATATTTTTATTGAACAATAGTCTAAATCCTTTTGAAAAATTCAGGACTGGGCAAGTTGACATTTATATGTTTAAAACATTTATTTAATCTAATTTTAAATTCATTACAATATTTATTGGCAAAAAAGAATGGTTATGATAATATATTTTACATTTACCTGTTACATTTTTGCTATCTCATGAATTGTTTTGTTTAGTAATTTTACTGTTTGAATTTTGCTCAATAATAGGCCTACTTTTTTAATGCCAGATTTCGTTGTGACAACTACTCATTAATGAAAAGGAAGCGTGAGGAATACAGTGCGTTCAATGGATTGTGCTGGTTTCTTTTAACAACATGCCGATTGTTCAGCTTGTCTTAAAAAAAAAAGAAAAAAAAAAGACTACAACTTTTTACTTCAAACAGTTTTAAAAGTCGTGTGTTGTGAAAATGACATGGCCTTTATTGAGCGCCATAAAGAATGTAGGCCTACGTCTATCTTTAACAGCCTCCTTTGCATCCGTGTTAAATTTAATATGGGATCTGACCAAATATTAAATTAAGTGTAGCTTAGGCTACCTTTATTTGGCCATTAAACCTGTATGAATGTATTTATTCTGCTGAACACAAAAGAAGATATTTTGAAGAATGTTGGTAACCAAACAATTGATGGCCCCATTGACTTAGTTTCAGTGAAAAGTTCCAAAAGTTTGACGGCCTCCGGTTTTCCCTCTGGGGACTCGTGCAAACAGTGTAAGAAGAAGAGTGACATAACATCGATTGCTGCTAATACCAAGTTACAGTTTTGCTGTAGTAGGCTACAATTGGTTAATAATTTTAGTGGGTAAAAAAAGGCTAGCATAGCCAATTGGTGCAATACAATCTTTACTTTTTCCCGTTTAGGTTTCCTTTCCGTTTTGCACATGGCGTTGAATGAATGAATGTGTGTAGATGGGTGTGACGTGATATAGTACCGACAAAAAGCAAACATTGCGCTTACATCATTTGCATTTAAAAGTCAGAAGTGAGGCGGAGGAGAATGAGAGGACTGAGTGAGGATCAGAGACGAGTGTGAAGCGGGAGAGGCGTTAATGCAGCATGTTTGATCTTCATTTAATAATTGAATAATAATCTCCCAGGAGAAGTGACCTAGAACCGAGGAAAAGAAATTGATATTAATTTGCATATCTAAATACTGACACCTGCTGGTCAGACGTTATTATGGCAACCTCCCATCATTGAGAGCCAGCCGCTGAGTTTCACTCCATCCTCTCGGCGTCTACTGGTGTGACATTGACAAACGAGTGCAGTGAAGAAGGGACCGCGCTTGTGTTTTGAATCCTGACACTTGCAGTGCAACTTTTCCACCCTGCAGTAAGACTGGCCCCGCGAGAGCTGCATTCACTCGTTGTTTATATACAGTAGGCAGGCCTACGTTGCGTTACGCGCGCTTTCATCAGACACAGTCTTGGAATGGTAAGACTCATTGTCAATACAGTTGCGCACTGGAGCGGTATAACAATATATTACTACAGGTCCCAACACAGCCATCACTCTCGTCTCTCCCTTCTTCATGCTCACCTTCACTCTATCTCTCAGGCCCGAGGGAGCTTCCCCCGAAATGCAAATGTCTGATACAAGCTTGCACTGATTCTGCCTGAACTTCAGCCGAAGAAAATGCATCCATCATCGTGTGAAAACTTATTTGTCCTCCTTTAACCTTGAAGGAAAAGGAAAGACGCGCGCGCGCGCGCGTGCGTGTGTGTGTGTGTGTGTGTGTGACGATTTACAAAACAGCTAGCCTACCTGCTTTGCTCTTATGTGTAATATACTGTAAATGTAAATAATGTATAATCTATTAAAAGCAAAAAAGTAAATGAGCTTCACTCAGATCACTGGATCATTTTCTCTATAGTAGAGGTCACAGTATAGAGGGCTGAAAAGAACTCTTTGGCTTTTCATTTTGGAAGAATGTGAAATCAGCACCTGACCTCTTGCTATTTTAAATCAGATGTGCTTGACTGATTCTAAATTTGAGGGCATTTAGTTGTTCTCACACTCAGCATGGCTATTTATCATAGAAACATGCAGAGAGTTTTCATGGCAAAAGTTTAGTGATTATTTAGTGATTGTCGAACACGGCTGAATGAATTCAAGGAGCAAATTTTCATTAGGCAAAAATGATCGTGATTCTAACGGTAAAAGACTGTAAAAATGCTACAGTGAAAAACTGTTAATTGGTTAACAGAAAGTTTCCGTACTATATACGGTAAATAACTGTGATAGATATAATGGTACATGTCATGTAATTTTACTGTAAAATACCGTTAAATTTACAGTTTTTGAAAGTGAAAAAGAACAACTCATTGTATAATTTACCGTGAAAAAACGTAAATTGACATTCCCACAATTCCCTGTGTGACACTTCACATTTGATGTATTTTTGTTGAAATATGTTTCTTGTTTTTTCTAATCAGTTATGTACATTAGGGTTTTATGTTACATTTAATGTTGTTAAATTAATGTTTATTGCATTTTTAAAATTACCATGGTGTTTAATGTTTGTGTGAATGACACTGTGCAGCTTCTATATAATAGTATTAACTTTCTTATGGAAGAGCTGCTTGTGATGAGCTTAGATTGATCATGTGTCTCATCACTGCTGTGATTGGTGGTTATCAATGTATTACAAAGGTACAAAATAGATATTAATACTTCAATAGGATGGTAAATTCACATTATATCAGATGATAAAATACGGTTTATTACTGTAAATTTTAAGTTAAGTCTGTAAAACCAATAACGTACCAACCGTATTTTTGACTGTAAAGTTTTGGCAACCACAGCTGCCGTTTTTTTGCCGTAAAAATCATGGTTTAATTTTTTACAGTGAGGTTATAAAGGTTTATTCTCATAATTTTAGTGCATGCTATCACTTCAAGAAAACCTATAAAAAAAACAAAGTGAAAATATTTACATAATAATAGACCAAATATAATGCTGAAAATAATGATGTATGAACCATTTGTGTTAATTATGATCTTACAAATTTACAGAGAGGTTTGGAAATTTGAGTCTGGAAAAATGGAATTTTGAAGTTGAAAATGTGTTGGAACCCCGTTAAAAGATTGGTGACTGGTCACAGCACCACACATATACACTTTCCTTTAGTCATTTATATAAATTTGCACTATTCTGTTTTGTTTTTGCATAGCTTGGTTAATGCATGTGTAAAAGGATACAGATGCCAAATATGTCCAGCATTTTCTGAGCAATAATTGACTATAATCTGTGTTTCTCTGTCATCAGACTTCGTAAGGAGGGCTACACTGTGCAGGTGAATGTCAATGACTATCTGGATATCTACTGTCCTCACTACAACAGCAGCCAGAGAGGTGTCGCTGAGCAGTACGTGCTCTACATGGTCAGTTATCGTGGTTACCGTACGTGTGACCCGCAGCTGGGCTTCAAACGCTGGGAGTGTAACCGCCCCCACGCCCCGCATGCACCAATCAAGTTCTCGGAAAAGTTCCAGCGCTACAGCGCCTTCTCGCTCGGCTACGAGTTCCACGTTGGGCACGAGTATTATTATATCTGTGAGTATAGGGTTTTGTAACACAGCTATTTACATTACTGTATTATAGTATATGAATGTCAGACATATCCATCAAAAGAAATTAAATATTCTGTATCTATATAAGAATATATATATTCTGCTTAAAAAAAGGAATTACTACACTATTTTAATAACAATTGTGACCCTGGATCATAAAACCAGTCACAAGTCGCAGAGGTATATTTGTGGCAATAGCCATCAATACATCATGGGTCAAAATTATATATTTTTATTTTATGCAAATCATTATGATATTATGTAAAGATCATGTTCCATGAAGATATTTTGTAAATTTCCTTCCATAAATATATAAAACATTTATTTTTGTGAGTGAATGCAGCACAATCGTGAACATAAATTGACAAATTTAAATTTTCTCAATGTTTAGATTTTTTTGCACCCTCAGTTGTATCTCGGCCAAATATTGTCATATACTAACAAACCATACATCAATGGAAAGCTTATTTATTTCATATGGTATATAAATCTCAATTTCAAAAAATTGACCCATGTGACTGCATGGTTTTGTCGTCCAGGGTCACAATTAAGTAGCCTACATCATCCCCCTCCCCAAATTGTCATTATTATGTGAATATTCATTTAAATGTGTTGCCCTGCCTTTAATATATGTTGATTTCGAATAATAAAATAAATCATTGTATTTAAAAAAATATAAAGTTCATAAATCGGTTTATTTACATTACTGTAGCCTATGTAATATACAGTAAGTGCATAATAATACACATTTACATACTATTATATTTACACACACAATGCTAACACTGTATCTGTAGGACCTTATGCTTGCATTGTCATATTTACATACAATAGTACAAGCTTCTTTTTAGATACTAGACAGTATTATTTATTTAAAGCTTTTCTGTGTTTAACATTGCAGACAATTTTACAGATTGCAGTATTTCTGATGACTGACAGATGATTGACATCTTCTTGTTTTTTAGCCACACCCACTCATCACCACGGGCGGAGCTGCCTGAGATTAAGAGTGTATGTCTGCTGCTCAACAGGTATCGACCTCTATCCATCCATCCATCCATCCATCCATCATACATCCATCAACTCATCATTTCATCCATCCATCCAACCATTCTATTTTTCAGTCAATTGATCCACCTGTCCACCCAACTCAGTCTAGTTTTCTTTAACTGTACTATCTGTCTTTCTGAGGATTTAATCAATCTGTTTATAAAGAAAGTCTCTCTCCCTCTCTTTTCTCACTAGGTTTCATGTCTTAATGTTGTTTTTTTGGCACTACAGTGATTCCCAACCAGGGATACGCGTACCTCAGGGTGTACTTGAAAAGATTTTGACTTTACTGCGTTAAACTTACTCTACCATTCAAAGTCAGTAAGTTTATTTTTGAAAAAAAATAATACTTTTATTTCCGCAAGAATGCATTAAACCGATTAAAGTGACAGTTAAGAAATGTATACTGCTACAAAATATTTATATTTCAGATAAATGCTGTTATTTTTAACAATCAAAGGATCATGAAAAATGTATGACTGTTTCTACAAAAATGTTAAGCAGCACAACTGGTTTCAGTTGATAATAGAAAGATCAAAGTAAGAAATATTTCTTGGGCAGCAAATCAGCATATTAGAATGTTTTCTGAAGTATCATGTGACACTGAAGACTGTAATGTAATGATGCTGAAAAAAATCAGCTTTGCATTCACAGGAATAAATTATCATTTAAAATATAATAATAAAAAAGAAAAGTTGTATTAACATTTTGTAATATTACTGTTTTTACTCTATTTTTGATCAAGTGAATGCAGCCTTCATCAGCATAAGAGACTTGCTTCGAAAACATTAACAAAATGTACCAACCCTAAATTTATGAAGTAGTGTATATACTGTAACAGAAGTCGTCACTTATTAAAATATATATATATTTTTAAATATTATTGAGTCATGCACGACATGGGGGAATTTTTTTAATAATAAAATATAACAAATTACGACTTTGTTTAATTGTTTTAGCTCAATCGTGGCCATGAATTAAGAATTTTGTTGCACACTTATTCATATATTCCCTCGTTTTAGTAAATTGTGGCCACATTGTACTACCGTAATTCATTCCCCCATTTTAATTTATATCGTGGCCATGATTTAACTAAAATGAGGGAACGAATTCTTCATTTGTGGCTGCAACATATATTTTTTTCTCTTGCATGTCATGTGTGGGTGTCTATAAATTATAATTTCTTTTTATTTAAAATGTATTGGCCAATTGAAACAATATCAAGCTAAATGCAGTTAAAAACTTATAAGATAAGACAAAAATAAAGATTGGGAAACAGTGCTATAAACCATTCTATTGCTCCACCTCTGTTATTTCTTCCCTCTCTCTCTCCCTCTTCTCTCTTGTTTCCAGGTCCTGTCAGGATTCATGTTCTCTCGAAGTCAGTTTGCTGGCACTGAGTGTTATTTTAACCCCTCACCCTCTCTTTCTGTCAGTGCTCATGTTCATTAATAATATTCCAGCTCAGTGTATGTATGTGAGAGAAAGAGAGAAAGAAAGAGAGAGCATACTGTGTGCTGTCTTAACCTCTGCCCTCTATCTTGGAGTCTCTGAGTTCTCGTGTCAAGATGAATCTGTTAGTCTTGCTCAGTCAGGTCTGAACTCCATTGCCTTGAGATCAAACGGCTGAAGCAGGGCTGATGTATTTATCAGGATGTGGAAAACTACTAATGAGCTGATGAGTTGAGTCAGGTGTGTTAGATTAGAGAGGTAACGTGTGCAGTGATGGGGGGCATTTAAAGGCCCCTTGAAACTCGCAGCATTATTCAATGACATCTGTTGACGTAATTTTCACTGAAACAGGAAGACAGGGCGGGACATATCGAACAGTTCCTCCCTTTTTTAAAATAGCCAATAGCGTTTCGTTTATATCACAGCTCGGCTAGAGCCGTTGAGATAGCGAAAGCCGCGGTTTCCTCCTAATCTCCAACCGTTTCTCCTCCTAATCTCTTCCACGCCGCTTTAAAATATAGCATTCTGTGCAGAATTCAAATGGGTCCTAAATGTTTTCTGGTATGCACCGATTTGCACATATGATCGCTCATAAGAAAATCTGATGAGCAGCTGAAATGCAGAATGATGTCATCAAAATCGTTGATCAATATTGGCGGAAATGAAAAACTGTAAGTTTTGAATGCTTATATCTTCTAAATGCGAATTTTGTCATTTTGTAGCATACTAGCTTATAGATTACCTTAAGGCTAACATATTAATGCTATAAGCCAAATAACTAAAAATCTAAATTCATGATGACTCTAAAACCAAGATTGGGTCCACTGAGCAAAACAAAATGCAGTACTTTTCCAATACATTTTTAAAAGTTGGACTCTTAAAGTCTTAAAAAACACAACGCTTGTAATGGGACACAAAGTTGGCCATGCAACTTTTCCTTAAGTTTTTTTTTATTGTTGCTAAATTAAAGCAACGTTAAATACCAAAGCTAAAACAATAATAATAAAATATTCAGAATATTAATTGGATTTTTACAGTACATTTGTTCTGAAGGCAAAACAATTTATTAAAATATTATCTGACCATTTTTTTCTTTCTGTTATGCAGAATGTATTTTTGTCTACCCACTAAGCATTTTACAATAAATACCTAAAATAAATATTAAAATAATATAGTTTAAAAGCATATTAACAGAGAATAACCCAAACTATTCTTGAAATAAATATTTTAGGGTTTTCTTTTTTTCACAAAACTATATTATGCAGATTATTATTATACTGTTAAAATGAATGGCAGTCAAAATAATACAAATATTAATGAATCATTTCTGTAAAAGTGTAGAACATGTCAAATTAAATAAATGTATATACCAACAAATGAAATAAAAACACAAATTAAAATTGATATTGTCATAATTTTGATAGGCCTAAAAAGTTCTATCAAATTTCCCTTGGGTCCCCTAGTGCTCACTGGTGGGACCCTATTAATCCCTTGACTGTTGATTGTAAATTGTTAGACAAGTTGCCGACTAGTAGACCATTGTTTCGTGATTTATAACACATCCCTTTGATGTAAGTAGCCTCCACTCAGTGCTGTATGACCAGGAGGAGCTTACAAATAAATTCCCAAGGCCTTTGAGAGCATGTATGAGATCCTTCAGAGAGAGGGGAGAGTGTGTGTTCTGATTCTCCTTTCATGTCTTCCCAGCATCTGATTCAGATGATGAGCCCCAGCCCACAGAGCCAGACTACACTCTGAGACCTAACATCAAAATCGATGACCTCGGTGAGTTACGCACACACCAGACGGACCACACTGACACTTATACATATGCATATAAATCACTGACTAAGTTGACATTTACACCCAAGGTTTCTACGCCCGGATCTGTGGCATCCACACGCCTCTTTCGTAGTTACACGGCAAGCTCATAAATCATGCGTGTGCGTGTAAGAGCGGATTTATTGTTATAAATCAAATCGGGTGTGAAGTTAAGAAGCTAAATCCACTTCATGTCATTTGAATGTGCAATAAAAATGCATATGAGATCAACTCTAATTTGCTTTTCCTGCACACACGGCGTACACCAAACAAACACAGTGGCCTATATCTGCTAACACACATCTTATGGGCAGTGACTGACACTAATGAAGCCACAAGCTAAAAGGCAAACGAAGCGTGAGCTGCCTGGCTATAGTTAGCTTGATTAGCGCTGAGGCTAGTGTTAGCGCTGATTAGCAGTGGCAGAACTAGCCCTCCAGTTCCCAGCCGTACAGTCACATCCTGCACTTCCTCACCACCGCGGTAACCTGACTCAAGGACAGCGACGACCGCACCATTTAAATGAGAGAAAATAAATTGATTTGACTTCAAGTGTTTTTAAGGAATAAAGAGGCATCGATCCGTTCTTGGTTTTTTTTCTGAGAGTGTGTTTTGAGACAGATGGATGTGGATGTGTTTTGGGTCGTCTCTGGGTCAGAGCCACCCAACGATTTCCAATAACTGGAATCTGAGTACCGGCTCTCTCCCGCTTGCTCCGATCAGGGGTTCAGTTTTCAAACAGGCCAGAGAGGGGAAGAGAACAACCGCAAGAGGCCAGCCGGGTCTCAGGAAGCCACACATCTCAGGACTGCTCCATACATCTGTGTCCAACAGACAAAAGAAACCCTCTCACTCCTATTAGTATTGACCAAACTTTAAAAAAAACAATGGAAATTATACATTTCTAAAGTGCACTTCTACAAACAAATCAAAAGTTACTCACAAAACTACCTCTGAAACTCTAGAATGCTCCAAGTGCTTTTCAAATAAAAGAAAAAAATACATAAGCACTTACTAATTTAAATAAAATTGGATTCTGAAGTCGTTAGAAACATAAATTCTCATTTGCAGGATTCTTAATGTCAGTTCTGTAAATCTGCTGGAGCAGTTAGTCCCATTAATGGCAGTGTGTTTTACGGTACGAAAGGAATTCATGATATTAGTACAGAGCGACTCGCACAAACACGCAGGCAATCACAAATACAGATGCAAGGAACACAGAGGCAACTTTTATTTGGCCTTTGGGGAATAATAGAGAACAAGAAGAAGATGTGCTCATACCATTCTCTTTATATGCTTTTTCTAACAAAACAAACCATTTCCTGCTTGTATTAAGGAATATTGGTTAATTTATCAGTTAATGCAATAGACATCCTGCACTAACAATGGAAAATACCTTTACAGCATTTATTAATCTAAAACAGTATTAGTTTGTATATATACACCACCTTTCAAAAGTTTGATGTCTATGTACATTTTTATTAAATGTTTTTTTCAGTCTCTTATGCTCACCAAGGCTGCTTTTATTTGATCAAAAATACAATAAAAACGGTAATATTATGAAATGAATACAATTTAAAATAGCTGTTGAAAAAAACTTTTTCATTTTAAAATGCAATTTAAGCATGTAATGGCAAAGCTAATAAATATGCTGATTTGGTGCTCAAGAAATATTTATTATTTTTTTCATTTGTTTATTTATTAATTAATTATTACTGTTAAAAACAGTTGTTCTGCTTAATATTTTTGTGGAAACATGATAATTTTTTTCAGGATTCTTTGATGAATATAAAGTTCAAAAGAACCGCATTTATGTGAAATATAATTTTTTGTAACAATATAAAAATCTGTTCTGTATCTTTTGATCAGTTTAATGTGTCTTTGAACTTTTGTTAACCATTTGAACCTTATTGTACAGTGTTACTACACTATTATATCTGATGCAAAGTTCTTAGTGTTCCGTAATGTGAGATTCGACCGTTCAGGTCACTGATAGGACAAGGTCATCAAACATCTCTGTAATCCATTCTCCAAACGAAAAACAACTTCGCAAAGTCGGATGACACAACAAAGTACAAATTCAAGCAAACTAACAAGCTGGAGACATCTCCTCTTCCAGGTCATGTGATTGTATCTGGCCTGAGTTGTGCATATTGGCACAGAGTGTTGAATTCCAGCAGGTAAACATGTTCCAGAACATCCCACACAGCTCTTCTCTCCCGCCTGGCATCCAAGGACTCCTGTCAATCAAACAGTGCCCTGCCATAATAGTTATAATGCACTTTATTTGCACAGTAACTTGTACACTTTTAATCTGACGGGTATTATTTAACACAAAACTGTTTTAAAAGGAATATAAAAAGCAAACAATACAGACTATAGAAACAGGTTTAAACAAGAATGATAATAATATTAAGTCTCATAGTTAAATACTGTTGTGATTCAAATGTTCATGTATTGCTCTCTGCGTAAAAAGGTGATAAAAGGAAAATTAGCACCTCCGATGTCTCTGGAAAAACTGTCACATCCTTTGTCTGAGTGGTGTAACCTCATATCAATCTGTCAAAAACACGTAATGTGTGCGTGTCTGGAGATGTTTTTTTAATTTTTGGCAGCCAATTTGCGTCACACACTGTTCCTTTTCACCTGTAAGTGAAGGCGTGTGTTTATAAACTTGTCTATCTATCACAGAGTCCCTGAGCTGGAGTCGCAGACACCAACAAACCGGTTATGTTAGACGTTCGTC
This sequence comes from Phoxinus phoxinus, assembly GCF_949152265.1. NCBI lineage: Eukaryota > Metazoa > Chordata > Actinopteri > Cypriniformes > Leuciscidae > Phoxinus > Phoxinus phoxinus. The sequence goes on from NC_136885.1 coordinate 19,067,770, forward strand.
TCCGGTGATGATGATGTTGCAAAATTCCATAGATCATTTGGGCACATCGGACATTCCTCTCGTAGCTGATAATAGTTACATTTTAGTCTCTGTTGTGTTCACAATGAAGCTTGTCTACTCCACACAAACACAGACCTGGCTGAGTCAACACGTTTTATTTTGAACTCCTTCCCTTAGGCCTCAGCTGCTTTTCTATACCTTAGTGAGTCACGCAACAATGGTGTCTAGACCAGCTGGTAATTTTGATCTGTCTGTCTCTCTCTAGATGACTATGATAATCCCGAGGTCCCTAAATTGGAGAAGAGCATCAGCGGTAGCAGTCCATCCAGAGATCGCCTTCTCCTAACAGTGGCATCGCTTTTCTTCATCGCCCTCTCTGTCTCCTAGCATCCACCTTTTATCCGTCACCACACCAACGAGGCCTTGGGGGGGAGGGGAGGGGGGGGGAAGGATCCAGGGCCGATAAGTAAAACTGGGAAAGGAACAGGAAGGGAACGGGACACTTTGGGAACAGCTTACAGGATGTGGAAGTGTCAAGCACCAGCCCACAATTCAACAGTTGTTTTCATGTCTTAAAACAGCGACATACTTTTCATGTCGTGCAGACGATACTAATACAGATTTGAACACCATAATGAGAACTATGCCATTTCGGTTTCAATAGTGCAGATTGTATATGTGTGTGTGTGTGTGTGTGTGTGTGTGTGTGTTTATGTGTTTGTGTGGCGCCTTCGGTGCTTGGGGGCGGAGTGGATCTTTCCTTCGCTCTGAAGGTTTGATGGCTCCATTATCTGTGAATTGGCAGGTTAAGAGTTTAAAAGCGTCTCAGATTCTGTTTGATGAGATCTGAAAATGAAACCGTCGAGGAGCTCAGGTTACTCTCCGCTCGAACCCGGCGAAATATCTGAACCACCGTTTAATCCGATTCCAAAAGTGTTTGTTTCTCTCTGTGTGTTTCTGTTGCCAGAGAGACGTACAAACCGCTGGATGATCATGTAATTGCCGTCAGGGATGAACAGCAATATTCATTTGATGAGTTTCAACAAGTCTATAATAGAAATCTCTAAGACTCGAAATCAGTTCATTTTTTACTTTTTTTATTGACGAGGCGACAATTTATAAAGCGTTAAAAAAAATCCAATTACATCTGATTCTTATTTGAACGTATCATAGCCGCACATGAAAGCAGGGGCCGATATGGTTGTTCTGTGATGCAGAAAATTGAGAAAGAAGTGATTTCGCACGAGCGCCTGCACAAACGCATTAAACACAATGAGACAAACAGAAGCCAAATAGCTTTTTGTTGTTGTTTTCTTTCCTTCTTCCTTTTGATAAAAGGTGCTTTAAGAGTGAGTGAGTGGGTGGGTGAGTGAGTGAGTGAGTGAGTGGGTGGGTGAGTAAGTGAGTGAGTGAGTGAGTGAGTGAGTGAGTGAGTGAGTGAGTGAGTGAGTGAGTGAGTGAGTGAGTGAGTGAGTGAGTGAGTGAGTGAGAGTGAGTGAGTGAGAGTGAGTGAGAGTGAGTGAGTGAGTGAGTGAGTGAGTGAGTGAGTGAGTGAGTGAGTGAGTGAGTGAGTGAGTGAGTGAGTGAGTGAGTGAATGGGTGAGTGAGTGAGTGAGTGAGTGAGTGAGTGAGTGAGTGAGTGAGTGAATGGGTGAGTGAGTGAATGGGTGAGTGAGTGAGTGAGTGAGTGAGTGAGTGAGTGAGTGAGTGAGTGAGTGAGTGAGTGAGTGAGTGAGTGAATGGGTGAGTGAGTGGGTGGGAGGGTGAATGAATGGGTGAGTGAGAGTGTGTGTGAGAGAGATAGAGTTTATGTGTGTGAGTGCATTAGCTCAGTAATGCTGGAATAATCTCCTCGAGACTTTATGGACTTGAACCGGAGATGGACACCTACACAGACACTGTACATAAAACACATGCATTTATTTATGTGTGAACATTGTGGACGATCTCCGCTCACCACACTGATACCCGCTGGATTCTGAAGAACTCCAAACCATCTCAGCGGGATTGTTCCAGTTCGAACCGGTTGTCACTGCTTGCTACTTGACTTCTTTCGGTGGTGATCAGCAAGACCAAATGGAAATTGAGGGGTCTGGTGGCTATAATCCGTTTCTACGGCAACAGTTATTCAGCTATACACACACCTAAAGACACTAGAGTCCAGCAGGAAATCAGAACAAAACACATGAAAAGAAATAACAGCAATTACTGGCAACATTTCTGGTGACACTTTTGCCAAGAGTAATACAAGCACACAAATGCTACTGGGCTAGTTATTGCGTTCTTACAAGCTTTTCAAGGGATAAATGGCAGTGTATGCATCAATCATTTTACAACAAGGTTCAAAATTAAGGTTCTAACTCTTCTTACATAGACTAGGACCTTATCACGATGGTAACGACATCATATGGCTCATGATAATAGCAACCAGCGCTGCTTCTCGCTCTAGAGACATGCAAATACTGCTTAAACTAGCAATGGCATGTGGTGTAGGAGAAATGATGTGTGGTAGAGGTTTTCTAACTTAGATTCATAATGGACACCTTCTCTCACACCTACAGGCTGTCTTTAAACAATTGATAAAGCCGTTTATTGTATCATTCTGCTATTGCTCTGAAAAATCATTTCAGTTTATGTGGAACATTACGTCTGCTTTATATTCCATTACTACGGCTGCTGTGGTTTCACCGATTTAGAGCAACTTCAGAACAAACTGAACACTAATTTGAATGCTCGGAATGATCATTTACAGACTTGAATCTACATTTAATTTGTTTCATGTTGTCTTTCAAAGTCGTTGGGTTGAGGATAAGTAGTTTTTTGTGCATTTGGGTTTCGGGGGGGGGGGGGGGGGGCTTTTTTTCAGATGGAAAAATGTAATATTTCAGAAGAGTGGATCAGGCAAAGTATCACTCTTCAAATGTTGCACTTACAAAAACTTGGACACGAGAAATGTGTGTGTGTGTGTGTGTGTGTGTGTGTGTACACACGAGAGAATGAGAGATCAAAAGGTAATAAAGCTAGAGGACGGTGTGAATGTGTGTGTTTATGCAAGTTGTTTTCCATTGTTTAGTCTAGGAATTTTCTGTGTGAGTGGGTGCGAGTCAAAGAAACTGTATTGTTTTGGAGGAAACAACAAAAGCATTTATTAGTGTTGGAAACAACCAATTACAATCATGTTTACCTTCAACTGGAATGAATTTAAAGAACTTGAAAAAAGAAACTGTAAACTGAACAAACCATAACAAAGCTTATAATAATAATAATCATGCTAAAAAGAAAAACACCAAGCCTTTGATTCATATTTGTTACACAACAACACAGTTTATGAACTCGTCTGTTTTGGGTATTGAAATGTCCTTCTGAATTTGATCACTGTCAGATGAAACCAAAGGACTAAATCTAATAAGAGAAGCCTACACAAACATTATCTCCCCCTCACTCGGATTTCCCATCTGCAAATAAAATGTAGTTCAGGTTTCCCACTGCTGTCATCAAACACAAGCCATACTTTCCCAATCTTGTAATCTCTTGTATTTTGTCCACTCTATCATCTCTTTTGAATCTATTATCATAGTGTTGGTTATCTCTGCGCAGTGTGTGAGAGAAGCAAGCAGCCCGAAGATGAAAGGATTACTATCAGAGGCCGACCTGATGCTGAGATACTCTTATCTAATCACTTCTTCATGAAGATATTTCTACATATCAATCGACATTGCGGGGCTTGGCATGTCACTTTTTAAAAATAAGACCCATCCAAGCGATTTTATCCAGTACAATATTTCTTGGGCCAACTTACACAGATAACATAATTATGCGCAAGATTAGCCAGTTTAATTATACAAAATGATGTGCAAATTGGGTTTTTATTTTTAAAACAATACAATAAAAAATGTAATAATTGCAATTAATCTCATAAATTCCAACCAGCCTTTTGAAAGCAGAATGAAAACTGAAACAGTAGGCTAGGCTATATCAATAATCAATTCAATAAGTGTTTATTTATTTTTATGTATTTTCTAGTTATTTAGTTGAGTTATAGTAATTTCCTTTATTTCTAACATTAATTTAGACTGCACTAAAAATTAATTTTATAAAACAGGCTACTACAATATAAAATATTAATAATAACTGCAGCATATCGTCTCAACAAACATAGCCTATATCGGCCCTGTGTGGACGCTAATAATATTATCGATCGGGATGTGGACGGGCCTTACAGAATATAGGCCTAAATGTTGCTGAATTGAATTTCAATAATTAGATTTCTCTCATCTTAATGGCGCTTGATTCAGCGCGACGTGTTGAGACACAAACTTGTAGCCTATGATGACTGACGTTCCGTTAATGACTCTCTGTGGCTTGGCGCGTGAGTAAACCGTCTGAACACACTGGAACAATAACGGCGATTGATCCTCCAGACACCCGCTGCTTTCTGCTACCGGCCATACCGAGCAGACGCTGACTTCATCTGCTGTGGGAACAGGACAAAGACGCCTCGTTAAATCAAATGATGGGGCAGTGAGTAAAATTTCCCATGTTACAAAGTAGACCAGTATAATGGCGTAGACAGACCCAACAACTGAACATCTGTATGTGAAGAGATTATTAGTGCATGTGGGAAAACGTACTCGGTTACTAACGTAACCTCGGTTCTCTCTAGAAGAGGGAACGAGTACTGCGTCGAAGAACGCTACGGGAAAGATATTTCTTTGTCGAGATTGAAGCCTAAAATTAATCCTTAATTTTGTAATAATGTAAAACGCTTTTCTGAAGCATACAACCTAGGCGGAGCAATACAGCTCACCCATTGGCTGCTCTGCCAGAAAAGCACAGCCTATGCGAGGCCAGGACGCTGACCAATGAGGGCGCTTCGCGCCCTTCTGCGTCACCTCCCGCCCAAACAGGCGTGGCCTAGGCCTATAAATACGAGCATAGCTGTCTAACACGCCGATTTTCGTCAATGAAGCGACGCAGCGCGGACACGCACGGCCATGAGACGCAGTACTCGTTCCCTCTTCTAGAGAGAACCGAGGTTACGTTAGTAACCGAGTACGTTCTCTTACGTAGAGTTCTCTCGTACTGCGTCGAAGAACGCTACGGGAACCCCATGTAAAACGCCGTGCGTGCTCTTGGACCGACACAGACACCTAAGGGCGCGCGCGCCCTGGTATACAAGTGCCTACCCCAAGAAGTATAGGGAGAGCGGCTAAATTAGCATCATCCCTTTATAGTAGTGCCTCTTAAGGCATAACAGCATATATATGTAAATATAGATATATATGAGGGGTAATAGCATGCTCAAGGGACACATTGTCAGTGAGTGATGCTTAAACATTGAAGTGACCTGGGCCGCAGCGCGGGGCAGGAACACTTATACACATTAAACATTGAAGTGACCTGGGCCGCATCGCGGGGCAGGAACACTTATACATATTAACATTGAAGTGACCTGGGCCGCAGCGCGGGGCAGGACACTAATACATAGTCTTCTAGACCGAGAGCAGTTTAGCCTGCAACGCAGGAACCTCTAGGTTATAGAACCTAATAAATGTAGACGGGGAGGCCCAGCCTGCCGCCATACAGATATCTTGTAACGAGATTCCGCTATACCAAGCCCATGAAGAGGCCATGCCTCTCGTGGAATGTGCTCTGATGCCCAAAGGGCATTCCAAACCTCTAGATGCGTAGGCTAGCGCAATGGCGTCCACTACCCATCGAGACAGACTCTGTTTCGTCGCGGCTCGCCCCTTGGAGCGTCCGCTGAACGAAACAAAGAGCTGCTCCGTCTGTCGAAAAACAGCGGAGCGGGACACGTAAGCTCTTAATGCCCTGACCGGGCAAAGGGAGCTATTTCCGTCCTCTGAGGCCGGCAGGGCCGACAGGGAGATGACCTGAGCCCTGAACGGTGTGTTGAGGGACTTAGGCACGTACCCATGCTTCGGTTTCAATACGACTACAGAGTCGTTTGGCCCGAACTCCATACAAGAAGCTCTCACTGAGAGCGCTTGCAAGTCTCCCACACGCTTCACTGAAGCGAGAGCCAAAAGAAACACGGTCTTGAAAGACAGGTGTTTCATGTCAACTGAGTGAATAGGCTCGAAAGGGGCCCCTTTCATAGCGTTCAACACTGTAGAAAGGTCCCAAACGGGGACTGAGGGGGGCCTTGGAGGGTTTAACCTCCTGGCGCCTCTAAGGAAGCGGACCACCAGGTCGTTCCTGCCTAGTGAACGGCCAAGCGTTGGATTAACGAACGCTGATATGGCAGCCACATAGACTTTGAGCGTGGATGGGGTTCTTCCCTTATCCAATAGCTCTTGCAAGAAGGAGAGAATCTCCGGTTCTCCACACTGAAGTGGTGACAGACCTTGATCTGAACACCATCCAGAGAACACCGACCATTTGGAAGCGTAGAGCCGTCTAGTAGACGGAGCCCTAGCTTGCTCGATCGTGTCTAACACTCCTCTTGGGAGGTTAGCGGGTACCCGTTTATGGCCCATACGTGTAGGGACCAAAGCTCGGGGTGAGGATGCAGAATCGCGCCCTTGGCCTGTGAGAGGAGGTCTCTCCTCACTGGAATCGGCCACGGGGCAGTACTTTTCAGTCGCATCAAAGCTGGGAACCAGGTCTGATTCGTCCAGTATGGAGCAACCAGTAGTACTAGTGGTGTCAACAATAATCGATTCGGCGATGCATCGCAATGCGGGATATGCACGATTCAGCATCGATGCGGCAAAGTGCCATAATCGATTATGTCACTGTTTATTTTCTGGCCTTGAGTTGGACAATAAAGTTGTGAAGTTTATTACTTCCGTGGGCATAACAACAACAACAATCAAGACGGCTGAGGCGGAGGGAGATGACCGCGATAGACGAGTAATTAAAAACGCACCCAAAGCTTGGAAAAGCGGACATCTGGGCACATTTCGGATTCTACGAAGTTAATGGGAAACTTAACAAGACGAGGCTGAACACAGGAGCGCAGCTTCGCGGCTGAGACACGAATAGACTATTATTAAAGCTTTACTCTTAAACACAAAAGGCACGTCCATTTTAATAAAAAAATGATATTTATTAAACAAACCAGATCAAGAGCAAAAACGAAATAAAGTGAATAACTGAAAAATAAAGCATAGGCTCAAAACTAATACAAACAGTGGCACAGCGCGAGTGCGCGCATTGGGCTCCAATAATATGTTCCCGTCTTCTAAAAAAAAATGCTGCCGATGTCTTTGTTGACATGGTAGAAGAGGACTGACTATGAATTAAACGGTCTCTCAATTAAATAAATAATATTCAGCAAACCTTAGTAGCCTACTTTCTTCAATCTGACTGCCTCTCTTCTCAGTGGGTTGGGATAATCCAAAAGAAGTGAAAACAAGGGGGGTGTTCTGAAGACAGACTGTTACCTGTGAAACAGGGGTGCTCTGAAAACACCCCCATTAGCAATTAGTGCTTTCCACCTGATGAAATGAACGCGCAAAATGAATGAAATGAACGCGGCAAAACTGATGAAATGAACGCGGCAAAACTGATGAAATGAACGCGCAAAACGAATGAAATGAACGCGGCAAAACTGATGAAATGAACGCGGCAAAAAATCGACCAATCAGAATTTTGGTCAAGCCAGAACGTATCGACCAACAATCGACTAATCGATTGGGAGATTACAGCCCTAGAAAGCAGTGATTTATGTTTTCTTTTTCAGGTTTGAAAATGCCATATACAATACCCTGTACCATTCAATTTTATTTTGTTTAATGACATTTATGTCAAAGATACAGCAGTGATAATGGTAGTGATAATACACACATATAGCAGCCAATAAAATCTGTTGTTCAATATATGACTGCTTGTATTGCCTCATGACTGATGAAAAAGTTGCCTTGTTGTGTGCAGTAGAATTTTGATGCATCGCAATGCATCGTAGAATCGAATTGAATCGAATCGTTACCTGGTGAATCGTAATCGAATCGAATTGTGAGGGCAGTGCCAATGCACACCCCTAAGTAGTACTGAGCATCCGCTCTCCTTGATACGCTCCAGCACTTGAGGCAGGAGTGAGACAGGAGGAAAAGCATAGAGCGGACGGCGGGGCCAGACTCTGGCCAGCGCGTTCGTGCTCTTCGAAAAGAATTCTGGGCAGTGAGCGTTTTCCTGGTTTGCAAACAGGTCTATTTCCGCTCTGCCGAACGTTTTCCACAGCAGACGCACTGTCTGTGTGTGTAGGGACCACTCTCCCGTAGGAACATTGTTCCGTGAGAGTCTGTCCGGGCCTACGTTCAAGTGGCCTGGCACGTGTATTGCTCTTAACGAGCGCAGGTTGTGCTGGGCCCACACCAGTATGCGTTCCGCTAACCTGAATAGGTTTCGGGACCTCAGGCCACCCTGGTGGTTTATGTAGGCTACTACCGACACGTTGTCCGAGCGGACCAGGACGTGGTGTCCTTTTATCCGGGGACAGAAGCGCCTCAGCGCAAAGTCCACCGCCATCATTTCCAGGCAGTTCATGTGCGGTAGTTTGGCTCGCTCTGCCCATTGGCTAAAGAGCGGTCTGCCGTCGAGCAGTGCTCCCCAACCTGAGGTGGACGCGTCCGTGGACACCACCTTCAGGCTCGAGGAAGTCCCCAGGCTTACACCTGACCGGTACCAGTCTGACGCTCTCCATGGTGTCAGGGCTGAAATGCATTCCTGAGTGACCTTGAGGCGATAACGACCGTGTAACCATGCTCGGCGCGGTACGCGCGTTCTCAACCAGAACTGTAGTGGGCGCATGCGCAGCAGGCCCAACTGCAGCACTGTAGAGGCTGAGGCCATGAGGCCCAGCATTTTCTGAAATCTCCTGAGCGGCACTATGTGGCCGCTGCGGAAGGATTTCGCCATTTGCAGGGTATTTCGCCTGCGCTGTGATGACAGGCGTGCTGTCATAGACAGTGAGTTCAGATCCAGTCCTAAAAAGGAGATCCTTTGACTGGGAAACCGTGAACTTTTCTCCCAATTGACTCTCAGACCTAAGCACTCGAGGTGATCGAGTATTAGTGTCTTGTGGTGAGCGAGTTCTGACGGCGACTGAGCTAGAATCAGCCAATCGTCCAAATAGTTCAGAATTCGAACGCCTCGGAGTCTCAGGGGTGCCAGCGCCGCGTCCATGCACACTGTAAATGTACGAGGTGCTAGAGACAGGCCGAATGGCAGGACTGTGTACTGATATGCCCGGCCCTCGAAGGCGAATCTCAAAAATCGCCTGTGACGTGACGCAATTTGTATGTGAAAATACGCGTCTTTCAGATCTATCGCCATAAACCAGTCTCCTCGGCGGATTTGCGCGAGGAAACTTCTGGTCGTGAGCATTCTGAACTTCCGCTTTGTTAGCGTTTTGTTCAGACGCCTTAGATCTAAAATGGGTCTGAGACCCCCGTCTTTTTTCGGTACCAGGAAATATCTGCTGTACAGACCCCCTTCGCTCTGAGATAAAGGCTCTATGGCCCCTTTGCTCAATAGCTTCGCTATTTCGTCTCGAAGTAGATGTGCTACTTCTGTTTTCACCGTGGTTTCGACTTTCTCCGTGAAACGGGGAGGGCGTCGATGAAACTGTAGCGAATAGCCTCTTTTTATAGTCTCTAGCACCCATTCTGAGACCCCGGGAAGTCTTTCCCATGCATCTGCACGTGTGACTAGGGGTTGAATGTAATCTGGGCCCTGGTCGCGAAATGGCGGCGACACGAGAGCAACCGTGTGCTGTGACATGGACGCCGTGGCGTGTGAGGCGGGGGGCATGTTTAACACAGTATGCATCCCGCGCGCGCTCGGCTCTCTGTGTCGAGAGAGAGCGCGCGGGACGAGTCCCGTAGGGCTCGTTATGCTTGTGAATAAACGTGGGCGCTTGGTGGCGGGCACATTTATAACACCGGGGACACTGTGTTTGTGTACTGACTGACCGTTCGTTAGTTTCGTTTTTACAGAAAACCGCGGAACGTGCAGTGTGTAGTGGTTGTGGGCACTTGGCAGTGGGTCACGCTCACTACATGTAAAACACAATCGGCATGAGCCGATTTTATGTGTGCAGACCCTGTGTTGTTCAGGGCTGTGCTTGCACGGGTTGAAAAACCGGGCTCTGGTCGCGAAATGGCGGCGACACGAGAGCAGTCGTGTGCTGTAACATGGGCGCCATTGCAGCGTGATGCGGGGGCGCGCTTAATCGAGCGGGCAGCCCGCGCGCGCTCTCAGCTCTCTCAGCTGAACGAGAGAGCGTGCGGTGCGAGCCCCGTACGGCTCGGCATGTTTGAGAATAAATGTGGGTGCGTGAACGCGGGTACATTTATAGCACTGGGAAGTACTGTCTATTAGAACTGACTGACCGTGCATTGGTTTCGTTTCAAAGAAACCGTGTGACATGTAGCTTGTAGTGATTGTGGGCGCTTGAAAACGGGCACGCTCACTACATATAATGCACAATCGAAATGAGTCGATTTATGTGTGCAAGCCCTGTATTGTGCGGGGCTGTGCTTGTGTGTACAAATGGGCACTGGGTCGTGGGCATACAGTTACACACATTACATCATCGGCCATGGCCGGGACACCGTGTAGCACAGAGAGTACTGTCTATCAGAACCGACTGACCGTACATTCGTTTCGTTTTTACAGAAACCACGGGACATGCAGTGTGTAGTGATTGTGGGCACTGAAAAGCGGGCACGTTCACTAACTTACATGTGAAGCACAACCGACAGGAGTCGATTTTATGTGTGCAAGCCCTGTATTGTGTAGGGCTGTGCTTGTGTGTATGAATGGGCACTAGGTCGTGGGCATTACGGATACACACATTACACCATCGGCCGTGGCCGGGACACCAGTAAATACATTTTCAGATTTACCTGGGGCGTCGTGAAAACGGCGTCTGTGTGCAGGCAAACGGGCATTGATGCCGATTTGGTGACTGCAAAATACACTGGCACGGTCGCGAATGTTGGGACTGTGCGAGCGAGACATTTTAGTGAAATCCGGCCGCGGCGGGATTTTAACGCTGTAGCTTTCCTCGAAGCAGAAGTGCGCATCCTGGCTGAAAACGGGGCTTTCCGGGACTCCGCGATCCATGACGGACGCGGCGGCACACAGCGGCCCTTGTCCGTCGGTCAGAGAGTCCAGCGAAGCGGGCGGAGAAGCTAGCGGCAGCAGCGGCGAGCACCTCGTGGTGGAGGGAGGTTCCGGGCTCCGCTGAGCACGGCGCTTTTCACGGCGCGGCACTACAGCGGGCGGAAAAGATGCAGCTTCAGTAAATGAACGCCAGGCGAGTCCGCAGAGTCACCGTAGGCATCAAATTACAGTGATGGCAGCCGCCATCGACGAGAGCTGAAGCTGCGTGATCATCACCCAGGCAGGAAACACAAGCACGTGGTCCCCGTCGCTGAGCGGGGCTCTACACGAGCCACAGGAGGTGCGAGACATCTTGAAAAAGACGCTCGGCTCTTTTAGTGTGGAAAAACTGTGTGACGCGACGGCGAACACACACACAAAACACACACACATAATGTACAGGATATTCCACGCCGGAGAAGCGCAGCAGGGAACGGCGGCTGAAGGCGGCGATGACCAGCGGCTTCAGGTAAGGGCTCGTCCTGCTGAGGTGCTTGTTCCAAACGGCTGTGGCGGCTCGAATCCAATCCAGCGATGCGTGCAGCTTCGTGAATTTAAGAAAATCGGCGTGTTAGACAGCTATGCTCGTATTTATAGGCCTAGGCCACGCCTGTTTGGGCGGGAGGTGACGCAGAAGGGCGCGAAGCGCCCTCATTGGTCAGCGTCCTGGCCTCGCATAGGCTGTGCTTTTCTGGCAGAGCAGCCAATGGGTGAGCTGTATTGCTCCGCCTAGGTTGTATGCTTCAGAAAAGCGTTTTACATTATTACAAAATTAAGGATTAATTTTAGGCTTCAATCTCGACAAAGAAATATCTTTCCCGTAGCGTTCTTCGACGCAGTACGAGAGAACTCTACGTAAGAGAACCACAGTAACAAAAAAGTTCAAACAAATAAATAATTGCACAGTTTAGTAAAGGGAGTCTATCAGCATGATGTTTTTTTAAATTAAATATTGCAGTTGCCTACTTAGCCTATTATAAATTATTTATCCATGCACATCAGCATTTATTATATATTTGTTTAATTAATTTGATTAAAATTAATTAATCAACCGTTGATCGGCGCAAGAGCAGGACAATTTGTCACTCACGTCATGATATCACAGCAATAGCAAACCACAACAATGATACAATCAATTCCCGATGGACAAAATCCCGCCCACATTTCTTTCTTGTTCGAGAAGACGTTTCACGCCGATATATCACAATAGGGAAGAAAAGACCATCACAGTTTTTGTTTCATGCCGACTTTAATCGCGATCAGCTCATCTGCCGCATGAACTAGCAGAAGTAGCCGATACACAACCTTGAGGTATAGGCCTAACTATCTTTGCTCATAGGTCAGTCAGTTTCATAGACAGTAGCCTATAAGAAAGGTCAGTTCTGGTATCAGACGAGATATATCCCCCCTCCTCGATGCCTGATCAAAAACCTATCGTGTTCTACGAATGAAAAGAGCAGATCGCTGTACCTCACCAATCAAAGGCTAACTGAAAACAGGAAGTAAATGGTGACACTCTTAGCTTTGTTATGTGATGTGATGTATCCATTTCAGGATTTCCATTTTCCATTTTTATTGGTGAAATGTGATTGAACTATAGCAAGGGCAATGTAAAAAAAAAATATATAGGCCTAATATATATTCCAAAATTAAATTTACAAACAATGCAAGTTGGCTTTCAATGAATCCTTTGTATGACAACATAACAAAAGACACACACACAAAAAAAAACACAAAACACATTTAAATGTCCTTCCTGTGTGTTTTAACCTATTCAACACACCTTTTTTATTCCATAAAAAAAAAAAAAAAAAACTTTAGAAAATATTCTTTCAAAGCATAAAAACAAGGTATATCTCTCCAGCCTGAAAGTTAGTACTCCACAAATGTGTTTCAAATGGTATATTGAACGTAGCTCTATATTTTAAGGGGCAGCAAATAAACAATGTAAAAAAATCCCTCTAATGAAATAAAATGTAAAATAAGACAATGTAACGGTAACAATGTCTCCATTTACATGATATATAATTAAAATAAGTCATATGGTTTCTTCAGAGCATAAATTATACTTTAAAAATTAGAGGGGAAAAAAGGCAAATAAAACAAATTTCTTTTAATCAAGCACATGCTTTGTGATCAGTGCAGCTTCGGTTTGCCATTCAACAACAACAACAAAAAATCTCTGACCTGAAGGTTAGTAGGCTACTCTACAAATGTATTTCAAAGGGTATATTAAAAGTAGCTCTATATTTTGAGATAAAATGTAAATTAAGACAATGTAATATTGTCCTCATTTGCATGATTATGATAAGTTGTATGGTTCCTTCAGTGCATAAATCATATTGTAGAACTGCAAATATAAAAAGCTGACAAATAAAGCATGTCACGATGTGATGTCATGATTGCTTTGGGATTAGTGCAGTTTTGGTTTGACATTTATTCCGTTTCACTTCCAGCCCATAATACATCCCCTCAGTCCACACACCATGTTTCTGTGCACGTACCATGCCATTCTTTGGAAGTTGCCTCCTACCTGTTTGCTGCTACACTTTGGAGGGTTGGCCTTGTAGCTGAAGTTGTTGTACCTAGTTTTGGTGTTGGTGGTTGGCAGGCCCAGCACAGTCTGGTATCTCCTCAAGCAGGAGTGTTGCGTCAGCAGCAGTAAAGCAAGGGTTTTGGCGCCGAGTCTATTTTTGCTGCACTGCTCATGCTCAATTAAAGTGAAAGCACACTTTTGATGGACAAAATAACAATTATTTCCCACAAAAAGTACTAAAATGTACACAGAATAAGCATGTCTGGTGTGTTTTAACAAGAACTGGAGTATGTTAGAAAAGAAAATTAAGAATAAAAAATAGTTAGCCCCACTGTCTGCATCTGTGGCTATATCCAAAACCTTGTCACCTGGCTGATTCTCTTCAGCAAAGTATATTACATACAAAGTGGCTGAGAAGACCGGGGAGTTGTCATTCATGTGTGTCACTTGCACCTTCAGGGAGTTTGTGCTTGACCGTACAGGGTTGCCAGAATCCACTGCCACAATTCCAATCCTGTAGTCTTTGGTCCCCTCATAGTCCATTAGTGTACTGGAGAAAGTATTCATCTCGCGCAGACCCGTGGTCATTACTGTTTTCACAAACTAAACACAGGTGGAATGGGATGTCCCCCCGTGACCACACAGGTCACAACTGCATTTTCACTCTCATCACAATCGGATACATCCACCAGAGCCACAGCTGTGCCCACAGGCATGTTCCCCGATATTTTAGCGACGCCATCTTCATGCTTCATGCCCTGGATCCTGATAAAGGATGTGTTGTCATTCTGATTTTTCACTCTGATACAAGGACTTTGGAGCTTTCCGATTGGGGACTGTTGTCTTTAGCTTGGACGTAAAACTCGAGAATGCTGATTTCTACATGATCAACAGAGGCTTTGACAAAAATTGTGCCTGTGTTGTGGTTAAAGCTTAAAAGGACTTGGACTACTGGTAATTCCATTGGGCCCCATGTCAGAGTCACCGGCCTTACTTTGTAGAACAGAACGACCCCCAAAGCTGTTTTTTGGCAGTTCACCATCATAGTGTGACTCCTCAAATTTAGGTTCATTGGCATCTGTAATGGTGATCCTGAGCAGCACATAACTCTAGTGGGGTGGAGGGCCACCATCAACCACTTTTATGTATGAAGGGCTTATGTATTATGTATTTGTAGGGCTGGGCGATATATCAATATAAAAAATATATCGATATATTTTTAAATGGGATATGGAATTAGACCATATCGCATATATCTATATAGTTAAAGCTGCCGTCGGCAACATTTTTTTGATCAAATTCAGTGAAATTGACACTATAATCCGATAGAACAACATAAATAAGGTGGTTTTAGAAAAAACTCCGAGCTTCTAACTCCACCTGGAGCGTGTTATTTTGTTTTGCAAAAATCCACCGCTCCCGGATCATCGGGTCTAATCAGCGCAGGGGTGTGTGAGATCTGACTGTCAATCACAGGTCGTGCACAAATTACAGATCCCCCTCCCTTGCGCAGACGCGGACGTTACAATATCACATGCACACGACACGCCTGAAGTTCGCCTGAAAATTGTACGAAGCATGATGGCAGAGAGAAAATCTAATAACAAGCTTCCAATTCCTCGGTTATTGCTATCTATGGATAGATTAGCCAGGGCAGCCTACCTCCGAGTCTATGGTGTTGATCGATGCTGAAGACGGACGCGTTCACAGAAAATCAGGTACACACGCACTGACGATGGGCGGGTGCTCGTTTGTAGTGGGGGAGGGGCATGAGAGTTGTAAACATTCAAAATTTTGTCTAAGTCCACTCAATCTGCCAGACTTGCCGACGGCAGCTTTAAAATTTGCGCTGTGATCCTTGCTACAAGCAAGTTGCTGACTGCTTTTGAAGCAGTCTGCGTCTCAACAGCCTAGTGTACAACGCGGCAAATACTCACATTAAATGTTTACACAGAGGAACGGGACACTGACTGCAGTTCTCAAAAGTGAATTATTTGCATGTGCTTTAAAGCCTTGCCGGTTAAACATGTCATTCGCTGCTGATGCGCTGTTCTAACATGCGCTTATCTAAGCAGAAACACCCGACGTGCACATGCACTAAAAGCCTGTCTAACAGTGCCTGGATACTGGACTAAGTTATCTTTCGAGTCTTTTTGAGCTAATACTGTCAAATACACTCAAGGTTTACATAAAAAGTTGGTTATGTCTAAACTGAAAGCAAACCGAGAAAATTGAGAGAAATCTGCTTGTCATATGCATGCGTACATATTAGACGCGTCGCGTGCAGGTCTTAAAGAGACAGTAGCCCTAATAGTAAATGCAGCCGCTTGTCCTTAAAGGGATAGTTTGTGCTGAACACAAAAGAAGATATTTTGAAGAATGGGTAACCAGTAGCTGGTCCCGCATTGACTTCCATAGGAAATAAATATAGAAGTCACTGGGGTACATCAACTGTTTGGTTACCCACATTCTTCCAAATAACTTAAACAGAAGAAAGAAACTTATTCAGGTTTAAAACAACTTGAGAGAGTAAATGATGACAATTAAAAATTTGGGGAGGACTATCCATTTAATGTTAATAAAACAACAAAACAGAGGAAATCACACACTGCTCTTGACTGAGAACTTTAATAGTAACTTTAATAAGAATTAATGTATAATTTATACAGTGAAGTCCATATTTGGCTTTGACTTTGACTGAACAATTGCTCTCACTTTGCGGAAAAAAATATTGGGATATATATCGTATATCGATATTCAGCCTACCGGTAAATATATCGGGATATGACTTTTGGTCCATATCGCCCAGCCCTAGCAATTTGTAATCCGAGTCTTGTACCACTTGCTAAGTGAAAAGGGTTGCACCTCCAGGCTGGTCATTAGTGTGTAATCAGAAATGCCGATACTTCCAGAATCTTTGTCGCTGGCCACCAGAGTTGCGAAAAAGTCTGTAATTGACACCTCAATTTTTAGGAAACAAGGATTGCCCTTTAAAAGGCTGTGCCAGTCCTCGAAAGTCTCACGATCAACTGGGTTCTCTGTGGTTTAGAGCAACAGAGAGGATAAGCAAAATGCATCCTAGCATGGCTTGACAACATCGCATTGGCACTTAGTCAATAATTAGCTCAGCCACGGTTTCTGGTTTCTTCTTTTTAGCTTTTAAAATAATGGTTCACCCAAAAATGAAAAATCTTGTCGTCATAGCTACTCATGCTCATGGCATCCTACGTATGAATTTCCTCTGTGAACATAAACTAAAATAATTTTTTAATAAGTTTTTTTAAAATAGTTTTTTTTTTTTTTTTGTCCATACCCTAAAACTGAAAGGGATCCAATGTATTCATGCAGGTTTGCAATTACGTGTGTGGGTAAATTATAAAATAATTTAAAAAAATTATTGCGGTTGTACACCAAGCATCTCACTGCAAATATAGCACATTGAAATATAGTAGTCCACAGGTGTTACAGATACATTTATTTGCCTCATCAAGATCTAAAAGATTGGATTGGATTAGAACGGTCTTCACTGATCATGTACTGAGCTCTGGTTGTTTAATACCGTTACATAATTTAATCAGCAGGACAAGAGTGAGAACAGCGGGATCAGTGTGTTCTACCTCACTATACAACAAAAACAATAATTTTATAATTAATAAATTCTGGCCCTTAATATTTGCCAATCTTTTTTATCATAGGCCCCAAAAACGCGAAGTGACTTCTCACACATTCGGGTGCAGTTTAACTATAAGGTCACCACCAGATGTCTCTGTTTCATCTGTTGTACATTTAGAAAAGTAATAGTGTAGATAGTTTTTCCTTATCCATAAATTAATCCCACTGTTTCTGTTGTATAAGAGCGGGTTTAGGGGTCTGGGATTACACCATCTGGATTGAGTCTAGCAGGTTATGATATAATATCCATGTGAAACAAGCACAGTGATTGCACACAGACACATTTTAACAGAGCTATTGACTATATGTGCCAGGTGCATCAATGTTTTTATATTTCCATTAATAGTAGACATTTACAGTTGTTCTTCTGTGTACAGATTGTTTGCCGAATTAATCAATTCATTCTTATAAATGTATTGTAAAGATTCCATATTTCAAAACATTTAGCCTACTCAAACTGCATTTGCAAACACAGATGCTGTACCTCTGGAGAAATTTATCAAATAGTTTACTTGTATGTAAGAGCTATTTGTTCCATGGAACACAAAAATATTAATTCTGAATGATTCAACTGATCCAGTTCAACTCAATTCAATGATTCAACGATCCAGTCACAGTGGTTAAAGGAGTAGTTCACTTCAGAATTAAAACGTCCTGATAATTTACTCACCCCGTGTCATCCAAGATATTAATGTCTTTCTTTTTTTCTTTAATGTCAAAGGTTTTTGAGGGAAAAATTCCAGGATTTTTCTCCATATAGTGGACTTCAACGGGAACTAATGGGTTGAAGGTCTAAATTTCCGTTTCAATTCAGCCTCAAATGGCTCTACACGATCCCAGCCGTGGAATAGGGGAGACAATTGGTTATTTTCTGAAAAACAAAAAAATTTATATACTTATTAACCACAAATGCTCGTCTTGCATTCAGGACTTCACGCATTACGTAATCACGTTGGAATGGTCTGGCGGTAACCTGACGTAGGTGGAAAATGTAGGGTAGTGCGAAAAACTTCTTCAATATCCAACTTTAAAATCGTCAGACATTGTTCTTTTACCTTTTATTTTTTGTATTTTTTTTGTATAGGGCGTTTGACTTAGTCTTTGCACGTTCGCTTTGTAAACACTAGGTTTGTACTTCCGCCTACGTCACGCATGACCTTTCAACGTGATTACGTAACGTGTGGCGCATCACAGCTTGTGCAAGATGAGCATTTGTGGTGAAAAAGTATATAAATGTTTATTGTTTCCCGAAAATTACAGATAATTTCACTAGATAAGACCCTTATACCTCGGCTGGGATCATGTAGAGCCCGTTGAAGCTGCACTAAAACTGCATTTTGGACCTTCAACCCATTGGTTCTCGTTGAAGTATATGGAAACAAATCCTGGAATGTTTTCCTCAAAAACATTAATTTCTTTTCGACTGAAGAAAAAAAAGACATGAATATCTTGGATGGGGGGGGGGGGGGTGTCTGTCTAAATCTAGACCAAATCTGATGCAAAGAGGACAGAACAAGGTGCACGTCTGTCTTTTTTTATTCCACAAGATACTTCCTGATCTTTGCTGAACTTTCAGAGGAAGCCTCTCCACCCACTTCCTATTGCTCAGTGCTATAACTGTTGCTTTCCGTGGTACCAGGTTTGCTGTGGTTTCCATCTTGACTCAGTGAAATGAGGGGAATCTGTTATGAGAATTTAATGTGTGAATAAGGCCCACCCACTCACCCCATATGGCCCAATCAGAAATAATCTTCCAGTGTAACTATGTTAGCATAAATTAGCAGCCATTAGCATACCCATAATGATTAGTCATGTAGGCGACATGCTGCGCGCGACTTAAAATACTTCTCAGAAAAACGATTACTTGATTCTCCTCAAAGCAGAATGATTCCCACATACTCATTAGTGCCTTCAGCAACCTCATTACTCTGTGTAAGCGCTTCCCCGGAAGCCCAAATCGCGGCATTTTTCACACAGAGAATTAACCTTGCCTTCGCACCCTGCTTCAGATGATTTTGTTTTTCTCTGTAATTTTCCAAAATGACCGTAAACACTAGACAGTGAAAGTGTCATTACTGGAGGGAGATGAGATTAGCAGTGTAATGCTCAGCGCTGGCAGGGGAAGAACTGAAGTGGGGAAAAACCAAAGAGCTAATCCAGCACTAATGATATTAATAACTGTCCAATCGTATCGCCAACGGCCACTTCATATTTCTGAGCGACATCATCACCATTCTTGTCCCCTCTATTGCAGGCTAAATGTGGCAAGCATGTGAGCTGTCAGTCATACGGCCGGTCTATATATGGCAAAGGGTGTTTCATTAGTCAGTTAGTGTGTGTATCGAGGCAAAAATGACTGAAATGTTTCGCTTGCCAACTGCTGAGGATTTTTGTCACCCTCTGATTTGCATCCTTTTCCGCTTTTAACCCTCTAGGCATCTCATCTCCCTCTCTCTCTTCGCCATCCCCTCTCTCTTTATGCATAATCCTTTTTTAAGGCTGCATCCATACAGCTCTCAACAGATGAATGTTATATATAGACCCTGAATTTCTGCCCATCACTCAGTTTGTATTTGTTTGTCATGTATGAAATAAAGTACAGCAGTGCAGTATATGAAGCTTAAGCATTAGCACATTATGCAAGCACAAATATGATCCCCAGACTAATACCATTAACGGTCCAAAATCAGTCCTCTGAGAAATATGTTAATGTGATTTCCAATCATGTTCTTTTACTGTTATAACTGAAAAGCATTATACAATAATATATAAATATATTTTTGGAACATATTTTGAAATGGAAATATCAGTCTGTTCTGTGTGTGTGTGTGTGTGTGTGTGTGTGTGTGTGTGTGTGTGTGTGTGTGTGTGTGTGTGTGTGTGTGTGTGTGTGTGTGTGTGTGTGTGTGTGTGTGTGTGTGTGTGTGTGTGTGTGTGTGTGTGTGTGTGCACGCACAAAAAAGATCAACACTCATCACTCTCCATTTCCTGTTACTTCTATAGTCCAGTTACTAAAAGTGACAGTGAGAAAAAAACAAAACAAAGGTAATCTGAGCAAAACCCTCAAACTGTAAGCTTTATACAGTTTGACACGGGATTTCAATTAAGCACAGTGACCAATAAAATACTGACACATTTCCTATTTAAATCTTGGATGAGTTTATACAAAATTGGACATTTTCTTTTCTGGAGCCAATTTCATTTATTGGGATTTGAATGAACAAAAATGTCCCTAGACTCTATTAGAGCTATTAGACAGTAATGCTAAGGCTAGACAATAAGAGTGTTAATAAAGCTCAGGACAGTTCTGCATCGACCTGAAAGTCTATCATTTACACGTGTTTTTAAGCCTTGGCCATTCAAATATTTAAGTCAAAGAAGAAGCGAAAGAAAACTCTACTTGCGCACTGTTTTGTCTGCGCACATCCCAGAAAGCCGCGTCTGAATGCTAAAGATACTGAATTGAGGTCTCTTTCTCGTCTTCTTGTGCTTGAACGGACAAATTCACACAGAATTGTCAAACGTACTTTTTTCTGGTGGGGCCAGTAAACCTTTTGGCAGGGCAGGTCAAAATTTGAATTGCTGCCCCAACCAGTTGAAAAAAATCCTTAGCGTTGAGCACTGTAAATTTGTAATTAACTGTAATTTTGAACAATTCTCATGAAATGCCGTTTTCGTTTGGAAGTTGCTTTGGTTTTATTTGAGTCCTTCAGCTTGGGTCACTGGGTTGGGTTGCTATAGATATCGGATTTCTTGACCTAATTGAATAATTAGATGAACCCAGGGACATGGATTATTTGTTACTAAGGCCAGACCTTGTCCTTAAACAACCCAGGGCACATACACACAAGATAGCATACTATTAAACAAACTCCATTACTTAATCTTCAGTCCATAAAAGGTACGAAATAAATGACAAATATTTTTTACAGATTTAGTTAGATATCCTCTTTTTTTCCTGCCAGGTGATTGTATGTGGGAATTGAGCTGTACACATTATTATTTGTTAGCTACAGTATGTTTACTGTAATGTATGTGTAGATGAGCAGCTGGGCTGGGATAAAAGCTGAGGTCTACCTGAGCTCTTAAGACTTTTTAAACTAATTGCATTACACTGTCCTTTGACTGGATGATAACAGCACCCCGTCCATTAACGTCACCCCTGCCACAGAACAACTACGAAACTTAATTAGACTTTCACTGAATCATGACGTCTGTTTCGTTACTAGAAAGAAATGCCATGCAGTTGCAGTATGATCAAATTTTGCTAGCACATATATACATTCTTCCTCTTTATCATCTTTTATTGTTATGTTTTTAGTATCTATTTAATCATATGTACTGCCAAACTATTACCTTTCAAAAGTTTGGGCTCGGTACAATTTTTTAATGTTTTTAAAAGATTTGTCTTGCTCATGCTGATCAAGGCTTCATTTATTTTATAAAAAATACTGTAAACAGTAATAATGATATTAATGCAATTTAAAATAACACTTTTCTATTTTAAAATGTACCGGTAATTAAATTATTTGATGGCAAAGCTGAATTTTCGCCAGCCATTACTTCAATCTTCAGTGTTACATAATCCTCGCATGATTTATCATTCTGATTTGGTGCTCAAGAAACATTTATTATTATCACAGTTGAACAGCTGTGCTGTTTAATGTGGAAAAAAAATTCATGATTCTTTTTAATAGAAAGCATTTATTTGAAATATAAATATATATTTTGTGAGATTATAAATTACATTACTGTAACGTTTGATCAATTTAATACATCCTTGCTGAATAAAAAATATATAAGATGGGCATAACAAATAAAAAATAAATAAGTTAAATTTTTATTTAAAATAAATAATAAAAAATAAGATAAAATATAAAAAATCATACTTACCACAAATGTTTGAACAATACTGTATGACCATTACTTTGATCCCAATGTGACCCATGATGTGACTGATGACCCAATGTGTCCATATCAAAGAAGGTACTTATTCCAAAGGTCAAGGTTAAAGTTCAACTGATCGGATCTGAAAAAACATTTTTCACAACTCCTATTTGCGTCACACAGTATGCATGACTGCAAACCAAGTAAGTATGTTTGTCAAATGTTGCTTTCAGGAATCAGGAGTATTGCTACATTGCTACTTTACGCATGTGAGCACATACACAACCTCAACATTCATCTTAGCATAAGCAGTGGATTTTCTAATGGCCTTTCCAATTGAGCACTGCATTTTTAAATCCCTACAAGGTGCATTAAATATTCTCCATTCATGTTATCCAATTGGATATATTTGATTGTATAGTAGGAAAGTCCCAGTAAGGAATCCTCTCAAGATCAGGACTGACCGACTAAACTTCAGCTTGTCTAAAAAAAACTTTTATTCAAATTTGTTTAAACTGTCTTTATATACCAATACATAATTAAAATGCAAGTACTCTGAAATAGAGAGTATAAAAAACTGAGTGTCTCTAGTGTATTTAATCTGCAATAAACACAGCTCATTAATTCCATTCACTCCCACCTAAAAACGGGTGAGAGCCAATAATAGCGGCGGTAGTCATGGCGACGGAGAGTGACAGTCGCGCAAGCCAATCACTTGTTTCGTCCCGAATGGAATTAATGAGCTGTGTTTTTTGAAGATTAAATACACAATAGTCACTCAATTTTTATACTCTCTTTTTCAAAGTACTTACATTTTAATTATGTATTGGTATATAAAGACAGTTTAAGCCAATTTGAAAAAAAAGTTATTTAGACAATTATTACCTACACAACCTTTAAGAACAGAGCTTAAAACCACTATAGCTAATACAGCCAGAGATCTATATCTGCTTTGATCAATATGTCCTCTTGAATCATAATAGCATTACAGTGCCATTACAGGTTTGCAGTACATGTTTGATAGGCCAGACAACCAAATCTCAAGCGCATGAATGACATGGCTTATTTCATTACACTGAGGTCATTTTAATTTGGCAGAGACAAATGTGACCTCAACTTATGTGATACTGATCTAGTATCAAAATTCTTGAAAGCAAAAACCGCCTCAGGACAATCAGAATTACAGTACACAAGTAAGAAAATGATCTTTTTTTGTGGCCTGGCTAGCGGTTAGCATGCTTGTTCTGATGTGTCGAGCCGTGGTGCCCATGAGAATGCCTCTATTCTTTAAATAACGGTCTTGCATTCCCTTGAATACGCTATGGATAAAATTGACCAACAATAATATATATATTTTTTTTGTTCATCAAAAAAAGTCAAGAAAAAGTCTAACACTGAAGACTAGAGTAATGAATGCTGACAATGTAGCTTTGCCATGCATCACAGGAATAAATTCCATTTTAAAATAGATATTAAAATAGAAAAGTTATTTTGTAAATTGTTAAACGGGTTAATTGTAATAATATTTCACAATGTTACTGTTTTTTACTGTATTTTGGATCAAAGTAATGGAAACTTGGTGAGCATTAGACTTGTTTCAAAAACATTACGGTATAGTGTGTATTTCAGAATTATATAAAATGTACTGTAATATAATCATTTTCAATGGAATGAAATACAGTTATCACTGAATCTCAATTCTCAACATGACTTCCATTTATGTGGACTAAAAAAAAACGTAGTGCAGCACTTTTCTTGTTATTTACCAAAGATCATTTGTAGTCATCATGGCCACTCATTCTTGTGTTGACAAAAGCATCTTAAACAATCGTTTTCTAGGTGTGTTTCTTCTCTGTTAAAAGTAATCCAATCAACATGTATTGCAACTCTTCTAGCGAGAAAACAATAGCGTGCGTCAGCGTCTTGGAATCCTGCATCTGAATACTGATTCAGAGTATTGGTTGGTTCTACTGTCAACATGGGATTTATGGCACATTTCAAACGTTTTTAACAAGTAGGCCTAAAAACACTCAATATCAGTTGTATTGCTTCAAGTTACAGGAACATATTTCTGGTTCTTTCAGCCATGAAACATGTCCTCTGATTAGTGTTCAAGATGCTGAACATATTTCTTCTCCTCCCTGACAGTTTTTCAACAGGTTTCTCTTCACTTTAAGCGACGCATTGTGGCCATCTGGAAATAATTACACAGTCTATTATTCAGATCTGTGAGATTGCTGTGGATTCCAACAAAAGACCACAATAAATATCCAACTGCGCCCTCTCTTCTCCTGATTTTCCCTTTCTTCAGAAGGATGCACATGTTCAAAATTGCACTTTTTTCCCCAAAAAGACCATTGCGCAAAAAAATGAATGACCGTTTGATCTACCCAGCTTTTGTAAGGAACAGTAAAGTATGATTTTGATTGCTAAGGTTTTCAGGGGCTAAAGTTTATTCGATCACTATATATCTTTGGGTCAGTTCGGGACGAATGTGATGCCCTATAGCTCTGCTGAAAATAAAAGATCACTCCATTGCACAACCATTAAAGCCCCAAAACAAGAACAACTTTGTACAGATTTAAAGTTGGCACATCTCTTGTGTCTCTTTAGCAGATGAATGTGAGAGTGTGTGTGTGTGTGTGTGTGTGTGTGTGTGTGTGTGTGTGTGTGTGTGTGTGTGTGTGTGTGTGTGTGTGTGTGTGTGTGTGTGTGTGTGTGTGTGTGTGTGTGTGTGTGTGTGTGTGTGTGTGTGTGTGTGTGTGTGTGTGTGTGTATTTATGCACTTTTAGTCCATCAATGTTCCCTGCTAATTCATTTAGTAAACTCTTGTATCTGATTTGCCCAGTAATCTCCTGAAGGTCAGTAAATCAGCTCAATGTAGTGGTCAGTCTGTCCTTATGTGACACTGAATGACCAATGATGAGTGATGCACATGCAGGTTTGCATGATTGGGGCTAAATAAGGTCTGGATGAGCCGCCACAAACCGAAATGACCCTCTGAAGGGTTTTGCGGAGAGATTTTAAGATTTGGGCATTTTGTGGGCAGAATGTCAATCCCATGACTGCATTGACAACGATGACATGCATTGCAGGCTTGTCCCCAGCTGACCCTCAGATGCGTCTTTGGAATTAAAGACTGATTGAAACCGTTCCTTCACATTAGTAAACATGGCCTTCATGGCTCAAACCCAGCCTATAGTGGGTGTGAATTAAGAGTCTGTTTACTCTCCATCTGAAGCACTGAGTCATGTAGGACAGCACAAGAACAACAACTGCGCTGTCTCACACCTACCAACGCATTATCGAAAGATTAGAATAACAATTAAATCACCAAACATGGCTTCTGTGAAATAAGCCAGAAAAGCAGAGATTAGTGTTGATTATTTGTGTTTTCTTCTATTAATAACACTCGATATTAACAGTAAGAATTAATTATTTTAAATAATGCTGATCAAAAAGTTTAATTATCATAGACCATTTTTTTTTATTGTGTGGCCACAAAATCATTTACCGGTATATACATTTTACACAAATTATGACCGACAGTTCTGATTTCCATTAAACAACAATTTTGCCACTTATAAAGTTTAAAAGTTGCTAGTTTACCAAAAACACAGCAGGCATGTGATGTGTGAAGGAAAGTAAAAAAAAATTATAAATGCTATGTGAGCAGAATATTTTTTGCGCATCATTTTTAATCGTGCTGTAGTTTATATGGTGAAATGTGTTGACAAAAATGACCTGCATCTGCATGTATAGCCTATAGACATAATGGACCATTTAAATAGTGAGAGTGAAAAGTGCATTTTATTAGTTTATTTTCTAGTCCACAGGGCCAGAAGTTCCCATAGTTGAAGAAACACCTAATTATCTTCAGTCTGAACTCCTTCCACCACGAATAAAGGGAAAGTGGACATTAGATTTGCCAATTAGGGATTTACTATGATAAAAACATGTATCAGAGGATTCATAATGGGGTCTCATAAAACCCCTCTGCCCTTTAAAGACTGACGAAACTGGAGGTAATGAAAAGCAAAAACTCACACACACAATTGCAGTCTTTTTCTCTCTCTCACACACACACACTGACAAACAAACATATTCCAAACCAAGACCTTAAATGTCCCCGCAAATCCCACAGATATACATTTTAAACCTTTCATAATTTAATTAGAACTTATATAGTTACATGGTCAAAGAGTTTGAAGAGTTCAATCCTTCACCGTGACCCAACCAGCCGAACCGACTAAAAAACACAGCACTTATATAACCTTGCTTTAAAAGAGCATATTCAATCCATTCAGTGAGTTACAGAGATGGACTGATGAACACAAAAACAGAGGGGGAGGGAGTTAAGGTCAAGGTTCGGATCACAGGGTTCTTAATATTTTGTATTGTTTTACTTTGTAAGTTTACTTCTTAGTCGGTTTTTGCATTGCATTTTATATATAGCACAGATATTAAAATGACAGAACAGGGTCGCATACAAAATAAAGAAGAGCAGATAACAGCTTAAAAAATGCTCATATGTGTAGCGTTGCGAGTAAAAAGGAATGGAGTGAGGGTTACCCCACTTTTAACAGAAACGGCAAAATATGATCGACTACGCCACCCCGGAAAACCAGGGAAATCGCCCTAATGGCACACAGGTTCGTTTGGTTGGATGGGTGAAAAGACAGAGTCATATAAGTAGAAAAGCTTTATTTTCTCCATAATTGTTGAATAAATATTTGGAAATTCACAGTTAAAAACTCTTACACTGGCATTAAAATATAAGGAACACCATCGATCAGAATCCACTCACATACATAACACTAAATTTAAAGAAACTCAACCAGGAGCAGAGGTATCTGGAGGTCAGGGCCGGCTGCCAATTTGGAAAATACCCCCCCAATAGTCCACTACAAATACCCAGCCACACACACACGTGAAGGTTAGATACCAGAAGACACAGCACTAGGTGTGAGCACACCACACAGATGGCAGTTTCGCCTTCACCCTCCAGAAACCCCCAGCTCCTGCAACAAAGGAAACAATAAGAAACACACAACGAACAAATACAGCTCAGGGAAGATAAGATGTCAAATACCTCAAGGATTCAAACCCTTGACCTAAAATTAGGACTCAAAATACCACATGAAACCAAAGTCCACTCGGTTTCAGTGATCAAAAATACAAAGAGAAATAAACAAAGAAATAAAACAAACAATTAATCATATAGATTTATAAATCAATGGAGTTCCATAGGCGGCAGCCAGAGAAGACAGCCCGCCCACACAGTCAGACGAGTCGCACAATACTTACAAGTAATGTACGTGCAACAGAAACATACGAAAAGTTACTATCCTGATGACGTTGAGGCAAAACAGCGACGCAGTCGCAATTATAAGCGATCCCAGTTCAGCATTGATACTCGATTCTCACGAATAGCCCAAGAGGCCGTCAATTATGCAGGGGGAGCCACGGGGTGATCCCGGCGCGCAAACCGGTTCGCAGTCGCGCATCATATTGCAATACAGCAGCTCAGTCAGGAACACATGCTATCAATGACATGCTGCGAGGTGTGGGCAGCAAGCACACAGCAAACGAGGAAGCCAGCTTACAGTCCAAGCTTGCGGCAACCACGGATGACGTCACAAGGACAATACCAAGACGCATACCATGTAGCAACCACACCTCCCATATATCATACAAGAAAGGGGCGGGGGCTTAAACTAAGCACAGGTGAATGGAATCATCATAAGTGGTTTCAGTCACCCTGCTACATTCCACCCCCACATTATGAATCGTCGCCCCGACGATTAGTCCCGAGCCCCAAGAGACTCACCTCTGCTGTGGGACCTAGCAACCACCGAGGGAGACCCCCATTACTAGTCCTCTGGCCATGACGGCTATACAACGAGAAACGAGTGATACACAAGTTCTCTGCCATAACGGCTACACAACGGGAAACACGAGAGATACTGGTTAAAAATACTCTTGCCATGACGGCTACACAACGAGAAACGAGTGATACACAAGTTCTCTGCCATAACGGCTACATGACGAGAAACACGAGAGATACTGGTTAAAAATACTCTTGCCATGACGGCTACACAACGAGAAACGAGTGATACACAAGTTCTCTGCCATAACGGCTACATGACGAGAAACACGAGAGATACTGGTTACAAGTACTCTATATGATTGAGAACAATCATACAACTCTCGAAATGCAGAAATAATTTTATCTGGGTCCCCTTTGTTCCTTTTTCACCGTCGAACGGTGCCGAATCTTTTCCTCCATAATAATGCACTCACCAATCGGGGAAGCCAACTGACAGGGGAGATCCGGTTCACACCAGCTACGCCGCTGTTTTGCCTCAACAAAAAAAAACACAAGATACCAACAAACACACAGAATTGTGCAAAAATCTTTTTTTCTTTTTTTTCTAAATATACATAACTACGTCCTCACCCAACACACCAAAATATGGAAACCCTGCCGACACTACGCCAAATGTAGCGTTGCGAGTATAAAGGAATGGAGTGAGGGTTACCCCACTTTTAACAGAAACGGCAAAATATGATCGACTACGCCACCCCGGAAAACCAGGGAAATCGCCCTAATGGCACACAGGTTCGTTTGGTTGGATGGGTGAAAAGACAGAGTCATATAAGTAGAAAAGCTTTATTTTCTCCATAATTGTTGAATAAATATTATTGAAATTCACAGTTAAAAACTCTTACACTGGCATTAAAATATAAGGAACACCATCGATCAGAATCCACTCACATACATAACACTAAATTTAAAGAAACTCAACCAGGAGCAGAGGTATCTGGAGGTCAGGGCCGGCTGCCAATTTGGAAAATACCCCCCCAATAGTCCACTACAAATACCCAGCCACACACACACGTGAAGGTTAGATACCAGAAGACACAGCACTAGGTGTGAGCACACCACACAGATGGCAGTTTCGCCTTCACCCTCCAGAAACCCCCAGCTCCTGCAACAAAGGAAACAATAAGAAACACACAACGAACAAATACAGCTCAGGGAAGATAAGATGTCAAATACCTCAAGGATTCAAACCCTTGACCTAAAATTAGGACTCAAAATACCACATGAAACCAAAGTCCACTCGGTTTCAGTGATCAAAAATACAAAGAGAAATAAACAAAGAAATAAAACAAACAATTAATCATATAGATTTATAAATCAATGGAGTTCCATAGGCGGCAGCCAGAGAAGACAGCCCGCCCACACAGTCAGACGAGTCGCACAATACTTACAAGTAATGTACGTGCAACAGAAACATACGAAAAGTTACTATCCTGATGACGTTGAGGCAAAACAGCGACGCAGTCGCAATTATAAGCGATCCCAGTTCAGCATTGATACTCGATTCTCACGAATAGCCCAAGAGGCCGTCAATTATGCAGGGGGAGCCACGGGGTGATCCCGGCGCGCAAACCGGTTCGCAGTCGCGCATCATATTGCAATACAGCAGCTCAGTCAGGAACACATGCTATCAATGACATGCTGCGAGGTGTGGGCAGCAAGCACACAGCAAACGAGGAAGCCAGCTTACAGTCCAAGCTTGCGGCAACCACGGATGACGTCACAAGGACAATACCAAGACGCATACCATGTAGCAACCACACCTCCCATATATCATACAAGAAAGGGGCGGGGGCTTAAACTAAGCACAGGTGAATGGAATCATCATAAGTGGTTTCAGTCACCCTGCTACATTCGGGACATTCTTCATAATCTCAACCATCAGACCCCCCTCGTACAGCATATTCAAAATAGGGCAGAGTTATTTCCTTTTCTTTACATTTCCTCAAAGGAACAGACACACTTGTTCACTCTGACAGTTGTTTTTCCTCCCAACCAGCCCCCTTTCATTCATCCATACATCTCTGTGTTTTTGCCCTTGAGTTCTTACAGTCACAGGGGCTGATTGTCTGATTGTTAATCACACACGCAAGCACACACACACACACACACACACACACACACACACACACACACACACACACACACACACACACACACACTCCTTTGCAATGTCAGTGATGTCAGATCGCAAAGAGTTCACAAACATCACACCACCCTTTAAAAGACTCTGGGAAACAGAGGAACTACTGTGGACGGAGAGATGTGTAACATGAATAAAAGTTTTATTTGCTTTTAACAAGATTCCTTAGAAGCGCAAACACACTTGACTTCTCGCAAGGAGATAAAATGATCAAGCAACATTGACTCAGGTCTGAGAATAAAATATTGTCTACTTAATATAAATCTGTGAAGCTTTGCAATCAACATCAATTATGAGTCACTATGGGATTTGACAAAACATGCAGCCCACAAACCATGAAGGCTTTGTATGTGTGTTTACCTCTTTGTATGCGTGTGCGTGAAAGCGTGATGGAAATGTGAGAGATGCAACCCTATATTGCTCATAAAAACAATTCAAACACACAAATGATTAGAGGATTTTAAAAGGTCCATCATGTGACCGATGAATAGCCCATAAACAAAAGACGTGTAGAAATCAATGGACTTGTTGCTTAAGCAGAGACTGAGATATGACGCTCCCCATGCTCAAAAAATTGTCACGTTGCTAACATTGCATTGTATGCAGGGCTTTCCCCTTTGACAGCATTTTAGTTGCTATGGTCTATTTATGGAGGGTATTCCAGCGTTTAGTCACTAGGTAAACAGAGGTTGTGACAATGTTTATGCAGCTATGGATAGAAAATATGTGACTTTCTTGTATGGTTGAATGTTACAGGTGAGGTCATTACTTTAGCTGATATTCTTACATCAGTGTTTTCCTAAGATTGCCTTTGGGAGATTATTTACAGTGTGCAAACTTGATAAGATGAGGTCTTGGCAGGAAGATTTTGATTATTTTCTATGCATAAACATTGCAATATGTCTTGATTAACTTGTTTAATTATTTTATCATCATTTCAATATATTAAACATTATTTATATTAGACATAATTATTTAGGTTTATTCTTCTTTTCACACTTATATTTATGTTTGCAAACATTTTTTGAAAATTAAATGAAGAAAAAAAGTTACAACTTTTTACCAAATATTGAATTGATGTTTTTTTTCTTTGCATACAACAAATAAAATTACAAAACAGATTATGTCATGTGTTTTTTAAACCAAAATAACAACAAACAAACAAAAAATTCAGGATATGGACTGCTGAATGTCCAGAATAAGGTCAACAAATGATTTATCCCAGTTCCATTTTTACAAAATTAAATACCACTCAATCAAATTAAATTGTGACGAAAATTTAAAAAATATATATCTATTTTAGTTAGCTTACTTGAATAAATTATTTTTTTAATATAGAAATGTGCATTAAAAAACTACTGCTTTCCTCTTTCTTTTTGTACATTTCTTCAGCCCTTGTCATCTCTCTGTACGTCCTCTCAGTTTTTCCACTTGTGTTTAACTGATCCTCAATGACATGCTGAAGTTAATATTTTTTCTGTCTGGTTTTAATTTGAGAGTCCTATTGTTTTATATCGCTCAAGACCACGACCAAAACCCACAATACAAATTCAGTGACATCACCGGCCATGTAAACACACACGCAAAAACAGAGACATGCGAAACCAAACACTGTATTTATTCTATAAACATACATTTGCACAGAATCTTTGTTGTAGAGAACAACGAACTTCGAGTGTATGCCTTTTTGAATTTGTATAATGAATTGCCATGAATGAGATGCTATGAAGCAGTTCAACGGTCACATCACCCACCTCCTCATGTATATCATTTCAGACTTTCTCTCTAATTCTCCATCAAAAGATATTCATAACCCTCTGAAGTCCCACCGGCTGGCAAATCTTTCACAGAAGTCATTTCCTTGCATGCAGTGAAGTAACTTACAATCCCACATGCAGCTATTTGCATACATTTCCAGAAACTAATTTGTCTTCGAATATCACACTGAATCAAATAAAAATCATTTCTCTGGAAATCATCATTCTTACCCAAATGCCGCTGCTAAACAAAAGTTATGTGTGATAAATGAGAACATTGTGAACATTAACAGTCACACAAACGCTAATGACTTTTATCCTGTGGTAAAAATTTATGCTAGCAAACTGTTTACCAAAAAAATAAAAAGAACAATAAACAGTAGCCCGCTGAGGAAAAGAGGAACTATGCAAGAATGAGCATGGATTTATGAGACATCGTAACACCCATCCTGGAGTTTATAGTTTTCGAAGTGTAACACTCTGTGCTCTTGTATAACTGAATCATTAAAGGGCAACATGCTAAAACATTTCTGAAACGACTTCACATTAATGCCTGAAGTGCTCTTTGCCGATCCCTGGATTAATAAATGAAAGTCTGAATACATCAGGGGCACCAACAGGGCAGGAATGTCACCCCAGGTCTTTGAACAGGGGCCATGACTGCACTATGGTTTCAGATTAAAAGGGGGACCCGAAGCATGAAGGTTTGTCTTATTGGCCACATCATCCAACATGTGTAAGAAACTACGTTTGATACGTGATCTCAACTCAAGTTCAAATCCAGCTCAATCTGATGCAACATGGCCGTTTATGGTTACGTTTTGCCTCTCGGCTCTCTGCAGGTGCTCTCAAGTGTTTTACAGTGGGGTAAAAGTCCTTCCTGTGTAAATAGTGAAGCCCACCTCAGGCCATAAACACATGGAATACATCATTCGATTGAGATAAGGAATCACACTGGTATTTTCTTCTCAGTCAACCACCCTTATCGCAGTTGAGAGCGTGCTCACAAACACACACATTAGGTTCACCTAGATGCACGTAGGCATTTGGATTTGATCATGACCTTTGGATTCTCCTTCTTGATTGGGTGAATAAGAAAGTGGTCAGTGAGCATGCAGTGGTGCACACATACACATGAATGAATACCTTTACATATTTGCATTTGTGCTCCTGTTGACTTGTAATAAAAGGGGGTTTGGTTTTCCATAATGTGACCCAGCTGTTCTAGATTTGTCGCAGCAAACCAGACTGCCAGGAGCCGGTAACGAGCTGGACTTAATTAATACCCAACACCCCCGTGGCCTGAACCTCGACCTGCACGTTCCCTCTTTCATTCTCTCTCCTGCTGAGCAGTCTCCACATGCAGTGAAATAATGAATGCGAAAATGAGAGCGATAGAGCTTTTAATGCGAATCTTTAAATGAGGAACTCTGCGCACAAATGATCTTTGGAAACCCTGCTGCAAATCATCTTCACAAATCCTGCTGCTAAACGCAGTGGAAGCCAACGGTCTACAAGGAAATTTGGGGATTTAAAATTCTAACTGGGAAATATACTGAAAGTTTTAAAATAATTAAACAAAAACAAAAAACATTATTCAAAAATGAGAGGGAAAATAACTTTTAAGGAATAAATATTTGGGAAAATGGGATCATTTTAATATAAAAAATGTAACTACCGTAATTCTCTCTGAGGATGTTAACAAAGAGTCACCGACTAAACTAAAGAACATTTTGACAACACATTCATTCATGTATTTTTATAAAAATACTACTGATGCTATACTGACTCATGCATACTGTGTATAAAAGTTAGTAACTACACTGATTTAAATCTCCTAGTTAGTTGTAAGCTACAATAGCTGCGCTGT
This sequence comes from Phoxinus phoxinus, assembly GCF_949152265.1. Taxonomy (NCBI): domain Eukaryota; kingdom Metazoa; phylum Chordata; class Actinopteri; order Cypriniformes; family Leuciscidae; genus Phoxinus; species Phoxinus phoxinus. The sequence continues at coordinate 19,101,655 of NC_136885.1, forward strand.
AGGCCTATGTGTTTTTGATTTAAAAACATCCGGCTCAAAAGAATCATTCGTTTAGGAGTCAGACTACACTGGTTGTGTTTTGTGTTTAATTTACTGAAAAGAACTGACTCAAAAGAAGCATTTGTTCTGTAATCAGCCCACATTGGTCACACTGTGTGCTTTGCGCTGTAGATTTAAGGGAAGGACAGGACACACTCGATCACTTTGAGCAGACAAATTTTCTTCGGACACTGTAACGGTGGTGATGTGACATCATGCTCCAAGTCGTCTTTTTTGTTGAACAATAATTCAACATATAAGAAAGAATAATAATCCAATATGTAAAAATACTACTCCACTTTCCTGCAACATTGCAAACCTGCAGCTTGAACGTTTGTGTTTTTTTGATTGATACACCGGTATTCTATTGGTAACACATCTTCACATGATACAAATTCGCAGGTCAGAGTTCACCAAACTTGAACGCAGCGAAATCCGAAACTTCTTTGCACAAGCTTGCGTTTCGGTCTCCAGCATTCACATGCATGGAAGTGAATGAAAGGAAAAGTTTATTGTGACCTCTCATTTAGTATTTAGTATTGCAGGATTAAACTATTTTAGTATGATAGTCCATCCGTTGAAGAATGCACACATCGCTGAACTTTTTTTTAATGGAACTAATGGTTCTGATTAATGTATGCACTAAAGCTGATTGTTTCATGTATATTGTTTTTCTAACTAATCTACGTGGTTGTGTTAAAGATGCTTTTAGACTGAGTTATAATTCTGTAGGGATTGGGTGGGTTGGACTGGCAGGAGGAGACACTGATTCATTACTGGGCAGGACTATGAAATCAGGTCCAGTGATGGTGATCTGATTTGTATATTCAGGCCAGAAAAGGGTGTGCTGGACATTTGGCAGGCCAGACAGATTATTACGCACAGAGAATCGAAGCATTTCTGAATGATAATCTCATGTCGCGTGTTTGGGATAAAACGTGGCACGGCTAAGTGTTCGCTGTGTAGGGTCAGGCAGGTCATGGAGAGGGTATGTTTGGATGTGTGTGTGGTCACAGATAAAGTCTGTCTGTGCGGTCAGGAGAGGGTATGTTTGGGTCTGTGTGTGGTCACAGATTTGCCATGAGCTAAAATCAATATGTGAGTCTGAAAAGAGTTGGGTCATGTGATCTTGATTAAGTTTCTACAGAAGTGTTATCCATGTGTGTGATTCAGTTGTGTGGTGGGTTCAATCATTGCAGCTTAACATGCCTGGAGCAACTCAACTAGGTCACACTCAGCAGTGATCTCTGATGACTTATTCCGTGCATAATCTGGAAATATACCGGAGTAAACATCCCTGGTCTCTGTCCATGGAACATATTTCATTCTGTTCTTATCATATTATTCTCTCATAGCTTTAGTTTGGCTTGTGAGTGTGCATGTATGACTGAGCCCAAAGACCTGAACTGAACCCACAAATGAATCTGTGATGCCGTCATCTACAACCCCATTTCCAGACATGTTCGGACATTTTGTAAAACGCAATAATGCAATAAAATCAAGAATCTGTTATTTGTTCATTCTCTTGAACGACAAAACATTTTATTGACCAAATGAATTGTATTTTGTAAATATAAACAAATTTTGATTTTGACACTCCAAAACAGTTGGGACAGAGGATAAATAAAAGTGAAAAGATTAGAGAATATCCAACTCTTTTGAAACAATCCACAATTAGCAGTTGAATTTTGTAATAGGTGATTGTATCGTGTTTGGGTATAAAAGGAGTATCCAGTCTTTGCAAGCAAAGAAGGGTCATAGCTCACCCCTTTATGCCACATTTCATGAGAGAATTGTCGGTAACACTTTATTTTGAAGGTCCCTTTTTAACATTCGGTTGACTATGTAACTTTGCAACTACATGTCCGCTTACTCATTAGAGAAGTAGAAGACTCTCTGCTTTATATCTCTTTATTGTGATGGTCCTCCAACAGAAATTATACTGACTATAAGTAACTTTGCAACTACATGTCATCAACTTATTCTAACCCTAACCCTACCAGTCTACTAATACTCTACTTACACTCTAATGAGAGTTGGTTGACATGTAGCTGCAACGTCACTTATAGTCAAAAGAATGTGTTAAAGGGACCATCAAAATAAAGACGTAAAAACAGAATTGTCAAAAAATTTACTTTTGCTAATGCAAGATTGCAAAGTATAGATCTTTTACCATCTACTATACATAATATTGGTAAAATATCCAGGGAATCCAGAGAATTCTCAGTCTGTGTAGGGCATGGCAGGAAACCTCTATTGAATGTGCGTGACCTTCGAGCCCTCAGATGGCATTGCATGAGAAAGCATCATGCTATACTGTGTTAAAAAATAGCCACATTGGTTTGGGAGTACTTTGAAAAACCATTGTCACTTAACACAGTCTGCCACTACATCAAGAAATGCAACTTGAATCTCTGTACATAAGGAGACAGCTATACATCTGTTCAATGCAGAGATGCTGCCGAGTTCTCTGACACGAGCTCATCTCAGAAGAAGACAGTGGAAATGTGTTCTGTGGTCAGATTTCACGTTTCAGTATGTTTGAGTTTTCAGTCCCATCCAGATTTTCAAGTGCAAAAGCAAACATCTGTCATGGTATGGGGATGCATCAGTGCAAACGGCATGGGGGACTTGCATATAAGGTACCATTAATGTGGAGGCGTATATTGGGATTGTAGAGACATAAACTGCCATTAAGATGACATCTTTCATGGGAAGCAAGACAATGCCTGGCCTCATGCTGAATGTGCTACAACAGAGTGGTTTCTTAGACACTCTACACCATAGGGATGTGCCTGCCTGCCTGCAACTATTAGTATCCTCAATTCCCAAATTATTAAAAAGTGTAATTAAAAGGAAAGGTGATATGACAGTGTTCAACATGTCTCTGTCCCAACTTTCTTGGAGTGTGTTGTAGCTATCAAATTTTATTTATATTTACATAATACACTTAAGTCAGTGAAAACATTGGAAATATTTTCTTTGTACTTTTGTCAGTTAAATAAAGGTTAAAGAGAATTAACAGATACAAATAAGTTGCTATGGTGTTTTTGATGGTTGCCAGGGCATTGCTAAGTGATTGTTAAGGTGTAGTTTGTAATGTATCGCTATATTATCATGGGTCACACTTTAGATTAGGATCCAATTCTCATGAACTAACAATTAACTCTGACTTTTGCCTCAATAAACTCCTAATTACTGCTTATTAATAGTTAGTAAGTTAGTTGTAAAGTTTAGGTATTGGGTAGGATTAAGGGATGTAGAATAAGGTCATGCAGAATAACACATTATTATGTGCTTTATAAGTTCTAATAAACAGCCAATATCCTAATAATATGCATGACAATAAGCAACTAGTTAATAGTGAGAATTGGACCCTAAACTAAAGTGTTACCAATTAATGTAACAAAATGCTCAACTCATTGCAGATCCAGTGGTCAGTTATGCAGGGATCGCTGGTTCTCATTAACAGATTTACTCCTGTAATGCAGAATAAACATGAGATACAGGAGCAGTAAATGCCTGTTAATGTCTTGGTTTATGTTCAATTCAATTCAAATTTATTTTATTGCGCTTTTCACAATACATATTGTTTCAAAGCAGCTTTACAGAAAATGCATTTCAGAAATGTACAAAGAAAAATACAGTTAGTTAATCATGTATAAATTTAGGGCATAACATCGCCGGCGTTGGGTCGTCTCTTCACAGACGTCGAGTCGTCTCTTCAGTCGAGTCGTCTCTTCACAGGCGTTGGGGCATCTGAAGTCTCCATGAGAGGCTGGATACATAACTGGAGCTGACGAACTCTATTTGAGTTATCATAACAACAACAAAAAAGGCAGATGGGAAATAATTAGCGTAGCTGCTGTTTATAATATTAATGTATTTGATCTGATTTAACTGTATAAAAGGTATGAGATGCATTATGTGAATGCTTGGCTAAAGAGATGCGTCTTTAATCTAGTTTTAAACTGGGAGAGCGAGTCTGAGCCTCGGACAATATCAGGAAGGCTATTCCAGAGTTTAGGAGCTAGATGTGAAAACGCCCTCCCTCCTTTAGTGGACTTAGTTAGGTACGACCAGAAGCCTAAAATTTAGCGATCTTAAAGAGCGCGATGGATTGTAGGGCGATAGAAGATCCCTTAAAAACACAGGAGCTAAACCATTTAGGGCTTTATAGGTCAGTAGCAATACTTTGTAATTGATACGGAACTTAATAGGTAACCAGTGTAGATAAAATTGGTGTTATATGATCATATAATGTGGGTGGAAGGGCTGAACAAACTCAATAGAAAGAGAGAAAGTGGAGAGAAATCAGCCTTGGTAGTGGAAGAGTAATAGGATGTGAATGGATGTAAATCAGAAATGCAGAGGAGTGACATAATGAAAGGTTGAAGGAGTGTATGAGTCAGTGAGAGCGAGTGAGAGGCCTCTTGCTACTGCCACAAAGTCCAGCCACACATAAGAGGACTGTAATTAGGACCATCCCAGAATAGAGGAAACACTGGAAATGAAGAAAAGGGAGGCAAATGAAAGCAAAAACATGTCACAGTACATCTCCAGCAGCACACAAAACTACAACCTGGAAAACAAGCAAGAAACTTTTGAAAAATATATTTTGCATTGTGTGCCATATACTGTACTAAATATATTCCTCATGCAAATGGGTAGTTAATATAATTTAGTTAGATAGTTGACATGTCCTGCAATGTAACATGTGGTCCATCTAAAATAATTTTAAACAGCATTTTGCTTTATGGAATAGTTTTTTTTTTAAAATCACCACAAATCAATTTTAAAAACAGTGAGGGCAAAGAATTGGTGGTCATTTAAAAGACCAATTTCAAATCTTGATGTTGAATATTAGAATAATAGAAAACTACCCAAGTAAAATCCGGATGATGTGACATAAGAACACAATGGAGTCAAACTGGATCATTAGTTTATGACAACACTTCAGTTTTGTATACGAAAATTACATCGAATTATGTTTACTTTTCCGTGTGGTTCACTCACAAGCAAAATATGAAGAGTGAAACTTTGTTTGTCAAGTAAATGCATCCAGATGTTTGTTACATTTGCTCAGTACATGTTCCGTATTTAAAGACTAAGGGGGGAAATTACTAAGAACAAACTGTGCCCACTGAAAGTCTTGTTTATTTGCACATGCTGTCTGCATTAATTTGGCATCTGTTTTACAGAAAAAATTATGCAAATCAAATAAGCCCAATTCTATCTTTTAAGTAAGTTCTGAGTGCTCGGTTGTGGAGGATACAGCAGAAAACTGCAATCTGGCTTTCTTTAGGCCTGCAGAGCATCACTACAAAGTAAAAGTTGAAAACCTGAAAAGTTAAAAACATTCCATATGTGTAACAGAGCTAGTAAAGAGCTATACAGGTAAACATAACTCGTCTGTCCTGAAAAGGCTTACTAGTTACTGACGTTACGGTTTGTGGTCTTTAGAGTCTGGTTCGAATCTTACTTTGACCGATGTGAGTAGGACCAGTTACATTGGTGCCATGAACCCAATGGGAGTGAGGTTTAGTGTGCTGAGTGTAACGGAAGCCATCTAGTAAAGAGCTGTGCAGGTAAACCTCAATCCCCTCGCCTCAAGGGGCACAGTAGTGACTGATGCTTAAGGTTGTGGTCTTAGCATCCTTGTTAGTACGCCCGCCTCCCATGCCAGTGACGCTGGTTCAAATCCCACTTTGAGCGGTGTGAGTAGGACCAGTTACATTGGTGCCGTGACCCGAATGGGTGTGGGGTTTGTGAGTGTAACAGAGGCCATCTAGTAAAGAGCTGTGCAGGTAAACCTCACTCCCCTGCCCTCAAGAGGCGCACTAGTGACCGCGGCGTTACAGGCTATGGTCTTTAGCGTCCTTGTTAGCGTGCCCGCCTCCCATGCCGGTGGCACTGGTTTGAATCTACCCGAAGCGGGAGCGAGTAGGACCGGTCTCATAGGTTTATCCCCAGCTAACGGGGAACACTTATAGCTAATAGCTAACATTCTGGCAAGGTTCTCTCAAAGTAAGAAACAAACTATTTTCCAGTTATGTTAATAGAATATGGGCTCAAAATTATCTGGTCTTTAATAATGTTCTCAAAACGTTAGCACAAAAACATTATTTATACATTATTCATGGAATGTTTTTTCCTAGAAATTTTTAGCTGAACGTTCGTTTAAATGTTACTAATTTCAGAATGTTCACAGAACATGCAAATATAACATTCCCATAATATTTACAAAATTGTAAATCAGAATGTTATATTAAAGGCACACAATGTAATTTTTTGCCGCTAGAGGTCGCTTATTCAAAACAAAGGCGTAGCTTGATGACGCCGTGATTTCGGCTCAAGAGCAGTGGAGCTTTTATTATGCTGCAGACGACCTCTTCCGCTTCTTCCGGTCATATATGTGGGGTATAACAGTTTAGATACATTTGAGTGTGTTGAAAGTTATGTTATAATGCTACATTAATGTGCGTTTGCTATTATGCGGCTACTATGAAACACTTGTTACACACTGCAGTAAGCTAGATTGATATTAGGTATGGTGAAACATGGTACTCGCGGGAAATCAAAAAAACAAGATTTAAACAATAAGACTAACTGTGTTAAGCTATACAACAATGATTAGTTTTCTGTTGATGAATGTATCCAAACAGTTGCTCACCTGTCTAATAAAACACAGAATATAGTAAAGCGTCTTTGGTGTTTTCATGGTTTTCACATAATTAAACCGAATCAAGGGTAACGCGGGTATGGTGTCATTGATAGGTGACGCAAGGACGCGGTCCGTGTCCTGGTTAAAATAGCTTATTTCTCTGGATTTATACATTCTTGGAAACATGTGGGATAATATAATTACACAAATCAACAAAATATATAACATTGTTCTAGTGGTTTTGGGATATTTTGATCCAAAAATCATACATATTGAAATTCTGAGAACTTTAATAAATACAATTTTTATAACTTAATGGGAACGTTAGCTAAACATTCTTTAATATTTTGATAATAAAGTACATTTGTAAACAAACTAAACTAAATGTATTGTGAAAAATAAACAAATCCAGATCACACTGGCTCACACATATGTAGCCATTGATGTGGCCAGTCAGAGAGGCTCTGGTCACTGGACATTCTCTTTGTTCTAAACCCATAATTACTCCCTGGTTTCCGGTGTGAGCGTTATCGATGGCTAGTGCGTAGACAAGCTAATCCTTTAATTGGGTTAAATAAACAGCAATCCCCCCAGGCAAACGTCACACCGTGTGTTCTGTAATGGAGATCCTAATCTACTCAATCACATCGACCCACAAACACACGCACACATGCTTCCATAACACTGGCCAATTTAGCCATTGCCTTAGAAAATATGAAGTCAGTACTTTTAGTTATGTCCGATGAAAATAACATCCTGAAAACAAGACTTTAAACTGAGAGGCAAAATTGTTTATGATTTTAAGACGAATCACTTTCTCCAATGACAGTTCCACCTTAATTCACCCAAAAATGAAAATTCTGTCAGTAATTACTCGCCCTCATGTTGTTCCAACCCCGAAGGACTTTCGTTCATCTTCGGACCACAAATTAAGATATTTTTGATGAAATCTGAGAGCTGTCTCACTCCTCCATAGGCTTCAATGGGATTGAAACTTGCCGGCCCAGAATAGTTATTAAAGTCATCGTAAAAAACAACGATGGACAATTTATTTTATGTCTTTAAAATAAAACATATTTTAAAGTGCGCAAAAAACAAACAAAAATAACGACTTTCACGTAGTGTAACAGCGCAGCGCTTCTTTTTTGCATGTCACCTCGTAGGCTCCGTATTGTCCGACGCTGGTCATGTGTGTGATGCGTGTGACATCATGAATCAAGAAAGAGTTTAAAAATTGCAATAAAACTTTTTAAGGATGTTGAATATATTTTCACCAGATAACATTTTTTTAAATAAAAACAAATGTTTTGCAGTGCTAGCTTTGAACTTTGACCCTCAAAAAAGAGCCACCCACCTAATTTGACAATATCAGACAAGGAACACGGATTTGGAAGAGATTTTATTACTGGTTTTGTGATTCATGTTTTGTCATTTAAATGCTTATTTCCACGTAACACATGTTTGCTAGTACATAGTGTTCTGTGACTCCTTGTATAAAACATGACAATCATCAGTAAGCATCAGATTAGAACAATAATCCCCTTTAAACAGAACAATTCTTCACATGCACTTTGTGTTCTGAACACTACATGCTGGAATCCTGCTTAAAATAGTCCTGCCCAAGTTCATACTGTGGAGTGGACTGTATGTGGTTGCAATTGGTCCTTTAAATTAGCGGCCATTACCTAGGGATATAAACTGTCAATGAATATGTCAATTTCATTCAATATGTTCATGCATTAAGTTGCACCAATCATCACTGCACCAATTCATCAATTTAAAAAACTTTCCACTTTGAATATGTTGAGACTCCAGATCCAATGTTAAATTCATATCCTTAATGAAAATGTGCATTCTGATCCATTGAGTTGTGCACTGCCTTAACTGCTGCCATAAAAACAAAGTAGAACTTCAGACTTGAAATGCTTCAATGTTTGGAAAATCAATGAAAAAATTTAATTAAATGAAAGGTTCCTAATTATGTTTTGGAAGTAATAGTTGATAGTAATAGTAATAGTAATAGTTACATGCATCTTACACTTAAAAATAATGGTTCTTTATTGGCATAGATGGTTCCATTAAGAACCTTTAAGATCCATGGAACCTTTCCATTCCACAAAAGGTGATTATAGTGGAAAATGGTTCCTTGGATTATTAAAATGCCCTTTAAACTTATTAAAAATGGGGTTTTTTTTACCCCTTTTGGTAAGTCTAAGGTAAAAGAACACTTTATTTCCTCATACACTGCAGCATCACCTCATTTCTCACAGTGTCTGAAACGGTTAGATTAAGGATTCAGTCTCAATAAACCCCTCCTTTCCGAGAGCCTACTCTGCTCTGATTGGTCAGACAGCCCAGTCTGTTGTGATTGGTCGCCCACTTACAGGGCGTGTCGGAAATGAAACACTCATTACCATATCTAAATTTCGGCTCCGGAGGCTTCCTCAGCACTTGTATACACAGTAATGTGAACTTTGGTTTTATTTATCATCATTCTTTGGGAGTGCATGCAAAGTGGATTTGCTTTTACAGCGCAGAAAACATATGTTCAACAACATGAACCAAACTCTTCTAGGCCTCAGCTACACCTACTGTGTTTGAGAGTGGGTCACAGTGGATGTTGTTTGCGGGCAGCCAATGAAGACCATAGACTGGCATTATACAACCTTTTTACAAACCTACGTATAAGTTAATGACTGAAATTACTGGCGACTCAGGCAGTTCACAATTGGTCCTTCTTTTGGGAGACAATTACTATTTATTGTGCACTTTTTACATTCACAAACTGCTATATTAAACACTGCATTAAAAGTAATATCTGAAAAGCATAATATGGGCACTTTAACACGTTATTTAATAGTCCTAATAAAAATGTAAATTATGATTAGAAAAAATACCCTTGAGATGACAAAATACTGACAAGTGATCAAGTCGGCTCTTAGTTTAATTACGCCCTTGCAACTATTTGCTCTCACAAAACCACACGTATATTTGTACTCATATTTGCAGCAACACACACACTCTTACATGAGCTCATAATATCAATCGTCTGTGTTTCTGGTTTATGTCCTGTGGGAAGATCCATAATACAGAACAGACCGTCCCAAATATCCAGCACCAGGTGCATGTGTGTGTGTTTATGGCCAGAGGGAGAGCCCTTCACGGGCAGAGTAAGTGTTAGACGCTGAGTTCTTGTTAATTATGTGTCACTTATGCAACAAGTTTCACACACTTCTTGCTGCCAATAACACAGGCTGTCCCTAACACCCCGCCAAACAAACAACACGACACAATCACATAGCACATCCTAGCACAATAACTGCACAACCATACAATAAAAATCTTAGTTCATCACGATAGTTAATGTCACCTTGAAATCAAAATTGACAATGTTTTTTTTAATGGTATTATGTGGTGTTTATTGTACATGATTTATCTGTGCATATTATTATTTTAATTCATGTGCCCTCATAATCTTTAATCAAAGTAACTTCCCCTCGCCTTACTCTTGCAGCGACATCTCTTCACTGATGATGTGTTTACACTCTAAAAAATGCTGGGTTGTTTCAACCCAATTTTGGGTAAAATATGGACAAACCCAAACGTTGGGTTAAAAATGTAATGTAAAAATTTAACCCAAAGGCTGGATTTGTCCATATTTTACCCAAAATTGGGTTGAAACAACCCAGCATTTTTTAGAGTGTACTGAGATTACAGCAAGAGCAAATGACAACGATCCAACAATCCAATCAATTCCTGATGGACAAAATCAAGTCCCGCCCTACATTTTCACATTTTACTCCTGGTCTTTTCGTTTCACGATTGGATAGCTATCGGATCAGAGAAAACGCATTAAGTGACCAGGTGTAAACAGGCCCTTTCGTTTGGAACGCCTCTACAAATGGCGTCCTCTTCCCAAAGTGCAAAACCACCGCTTGGAATTTAATATTTTGTTCGGGAAGCCGTCTCACTCAGATATATGTCACAATTGGCAAGAAAACACTATCGCAACTTCCGTTTCATGCCGCCTTTAATGCATTAACTAATGTTAATCTGCAGATTGAATCTTATTGTAGAGTGCTACTGCTTTTTTTTTCCCATGTAGAATCACAGACTGATTCACATTCAAGGAAACTGCATAAATCACACCAAAGAATAAAAAAAGAGAAAATGCTGTGTTGCAACAACGGTATCTAACAATTACTGTACACAATGAGACATTGAAATACTCTGAAATGAAGAAAAGGCCAGAGGAGAGAGAGAGACACGGGTGAAAAGGTGAAAGAGAAGGAGGGAGAGAGGACATGAGAAATCATGACCACAGAGAATAGTGTGGTCAGAGCCTGGTGTGCAATACACACTTATTCTTTACCTCTCTTCCACACATACATACATACACACACACACACACACACACAGAGTGAATCAATTACTCTGACAGTTACTTATACACCTTGGATTAAAATATACATTTTGTGTACTTTTTTGAACATGAAGGAAAAAGTGAGTGTGAAAGTGCAAAGAAAAAATGGTTTTCAATGTCAACGCATACGGTCAAATAAATATGTTTACAGATGTATTTTTTTTAATAATGAATTTATTCAATTTGATATTATAAAAATGAATAGTTTGAAAACTTTACTTTGTCAGCCGAGTAGCATTCGTAATATCAAAACTTAATATGAAGTGCATGTGTAATAAATCATGTAATATATGTGTAATATACATAACAAACAATATTAATTATTCTATTTATACGTTAATTCAAACTCTCTTGCCATCTAGCTTCAAAATAAATGGCGGCACTTTCCACCCTAGGTCACATGGCCATTACTTTATAGTAAACATCACATGTACCCTTCGTTAACAAACTTGTGGAAGGGCGCTTCGTGAAGGGATTCAGGTGTTCACTTTGGGCCTGTTTACACCTGGTCACTTAATTGTGTGCACTTCACTTTTGCCGATCAAATAGCTATACGATTTGTTAAAACTGGTCCATTTACATGTTTACATATATGTGTCTCCACAAAACGAATATTCACATCAACAAAAGCAACAGATATGAGTTAAATTGTATTCATCATAAGCTTATATCAAGACTGCAATATGTGAGAGAGCGGCATGAGCACTGGTAAGATCATTTAGTCTCACTACTTTAAAAGATTATGCGTTGAGCTTCAGGATGCGACGCCAAACTTTCAGCTTCATTTGCAGCATTTTGCTAAAGAGATGCTCAGCTACTCATTTGTGGCGATGCAAGTTTCAGTAGCACTGTCATATTTGACTACCATAAGTCTATATAATGCTCTCATGTGTTTATTTTTTTACCATTTTGGGAGGAGTGAAATTTACAAATGTGGCTTCAACAACCACATGCATTTAAACTTGTCTAGTTTCACCTGGAATACGTCTCAGAACAACTCTTTAAGTGGTTTGATTGATCAGATTTATATCCGCTTTTGAATGCGTTTCAGAGGGCATTTACACCTGGTCTTTTCACGATCGGTTAGCTATCGGATCAGAAAAAACGCATTAAGTGACCAGGTGTAAACAGAACATTTCGTTTGGAACGCCCCTACAAACGGCATCCCCTTCCTGACCTGCAAAACCGCCATTTGGAATTCGCCCTTATAATGTATAGCCTACATATTTTCATACATAAAGAAAATTCATGTAATATATATATAGCCTATATAAAAAAATCTGATTATTTCTGCATTCAATTCTCCCATACTCATATATGCAGCATAGTTACATTATTGCATGAGCTGAAGGGATTAATATCGCTTGTGTTTGGAACGACACATGGCATTCAATTCCTACAGTGCAAAAAAAAAATGATTAGAAATTTGCCAAATTCTTTTGCACTTAGACTGTATCATTCTTTTCAGGTTTTTGTGCATTTTGTGCAGACTTTCGATTTCGATTAACCCAGTATTTATTTATTTTGTAAGAATTCTTTACATTATCGGAATGGTACGAAACTTGGTAAAGGTTTTGGCACTTGCTGTGTGAACACAAAAAAATTAAAGTTCATGATTCAAAGGGTCTAATGGTTCTGAAAAAAATAGTCACACTTGTACTGTTCACATTGGAAATGAATGGGAGAGGAATTTTATCTATTGGTAAACGCTTGGTACTGCGCACAAGCAAATTCTTACTGAAAGCTCTTTTTTTGAGATTTCAACCTCATTTATGGCTTATCAGTTTTAAAGTAAAAGGTGTTTTGGAAAATATATATTTCATATAAAAAATGTAAATATTTTTATAACAATAAATGTAAAATTCTATAACTTTTTTCATGTTCACTTTTTTTTTAAACTTTTTTCACTTCAGCATTAATCTGCCAAGTGTCGTCTTTAAAAGGAGAACAAACTTCTGTGTCTGTGCTCCAAAGCATTCAATATCTATGACAGTTTAAGTTGCTAATTTAATTTTGTTCAAATTTAATAATGCTCAAAAAGTGAATAAATGAATTATAACTACTGCATAAATATAATTTAGTACCATAAAAACCTAAAAATATAAAATAAATTATTATCGAACTAAATAGTAGAATAATTTCATTGAAATTATCATTTTTGACCGACATGCAAAAAGCACCATAGGGTTAACTGCTTACTCACCTAACTTTCACCTTAACTTTCTGTTCTGTGCATAGGCGTATTCAAAACGGATCAAAACCTTTGGCTGTTCACACAGAACACACTGCACTGCTTTTGCCCTAGGGGTGGGCAACTCTGACCCTTGAGATCCATTTTCTTGCAAAGTTTTGCTCCAACTCTAATCAAACACATCTGAACAAGCTAATCAAGGTCTTCAGGATTACTAGAAAGCTTCAGGCAGGTGAGTTTGATCAGGGTTGGAACTAAGCTCTCAGGAAATTGGATCTCGAGAGCCCTAGTCGGTGTTTGAACAGCGTCTTTTTGCAGCATTTCGGTCATGCTGCACTTATTTAGAAATAAGTTCTGCTTTAAAAAAAAAAGAGAAGTGTTTCTTGATATTGCTGGTGGGTGGGTGTGTGTGTGTGTGTGTGTGTGTGGGGGGGGGGGGGGTCACTGTGATCCATGTAAATGGCACCATTCAAAAAGTTTGCATTCTTGAATAATGAACATGAATTGTCATAGTTCTACTTGTAAAATTTCACCTACATATCATTAACCCTTAAGCGTTCCTGTAAAATGTGCCCTAAAACGCCTAAAAGGGCATAAAGTTGGGCTTTGACAAATGCAGAGAATGTTGTGAGATCAGAGCACTGCATAAATTCACGCATAATTTTTTCACCCACACAAATTCCCGAACCTAATAATTACGCAAAGGCCCATTATTTTGTTTTCTTTTATTTAAAAGGAACTGAATGTTTTCCTTTTAAAATGACTAATCGCGATTCAACATTTTGCCAGTCCTAAATAAGCCTATAGGTCTTTTTAAATTCAACGGATTAAAGTGGAATGATTTGTGCAGCATACGCACAAACATTCTGGAGCATGTATTTACAGAATATACTCTCATGTTACAACTGTTAAGGGATGTGTGTATTTTTATGATCACATGTGCATGAACACACCAGTCACACAGACATGTAAGCCACTACAGCATGTTTGAAGTGTAAAGCTCCACCAGGTCACGACCTCATGAATTTAAATCATCCTTCGTCATTTAACACCTCGCTTACAGTTCAGCATCTGCAACTGCACTTAAAGCAGGAAGTACATTGAGATGTTTGCATTTGGCAGATGCTTAGTGTATTTAAAAGTAATTGTATTGTGAGAATGAAACTTTCGGCATTGGTGATGCAAGCTCCATGTGATACCAATGTATCCTTAATGTCGCTTAAAGCCATCTGCTAAATGCATAAATGTAATGTAAATAATTATTAATTCAAGTTTTAAGGAAGATTTGTGATGCCTGAATACACAAAGCTACTAAGCATCAGTTGTGCCATGAAAAACAAAACATGATCATTTCTGATTCACATTTCTATTCAGCATGCTTTCCAGTAATGCTGACCGTATGACAGTGCTACTTCTATTTTAATGCAGATACACAATAAAAAGCATTTATGGTTTTAAAAAAAAAAAGTGTGTCAGTGTGTGCAGTTGTGTCATGGTGACGATTCTCTAAACAATGACTACAGTTCAGCTCCGAGGATGATCCAGCATCCCTCTGTCTGCCTTTTTGTTCCTGTTATATCCTCTGTTCTTGTGTTTGAACATCTCAGAAAGCCAAATATACACATACAGTGATGTGTGATCATGAGTGTGTGTAAATTGTCACCCGTCGTGTCTCGCCTCCACAATAAAATCAGCCCATCTGGGATCCTTGAATATGTGTCTTTCGCTGCTGATGAATTGAGCGCAAACACCTGTTGAGTTGCTGAGACAAAGAGACCTGAGGACAGAAGACTGAAAGGAAATGTTGAGTTTTAGTGAGTCTTGGTGGTGTAATGTAGCAGACATTTTCACGTATCTGGCCACCTGATTGCATTTCCTGAATGGATTTTGAATGAACAGTGCAGCGCTTCCAGGTTCCACATGCGTCGTGGTGCTTACGTGAACAGAGACTGATGCAGAAGAGAAGAGAAATTGTAAAATAAAGTTTTTTTTTTCACACAAAAAGTATTCTCGTCGCTTCATAACATTAAGGTTGAACCAAAGTAATCACATGGACTTTAGCGATGTCTACTCTCTTCATGGGCCTTGAAAGTGGCAATAACGTTGCTGTCTAACGTTGTAGGTCTTACGGGTTTGGAAGGACATGAGGATGAGTAGTAAATGACATGAATTAATTTTGGGATGAACTAACCCTTTAAGCTTTGAAAGGACAGGCCTATACACCGCTGTTCAAAAGGTTTCTTTTCAAAAGTTACATTGACTACATTTACAATGTTATTTTTTTTATATAAATGCTGTTCTACTGAACCTTCTGTTCATAAAAGAATCCTGAAAAAAGTGTCATGGTTAGTTCAGTTGTGTAAACAAATGAAGAGGAGAGGGATATATATATATATATATATATATATATATATATATATATATATATATATATATATATATATATATATATATATATATATATATACACCATCTGTTTAGACAGGAATCACAACCACATGAACAATACTCAGTTCAGTGTATCTGCCGCTTGTTTATTCTCATGCGCAGCCGACAGAAACAAGAATGTCATGACAACAGCACAGCCAGTGATCTGTGTTTCTCTAGTCACCCAGTTTCACAAATCGGTCAGTCAGAGAAAGATTTTTACTATGTGCTGCAATACTGAACAGAGCAGCAGTCAATGAGTATTTTGTCTATTAAGGAGATGTTATTCCTTATAAAGTGTTATAGCTTAAATTTAGAACATTTACAATGAATTGTCCTTTTTTGAACATTGCTTTTTTTATTCTTATCATTGTATTGGCTCCTAAAACTGTGTAAGTTGTTGTTGTTCAGACTTTTGCTGGGAAGAAATGTAGAGACTGGACATGGAATATTCTTGTTTAAACAGTTGGGGTGTTTTTTGTTTTTGTTTGTTTTTTTACAACTTTACAGTCTAACATTTACGAATCAACTCTTCAGCTTTAAAAAAAACAAAAACAAGTGTAATTGAAGAAATACAGGAAACAGAAGCAAAATAACTGCTCACAAGAACAGAATGAGGAAAGACAGATGACACCTGATGAAGCAAGGGGGGGAAAACAACAGAGATTATATGGATGATAATTGGTTGTGTGTGTGTGTGTGTGTGTGTGTGTGTGTGTGTGTGTGTGTGTGTGTGTGTGTGTGTGTGTGTGTGTGTGTGTGTGTGTGTGTGTGTGTGTGTGTGTGTGTGTGTGTGTGTGTGTGTGTGTGTGTGTGTGTGTGTGTGTGTGTGTGTGCGTGCGTGTGCGTGTGCGTGTGTGTGTGTGTACGTGTGTGTGTACGTGTGTGTGTACGTGTGTGTGTGTGTGTGTACGTGTGTGTGTGTGTGTGTGTGTGTGTGTGTGTGTGTGTGTGTTGGAGGAGGAGGTTCTGAAGAAGAAAGAGAGCGAAATAAAGAGAAACTGTGGCAGCCGTCTTGCATATAGACCAGTCTTTTATCTGCTGCTTTTAATCCTGACATGGTCCACATTCATGATAAAGCTTGAGCTTGCATAACCAAAACAAGAAAATTCATAATCATAACACTAAGCCTACTGACCACCTCTAAATTTAGAGAGGCTTTGTGCAAACTGAGAGTGAGCAAGAGAAACATGCTTAACTAGACAAGAATGTGCCAGAAAAATAGAGATCAGGTGTTAAAACACCAAAGCAGGCTTTGAATTAATAAGCAAATTGTGTTGTGCCTTTTTTGATCGGGCACCATGTGAGGCAGGACTGCCATTGTTGCCCCCTTAAAAAATGTCACATGGCACTTTTTTTCAAAATAAGATCAAATATGACACGAACGGTTCATGATATAAATGTAAAATGTGATGGCTCCAGATCATTTTTGTAATCTCCATGCATTTCTTCATATGAGTTGCAAATGACATAAAGGTGGATGTGAAAGTCTGTAAATGTAAAACACTTTTACCTA
Organism: Phoxinus phoxinus; assembly: GCF_949152265.1. Classification (NCBI taxonomy): domain Eukaryota; kingdom Metazoa; phylum Chordata; class Actinopteri; order Cypriniformes; family Leuciscidae; genus Phoxinus; species Phoxinus phoxinus. Next base: position 19,118,915 of record NC_136885.1, read on the forward strand.
CAATAATTGTGCAACTTTATATAAATAAATAAGTATATAAAATGAAAAGGGTAAAATTAGATCAAAAACAAAACTTTATTTTCATTAGAAGAGAAGAAAGGTTCAAGTGAGATAAAATGATATGGTCAAAAAGAAGATGAGCAATAGCTTAAACAAGCTTGAGGACAGTAAGGGTCATGAAAGGAATGAGGTGGAAAACATTAAGAGTGCTTCAAGAACCAAAGAATGGACACATGGAGAAAAGACAGAGAGAAATGATTAGGAAGAGGCAGAGAAAATGACTGAACGTCTGTGCAGAGAATAGTTCAGTTAATAATTGGCCTGTGTTTAAGAGTTGAAACAGAAGTGTGCGAGTATGTGTGAACATCAGCTTTTGAACGCATTCGTGGTCCTTCATTTGCCCCCTGTGGAGTAACAGGAGCTCCATTGTGTAGGAGTGTGCCTTCAACCAGAGCCGGGTCCACAATGCAGACCACCTGTATGTTAATGAGGGATCATCCCATTGTCTCCGCAAAAAGAGAACAGCTTGTTGGAGTGTGCCGCAATGAGACCAAGCAGGGAGTTAAATAGGGCGACAGAAGTGTGTGTGTGTGCCATGGGGTCAGACTGCTGCGTTTCTAATTGATGACCTCAGATGAAGGTCATAGAAAACAGGCTTTGATTTCAATACAGCTTGCCAGATTCATTTTAAAATAGTTTCTCAGTACATGTGTCCACATGCATGAAACAATGAAGAAATATTATCATACATTCAGTAAAGACCAAAAGTCTGAGATAACGTTGAAAATTTGTTGGATTAAAAAAAAATAGAAAATTCTAGAAAATAAAGTGCAAAATGATTTAATTGCAGGATTAATACAAATGCAAAATGTAAATACAAAGACAGAAATAGAGAGAATATATATATGCAATTGTACAAAATTAATATGTTAAATTAAAATGCAAAAGTATTTAATTAGATTTTTTTTATTCAAAAAAGGAATATATTCAAAAGTGTTCTTAAAGATTCAGTAAGTCTAAATTGATCAAAAGTGACAGTTAAGATTTGAAATAGATTCTGTTCTGTTTATATTCATTAAAAAAATCCTTAAAAATGTCGGTTATCACAAAAATATTTAGCAGCACTACTGTTTTCAACAATGATAAATAACAATAAGGAAAGTTTGTTGAGCACCAAAACATATTAGAATGATTTCTGAAGGATCATGTGACACTGAAGACAGTAATGATGCTGAAAATTCTGCTTTGCAATTACAGAATAAGTCACACTTTACAATAAATGAAAATATTTGAAATTGTAATAATATTTAATATAGTACTGTTAGTATTGCTTGATGACCCTATGGAGAGTGCCAGGCTTTTCCCTTTTCTCTATTTTTGCTCTCGGATTATTTAGTTCTCTGTTGATTTTCTCCTACATGAACACCTACTCCGTTCTCCAGGTCATCCATCACTTTTGTTCATTTATATTATGCAACTTCCAAAGTAAATCTATTTTTCTCTCCATCTCTCTCTGTCTTTCTCTTTCCATCTTTCCATCTCTCCCTCTCAGTGTTTCGCAATAGCAGGTTCTCTGTATGCCTCTGGGTGTATCTTAACGCAACGAAACAGAGATACACTCCCATTTCCAACCAAACCCTAAACGGCTTTTACACCCATTCACCTTTTATCATATTAACCACATGACCATCTTTTCCATATTTGATCATTAACCCACCCACTTCCAACCATTTCTCCATTTTAGGAGCAAGTGTTACATGCTATTAACAAAAACAAGTAATTATATCTTAGTAATTATTGACGGTGAGGCATAAAAACCGAAACATTATACATATAAATAGTTTCTGCTGGTGCCCAAAGGGCAGACACCGCTTGAAGCATGTAAAGGTTGACCAAAGTTTGTCAATGTTATTGTTGTATTAATGTTCTTTTGTTGCATAATTATGGAGGTAACTTTGCATGTCAGGCAACTAACAAACAAAGTAATTGTTCCATGGAGACACATTCAGCTCAGGATAACAGCTATGGGCTTGTTTCACAATGAGGAATAAATCCATTTTTCATGAGATATTTCATCATTCCCATCTGAAGTTAGAAGCTAATCAAAGCTGGGAATAAATGTCTTCGTTGCGCAGCCGAGATCTCCTGAGCCCATGAGGATATGCATTAGCAACTTGACAGCTTAAACGCTAAATTAACTCTAAACAGCACTTCATACGTGTTGTTATTAAATTATCCTCCTTCTCGTTTTTCATCATGAATGCTTTGTTGGGATATCCTGCAAGCAGTTATCTCAAAGTTGCCCTCGCTAAATCACCCCGAGGGCCATTGAAATGGTCACTTTGGCTGAATGCTGCAATAACAATGAAGGAGCACTTTTACATACTATAACATTAACAGGACATTAGAGAATTTGTGTTGTGGATGCAGGGTTTCCAGGCTGAATGGTGAAGTCGTTTACACCTTGGTCGCTTTGTAAAGCTGCGGTCTGTTATTCAAATGCAGCCTTTGTTCAGCCAACGCTCTGAACGCTGGACAACTGCCCATTCATATTCATACACACACACACACACAAGTGGACAGTATGGCCCAACAAATGCTAAACAGTCTTACACAGATCTATCCACACTTTATAGACAACATCGGCTACTGTGTAGGAGGTAAGTGAGAGAACAAAAAAGACAGTGTGTACTAGAGCAAAGAAAAGAGAGAATAAGACTGAGAGGAATTTCAGCTTGTGTCCTAGACTGTGATAGGGCTCAGTGCTCGATGCCAAGCCCGACTGTAAAGGAAAGCCTGCTGTGGGTAGATCTGTTCCTGAACATTTGCTCCGAGCTCTACCTCCTACGCCGATGGAGCTCATAAGCATACTTTATTCTGTAACGCTCAGACTGAATAAAAATGGGATATGTCCCTGTTCACCTGGGCGAAGGTGACGCATTGCTCTCAAAGCAGACGGAAAAGCACCCTCACTCAGAAATACAGCTTTGACTAATCGTCCCAAACTGAAGGCTTCAACAACATGGAGCATGTATGAGCCTGCCCAGCCCTGCCTAGCCCAGCCCAAAATAGTCGGCAGGTAGACACGCTTTCCACTCGGCTCACCTTATACCCTCAAGTCAAAAAGACCTGGACAAAAGAGAGGATAATTGCTTTCCACTGTGACCCTAGGATGAGTATCAAGGCCTGGATTAGAGGGACCCTCTTGAGGTGGGACGAGGGGGGAAAGCCCTGATGACTGTAGTGCTGATGTCATATTAAGGTTATCAGGTGCAAAAGGGGATTTTTTGGGGATTACAGTTTTTTTGATTGATAGCCTACCCAGGAAAAGCCTGCTTTGTTTTTTATTCTACACAATGCACTGCAATGTTTCCAAATGTAATATTTCATAACTGAAAAAGACTGCCCACGGTAAATTACTCAACTTGCTGTCATACTGATTGCGTAACAGGGTAACATGAACCAGTAAACAGGTACACTATAGCCATGTCAGTCTTGTATTCAGGAAAACCTGAAAAAGGCATATTAAAAATCTTATTATTAAAACATAAATAAATGTAAAATTACCAATTATAAAACAATGAACAAAATAAGAAATTGGGTTACTTTATAATAAAAACAAATATTTTATATTTACTTATAATCTAAAATAGATTTATTTCAGGGTTATTATTGTTATTATACAGTTATCATTAATATTATTATTAGAAACATTTTGGTCAACTTAAATAAAGCTGAAATAATACACAACACACACACACACATATATATATATATAGGCTATATAATGTTTCCTTGGCAATCATTCAAAGCTCAAAATTACTAACTGGAAATAAATTAACTACAAAACTGGTAATACAAAAATAACGAAAAAGACAAAGCACTATGACTAAAAATTTAATCAAAATAGTCTGTCTATAAAAACTATAGTGTATAAATAATACTAAAATAGCACTGATTTACAGTAATTGTCATAATCTGTTCACTTCAATTGACAGTCTGTGCGTAGAGGCGTGTCGACCTTGTTTTCATTGGCTTGAAGGCGTGGCTTACGTAGCTTGTTGATAAAGAGGACTGAGCGCACATTTCTTCAGGCTTTACCGCGACAGTGGTTGCTACTAGAGACTCGTATACAAACCTGTTATTCAAGTAAACCGAATCACTAGTGTTTCAACTATTCTTGCACATTTATTTTCATCTTCAGCGTGCAAAACAATCCTTTGCATATTCCTTTGAAGAGCATTAAATCCCGGACCCAATGGATTTTCTGTGTCTGGTGTGTGTTGCGGTGAGCGTCAGCGCCTGGTACGCGTCTGCGGAGCGACACAGTGTTTACTGGAACAGCTCGAACGCAAAGTAAGTATTTTACTGCATGCTCCTTTATTTGTTTGAAACCTCTGCGTTGTTTTCCACCTTTATGTAAATAATTTTCCTCTTTATATGATGTAGCTCTTGTTAGTATTCTTCTGTGATATCTAAAATCTCAGCTATCACAAGTTGTAAAAGCTTGGAGCCTATGTAAACTATAGCCATAAAGTACGCAGTATTATTAAATTAATTACGTAGGCTATAACGTTATATACTGAATTAACAGTCTAAATCCACGAGCCGTTAGCGGTTTATAGGCTATGTGGTGTATGCAATGAATGTTTTGTTGCAGTTTCTCGTTCCTACGGTTTTCATTCTGTGTTTAGATTAATGAAACGCATAACTAACTTTTAACTTGGCAAATCATTACACCCTGGCTTGCAGGTTATGTTAGCTCAAGTTGTTTACGCTTTCAGGTTAGTTATCACACACTTCATTGCTTTGATTATTATCTCTGCCTCTAGTCTAACCTTTAACATGCGTTAGTGAATGACATGATAATTACTGTATAAGAGACAGCAGCTGGGCACAGAAGTATAGCCTACATGGAAAGAAACCAGACAGATGGACAGACAGATCAGCCTAAATATACATGCACACATGTTAGTTTTACTATTTGTGTGGGGGCGTTTTATTGACAGGGTGTCTTACTAGATGATATTTACCATACTTTATCCTTCACACAAAACTGTAATGTACAGCAAAACATTTTTTTTTTTTAGCAAATCTAGCCAAATTTGTACAGACACATACACAAAGCATGTAAACAAACAGGCATGAGCACACTGGACTAATATATAGTAGTAGCTTGCACTTTTTATGGGAGGTATCTTGTTACTCTTAGTATGATATTAATATGTTACTGTTACAGATTACACCGTTACAGCACTTTGATGTGTGTTTCATCAAATGATTGCATTTGTAATCTCTCCTCGTAGTGAGGAAGGACAGTTCATCAGGCACTTTCCAGAGATCAATACGAATGACAGCAATCAGAGCGATTTATTAGGCTTTTAGCAAGAACTCAAGAACAAGAAAATGGGTTTTTTGGTGAAGAAAATCAGAAGCTTGTTGACCGTAAAACAGAACCTTTGACCGTGTGCTGGCATTTTTTTTTCCCGCTTCTCATTAACATTGACTTGTTTCACCTGGATTTTTCACGTACACCATGATAAGCCTGTTGTCATAAAAGTTAACTGGTGATAACTGGACTGAATCCGTGCTCATGGTCATGACCCGATTGGAAGCTTTCATGATGTCACAGGTGATTCACACCGTCTGTTGTGATTCAGTCGGGTTTCAGTGAGTTATGTCGTAGTTGCGCAACATGAGTGTACCAGCCTTAACCAGACACGGTCTCAGAAGAGCCTGGCTCAATATCAGCCAGCAGAGAGAGAGAGATCGAGAGAGAAGCAGCAGCTGTTCCTAAAGACAGACACAAGGAGGGATAGCTTCAAGAAATCATGTAATAGAGACCAAACTCTTTTTAGGACCTGCTGTGAAAAGAATGAGGTGGAAGAGACAGGGATGGAGTAATAGGAGCTGCTTGGATCTGGGTATAAAAAAGAAGGATTGGTAATTTGAGTTAGAGGCTTCTATGGAGATGGAGAAAAAGAGGTGGAGGGGATTATGTGGCAGCAGTCTGGTGCGTTGTCCGGCCCCTAATCCCGACATGGACCACATCCACGGAAAGGGTTGCGTAAGCACAACAAGAAAATTTGTAATAACGAAACGCTAAGCCCTCAGAAAATCTCTACATTAAAAATCTGTGCGGATCCCTACTTTTAAAGCTCTCATTCTTGCACACAAGAGACCATGGCAATGTTTGCTCTACTAACATTGAAAATGTTAGAAACAAACACCCACACATCAAAACTAGAATTGTAAATACAATCCCTTCTTGATCTAGTCATAATCTGGCAGGTGTGGTGGGAACTGTGTTTTCACTACGTCTTTCTCCAAGTTAAATCTTTCTCATTAATCTTACATTCTAAGAAAAAAGAAACAATTGCCATTAATCAGGTTTTCGGGTTTCTCCTTTTGCTTTTCTTTCCTTTGAACGACTTCCATCAAAGCCAGTGATTGTTCAATCAGTCTGTGAAACTCAATCAGTTAGTATGTAAGTACACTAGTCAGGCTCGACTAATCAATGCCAGATAGGTGTTAAATATTAATTGGCGTGATCATCTAGATCTGCCTGTTGACTGTTGCAAACAAACACAAACGCACACTAGACTGTTTTTGTACCTGAATGGGTGTGAGTGAACAGTAATGATTTAATCTTCTGCACATGGCCTTTGGCGAGCTGATGCTCTGGTTTGACGGGTATGTGCGTGAGTCTGCGCCCAGAGGAGACTGGATTTTCAGGTCCGGATTGACATATGGATGTTGTTTTCGACGATCTGTTTTTGTGCTCGACGCATGCCTACGCTTGCGCGCTGAAGGGGAAGTGTACAGTCTCGTCATGTTAGCATCATCAAATCATTACTCTCGACCTGAATCATTTGTTCATTTTCGCAAACGTGTTGTCATATGCATTTGTGTTCCCTCGTCAAAGTTTTGCTGGCTCGCATGCAGGGGGAATGTGCGATTAGGGTATATTTAGTAGACTGGGATTCCTTCCAACAAACATGTTGCTATACTTGAACTTTCAGCTGTCCACTCATTGTCCACTCCATTTCCTCTTTGTCCATCCCTTCCTCGCCAGATTCACTTTGTTTGATCTTTTACATGTATCTGAGCATTTAGTGCTGTGTTGTCTTGAGGAGGAGGAGGGGAGCAGACAGATCAGCATTCATATCCAGACAGATTCCACAGACAGGCTGTAAATCTATCTTCTACACACACACACACACACACACACACACACACACACACACACACACACACACACACACACACACACACCCCTGTTCTTTGTTTCTGGCTCATAGATGCACGCAAAAACAGCCGGCTACGTAGGCAGGGCTGTAATCTGTAAAACGGACGGTTCAGCCTCAGATTATACGTAGATGTTGGTAATCTGGCTGAATGACCCATTCACACAGAAATCACTGTATATATTTATAGACACCAGTGTAATCCAGTGCTGTATAATCCCGATTTACACAGAAATGGATGTGTATGGAAATATAATCCATAATTCCACAAAGCATTATAGAATGTTCTACCATCGACGGGGTTGATTGATTACGAAACCGCAGCTCTTTCCGGCTCATATCTGTTGTGTTTTTTCACAGATTAGAGTTCCATTTTAGGGTTTTCAACTGGTTAAGTAATGATGATTAATAATCGGCAGAAATAATCTGATGTTCCAGTTAAAGTTTTTATGTATATAAATGACCCTGGGCCTGTTTTTACATTTCTTGCTGTGTTTTCCAATCATTTTAACCCTTAAAGCCCCTTATTCTGAGCTCTTCCTCTCTTCTCCTTATCTCCAGCCCAGACTTCCTTACTATTTCTCTTTATATGTCCTTATACCCTCCCTGCTCCATCTTTCCGTCCACTTTTTTTCCCACACTGCCCCCTTTGTCTATTTTCTTCAGTCCCTGATTACTATTTTGATTCTCACTGCCCTGTTGAGTTGGAGCTTTCCTGTTTTTCTGTCTGTAGTGTGCTAGATTGTGTAATTGTCGGTGTAGTAAAGTGTGTGACCTCACAAATGTAAACAAAAGAACCAGAAACTTGTTTCCTGGTGTTACTTATTTACCTCAAGTCAAGCGTTTGCCTTCAGCGTCTTCAGCAGCTCACTGTCGCCACCTACAGAATGCTTCCATCACTTGATGATCATTTGTATTTCTCTCTATATATGTATATTTCTCTATATTGCTTTCAGTTTATTACTTCACAGGTACTTTTTTGTGATAAAGGTGCTGACTTTGAATAAAACTCACAGTATGCTACCAAACAACAAGCTAGTGTATCAACAGGCAATTAGCATCAATTTAAAAGTGAAAGACAAAGGGAGGAGGGGGAAATCAGGCATTTGTAAGGAACGGACTGAGAAAGATAGGACGGGGGATGGGTGACAGGTTAGAGGTCAGATAGAAAGAAAGGGTTGTTTCTCCCAAAAATTAGCCTGAATGAAGAGGCCCAGGTTTATAATGCGTTTTTAAACAGAATAGGAAAAGAAAGAGGGTGGAGAAGACGGAGGAAGGGGGAGGTAGAAAGATATATATTAAATATAAAAAGATAGGGGTGGAGCAAAAGGACAGTGATGGATAGGGTGAAATTTTGGTTGTCTGCTCTAAACTCACACAAAATTTCACTGAAATAGGCTCATATCCGTATAATCACACAACCTTCACTTCTGCATGAATGATACTGAAGAAAAATGTGAAATGCAATAACTTAAAAAATAATGCGATGTGGGTAGAATCATTTAAAAAATCACTAGAAAATGGAAAAAGTACTGGTAATTTGGACGTTATCTGTTAAATTTACAGACATTTCCTTTAATCCTAAAACACAACAGCAGAGCGTAATTCAAAATACAACTGTGATAAAACAGTATGGACAATTCCTTCATATTATTAACACAATCAAATGGACCCTAAGACTTCGAGTGTATGTGAGACCATCATTATTCTCTGTTGACCTAAAACTTTATTTTTTCATAACTCCTCTAAGTATGAAAACATTGTAAACTCAAGACTTTGTCATATGCATACCATGATTTGCACATTTGCGATATTTCAATAAATATATTGTGCAGCCCTACACCTTCTCCATCTTGATTTGAAACATGTATCTGTAACCCCCCTAGCCCCACTTTAACCCCTGCAAACGGGCCGTATTGGATAAGTCTGGTGCTTTTGAATAGCAGCGGTGTGATCCGTGTGCTCAGTGTGATAATCCCTGGTTTGGAAGAGCGGATTAGCTGGCTGGCATTCCAACCCGTTCCGCTACGGCTGGGGTAATTACCAGCATGTAATCGACGAGAAGGACAATACGAGAACATACTGCTCGGAAAGAAAGTGAGAGACCGGTGAGGTTAGAAGGACTTAGTGGTGACTTAGCACCTTGAACCTGTCAGACTTTAACGGGACGAAGGCGTAAGACTGAGACGTCTCTGTACTTGTAGTGGAGAAAGAAAGCCAGACAGACAAAAATAGCGTGAAAGCTTCGTGTACGCGCTTGAACAGACAGGTTTTATTACTTGATAGTGTGAGAACAAGCCACTAAAATAGGATCATAATACTTGTCATGACAAGCAGCAGGTCTTAAAGGTTTTCAGTAACCGAGCCCTCAACTCTGTGTGTGTGTGTGTGTGTGTGTGTGTGTGTGTGTGTGTGTGTGTGTGTGTGTGTGTGTGTGTGTGTGTGTGTGTGTGTGTGTGTGTGTGTGTGTGTGTGTGTGTGTGTGTGTGTGTGTGTGTGTGTGTGTGTGTGTGTGTGTGTGTGTGTGTGTGTGTGTCAACTGTTGACAGCGAGCATTGTGCAGTTGGAAGCGAGTACATCTGCTCAGAAGCACACATCTCTGACCGTCTCTCAGTGTGTGTGTGTGTGTGTGTGTGTGTGTGTCCGTCCTGCTGACTGTGTAAGGGTGTGTCTGAAAAATATGACCCTGAACTTTGACATTACTGACCCGCCTGACAGCTTGAAACATTCAGCCAAAAGTGAAAGAGGGGGAGCGCAGACAAACTATTGAGGGGAAAGGGGACAAACACGTATCTGAGAGCAAGTTAAGCTTTAGTTTTACATATAAAGTAGTTTTTTTAATGTATTTGAATGTCTATTTTGCTCATCATGGCTGCATTTATTTGACCACAAATGCAGTACAACAGCAATGTTGTGAGTAATTACATTTTAAAAGAACTGTTTTCAATTTTAATATATTTTCTGCATCATTACTCAAGTCTTCAGAGTCCCATGACCCTTCAGAAATCATTCTAATATGCGGATTTGGTGAACAAGAAAAAAATCGTATTATTATCAATATAGGAAACAGTTGTGCTGCTTAATATTTTTGTGGAACTCTTGCATTTTCACAGGATTCTTTTAAGTGAAGTTCAAAAGAACATAATTTATTTGAAACAGATTTTTTTTGTGTAATAGTGTAAAAGTCTTTACTGTTTTTTTTTTTTAAAGTCTGACACTTGTGTAAGATGAAGACTCATATTAGTCATTAGTAGCCTAAACATGCTCTACATAGTGGAGGTCGGCTCATTCGACCAACGTAATTAGTCTGCGTAAACAAATTACCGAGTGCAACTTTAAACTCAAACTCTTTAAGCCCACACGCAAACATTTAAACACAGGCTCCTCTGTGTCTTGTGATAAACAGATGAGTAATGTGGCCCCCAGGGGCCGCAGGTACAGACAGTCCCCTGAAATGTGTGCTGTTTACATGGATCCGTGGCCCTCTTACAACAGCGTCACTCTCACGCTCGGCCCATCACAGAGCTGCTCTGAGATTGCAGAGCTATCGGCGGCTGGCCTTGGATCAGCTCAGAGAGATTAGACAGGAACGGGAATCATAGTGAGGGCCCACCAGACCCTTTCAATATGAAATCAAATTTAGAGATGTACAGATAATCCAATTATATTCTGATAAATGGCCAATTAATGTTCTATACTATTTTGTCAAAATAAATTAAAAATAAAACACTACAAACTAAAGTAATTTATATTTAAAGAAAATATATGGCGTACAGTATATAAAATTAGCTGAATTTGTTAAATATTACATTTAACCTTTCTATAATTGTCATAATAAAATGTAACAATAATAGACCTTGTTTAGTAATTTAATTATTTTCCCCATACATAAATATAATGATGTTTCATTCATCAGGAATATTTATGTTTATTAGCCAATATATCAATGTTTTATAATAGCCAATAACCGATATGGTACCAATATATTGTGCATCTCAAGGCAAACACCTTGGTGACCCAAAAAAAAAGAGATTAGACTCGTGCCTTAAGCTGATGTATGGGGGATGAGTTAATGACACCCAATTTGTGGTGTCGTCTTGATCTTGCCACCAGGTTTCAAACAGCTCCAGATCAGCTGCTTCAAAGGGACTTCAGAGGAAGTGAGACGGGGCAATCAACCACACAGTCTAGTTCCCAAGTTCCCGAAACTAAAACCGCCAAAACCGTTCACACTGATTCCTGTTTTAGAATCACTTTGACCATTTAGCATCTCATCCACCCTTGGTCTCATCAGCTCTGATGTGTTGATTGGCATATTGAATACACATAAAAAAAACACAGCTTTCCCACACGCAGAAAAGTCAGCTGGCTTAGCAAGGCGTACACCCTGTCTTTTGAACACACTGCTGATTAGAAGCCGTGCGAGACTGACTCTAATCTCTGCATTAAGCGGGGCTAATGAGCGCAGTGATGTGTATGTTTACCCCACGTCTGAATAGACCGCCAGGCTGTTTAGACAGGTCGGCTAATGCTTACTGCAGAGGCACAGTGGGAAAGAGAGAGAGATGAAGGGGGTTGAAGTGGACAACAGGGGGCCCGTCAGGAGCCTGTGTGTCTGTCCGTCATTTAACCACGGCTCCCGATGGCAACAACAACAAATACATGTGCCAAAAGGGAGAAAGTAATAGAGCAAAGGGCAAGCTGGGGGAAAGAGGCCGCCTTGTGTTTTGATGGCGGTTCACGTGAGGGCCGTGTGAGTAAATGTTATGGTAATGTGATTGGGTTTGATGATATTGGGTATATGGAAATGTGAAGTCGTATCATTTATAACAGTCACAAAGCTAAGCAGCCAATCAGATACTTTATGTGGTTTGAACAGGGGCATTGTATGGTCAAAGCGGGGGTGAGTGTATTAAGGGGAGAACATTGTGATTTATTCAGATATGTTGCATTATTCAGAAATGTGAGACAAAATTCACAATAATAAATCAATGACAACATGAAAGCAGAGACACGGAAAGCACAACATACTGAAAGGCCTGTGGATTTGTCATTTGTACATCTGGTAACAGCAGCAGGGAAGCTCAGATCAGACGAAAATGAGAAAAGCAAATGAGACGACAATAAAAGGAGAGACAGACAGAGAGGAGGCTGTGAAAACATGTAGAGCCAACTCAAAGAGCCAGTCAGTCTTAGCGGCTCCATCTCTGTTACCAAGAGAACAAGGAAGAGGTTGTGATGGATCACACAAAGTCAAGGGATTTCAAGATTTTCACCAACAAAAAAAACTGTCAAAATAAACATGTGATCATAAAATATGTTGGAAAAATATATATATTTATATATATATATAACCCTCTCAATCATATTTTGGTGACACAATGAAAAAGGGAGATTTAAGTTCATTCTAAAATGTAAAGTCAAATACTTCAAAACAAAGCAAAATGTATATGGAAATCAAATAAGACGAATTGATTAAAGGGAAATCTTTTCATTGAGGACTTTTAGAAAAACACAGTTGGGCAATTTCCCTTAACACTCCTTTACCCAACATGACACAAAAATGCAGAGTGGAAAGAAAAGAAAAAGAAAAGAGGGATTGCACAGGGTGTTTCACCCAAATAAAAGCAGCAGGTGAAGGGTGAGCACACGTCACTCGCACACGTGCATCAGGGTGTAGCTCTCGTTTCGTGTCACTGTTTCTGTTTGTTTGTGAACATCAAGTTTCTTTTTTGAGCCATTTTATTCCTGAGGTGTGTCTGTGTTTTGAAGGTTGACAGCCATTCATGGATTTTTTTTTCTTATTTCTTCCAGCTTCCTATGGGATGATTACACCGTGGATGTCCGCATTAATGACTACCTAGACATCATCTGCCCTCACTACGCACGGGGCGAGATCCCATCCCAGGAGGCCGAGCGGTACGTGCTCTATATGGTGGAGCTGGAGGACTATGAGAACTGCAAGCCGCAGTCCTTCGACCAGCTGCGCTGGGAGTGCTCCAGACCTTTCGCTCCTCACGCTCCGGAGAAGTTCTCGGAGAAGTTCCAGCGCTTCACTCCCTTCACTCTGGGCAAGGAGTTCCGCCTGGGAGAGAGTTACTACTATATTTGTAAGTATCTTCGTTTGTATTTGTGAGAGTATGCAAAACTAAAAATTTGAAGTTTGTGTGTTAAAATTAAACAATAAAAATGCTGTGTATCAACACACACAAAGTAAATTTTACTTTACTTGACCAACAAGTCGGAAATAATATTAAAAATACATAATGTGCTGAAAAAACAAAAAACAAAAAAAACAGGAAGACCTTCATCATCATGTCATGTGGTGTGACTCCCCAAAAACTAAAAGATATTTATGCATGAATAATTCAGGATATTTGGGAAACAATATTTGTAACTTTTTTAAAACATATTTCAATTATTCGATTTTATTATTTACATTTTTTAAAATATTTATTATATAAGCTATTACTTTTCATTCAATTTGAACTTTTCCTTGAAAATTCATTTTAAAACCAACGTAAATACAAAATGAATGTTTTAGCATTCAATAACACATTCAATTATTTATTATTATTTCAATTATAGTGCTACAGATTCCAATTCTAAATGTCCACTCTGTTTTCCACAGCCAAACCTCTTCACCATCATGGACAGGAGTGTTTGAGACTGAAGGTGGATGTTGTTGGACCTCATGGTAAGTCAAATCAGTTCTTCGCATTACTAACTAGACATTTCTGCAATTACTGAATTACAAGGACAACCAAAGCCTTACTAACAGTCCAACTATATCATTTAATGTTCTAGGTTCCAAGAACAAGAAAAAGATCATTGAGAAGGATGATGAAATGGAAGTAAAGGCTGCTGGAGGAGTACACAACCCATCAAACAGGCTTCCAGCAGGTGAGAACTTCTTTTCCTCGCTTTTGGCAGCGTGTCCATTTGCTTTAGAAAAAGATGTGGAATTTTTAGACTTTTCAAGCCGAGGTGTTAGAGTGACTTTACGCAAGTTACACGGCCACGAAATGTACTCATCATGCTTCTCCTCTACTTTCAGATGACCCTATTGCCATGATCCCAGTCGTGCAGAGGAGCGTGGGCAGTTCGGGTGTTCGTGTGTCTCCCGTCTCGAGTTTCGTCACGTTGATCTCTATACTCCTCTTTCTGCTCCTCCACTGAGCCTGATATAAGAAGACTTTATGGACGCTGGTCCGCTGGGACACAACAGACTTTAATGCCGGTGCTGGTTACCGGCTCTGAAAATAGATTTTCTATGAAGAATTTTTATACAAACTGAAGTTTTGGTGCTGGCGTGCAAGTTGCTGAGTGACGTGTTTGCATTTGTGTTCGTGAGAGTGATGTGACCAGAGAAAGGTGTTTTTGAAGAACCTTCTTTTTTTTTAAGAGTATTTACCGTTCTATAATTCTGTTCCCCCATCAGCTCTTTTCATTTTACTTTTGTAGACCGTATGTGCTCATTTTTCCTGAAAATTCTTCACAAATCTATTTACCAATGTGATTCAGAACAAACCTTAAAGTCAGGAGAACTTGTCTTGTAACTATCAGTTGCAGAACTGGAATTGTGATCACAAGGGAGAACAATAGGCTAGATATTGTGTTTGATAGAGACCTTTGCTCTACTGTACTGATTTGAGCCAAAGATCACAGGATTTATCTTAAAGCTGACCCTGACCTTGCACCTTATAAAGAATTGATGTTCGTGCATATAACAGTGTTTGAAAATCTAGAACAGCTATCGAACTGTGTTTTGGATCTCGTGTTGCTGTAGTTTCAGTTGGTTTCTGTGACGTAATGTGAACACACCCTACAAAATGTACTGGAATTATGTTATAGATGAGATCAGATTTGTTTTTTTTCATAACACAACATTTGGTTTTGATCAGGAATGATCGGTTGTGCTGTTTGTGAGTGAGCGAGAGAGAGAGAGAGAGAGAGAAGCTGGCCTTCTGACAGAGAGCACGACATGCACAAACAATTTAAAACGGTTCAATGAATTCTTTCAAATAAGTTAAAAGAACAATTTCTTTTGTAAAAAGTTATTTTGTACTGTATTGGTTTATAAACTTGTAAATAGCTGTGTAAAAAATGTACATATTAAGAGTTATATAAAATAAAGACATTTGTTAATTATGCAATTGTGTGGAATGTTTTTTTAAAAATAAATATTGTTCAATTGATTCAAAGAAAACAAAGTTTTGGAGCAGCACAGACATATTTTCTGTGCAATTTGTTGAGGCCTCAGAGTAAAGTTTAACACTGTCAAAACACCACCATCAAACTTTCTTCCTGTCCTCTTTCATTCCCTTTTCGTCTCTTTTTTTCTTGGCCAGGACTTCACAGCTTTAAACCAAACATTCAGATGGGGTTGAGATGAATGAAAGAAAAGTGGCACTTGGGTGCCAGGACGTAACTTGCGCATTTTTCTTGGCACTCTCAACTCTTTTTTTTTGACATTTAAGAACATTCAACACAAGATACATTGGACTCGCTAGGTCTTTCTCAGCTTTGGCCATTTTTTGCACCCCTGATGCAACACTTTTTTATAATTTTGAGAGGAGAATTTTGTCTGAAATAAAAGAACAGTCTTCTTTGTCTTGTTTTGTATTACTCTTTGGTCTTTTTCATAGTTTGTCATCCTAAATACAATTCATATTTTCACACTTTTTGCACATTTTGAATAAATTACATAGCTAATACATAAAAAATATTTTTTATTTATTTGACTTTATATACAGTATGTCTCATTTAATCTCAAGTATGCTCTTTGCTGACAAAACATTTTCATAGGGGATGAAATTGTGATATAGCCTAAATCATTATTTTATTATTAAAAATGATATGAAATTTGTTTATGTTTAGATCACTTTGTATGGGTTATCATAAATATGCAATAATTATATAGTTCCTATAATATTTTATATTTATTTTCATAATGTGCATGGTTTCCAAGACAGTAGCCTATATTGATACATTTAGCATACGGTAGGCTACAACAAAATGGAACCTTTGAAATCCATTTTAATTCAAATCAACCGCAGGCAACTAAACTACCTACTGCTACAACACTTTTCGAAGCCCAGGAGAGCTGAAACTAATTTATTTCACAAAGCGGTTGTGCTTTGGATAGAGCTCGCATAGCCTACTTTTAAAAACTACAGAGTTCTAAATCTCAATATGATTACAATAGGTGGCAACCATCTTAAAATGACTCTCATTTTACAACACAACCGGACTCTGGAAGAATGATTTGAAGCTATTTGAAAAATCTCTTCAATGGATGACAGACGAAAATGCCCTTACCCTTACCCTTACCTTGTGTGTGTGTGTGTGTGTTGTTCTGTTCTGTTTTTTCTTCAGAATTTTGTATCAACACGAAAAACATATGATCATTGAAGTATGCAATAAATGTATGCCATAAATTCTGTTTAATAATAATAATAAAAAAATAAAATAAAAATAAAAAACTACACAACCGGACTACAAAATGACGATAGGAGCATCCTTCTGTGAATAACCAATCAGAGTGAAGGAAGTTGTTCACACTGGTTACAAACACGGAAACAGAGAAAGTGGACGTCAGCGTTGCATGAGTGCTGGATTATAGGTTTTGTAAATATACATTTTTTGGCTTGATTCCACAGCGGTACAGAAGCACAACTCAATTTTCGATTTTTCAGTCTATGGATTTTCTGCAGCTGCTATCATGTGCGTGTATCATATTCACCGTCGGGATGTTCACGACGGGATTGTAAGTTCAATTTCTACTAACGTTAGCTGCTAAGTTACCTGATATGACAAATCATATTTGACAGTTACCATGTAGCTGAGCGAAAATTTGCACGTATACAGATTTAATAATGTTCGTGTCTAGTGGCATTTCGTGCCTTCCTTGAGTTTTCTGTAAATTAATTAAAATACTTTGAATAAACAAAGTTCTATATTTAACTTTAATTTATCAACTGTAGTGGTTGCAGCTTCACTCAAGTTCAATAAACGCCCTTAAAAATATTCTGCGAACATACTATAATTATTGGTACAACAGCAAACCTTTATATTAGCCAATACTGTTAGCAAGAAGAGCTCACAATATTAACAATAACTAGAAATTATAGTATTTTGTCTGAAACTATAGTGCATTTTTAACATCTTTATTCTGTATATGTTAGTAAGTTGAGCATAAACATTTGGATGCTGTGCGGGGCTAATGAATTTTACTATCTGTATAAAATGACAGTGTAAAATATGAATGATTTGAATTGCATTTGCATAACCTGTTGTATCTGCTATGCCAGTAAGTTATGCAAGGAAATATTTCTCCCATACCGTTTCTGTGTTTGCAGGACAGACTTGAAGAAAATGAAGGCCACCCAGTGTTCAGATAACGTTCAGTTTCTGCCCTTCCTTACCACATGCTTAAAGTATGTATTTGCTATTTGACACCTGTCACCTGCAGTTCTTGCTAGTTATTGCATAAGTTAGTCATCATGCATTGAAATCCATATGCAAGTCCATTCAGTCTGAATGATCGTTTTGTGTGTGTTTAGTAATCTAGGTTGGCTTTACTATGGATTACTGAAGGGAGATGGAACGTTGATTATTGTAAACGTCATTGGGGCAGCTTTACAGACCTTATACATCATCACCTACTGTCATTATACCAAAGAGAAGGTTTGTCATTGTCATGGATTATACAGTGGGGTCTGGAATTTAAAACCTCTAGCTGCTTTTTAGTTTTTTTCTAATTTAATACAATATTTTAATTACAAATTAAATTACCAGCATAACAGTTTGAATAAAAAGGTGAAATGGAAAACATAAATACAATATTTGTATCGTCTATTACATTAGCAGAGTAATGGTTTGACTTTATTTCATATTTTTAATTGCACATGATATCGTCAATTTAACAACTTGAGTGCAAAGTTTAATTTAAAAGTGAATTCAGTATTTTTAATTACAAGTTATGTTATTAGAATACCAATCTGTTAAAAAATGTAAAACATTGAAAATTTTATAAAAATCAAAATAATGATTAATAAAATAATAAAATTTAATTACCGGTACAGGTTACATTATCCGCATAACAATTATGTAAAGTATCTTCATAGTCTATTTTCAGGTTTAATTTTTTTTTTTTTTTTTTATTTTATTAGGACCCAGATGTTTGAAACCCAATGTATATGCAACAAATATGCTGAATATTTTTCAAAGGTGTGCTGTACCTGTGTGTGTTTCAGAGGCGAGTGTTCCCACAGATGCTGGTGATGGTGATAGTGCTGTGTGTGGGCTGGGTGTATTTTACTATGGTGATTCCTCCTGGAGAAGCTCAACTCTCTCAGCTGGGCCTCGCCTGCAGTGTGTTCACCATCAGCATGTACCTGTCTCCGCTCACTGATCTTGTGAGTACACACACACACACACACACACACACACACACACACACACACACACACACACACACACACACACACACACACACACACACACACACACCTATACCTATAACCAGCATTAATCATGTTTAAACCACAGTCAGCATGTACCTGCATGCATTTAAAGATAGGGTAGGGAATGTTTTTTTATATATACAGTGCTATGCATAAGTTTAGACACCCATGCTAAAGTTGACTAAAAAGAGGAATAAAAAATCATCTTTTGGAAATTGAACTTAATGCCTTAATTAAAAAAAATAGGAAAAATCCAACCTTTAAGGACACCAATTTTCTTTGTGAATGAATAATGTATCGTAAATAAATAAATGTTCTTCCTTAAAATACAGGGTGCATAAGTTTGGACACCCCTATGTTAAATTCCCATAGAGGCAGGCAGATTTTTATTTTTAAAGGCCAGTTACTTCATGGATCCAGGATACTATGCATCCTGATAAAGTTCCCTTGGCCTTTGGAATTAAAATAGCCCCACATCATCACACACCCTTCACCATACCTGGAGATTGGCATGGAGTACTTTTCATAAGATCATCTCTCAATGCAAATCAAACCAGCTGTTAGGCTAACTGAAATAAAACCATGCCAATCTCTAGGTACGGTGAAGAGTGTGTGATGAGGTGGGGATATTTTAATCCCAAAGGCCAAGGGAACTTTATCAGGATGCATAGTATCCTGGATCCATGAAGTAACTGGCCTTTAAAAATAAAAATCTGCCTGCCTCTATGGGAATTTAACATAGGGGTGTCCAAACTTATGCACCCTGTATTTTAAGGAAGAACATTTATTTATTTACGATACATTATTCATTCACAAAGAAAATTGGTGTCCTTAAAGGTTGGATTTTTCCTATTTTTTTAAATTAAGGCATTAAGTTCAATTTCCAAAAGATGATTTTTTATTCCTCTTTTTAGTCAACTTTAGCATGGGTGTCTAAACTTATGCATAGCACTGTACTTTTTAGTAAACTGGTTGAAACCTTCTTCACATCCTGATTGTATTCAATAATAGAAGTGGTCTAAATATTTAAAAAATTACATCTATTTTCTGAGGAAGTCTCAGGACCCAAACATGTTCGGCAATAATAGGATGTCCTACCTGTCTGTCAATGTATTTATTTTCTGTATTTACAATGTATGTACTGACTATACTTTATACTTTACATAAAACTTTAAACATAATTTTGGATTTACACATGAAACGGTACGTAGTGCAGTGGTACAGAAGTCAGAGCCAAAGAGACATTCAGGGCAAAACAGTGCAAACAGGGACAGTGCAAGATGAAAGATAAAAAATATAAAATGTCCAGTGCACGTAGAAATACATTGTCGTAAAGCACTTTCTTTTTCTTTTTTTACTGTGTATTTATTGAACTTTTTTTTTAAACAAAATACTGTTACATAACATTTACTTATAATATTAAAGGGGAACCCACCATTTTCAACCAGAACAGGTTATTTAACCATCCAAATGTTTTCTAAACGGTTGTATTAAGTTGAAATAGTTGCCAAGTTCCCCTTTAATAATGAAAAGTAAAAGAAAGAAAGAAACAAAAAAGTTAATAAAAAATACAAAACAAAAACAACAATGAATAAGAAAATTAAAGAAAATACCAAAGTTAAAATAAATACAAAAGTCCCTGACAGCACTCCAGTAAATAAACACACCACATACCAGTACATTATCTTCCTTCAAGCAAATATGTTTCAATAAGTGCCCACTTCTGTCGAAAAACCTCTGATTTCAAATGCAAATGCAGTCATTTTCTCAAATATATATCTATATCTGTTTCAGTCTTTGTGTCCATTCATGCACCTTCATCCAGTTCACAGTGATTATCTTCCTGGCTGCCATTAATAATATATGTAATACAAATAAGAGGGATTTACTAAACTGATCCAAGGGGAAACCATCAAGCAAAAAAAATATTGGGTGCATTGAGATATCTCTTCCTAAACCTTTACTAATTTCCTTTTTAATCCCCTGCCAATACACTTGTACTATGGGGCATTCCCAGAATATATGCACGTCGTCCCCCACCATCCCACAATCCACACAGCATTGTGATAATGGCGAATAATAAAACATTTTTAAACTTATTTAATTGCATGCATCAACAAATATTACATATTAAAAGTTATCTGTGACACCATTACATATTGCATAAAGCATACATCAACTCTAAAATAATTGTACATTTGTCCTAACCGGTATCTTTTTTTCTTTTCTTTTTTTTTCAGTAAAATGGTTTGAAATCTTGTAGTAACATTCCAGCATTCCATCTTTTGTTTATCACTCCATCCATCCTTCTTTTCTGTGCCCTCTCGCAGTCTCCATCTTCCTGTTTTGGATCTTTCCCTCTTCCATATTTATCAGTCCAGCTCTGTCTATCTGTCCTGTGCCCTGTGGTGTATTTCCTGTCATTCTCGTACCTCCTTTTGTTGCTTCCTGTTTTTCCCCTCCATCATTCCCTCCTGTCTGCGAGTGTCAATAGCAGCTTGTTATAGTAGAGACAATGCGTGAGTGTAAATAACAAGCTCTAGTTGGAGCTGTGACGCAGTGGTGAGCACATGTGCTCCAGATTTACTGATCCTTGGTGCTGAAGTGGAAGACACCAGTTTGAGTCCTGCCTGCATCATGTTTCAATTCTCTGTACTTTCTATCAATAAGAAGTAGCAAAAGCATCTTTTTCCTCTCAATGTAAAAAAAAAACAAAAAAAACATTTGTGTTCTTCATTTCCACTAGATGGATATCGTGCGAACGAGGTCTGTGGAGCGCTTGTCTTTTTCCCTGACTGTCGCTACGTTCTTCACATCGACATCATGGACGCTGTATGGCCTTCAGCTCCAAGACTATTATATCATGGTAAGACGATGAAGAGACTGCCCTGAGACAGTGGTTTGAGGTAAAGAAAAAAGTGTCATATTTTGTGTTTGTTTTTCAGGTACCCAACACCCCTGGCATCTTCACTAGCCTCATCCGCTTCTTCCTTTTCTGGTGGTCCGGAGCTGTCATTCCAAACAAGCCCTCCTATAAACTCATCCAAATCTGAGAGGGGATTTACATTGAATCTAATTAAGTGCCTTGGCCAATTTCTGTTACCCAAGCCAGAACAGCTTCTTGTTGTTTTTGGCATCAGACTATCATACCTTCTGAACTCAAACATCTAGTGAAACTGCCTCTGTAAATTCTGTGAAGTCAGACTATTTTCACTTTATCTTTGTCTTTAAAGGGGATAGTTTGCCCAAAAATGATATTGCTGTTACCATTTACTCTCATGTTGTTCCAAATCTTTCTTTCATTAGTGGAACATAAAAGAAGATATAGACATTGGAAGTCAATGGTAACCAAAACTGTCTGGCTACCAACATTCTTCAGAATATATTCTTTTGTGTTCCACTGATGAAATTAAGTAAGTAAGTAAATGATGATGAGAACTTTATTTTTTTAAATGATATATAAAGTGAAATATCTCTTTAATTAAAGGAATGTTACTCCCCACCCCAAAACAAAAATCTGAATGTATCTATTATCCCAATCCTGTATGACTTTATTTCTGCTCACAAAAGAGGACAATGTTTTTCCCATGCAATTTCAAAGAATTGGGACTGGAGCTTTTAGTTTTTAAAAAGCACCATCTAAGGATCATACTATATTAGTCATCATATGATCACACACTATGTTCAAGGTTTTCTGAAGCAATACGTTTTGTGTGACATTTTAAGACATTGTTACCTAAAAAATATTAATCTTAGCTCTTTTTTGGACCTGTTTCTTGAACAGAATGTTCTTTTGAGTGAACTTTTAATGAATCGTCTGAACGAGTCATCCTCAAATATGATGGATCTTGTTCTTGAGCTCACTGGAGGGGAAGATTATCAGACTATCTTATGTATTTTAGATCTATTTTATGATACTTTTATGGCTTGAAAGTTCCTGTACCTATGCTTTGTAGTTACATGGAAAAGAGTGGAAGAGTCCTCAGACTTTGAAAGAAAGAAAAAAAGTCATATAGGTTTGGAACAACATGATAATGAGTAAATAATGACATGCAGTACATTCATTTCTGGTACATTTTTAAATACTCATTTAAATACTCATTTTTTTTTTCCTCTTGGTTGATCCTTATTGGGATGAGTATTCTCTAAGTATGTTTGGCAGGTATTTATTAGTTAATAAGTGTTGAAATCTGCAAACATGACACTCCCCAAACCAAGAGCTCAAACATTTCCTGTTACTGCCCTTTCTTTTGAAACGATGTGTAATATTAATAAGCAGGTGTTTTTTTATCTTGGGTAGGCTACATTCAGTTCTGAGTGGCCTTTAGGAAAGTGTCACATTCTGTTACTTATGTAGTGTTTACAGAATCGCTCATTAATCATAGACTACCTTATTATAATATCATTCTTAATGGTGTCCAAATGGCAGTTTGGCAGCTATTTAATTGCGTCCAACTCCAAATGAAACTTTTATGTGTAGAAACAGAAAATTAGTTTGACTGAATGTCGTTGGATTAAGAATATCTGTCTCTGAGATTACAGGAAATGGGAAATCTTGCGCACATCTGTTCACAGTTCTTATTTTGTAGTTGAAAGCTCCAATCGTTCTCACTGTCAGAACACCATATACTACACAAGAAGCCGATGAAAATAAGTATTTAAATAAACAATAACTTTAACACATTCCCCTCCCTCAGAGAACACCAAAGTCGCACAAAATCTGATGGCTTTAATCATGTGAGTTGCGGTGACATGCAGGATATGGAGAAGAAGAATTGTCAAATTCACCAAATTACATATTCATGACCCATAAGATGGTGATATGAAAATCTTAAGCAGTCGTTGGCTGTTAATGTTGTTTTGCGTATGCTAAACAGATTTGATCTGTGACTGGCAATAACTCTGGGTCTTACTGTCATTCGGTACTTTATTCACAGAAGTCTTTTCAAGTCTCCAAGACTTCAAAACCGCTTTGTGAATAAAAATGGTCATTATGTAGATTTAAAACATTTAAACTTTGTTTTATGGTTGTATTGTTTATGATTGATTATGTTTTGTGTTTTACATTAAGCTTAAATGTCTTTGTTTCTTTGTACTATTTTATATCCTATGCAACAGTGTATATTATATCAGAGGGGATTTAGGGGGATGTTCTTTCTGGAGTTTCTGGGGGGAAAAATGGCTCAAATAAATTTTTATATAACATAGCCTTCAATGTTTGGCTGAGACTGAGAGAAGAAGTTATGAGAGCTTAGCGGGGGAATGTGAGAGGATTTTGTTCTGGTCTCAAAGAGGATCAGCACTGATTGTGAGCAATGAAAACTAAAATACGCTGAAAAGCCGAGGCGTAACACGTACTGACAGACATTTTAATTTCTGTGGGAAATAACAGCACTTTTATCTCCCGCTATTAGGTGTTTGATTTTGTAGAGCTCTCTGTGTTTTTGAGTGTGTGTTGTTTGCGTGTGTGTGTGTGTGTTGTTTGCTTGTTTGTTGTTTGCTTTGGTTAACGTGAGCGAGTGGGAACCATGTGTTTGCTGTTTCTCAGTGCCTATGGAGTCTTTACATGCTTTTCCTGCCTGCCTCCCAGAGAAAGACATGAAAGGGGGAAAGGATTGTGGCTGGCGATTGTTCATCAGGAGAGTGTGTTTTTGAAAGAATTAGTGATTGGCAAAACCTCTTTTGTGAGAGAAACAATGATGACTATGGCAGTCTCGCGCATGAAGACAAAAGCACTTTTTAGTCTTCAGCCATGTTTGTCTTAATGCTTTTTGTGTAAATGTAAACATGTAAGAAGATTAGTGGTTCTCAAACCAAAATGGGTCACAGGTCCATTCTGCTGTGACAGTGAGAGGGTCACAGACAGCAGCGAAAAAGCAACAAACCATGTAATCATGCATAGTTTTGATTGTAAATATAAATAAGTTTGTCAAACTTTAAAGTAGGTCTACCGGTCAAAAGGTTTTTAATGTTTTTGAAAGCAGTCTCTTAATTTCACCAAGGCTGCATTTATTTGATCAAAAATACAGTAAGAATGGTACGGTAATACTGTGAAATATTACAATTTAATTTAATGGACTTTATGCACAGCGGCATATTTCCTGAACTTTAGCCAGCTCCTTTGTTTGCTGTCTGCCATTATTAGACAAACTGATTAATCCAGGTGTGCCTGACCAACAACAATAATCAGACACACCTGGATTAATCAGTTTGTCCAGTAATGGCAGACAGAAAACAACGGAGCTGGCTAAAGTTCAGGAAGAAGTGAAGCTATGCATAAAGTCCATTGGTTTCTGTTGTAATATATGTAAAAGGCAATTTATTCTTGTTATCAAAGCATGAATTGTCAGCATTTTTAGTCTTCAGTGTCACATGATCCTTCAGAAATCATTCTAAGATCATTGTTTATCCTAGAAATCTATACGCGCACACCCTAGCGGCAGCAAATGTAATTTCAAGATCTTGGGTCTGGCTTGTCAGGCTACATCTCTTATTATCAATGTTAAAAACAGTTTTAGCTGCTTTTTTTATCATTCAAAAGTTAGGAGTAAGAAAGGGGGGGAAATAAATTAATACTTTTATATTTAGCAAAGGCAATTTAAATTGGTTCAAAAATACAGTAAAGGCATTTATTAAATTAATAGGCTATATTCTGGTTATACGGTGGAAACCACCACATACTCTTTCACTACATCATTGGTGGAACTTGCTGTTATATTCTCACTTTAGAGCTCTCTGTGGCACGGTCTCACGGTGCTAAGGAAAAGACCATAAGATCTTGGTCAGAAAGTCTTCGAGTTACTAAATCTCTTGCTGGGAGGGGGAGGGAGACATGGTAGATCACTCAGGGGGGGAGGGGGGGGGGGGTCGGTAAATGTAGAATTATGTTAGTTTTGTTGTATTGTTTGTGTATGTATGTGTGGGTGGGTGTGCGTTCGTAGATTTTGGGTTGAGCGAGTGAGGGAATGAGGGTGTGTATAATGTATTTTTTGTACATGTATATGCCTTGTTTATTAATGGTGCTTGCCTATAGGCAAAGCAACATTAGTGTTCTCTTGCATACTTATTATTCTTCTTTTTATAATTCTGGACAAAAGTTTGGCGCGAAACTTGCCCCGCACCGTTTGTCACAGACCCCTGAGTGAGGTGTCAAATCGACCGGCCCATTGAGGAGAGGTGTGCTATATCTTTTCTAAGCGATCGGGTGTACGATGTTCGCGCAGCGGACGAAAAAGCGGCCAAAAAAGTCCCATTGACTTAACATTGCGGAATTTTCAGAAATTCAAATCCCAACTGTCATTTTTCACACACACAGACACAAAGGGCCTGACACCCCTGCATGTCTCCCCCTCTCTCTCCCTCAGAGGATTTATATTATCCAGCAGCCAATAAGTAATGGCCTAAAATCTTCATAGCCACACCATAGCAACCAGTTACAGCACCCTAGCAACCATAGGCTATAGGCACGAGGCCGCAGGCCTCGTGCACTCATTATAATGCACTCGTTTAATAGAGATTTTAAATACTCTATAAAAACTCACTCATAGGCACGAGGCCGCAGGCCTCGTGCCTAACCTTAGCCCTAACCCCATAGTAACCATCTGTGGTGCCCTAGCAACCACCCAGAACACCCTAGCAACCACCCAGAACACCCTAGAAACCACCCAGAACACCCTAGCAACTGCCTAGCAACCACCCAGAATGGCCTAAAATCTTCATAGCCACACCATAGCAACCAGTTACAGCACCCTAGCAACCATAAGCTATAGGCACTCATTATAATGCACTCGTTAACTTAGCCCTAACCCCATAGTAACCATCTGTGAAAACTACCAACCACCTAGTAACACCATAGCAACCACTAAAAATACCTTAGCAACCGCCCTGAACACCCTAGCAACCGCCTAGAAATGCCCTAGCAATCACCCAAATACCCTAACAACAACCCAGAATACCTTAGCAATTGCCTAGAAACCACCCAGAACACCCTAGAAACACCATAGCAACCACCCAGAATACCTTAGAACTCCCTAGCAACCACCCAAAATACCTTAGAACTCCCTAGCAACACCATAGGAACCACCCAAAACACCTTAGAACTCCCTAGCAACACCATAGCAACCACCCAAAACACCTTAGAACACCCTAGCAAACACCCATAACACCCTAACAACCACCCAAAATACCTCAGAACTCCCTAGCAACACCATAGCAACCACTCAAAATACCTTAGAACTCCCTAGCAACACCCTAGCAACCACCCAAAATACCTTAGAACTCCCTAGCAACACCATAGCAACCACCCAAAACACCTTAGAACACCCTAGGAACCACACATAACACCCTAGCAACCACCCAAAATACCTTAGAACTCCCTAGCAACACCTTAGCAAACACCCAAAATACCTAAGAACTCCCTAGCAACACCATAGCAACCATCCATAACACCCTATATTTTATTTCAACCATCCATAACACCCTAGCAACCACCCAGAACACCATAGCAACCGCCTAGCAACACCCTAGCAACCACCCAGAACACCCTAGCAACCGCCTAGCAACCACCTAGCAACCGCCTAGCAACCACCCAGAACACCCTAGCAACCGCCTAGCAACCACCCAGAACACCCTAGCAACCACCTAGCAACCACCCAGAACACCCTAGCAACCACCTAACAACCGCCTAGCAACCACCCAGAACACCCTAGCAACCACCTAGCAACCGCCTAGCAACCACCCAGAACACCCTAGCAACCGCCTAGCAACCACCTAGCAACCGCCTAGCAACCACCCAGAACACCCTAGCAACCGCCTAGCAACCACCCAGAACACCCTAGCAACCACCTAGCAACCACCCAGAACACCCTAGCAACTGCCTAGCAACACCCTAGCAACCACCCAGAAGACTCTAGCAACCGCCTAGCAACACACTAGCAACCGCCCAGAAGACCCTAGCAACTGCCTAGCAACACCCTAGCAACCGCCCAGAAGACCCTAGCAACCGCCTAGCAACCATTCAGAATACCCTAGCAACCGCCTAGCAACCTCCCAGAACACCCTAGCAACCGCCTAGCACAACCCTAGCAACCACCCAGAACACCCTAGCAACTGCCTAGCAACCGCCTAGCAACCACCCAAAACACCCTAGCAACTGCCTAACAACCACTCAGAACACCCTAGCAACCACCCAGAACACACTAGCAACCACCCGAACAACATGAATAAGCCATATCTCAGCAGCAGAACATCGTACAGACATGGTTGTTGGCTCGTATGCAATCATGTACCACACTCTAGCATCCGAGTGTCGAGTTTTGCCACTGCAAGCACCATTCACATTTTCTTCTGGAAATGTACATTCTAGTTCTATTTTCTGTTTGTTAGTATGAAACTAAATTTAAAAAAAATTGCTCACAAAAAAAAAAAAAAAAAAACTTAATGTGTCCAAACTTTTGACTGGTAGGTTACTGTATATAGTATATAATGTATATATTTTAGGAATGGAGAAGTTGCATTTTTTAAAACCATTACAACTGAGTTTTATATAATCATATTTCACATGATTACTGTTTTTACTGTATTTATTTGTTTCAAAATAAATAAATAGACCGGGTTATGATAAGAGACTTGACTTTAAAGGGATAGTTCACCCAAAAATTAATATTCTGTCTTCATTACCCTCTTCTAAACATGTATTGACTTCCATTGTATGAAAAAAAAAACTATGGAAGTCATTGGGGACTGGAAACTGTTAGGTTACAAACATTCTTCATAATATCTTCTTTCCGCAGAAACTTATATTTATATGAATATGATATATGTTTGGAACAACTTGAGGGTGAGTGAATTCATTTTCATTTTTGGGTGAACCGTTTAAAAAGATCTTACTGACCTTTTGAATGGTATGATAATTTTTTCTATTCAACCGATGACATGTTAAAATTGCTGCATATTATGTGGCCTATACAGATTAAACTATTGATTTAAGGGGCATTTTTGTTTTCTTCTTTACGTTTTTGATGCTCTAATGTAATATGGGTCCTGAAGCAAAACCGTGTGTGTGTGCACATCAAAAAAATATTTTTTTAATTATACCAATAATTGAAACAAACTTGAAAATAAAAATAAAATCTTACTTGAGTTAAAAACAGAAAGCAACTTTCATGCAAGAACCTGTTGAAATAATACATTTCCTTATATCAAGAAGTTAATTTATAAAGGAGAAGTCCATAATTAGCAAGAAAATAAATATCATAAAAATAATTTACAATGATTTGGCCAGAGACCGTTGTCATTTCCCTATATGAAAAATGGCTCCCACACCATGACAAGCTCCTCGGACTGAAACTAGGAAGCCATTTAGTGTAATTACAGTGTAAACCGGCTCTGTTACACAATAGACAGATAAATAAACAGACGGGGGCTGGACGGTCAGGAGTAATGGATGGCCATGTGGAGACAGAAAGACTAGACAACACTCACAATGCTCAAGATTGTGTGTGTGTGTGTGTGTGTGTGTTGTCCAGTGTTTCTTGATGGGACACTTGTGTGAAGGCATCCGGGCAAATGTGTTTATTATGAATCACATCTGATTGATCTCGGACACTTCGCTCTGTTCTCAGCGCAGTAGCTGTGGTGTGGTGTGGTGTGTACGTGTGGGAGTGTGTATTAGTGTATGTTTAATCAGCGCAACAATGGGAGTCTACTGCAAAACAGGATACCACTGTTTCCTGCAGCAGAGACTGTCTCTGGGATACACACACAAACATACACATCACTTTAAACCTGTCCAGTTTGCTAACTATGCATTTTCTCTGACTTTTTCAGTCATTCAAATGAACACATGATCAATTATTAGTTTTTTGCTTTTATGCATCATAAATTCTGCTCATGAATGTCTTTGTTTTGTTGGAGACTGTCTGATTCTCAACAGAGACTATAGAACTACAAAAAGATCCAAACTATTTGATTTTCCTGGTGTTTCAACACTGTTACCTTAAGCATGCGTCTACTTGATCTATAACCATAAACGGGACATTTTTAGGTTTAGTCATAATAAATTATATTGAAAATATTATTTTATTAAATTTAAAATATTAGTAATATATTATAATATAAATATTAAATGTAATTTTAAAGGTCTTAAAAATAGGTAGTATAAAATGATTAAGATTCTCAAAACATTTTTTTTTTACAATTTGGATGGATTCGAGGAATCATGGCAGTAATGCAGACAATATAATTACAATTATTAAATAAATATTTAATAATAATGATAAAACTATGTGATCTTGCTGAGCTTGTGATAAAAGGCTGAATGAATTTGATACTAAATTAACCAATGTTTTCAGAAAAAAATGATGGTGTAAACCAAAAACAGATTAAACCTTTTGAAAGAGTTGCATTTAATCACATTTTCTTGAGTAATATTATTTTGGCATTATTTTTAATCATATTATATTACATCACATTGCATTGCAACAAAAAGAAAAGGCTCAGAGAAGTGAAGATAGTTCCAGCATCATGTGTTTGCAGAATTTTGTAAAACGTTTTGAAGTGTGACTTAAGATACGTCTTGTCGTCTGTGCATCTCAGTGATGATACAAATAAATGTTATAAATGTGCAGAAGGAGCACTTTCCACTTTTGTTTGCTGAACTCTTGAAAAACAGTAGTGTGTGTTTGCTGCATCAGCGTGTGTGTGTGTGTGTGTGTGCGCGCAAAGTCAGCTCATATGTTTCAGCTTTCAGCAAGTAAGACACACCTGTGAGAGCTCCAGCTGTTGTTTTGAAGAGCCTGAACAAGGGAAGCAGAGACAGAGGAAGAGGAATGTGCTGCTCACCCCTTTTTTCCTTCAGCCCTGTTGTTTCATCTCATTCACATCTTTTTTTCCTAACAGCCTTAATTATTTGTCTCCTCGTGCTTGTTTGCATTTGTCTGCTTCTGTCTTTAATCCTGCACTGAGTTAACAAAGATGCCAAAAGCACCACAAGTTGTACCAACATGTTTTTAATAGATAGACTCAATTCATCAAATCTTAATAAACATGAGACAGAGAGCAGAAGACACAGGCACAGACAGGCAACACCCCTCCGGGCACCTGCTGACCTCTGTCACAGATTTCAGCTTAAACTGAAAGTCTGCTAGTAAAACAGGTTAGGTCAAAGGTCACAGACTGTAATGGTGACCTTGTTTTTCTCTTGTCCAACTGTCTCACCATCTTCTCTGTCTCTCTGTTTCATGTGCAGTTGCTTTAGGCTGGCATTTATGATCAACAGGATGCAGACTCAAGGCATTCAAGCTGCTATTTCAAGCTTTAGCACTCCATCGCCTGAATTTCCCTCTCAAACCGACTCATCTCTCTCATCCAACCTCACTTCAGATCGTTTGAGGTGTTTCTCCCAATGCTTCATTTGGTTTCTGAGACCAAGAATGTCTAGGCCTATATAGCCTACTTAATATAGCATTCCCATTCATTTCAACGGCAGTTGCTCAACTTGTCCTTTATTAGCCACTGTTGTGAGCTGTGATGTCTAAAAGTAGGAAACGGAGTGAAAATACACTTTTAACTCGCCATTGACTGAAATTTCCTGCTTTCCATGTTTCCACTGTTATACGGTAGGGGGCGCTATTACACATCTTCTGAAAGAGTAGCCTACAGTATACCTAGATCATCAAAACACAGGTAAAGAAGAAGCAGAAACGAGCGATCTTAAAGGAGAACTTGGCAACTTTTAACTTAAAACTGTCTAGAAATTATTTGAATGGTTAAACAACCTGTTTTGGTGATATTGGTGTCTTTCCCCGCTCCCCCCAGTGTTCCCAGGTGGAAAACCAACCTTGCAACTTGGGGACTACAACTAGTAGTCCCGGCAAGATTGAAATTGGAAGTCTTGTGAGAAACGAGAACGATATGAGAAACACAAACTGCTTTATGGTTGATAATAACAGAATACAAAATGTACATGTTCTCTATGATATGTATGATGTATTAGCCTACCCACACCTCGGTATAGCTCCACACATAAAATTGGCTTGCTCCGAATCCGATCCTAACAAATGCACATGAGCAGCGGTTGAAAGCGGGAGTAGGGTGCCGCAAGGTAGTTTTTTACGGAAGTGTTGTGAAATATACGCCCCACAGCTGTAGGGGGAGCTCGTGGGGAAAACATGCGACAACAAAAGTGAAAATCAGCGAAGAAATTACTAGAGTTGCCGAGTTCTGCAGATGCATAATGCGAGATTCAACATTAAACAGCATAAATCAAAACTGCCTAATGTTACCGAATGAAATGTGGACCCAGGACGAGCTATAGGACTGTGCAAGCTTCGGGAGTGTTGATGGACTCGATCTACTCCATATATCTACGGTATGTTTTGATCATCGTACTGAATCCGATTTGGATGTAGCCTAGGCCTAGTCCTTGACAAAAACGCGATTTTCAGCTTTTTGCTAATTTTTATTATTATTATGAAACATACCCATATTCAAGTGTTGATAAAAATGCATTATCTAGATTTCTGGAATATATATATATAGGCTATATATATGTGTGTGTGTGTATATATATATAATTAAGTCTGCTTAAAAAAATAAAAAAATAAATATATATATATAGGCTATTATTATTTATTTATATTAAGCAGAGGCTTCCCTCTTTCTTTTGATGTATTGCATGTTTGGATATTCTTACAGCAAAATATTTGGGGGGCCATGAAAATTTTGTGAAAATGTTGGAGCTGGTGCGGCTGGCAACTTTTTTAGAAAAATGCTGGCTGGGAAAGAGTTAGCGTCCTCTCCAAAAATAATTGGGCACCAGTAACATATCTACTATATTATGATTTAGGGTATATGTTGCTTGCAGAAAAAAAATATTCTGTCTTTTACAGATGGGCCTACATTTGAATGGAGAATGGATGCATTTTGCAGCCAGATGGTGTTATGACATCCAGGGCCTGATTTAGGTTACGTTAACCAGCCAAACCTCCCCACTTCGGCCTTCATTGGAGCCTTTAAGCGTGAATTCAGTAGTTTGGTTCTAATTTTAAAAGTTGTACACGTTAAGGGTTTTACACCTTTGTATAGCGAAATTCTGCAGGTCAAATGCAGTAATTTCAATAGGAATCCCTGCGATCTCTTGCGAATGAACATTTCCCCACTGAAGACAGTAGGCCCTTGTCATAATGTTTTTTGTTTGTTTGTTTTAGTGTTTTAACCCTTTCACGCATAGAGGTCACTACAGGGTACAGTTATTCAAAAAGCCATTTTCTTGCGTATGCATGGGTGCTGATTGCATAGTTGCACATCAACCGCTACAGTGGACACTAGTGCATCCTCCTACTGCCACCAAGTGGTGAGCCGTTGTATGTGGAATTTGGCCCCGATGTTTCACTGAGCATTCAAGAGAGAATCTTCGCACTCATTGGCTCCCGCCTCTGTAGATACACTAGTAGCGTAGTGTTGATTGGTGATGGGAAGAGCAACTGATGCCCAAGTTGCTTGTTTTTTCATTGGGCCGGTAAGTGAATTAATTATTCACTTAGCCTATTTACTAGTATCAGTGTAAGTTACATAAAACTCAGAAATCTCAATGGCAAATTAATTCATTATTTTGCCTGTTTTCATTGCTATCAAAAGCCAAACCTGTGTAAAAAAGTAAAAAATGTCTTTACCAGTTGAACGTCATAGATCACAACAGTGTTTCTGACCAGATTTTATTTCTTAATTTTCCAAAGATGCATTTATTCCTGGTTTTAAAGTTATTCCTTAAACAATAAATTGCATTATTTAAATGTTGAGTGTTACGTCACAGCGTTTATTAAAGATTAGCCTACATACTAAATAAGTGAGAACTTCTTTTTTTATTATTATTACATATACTTCTGTACATGTATAAGCAACTTCAATCAGTCGATGTTGCTTGTTTACTGCTGAGGAGGCCTCTGAATGGAGTCAGAGATTCTCTGGACGAGTTTGGCACACTCGGCCAGGTTGAGACGTTTGTCATGATCCTCATCTACATCGTCCATCCATTGCTGAGTCACCATTGGGGTCAAGGTCTACCAAGAGAGTGAGAGAGAATTTTCTATGAACCCCTTAGCTCTCCCTATTTACATAAACATCATAATAATGTCTGCTTATTTATCTATGATTTGAGAAAACGTATACAGACCTGGATTGCCCTTCCAAACTCGATCAGCATCATTTCAAAGACCTTCGGCCCGTCCAGAAGGAGGGTCCCACCCTGAGTGTAGAATGTGCAGATCTCATTTCCAATGCTAGCAGGAGGTGGAGGAGGTGCGTCTCCGTTGCCTCCTATATCAGAAAGAGAAAGCAAATAAAAATGTTTTAGATCCATAGGAAAAAGAGATAACATGACTAAATGACAAGGCAAAGCACTGAAAAAAAAAAAAAACACACATGATGCTGATAATTGTGATTAAGACTAGAAAGTACTAGTTCAGTATGATCAACTATGAGAGAAAAACTGTGATACTCACCCTGAGCGTGGACCACAACAGCCAGCACACACAGGCTCAACACTGCCACCAGCTGGACAAAATTTGCCATTGCTTCAGATGTTTTACAAGAACAAGTCTGTCAGATGAAGAGAGGCAGTAAAAGAAAATGAGGAATAATTGAGACCAGCAAGTCATTATATGTGAAAATGTTAGTACATTACTATTGCTAGTACATTGGTCCATGACAAATTTTAGAGAATTTTATGAAACATTTATTGTAGCCTATGGCTGCCAAATCTGTTAATTTACGGTATTAGTTAAATAATCCCTTGTTTTATTTATTAATTTGATATTGCAGTGTAATTCTGCTTTCTAAATAAATAATTTGTAAATAAATAAATAAATTTAACTGATTTTTTTTGTTTTTTGCATCATATACATCTAACTTTAAAAGTGTGTAGAAAAAAGATAGGCCTACATAAAATTAAATGTTCTCCAGTCCAGACAATATTGTACTAATTTGGGGTCTTTAATTCATGTCTATTTTTTTTATCATAGTGCTTTTCACAATACACATTGTTTCAAAGCAGCTTTACAGAAATTCACCATTTGTAACACCTAATGCCTTTATGTGAATTTATTTCACATAGTATAAATGGGTCTTATAGTCATGAAAATATAGGCTACAGCTAGCTTTATATTTTAGTAAATAAAACCAAATTTTAAGTTAAGAAAGTTAAATAGCCCTGAATATTGGCAGAATTTAATATGACAATTTAATTAAAAAGATACACGTCAGGAAAACATTCTTGCTTTCTCATTGGTTATCAGTGACTCATTCCACTAATCTTTCCATCAGTGTAATGCGATCATTTTGAAAAGAATGCAATGTGATTTCTTTTAAACTCTCCCCGAAGTGAGTTACTGAAGCTGTCGATCCGGTTGTGTAAGCTTTTGTTAAACTAAAAATGCAGACCGCATTGACGGAGCTTGTGTTTGTATGTAAATAGTGGGGAAGTTGAACATTAAAAAAAATAGTTCACCTCAAAAGTACAATTTCTGTCATCACTTATCGTTTCTAACCCATGTGAATTTCTTTCTTCAGTGGAACATGAAAGGAGAAGTTTGGCAGAATGACAATCTCAGTCTCCATTCTCTTTCTGTATGGAAAAAGATTCTGTCATTCTTCCTAACATCCTTTGTGTTCCACAGAAGAAGAAAAGTCATACATGTCTGAAACCGCATGAAGGCGAGTAAATTATAACATTTTGGGGTTGAATGTTTATTTTTTTAAAGTTCATCACCTGTCAATATGTAGATATTCATAAATTTACTTATTTAAAAAAAGAAATCTTAAACTAGTCAGTGATGATGATGTTCATTGTTGTTTATTTATAAAACAACGCCGATGACAAATTCTTAGAAAGTGTTACAGTTTAACACAATACCTGGTATGTTGTGATTCTATATCTGCAAACTGATCTAATATTATGATATTGTGCAGTGATATGTTATTAATATCTTAAACCAGAATGTAAATGTTAAAGAGTAAATATATTTTATGTTAGAGTTGAAAAAAAAAAAAGCAATAACGTCACAAATAATTTTCAAAAACGACAAGCATGAGATAATAAGCTTACGATAAATAAAAAATAATTTGGTAAATTTCTGATTTAAATTCTTTCAGGAGATTGTTAAAAGTTATGGCTTGCAGACAACAATCTGATCGCTGAAAATGGAAAGAGAGAAAGTAAAGCAACAGTTGGTGTAGAGAAAAGTAGAAGAGTGCAGGCGCTTCTTACCTGTACCAAGTCTGAAGAGATACTGCCAGCTCTCTGAACAAGGAAGTTATAAAAAACTAGGCATGTGTGATTTACATATGACCACCTTTTTCTCCACATTTCATATAGAAAAAAATAGCCTGAGTGGGAGGGAAGAAAAAAAAAAACAAGTTATGGAGGTGTGACTTACCGGTTTGTTGATATGTTCTTGTTTGTTCCTGCTGAATGTCATGCAATATAATGCTATATATATATTCACATTTGGTGCCAGTGTGAAGGCAATGTTTGAGAACTACAACATTCATAAATAATGTTATTGTATGCTGTATGTTTTATGTTCTCATACTGGCAGACACACTCTCACATGTAAGTTTCCACTACTGTAGTGCATTAAAATGGGTGAGTTGTGCATGTAGCTTTTGAACGCCTGTGGATTAAACAAAAACTGGACTAACAAGCAGCTTTTTGTTGTTGTTGTTGTAAGAAGCATTCTTTTACTTTCACTTTAATAACTGACAACAGCCACTGTCTATGTGGGACTTTCTGGGTGTCAAAAATTCACATCATACGAAACAACCTATTAATAAATGAGAAACTACAGAAATGTGTTCATTTAGTGATTTTACCACTATTTAATTTGTTTTACAGTTTGCAATTGCCCAGATATATAGCACACAATTGACTGGACCTGAGTATGACTGAATATCTGAGAACAATTTGAAATATTTGTCAGGTTTGTGTGCAATGGGTTGTAAAGATCACAGTTTTAGGTGAGGAAAAACTATTTATCAATAAGTTGACAACATATGTTTTGACATTGATGTAACTCATCAATAAATAGGTTAAGCAATTTTAACTTTAAACTATATATTTATACATACAGTATATATATATAGGCTATATATAATTCAATTTTGCTGTAAACTTCTATAGGACAGATTCACACAGAATGCATTTTTTGCATTTAAAAACATGCATGGAATGGGGAAAAGGCAAGATCTCTAGACGTGTTTTTTTTTTTTTTTTTTTTTTGCTAAACTTTGTCATATGCAAGCGCAACAGTCAAACACAATAAATCTAGCTTGTTTGCTTAGAAAGACTATGGAAAAGCAGCACAGTGGAATGCAGAAATGTGTTCTGTGTGAACGTCCCCTTATTCAGAATAAAAATCAGGGGGCATGAAAATAATACAAGTGAGAAACATTGATGCTTTATTTCACTTCTGCCATTAGTGTATTTTACAAACATTTTGCCTGTTTTCAAAGGGCCATTTTAAGAAATGCTACATAATATCATCAACATCAATATAAATTCACACAACGAGACCTGAATCTGCAACAATGCACTCAAGTAGTGGAAAACATGGCCAAAACCAGAGCTTTCAGCAACTGTCTTTCTTTATTGCAATAACATATCACGCACTCACACACACGCGCAATAAATACATTTGACGTCCAGCATACAATTCAAAAAATGCCCTCTCACATCGACACACACTGACTCACAACTGACAGTTGCACGGTCATAAGCAGCACACACTTCTGAAAAGTAACTTTACCCGCTAAATCGTTGTTGCCATACCCATTCTGCAAAAAAAAAAAAAAAAAAAAGATTATGAAAAAAGCCTAAAAAAAAGTATGAGATGTGTCAAGACTGTTGTGTTTGAATATTATTATTTAGGACATTCAAATGGGAGTCGGTTGTATAACATTTGAGCAGGCACCTGTAGGGATCTCACAAAAGCAGGTTCTTTTCATTTCACTTTAACTGTCAACCCTGTTTTGGCCCAAACAAACCAAACAGACAAGGTCTCTATGCACAGAACGTGGACTGATACCAATACAACATGTCCAACCAAGGTTTGACATCTTGGTTGAGCCTCAAAGTAGCAACACAATTCAAAGACATCGGGAACTACTAAGAAACATGACACAGTCTCAAATGGATAAGAACTGCAACATGATCACATGTCAAGAGACGTTTTAACATTCCTGTAAAGAGCACATACATTGTTAATGAATAAATCAAGGTGTATTACTAACTATTAGCACACCCATTTTGGGCGGTTTGCATGCTAACAATGCTGGAAAAGGAGTTTGTAAATAGCAAGGAATCATTTGTTTTCATAAGAACGTTCTGTCATGAGTGAACCTGAATCATACATGGACTATATTTCCATTGTTTTTTTATTTTGTAGCCATAAAAATGAATGATTCCTCATTATTTAATGCTGACCCACATGTTGTTAGCATGCTACATGTTGTTAGCATCCATAACCTTTTTTTAATGTGTATACTTTGAAATTAAATTAAATCTTAATATAAAATATCCTCATCATTAGCTATGAAATAAGCTCGTAAACAAAGTCGATAGAAAACGATAAAAGAATATTTGCCTAAAGGTGCTGATTTGACTAGTTTTAAAGCAATCAGATGTTTCAGTGACCGGCGTCGGTGGCACGTGTTTGGATGGTCACTCTTCTTGGCGGGTTCTGCTCTGTACTGCGATTGGCTATTAGCTCCTGTAGCTGCAGAGCCCCTCCGCCAATGAAACAGAAGGCTGGGCAAACAGGGGCGGAGCAATCGACAGTCCCCTCCCACAACACTCGCAGAGAGTGTGCGTCGTAGAAAGTGAGCCGCCCCTTCTCAAAGTCCAGACACAGTCCGAGGCGAGGTGGTAGGGGGGCAGTGAGGGGGCCAGTAGAGGTGTTAGATGACTTGGGTAGTAAAATCTTGCCCATGCCCATTGTGAGGAAACAGAATGGATGAGGGCAGTCCTGGGCGTCCTCTGCACCGCTGTCATGACCACTGTCTGGATCGTACCTAAAGTGAAATGGGGTGGGGGGGGATAAAAATCAATAAACATCAATAACATTGCCTTCCGCAGACCGCAGTCAGCTCTAAAACGTTTAAAAATGATCTGTTTCTCCTCACCGTGGACTTGCCATGTCTTGTGGAAGATGGAACCACTCCTGCAGTTTTGCTTCAACACCCACTCCCACCTACACACATAGACAACAATACTTTAAAGGGTTAGTTCACCCAAAAATAAATATTCTCCCACAATTTCCTCACCCTCAAGCCATCCTAGGTGTACATTGTTGTCTTCACTCTTCCACCAGAATTTGACTCGTGTACGCCCGTTATTTTTCACATACGTACACCTAGGATGGCTTGAAGGTGAATAAATTATGGGATAATTTTCATTTTTGGGTGAAATAACCCTTAAGCAATAGACATTTTAAAGTTTTTTATTTTAATTTTTTTGTATGAATATATATATATATATGCCACTGTCGGGTGGATACCTTGTATCTCCAAAAACTTTTCAGCAAATGAAAATAAAAACACTGTATTTTCTTAAATTAATAAAACACTGTGTTGTCAGAGTTGATATTGTGGACTTATGTATGGTCAGACATATACGAGGTTTGGTCGCAAGTTCTTTTTTTAATGATTTTCATTAGTTAAATATTTGCACAAAACACAGACAGGTGTAAAGGGTGACCAATAGTAATGATTTATAAAAAATAAAAAAGACAAAATATGGAGTTTCTAGGTTTCCATCCGACAATGACAATATTTTATTATACTAATATATGAATACACATCTATGATGATTTTCAAAGGTGATATAATGGAAAAAAATGCCTCATTAAAAACTTGATTCTTGAAAAAAAAGTTAGTAAATCTTATTATTTCACATAACAAAAACTAATTTAATATTTAAATATTACAACTGTTTGCAAAATTAGCTGTACACTGCTCAAACATTTGGGGTTGGTAAGAATGTTAATGGTTGTTAAAGTCTTTTATGCTCACCAAAGCTGCATTTATTTGCTAAAGAAATACAGTAAAACAGTCATAGACAGTAAATTACTGTTATAAAAAGTAATGTATTCCTGTGATGGGAAAGCTTTATTTTTTTTTGCATCATTACTCCAGTACACTACTTATTACTCAGTGTCACATGATCCTTTAGAAATAATTATAATATGCTGATTTGCCTCTCAAGAAAAATGGTTCTTATTATCAATGTTAAAAACACTTGTGCTGCTTAATATTTTTGTGATGTGATACATTTCGGGATTCTTTGATAAATAGAAAGAATTGATTTGAAATAGAATGTTTTTAGACTGCAAACTGCTGAATGGTAGTGTATGTTCACCTTAACCAGGTAGGATCCAGGCTCCACTGAGCATGCCCAGTAGTGTCGTCCCTGTGTGATAGAAACGTCAGCCACAAGGAGGTCAGAGGTGAGGTGACATGAGGTAAGGGCCCGATCAGCTGCCTGCAACAGGGTCATCCCAGGAACACTCCGGGCATACGTCTGCCCTTTCCCCAGCGCCACCCGCTCTGCATGCAGACCCCAGCGCGAATCCAGGCAGAACGACAACACTGAGATTGAGGTATTTAGGAGGAGAGGAGTGGAGGATAGGGTTGGAAAGGTCAGGTCATAGGTTAGGGCAGAACACAAAGCGAAAAGAGGATGAGGGAATGAAACAACATATAAATAGAAGATAGAAAGAAACAGAGAGGAGGATATATATGGATAAGCATAAAAAGGAAGAAATGGGATATGAAATTTGGAGAAAAGAGGGGAAACAGAGAGGATAGCAGGAACATTGTACATATTCCAGGACTCTAGGATTCAGAGGAGATTGAGCAGCTGATATTCCAGTTAAATAGGAATACGAGTCAAAGAAACAGCAGAGATAATAGGAACAAAGGAAGGTGGAGAATAACAGGAAGCACAAGGAGAAATAATACAGAGAGAAGAGCAAAAAAAAGATGTGTCAAAGAGTTGTGGATAAGCACGGAGAAATATACTAGTGATAAGCAACAGAATTAACTATGAGAGAACAAAAGAGAGAATATGATATGCATAAAATACCACAAAACAAGAACAGGTTCAGTTTGATGTAATAGAACTGTGATATGAATGGATCAATTAATGATAGATAGATAGATAGATAGATAGATAGATAGATAGATAGATAGATAGATAGATAGATAGATGAATAAATTAATCAGTGAATGAATGGATGGATAGATAAATGGAGGATGGATGAATTGATATAAATTAATCAATCAGTCAATTATTGAATAATTCAATGAATAGAGAGATAAACAAAAAAAACGAAAGTAGATGAATAAATGGAAGAATTAATAAATGGATGGATAAATACAGGATGTAAATTCCAAGTCAACGAAGTAGAATGACTGGAAAAGATGCTAAACAGAAACGAAGCATCCAATATGTGAGCAACTGGGGAGCTTGAAGAAAAATAAATGTCTCTGTATACGGTAACTGATATTTTGAAGTGGCTCAAATGCAAGTGTGTTTGTATATTTGTGAGTGGATGTGTCTTACCGGGTGCAGGAGGTGTGTGTAGATACACCTCCTCACTGTACTCTCCAAACCCTGCCTTATTACAGCCTCGAACTCTCAGGACATACACACTGTCCATCTCTAGCTTGTCAATCACTGCACTGGTCCCGCCCACATCATCAAGACGCTGCCATGGACCGTGTGTGCCATTACTTCCTGAGCTTCCGTCAGACCAGACTCTGCCCCATAATGCTCCAGCTCCGCCCACTTTCCTCTGATACTCCACTGAGTAGTGCCAGGCGGGGGCGGAGTCCTGTGGGAGGCGCCAGCACAAATAGAGCTCGTTATAGGCCAGGGTCTTTTGAGTGTCAATCACAGGAGCCAATGGGGCTGCAGAAGGAAAACACGGGGTCATGTAAGTATGTGAATTCAAATGGTTACCTTATTAACCTAGAAAACCAACTCGAGGTATTTACGGATTTTGAAAATGGAGTTTAATGAAAACCTTGTATAAAGTCCATGCTGCTGAGTGCTGTGAGTTCTCTAGAGACGTCTATTTGAAAGTGTCGAAACGAGGGATCAGCAGATAGAGAGAAATGCTGAAGATGTTCTATTGCTTTTACCAGTCTGAGAAGAAGAAAGATAAAAAATCAAGTAAAACTGAAATGAATATAAAGAAGCTCTCTGTAAACCAATTGACTATGTGTAACATAATCATCAAACGTTTGTGTGCCTTCAATGGAAACACACAATAGGCTATTGTGGGTTTCGTATTTCATAAATGAACAGATTCACGCAATCCCAGCAACAAACACAGTCTAACCTGTTGTGCGTGACTCTGGCGGCCTGCACAAAGCACGGCTGGTCGGTTTCTTTAAGAAGCTCCTGAGTGTATGTGAGCAGCCCTGCATTTTCCAAAAGACTCTGTTTTTCGGAGAGTTGTGCATTCAGAGCCCCTGCCCGCTGCACACGAGCCCCCTCCATCAACATGGACAAAGCCCCCTGACGCTCCGCCAGCACACCACGCAACTCACTCACACACTGATTCAACTGCTCCTTAGCCACTACGCTGTTCACCTGAGCACAGAAGGAAAGAGATTGAGCAGGACAGAAAAAGCGAAGAGCGAAGCTTGACATATCTTTTTAAACATCATAAATATATATATAAAAATATACATTTATTTTATAATTAATATATTATATTTTTAAATGTTTACATAAAATAATATAAATATAACATCAAATAATTTAATTTTAATAAATTATTATCAATTTAATTTAGATATTTTAAACCTTTTCTTATTTTTCACAATGAATCTTGATCGTCCCACTATCACATTTGGTCATCATTTTTCACAAAAAAAATGTACACTATAACACGACTGAAAAAACTGGACAGACAGTGATCTATTATCCATATTTACATTTAATTTCCATATATAAAAGAAACATGAAAGCTGCATCCGAAATCGTATACTTCCCTAAATGATGTTTTATTAACAAAGTTCGGTAGGAGCACGTTCAGATAATTAACGCAAGTCGAGAGCACTCAGCAATCAATGGTAAGAGGTATATATACACTCAGCAGTCTCACCTCATCCCATTGACAGTTTTGCAGCATCCCTCCACCACCCCTTCTCCACACTTCTAGTCCTAAGCACTTACATAGGGGGGAGTACTCTGGGTTCGGGCCGAACTCCGAGCTCGGAGCCCTCCCTCCGGACAGCACGCCAAATACGCATTAAACTTTACCCCCTCAAATTATATGTAAGTGTGAACTCGTGAATATATAGTAGGTGAAAAACTGTATGTGACAAAAGAAGTATGTCAGAATTCACAGTACTCATAAAAGAGTAGGCAAAAAGCACCCGGATCACCTACTACTTCTGGCGGGATTCTCAAGTGTGCATACGGTGGACACTTTACTATCCCATGAGGCCACGGGAAAGGATTACATCGCAGTGAAGCGACGTAACTGACGCTGGTAGGTCACATGATAATGACAACATGGCGAATGTAGTACGTCCAGAGTATATTCATACTATACACATTCATACTATATAGAACACACTTTTTTAGCGATAGTGAAGTAATTATTAATCAAAATAAGTACCTACTCAAGAGAGTATGTGATTTCGGACGCAGCCTATGTCTTATTAAATGTAAGAAATATTTTAATAATATCTAAATATTTAATTTATATTTTATATTTAAAATATTACATTTACATAAATAATAGTTAAAAATAAAGTATTAATATAAATAATAATAATTACATTTTAATTAAATATAAAATGTATCATATTTTCCGGTTTCACACCATTCATATACTCTATGGTGAAGTATTTGTCTCATAAACATTGAAAGTATAATTAAAACACCAATGCTGTGTACCTCAGTCTGAGCAATGCCACTTTCTACTTGGGTGATCTGTGCCTGTATAGAATCCTGATTGCCCAAGACGTAGTTCATTTCCTTGGTGATCTTCTCCTGTGATTTCACAACATGGAGAAAGATGAGTAGCGTTAAACACCGACAACACTGTAGAGCTTCTGCTAGCTGCCTAGTCATTGAGGAAATCCTTTCCCTTCTACCCTTGATCACTTAGAGATGTGCAGGGCTAGAGCTTAGAAAGATTAGCCCAAATAACCATTTTGTACAGGAAAGAAGGGCATGTTGGGCATTAATACGTTTGTTTATAGTCTAAAGATTCAGCTCTATAGAGCATACAAGGAACGGATACCTTTAGAGTTTGGAAAGCCAACGCAATAGGAATGATCTTGTGTCCACTGTGGGCCCGACGGAGTTTACAAAGCGGACACAACAGATGCTGACATGACCTGCAGTAAAACTGCAACCTCTCCTGCTCATGTTCCACACAAACTAATACCTGCAAGTGAGTGAGAGAGAGAGAGAAGATACATGGACAGGGGAAAAGCCCGAGAGGGGGGGAATGAGATTAAGGGGAACTTTTGTGACTAATATATTTGTCAAAAATCCTCTGTGTCGACTGCTGTGGAAAAGGACAATATTTGAATAATATTTGCATGTTGTTGATTTCTTTTCTACAAAGTGTAAGGTCAATATGTTATTCAGTGTTTTGCGCTATTTAGTGGACATTTATGTCAAAACAAACTTGTATGTCTTCATGTTTTTGTGACAGACTAGGCCTATATAATGGACAAAAATATATGGTCTACATAAATATGAATAATGCAAAATATTGTTTTATTGTTTTGTAATAATAAAATGTGTTTCATTTATTGTTATATTGTTTTATT
Source organism: Phoxinus phoxinus (assembly GCF_949152265.1). Taxonomy (NCBI): domain Eukaryota; kingdom Metazoa; phylum Chordata; class Actinopteri; order Cypriniformes; family Leuciscidae; genus Phoxinus; species Phoxinus phoxinus. The sequence goes on from NC_136885.1 coordinate 19,163,484, forward strand.
TTAATATATTTTCAAATGTAATTTATTCCTTTGATGGCAAATCTGGAATTTTTAGCACCATTAATCCAGTCTTCAGTGTCACATGATCCTTCAGAAATCATTCTAATATTCTGATTTGCTGCTCAAGAAACATTTCTTCTCAATGTTGAAACCAAATGTGCTGCTTAATATTTTAAGCAGACACATACTTTTTTTCCCCCAGGATTCTTTGATGAATAGAAAGTTCAAAAGAACGGCATTTCTTTGGAATATAAATCTTTTGTAACATTAAAAATATCTTTACTGTCACTTTTGATCAATTTAAAGCATCCTAGCTAAATCAAAGTATTAATGTCTTACAACAACAACAACAAAATGGTATATATTGATTTTGAATGGTATATATTCTGTTCAATTCAATTCACATTTATTTATATAACATTTTTCAAATTTTTCAGCTTTCTAGAAAAAACATGCATCTACATTACATTTTAGAGTGATCTGTTATCAGAGGTGACTGTGTCCAATTAATGTCCATATTTCAGAAATGTACAGTTATAATATAATACAAATCACGCAGTTAGCTAACATCATGTATTAATTTTAGGCAGAAACTATAAACTCAGAGTAATTATTACAAGTTGTGAACATAATGATTACAATATATAGAACATTTGTTAGTGGTGCATGTTGACTCAGAGTTGATTGCTGTATGGTTTCTTCAAAACACTGAAAAAAATTATATATATATTTTGGACCCTGGATGTAAACGGTCCGACCTGGGGTTAAATGTTTGACTCAATGACTCTCCTTTCGTTGTGTTTGTGGTGATCCTGTCTCAGGGTCCTGTGTGCTCTTACCTTGGGTCTGAAGCTGTGTGTGGGCATGATGTGTTCGTGTTGGGCTCGTGGTGTGCCCCAGGGGTGGTACAGTTTGAAGCACTCGTTACAGAAGTTGGACCTGCAGTCAGCGCAGCCTTTGGTGGCGTCCAGAGCCTGAGGAGGTTTACAGAACTGGCACATGACTGCCATGCTGCCAAGACTTACTGTCCGCCTGTACCTACACACATGGAGAAAGAGAGACATCGGTCATCTATTGTGCATTGAGGCTAATCTGAAAAGTTCACACGTGTGGCTTGGGTAACATCTACGCATGATTGTTTAATTGCATTATATATGTGTACTGTGGCGAACAGGACGAGGCGTGATCATCAAATAACATCAAATAAAACTGTCCAGGCCTGGTCCTCTCTCGATCTGCACTGTCGTCGCTCCTCCTTTTATGCTTCCGCACCTCCGTGAGAGATAAGAATTTGCACCGACGCACCGGTCTCGTTCTCCCACGGCCCTCGGCCTCGTCCTGCTCGCCACATGTACATCAATTATAGTGTGTGTTTGTTTGCGTGGTGTAAATGTAGCTCAGCTGTCCAAAGACTGCATAAAAACAAAGCATCAGCACTTCACTTACATTCAGCTCCCTCTCACAACTTTTCTTTTAAAGGTAAAGTTCAACCAGCAAATGTTCACCCTCACTGTCTTTTTTACTACACACCTAAGAGAGAATGTTGTATTACCTTTAGAATTAAATCTTTTATTTTATTATAGATGTTAAAAAGAACATCATGTTTAATGTTTAAACATAAATTTAAACAACATTATTTTACTAATTTAATATGTTGATTTACATTTTTTTTATCTTAATGTTTATATATATATATATATATATATATATATATATATATATATATATATATATATATATATATATATATATATATATATATATACTGTATATATATGATTTAACATATCTATTTTAAATGTCTTTTTAATGTTTTTTTTTTTTACATTGTGCCACTACATTGTGCCCCAAGATGTTTGTCAAACTGCACATGACATGCGGAAGGAAAAATGGATCTCATGTCAAAAAAATATTAAGAACTTGTTTCCATGTTGTACAATTTAGCACCCTCATTTTATTTAAATAGTGGCGATATTGTACGAATTCATGGTCAAACTTTAGATTAAGGTCTAATTCTCACTATTACCTAACTATTACAGTAACTATGACTTTTATCTCAATAAACTCCTAATTACTGATTATTAATAGTTAGTAAGGTAGTTACGTTTATGTAGTGGGTAGGATTAAGGGATGCAGAATAAGGCATTAATGTGTGCTTTATAAGTACTAATAAACAGCAAATATCCTAATATGCATGCTCAACATTATTAATTCCCTTTCATTATATGGATTAGTGGCTAGAACATTCTTCTCCTTTTGTGAGAAAGTCATTTAGGTTTTAAATAACCTTTTTTAATTTTGAGTCAAATATTTCTTCTCTTGCTTCTCTTAAGTTATAATTGAGTCTTGCGGTGTTTTAGGGCCAGATTTGCTGGTGCACATTCTTACTATATGGAATGGAGCCATGCAAGCTGTTTACTGGAAGGAAGAAACTACATATTTTCTGTCTCCGCCTTTTCCTGACCTCATTTTGCTATGCCAGTAAGGTGATTTGATTGGTCCACGTAGTGAGACTGCGTGAGAATATTTCAACAACTATCATCAACCCCTATGGTGATCTGTCAAGTTCAGAACACCTGATGTATTGTTCTAAACCAGTAGAACAACATTACAGTACAGTTACTAAAATTAAATTTCAATGTAGCTCAAGTTAATAAAAGCAGGAATTCTGTGTGTGTGTGTGTGTGTGTGTGTGTGTGTGTGTGTGTGTGTGTGTGTGAGTGTGTGTGTGTGTGTGTGTGTGTGTGTGTGTGTGTGTGTGTGTGTGTGTGTGTGTGTGTGTGTGTGTGTGTGTGTGAGTGTGTGTGTGTGTGTGTGTGTGTGTGTGTGTGTGTGTGTGTGTGTGTGTGTGTGTGTGTGTGCGCGTGTGTGTGTGTGTGTGTGTGTGTGTGTGTGTGTGTGCGTGTGTGTGTGTGTGTGTGTGTGTGCGTGCGTGCGTGCGTGCGTGTGTGTGTGTGTGTGTGTGTGTGTGTGTGAGACCTCTCCACTATGCGCTCCAGCGTGAGGTTTCTCAGACAATCTGCAAGTCCTCTCTCTCCCAGCTCCACATCTTTTCCGCAGGTGGGACAGGGGAACAGCATGATCACAGGAGGGGTGTCTTTACGCCTCCGTCCTGGATGTGTTCCACACACTGCACAAAAAGAGGGAGAGATGCTGATAGAAAAAGCTGCTTCCACATTAAAGCTTCTTTAAGCCACTATAAATCTAAGGCAGGAAGAAGAAAGGAAAAGCTAATCAATCCAGAAGGAGAACAGAATCCAGAGGCCCTGTGTGTGCTGACACATTCAGAATCAGCCCATCACGACGGCTGCTACATTTAAACACACACACACCTGCAAAGTGCTGCAAAGACGCAATACATCTGAATGATACAGTAGCATCTATAAAAATGTTGCTAACTATGCTAAAGTCACATCATGATGTCAATGTTATTCAATCTGGGCCTGGTTTCACAGACAGGTCTTAGATTGAACTAGGATTAGTCTTTAGATCAATTAAGACATTTAAGTAGCTTTTATAAATGTGCCTTATAAAAAAAAATATTACTGGTGTGCATCTTGAGACAAAACAATGGCACTGACATATTTTCATATATGTCACAAGTTGATTTCAGTTAAAACAGCTCAAATATGCATTTTAGTCTGGGACTAGATTTAAACCTTGTCTGTAAAACCAGGGGAAATTAAATAAATAAATGCATTTTAAATAAGTAATTGAATTGAATTAATTAATTAAAAATAAATTTTATGAAAATACAACCAAATAAATGATTAAACTGGCATGCCTTATTTTATTTAAATTAATTTAAATAATATTAATAATAATATTCATTAATAATATTCTATATAATTAATTTAAATGCCTAAAATAACGAATAAATTATAATTATTAAATGATAATCAAATAAATAATCAATGATTCATTGAATTAAGCTGAAATTACTTAATTATGGGATTAAAAATGAAATACACAACCAGAAAAATATACATGTAATATCAGTTAGGCTATAAGGTAAAATGGTAATATAAACTAAAATCCAAAAGTTTGGGTAAGTAAGATATTTTTTTAAAGAAATTAATAGTTTTGTTTAGGAAGGATGCATTAAATTGATCAAAAGTGACAGTTTTATAATATTACAAAGATTTCTATTTTAAGAATCCTGAAACAATGTGACTGCTTTCATAAATATCTTTCAACAACTGTTTTTAACATTGATAATAATAAGAAATGTTTGTTGAGCAGCAAATCAGCATATTAGAATGATTTCTGACGGATCATGTGACCCTGAAGACTGGAGCAATGATGCTGAAAATTCAGCTTTACCATCACAGGGACAAATTACATTTTACATATATTAAAATAGAAAACAGTTATTGGAAATGTCTATAATATTTCACAATATTGCAGTTTTTACTGTATTTTGAATCAAATAAATGTAGCCTGGTGAGCAATACATAAAAAAATAACACCAACCCCAAACTTTTACATTTTACAGTATAAAAAAATACTTGACTGCAGAACTGACCGAATGATTGACAAACCAGAATCGAGCATCTCAGAGAGCCGTGTGATAAGATGACAGCACAATTTTGATCTCGCTGTCTATTAAGGAACACACAAACCTGTTCTGATCACCCGGTCTAGGCGGTCTGTTTTGGGTGGAGGTCGGCGTGTCTGTCGGGGAGAGCGTGTGTTGGGGCTTGAGGTGGGTGTGTTGGGCTCTGGGGGGAGCTCGGGGGGAGGGTATCCTCTCTGAACCAAGACTTCTGCCGCACACAGCACACACACGCTGTGCATACATGGCAACACTATCGGCTGCTTCACCATCTCCTCACACACGGGACAGTGCAGCTCTCTCTCTATACTCTTCATATTAGACTAGACAGAGAAAGGGACAGTTTTAACAATATTTAAAACACGCGATCAGACATGCAAGCACAGACAACACAGTCTCTATACATTATAGATTATGTTGATATAGCCTAGCCCTAGACAGATCATAACCATATATCCTGTTTCAGAGGTACAGGCTTTAACATGGCCTATATAATATAATATACAATATAATATAATATAACATAACATAACATAACATAACAACATAACATAACATAACATAACATAATATAATATAATATAATATAATATAATATAATATACATCATTCCTGATGTTACATGTGCAGTTTCATTTTTGAAGCAAAACTGTAGGCTTTATTTTTATTTTAGCCTAGACACTGTAAAAATAATAACAGAAAAATATATAATAATTCACAGGAAAATACTATTTCAGTTTTTCTACTTTATAATTTTATGTTTAATTCAATGTGTTACTTGCAGTTTCTTTGTAAGTGTTTGTGAAATTTACCAGACATTTTTACACCAGTTTTTTTCTTAAGTGTATTTGGCGTGTTTTTTCATTATTATTATTTTTTATTCATTTCAATGACTGAAATTGATTATGGATTGTGCTATGGACTGAGTTTTTTTCTAAGGTAAACATTATGGGCATAGGTTGGTCAGTATGAACGTGTAATAAAAGTCAGAATATTTGCATATCAGGACATTTATGTAAATGCCAAAAACAACACAAACAAACAGTCATGTTGTTTATCAAAAGTGTAGTCAATACTCCCTTCTTTCTAGTTCTGCTTACAAACTTCCCCAGTAATGGAAATACTTTTATGCAACATTCAAATCATGAAGTCTGCCATGTATTCACACAAATGACTGATATCGGTAGTAGCTACATTTTATCGAGAATTGAGATTAGGAGTTGAACTTGTTTCTGTGTTACAAATCTGTTCAAATGTGTTAGTCATCTTTGATCTTCCCAAAAGGAGTGCATAAATGCAACTCGAACGATTAACTTGGCTGGAAGTACAAGAAAATAATTTCTCAAACTCGAAAAACTTGATGTTGGCTTCTGTAATACAGACTAAGTTCACGGACATCTTGTTTATTTACATTCCTGCCACCCAAGTTTAATATCTGACATAAGGAAGTTAACATTTTAATAGCTTTTTTTGTATTTGATCATACTCATAAACAACCGTTCATTCTACACCACTGGAATCTAAATTTAAGTCGGTTTCCAGAAGTAAAAATCCCATTAATTTTCTACACAGGGAAATTGATTTTAAAGGATAGGCTATCTTATACATCTTTCAAGACAGACCTACTGTGATCTTTGAGGTTGTTAATTGATATGCTTTTGACAAACCGGTTAGTCCATATTATTTCAACTTATTCTTTAAATAATCATGTTTAACAGTGGAATTCCTGCTGAAAAACTACATTACTCTTGATCTCGCAGAGAAATCTACATAAATCACAAATCCCACGAAGCACTGCGAATGAATTTAGTCTTACACTCTCAAACTAACTTAAACTTAAATTATGTTTCTATACATAATCAACATCTGTGTGTTGTTTGTTTGACTTTATTATCTGTTCAGATTTCCTGGACAGAAATTCATCTTTAACACTGGCATTAAAAAATAATAATACATCAGACAATACTGTACATCCACATTATATCTAAATTATATTATATATTATATTAAACCAATAGTTTTATATTTCGCCAGTGTTTTAAATAAATTATGTCTTTCGCATATTTGCTTTTAAAAAATATTTGCTTTACATTCAACTTTGTAATGTTGTTATTCAGCTTGTGATCAGTATGGTCCATGGCTTATAACTCAACAAAAACTTTTTAAAAAATCTCTATGGGAAAAATAAATGTGAAAAATATTTCTAAAATCAGACTGCCAAAAACTGCCATTTTTGCACTCCATTAGTCTCCGTCATTTAATAAAAAAAAGTGTTTCCCTACTGAAACAGAAAATGCTGACCTTTACAGCTGTCCCAGTCAGGCATGTGCTCAGCTTGTTTGGCTGGTTAGCAGGATAATCTAAAAGCCTGACCAAATCAATTTAAGCTATTTGAAGCTGTTTTATGTTCAGTGTCTAGCAATTATTTTCCCCAGAGCTGACAGCATATACATTTTATTCTGTCAATAAGCCATTGAGATAATTAAATTCTCCTAGCTGTCTTCTGTTCCTCTTTTGTACACTGACTCTATTTTTTTCCAGACGTTTCCCACAGCTCGCGACCTCAGCCCTCTTGCATCCCGTCTCTATGGCAACCTCCAGTCGCGCGACAGCAGCTCAGTGATAAGGCCTTTCCGATTCTTATAGATTTTAAAGGCTCCTTTATTTTTCCTTTACCTCTTCTTCTCTAACAATGTAATCATGAATATGTTGCACCAGCGTCTGATCTGCATCAATCATGATTCTATGGTAGACGGAATGCGTCAGTCTGTTCAATCGTTCGTGTATTAACGGGAAAATAAATATTCTGATATTATATAGGCCTACTACACGCTTAAGAGCAAATACATCATTCATGACAGAGGAAAAGCAGCCGTGGCCTACACGCGCTTTAGCAGAAGAGGATGACAAATATACTCGGTTTCTGCTTACAGGTGTTATTCATAATCTAGTAAATAATATGCTCTTAGTAAGGAATGTGGTTTATCTATTTTAACTGTTTTATTTTATATATGTGTTAGATTCGGTCATGGAAAACACTCAAATGTCCAATTTAGCCTAAAGTTGACCGTAAACATTGCAGTCGTGTGTTAAATAACAGCCGCGTGCAAATGACAGCTAACGTGTAAATATGTGGGTTTTAATCATGCAAATGTACTTACGCTTATGCGCACGAGGGCGTCCATAATGGATGTAAAGGTTTGCAACTCCGCATCTGCCATTGCTAAACTATGCCGATTGTTAGATTAATAGCAAATGAAATAAACGCTATTATCGAGCGATTTTTTTCTACATAGAATAATTAAAACAACTAACGGTTTATACGATCAGAACTCCGCGAAATAAAACAAAATGGTTGAACATGCAACTGAAAGTGACGGCTGTTAAACCTTTACGTTATAATATTATTCTAAGAGAGAGGTCCAATTTAACGCAATCCATGTTGATTTAGGGGGGTTCCAACAGTGCTTGCTGAGGTCTATTCTGACGGATGTTGAGCCATCCGATGGATGTTATGAGGTGTTTAGGGGGAGATCATCAAAGAGCATGCGCATGGATGCTGAGCTGAACATGCATGAGAGCCGCTTGGGTGGCTTACAGTCTATGGTATAAATACAATTAATCGATATAATATAATAATATAATAATTTAAAAAAGTACAAAATATATATATATATATATATATATATATATATATATATATATATATATATATATATATATATATATATATATATATATAAAATATGCTGGTGAATGTGCTGCACGCTTCTGTCCACTAGATGGAGCTGTAGGGTTAGTGCAGGGGAATTTGCACTTGGCACAGGTTTTAGACGTTAGCAGCGCGTCATCTTTGCTCTGCTGGCCCCGAGAGTCTGAACAGAGAGGAGTTCAACCTGTGTCTTTACCTTATTGCTGTTCAATATGGGTGAGCTTAGCTTTTACATTAACTATTTAAAACGTTGAGATTTGAGCTGTTCTGTCTGTTATTTTGCACGCATGATCATAAAAAGGGACAGATAGTAAGTTACAACGGGTGGTCTCGTTAAACGTTGTTAGGCTTTAAACGCAAAATAGGAGCCTACTGCAGCTCCTCATTTAACGTTAAATCACTTTGTAAACATTGACAATATGTTGAATTGGGTTGTTTCATCCCTTTGTGTTTCGAAAAAAATGTACAGTATGAATGGTGTTTAACTTAGCTCACCGCTAACCATTGCTAAACATCTCATACTTTTTCATTTGTCATTGGCATAGTATTCTTAGAAAATACGTAAGAAGAACAATAACTTAATTCAGTCTGCGCTTACTATTTTTAAAAAGCAAAACAGTAACGTTAGATGGAAATTGTAGCCTCTCTGATTGTTTCCACACGGAACGTTTTAAAGAGCGTACACTGACGTGTCCAAATTCTTGCACATTTACCTGCTTCATAATAGAGGCCTAGTACGCTTTTCCTTTACGTTTATGCTTTTTTGACTTTCTCTACGCAATTTAACGTTTCTTGTATGCAAATCAGTAGATGACTAAATGTTTATTAATCTGAGTCTTCCCTCGTTCCCAAATTAATTCTTCCGTAATGAACACTAGCCCGTCGCGGAACCAAATAGACTAATCTATCAAGAACTGTAGGCTTACATGTTCTTAATTCTTTCTTAATATATTCAATTAAAATTCATTTCAGAGAAGGATTATTTTCGCTTGCGTGAATTTGAAAGCTTTTTTTTAAATATTACACAATTTTAAATAGTATTTAAATATTATTTATCAGTATAATACAGAATACAAGTAATAAAGTAATAGTATTAGTACTATTACTGGTCATATTCCTTGATTTTTAGACCGATGTGTCCACACACTCACACTTTGTCATTTTCTCTCTCTCTCTCTCTCTCTCTCTCTCTCTCTCTCTCTCTCTCTCTCTCTCTCTCTCTCTCTCTCTCTCTCTCTCTCTCTCTCTCTCTCTCTCTCTCTCTCTCTCTCTCTCTCTCTCTCTCTCTCTCTCTCTCTCTCTCTCTCTCTCTCTCTCTCTCTCTCTCTCTCTCTGTTGCTATAGCGGCGAACACAAGTACATCCCTGGTGTTGTCCAGTCTGCTGTCCGTGCTGGTGTTTGCAGGAATGCAGATGTTCAGTCGGCAGCTGGGCTCTTCAGAGTGGCTGACCATCCTGGGGGGCTTCCTGGGGTCTGTGCTGTTTCTCTGCTCTCTTACAGTATCCTTCTTCTGCTTTGTCATGCATACAGTAGTAGTTTGTATTATTGTATTTTTTGTATTGTATTAGTAGTTAATAAGTTTTTGCTCAGTTGGCTTATCTGTTTTCGGTGTTAGTTCTTAACCTGCAATTACAGGCTTTCAATAACCTGGAGAACCTTGTTTTCGGGAAAGGCTTCCAAGCCAAAATCTTCCCAGAGAGTAAGTGAATGACTGAAGTAAACCTTATGTTAAATACTGCTATTGTCTGGTGTATCCTCCTCCTTGTTTGCAAAAAGTTCAAATGAATGAAGAAACACTAACCATTAAAAAGTAAGGATGCATTACATTATTTAAAAGTGACAGTAAATACTTATTTACAGTAAAGACCGTAAATACTTCTTTTTTTTTAACTTTCTATTCATCAAAGAATACTGAAAAGTCACGGTTACCACAAAAATACAAAAGCACAACTCCTATCAACATTGATAATAATAAGAAATTTGTATTGAGAAGCAAATCAGTATATTAGAATGATTTCTGAAGGATCTTGTGACACTGAAAACTGGAGTAATGATTCCTGCTTTGCCATCACAGGAATAAATTACATCTTAAAATATATGAAATTAACAAAACAGTTATTTTGAAACTGTAGGCTAATAATTTTTAGCAATATTACTGCTTTTACGATCAAATAAATGGGAAAAAAAATCTAAATCTCAAACTTAATAATGTACAAATACACATTTTGGTAGACAAATGTAATCAGATTGAATTAAAATCTGAATGATTTTAATGAAGATCTAATATATGTACTGACCTGAAAAATATTGAATCTCTGTCTTAGTTCTCGTGTGCCTGTGCCTCTCTCTGTTTGCGTCTGGTTTGGTGCATCGTGTGTGCGTGACAACGTGGTGAGTTACTTTTAAAACGTTTTTAAAGTTTTAGATTTTCTCCTTCGGTTTTCTTTTTCTCTTTTGCTGGGTTTATTCCTCATAAATATGATAATCATATGATGTTTGATATGTTGTTTTGGATAATGTAGCACTATATTATTGATGATTATGAAAACTATTGTATTATTATTTCGTGTAATAAATTTTTTTTTTAATTAATTGAATCATGTCTTTGTTTATATATTTATATAATTATATAATTTTCTTTGTATAATTTCTGCATAATTTAAACTGAAAATAAGTACATTGCATACGTACTTAAACCCTAACTCAGTACTTAAAGCACCTTTACAGCCTCAAGTCTTTTTGGGTAAGATGTGACAAGCTTTTCACTACTGCATTTGGCAATGTTCTGCCATTCAGATCCTCTCAAGCTCTGTCAGGTAGGATGGTGGCTGTTGGGGGACAGACATTTTCAGGTTTTCAGTCCTTGTCACTGAAAAAAAAAAACACATCATGATGCTGCTACCACCACACTTTATGGTTGGGATGGTATTGTGCAGTTGATGAGCAGTGCCTGTTTTCCTCCATAAATGAGGCCTGAAACTGAGGTTCATTAGACCAGAGAATATTGTTTCTCACAGTCTGAGAAAAAGGTGTTTTCTCATGATCGGTGGAGTGTTGCAGTGATGTTTGTCCTTTTGTAAATTTCTCCCATCTCCATATATGATCATGAAGCTATGGTCACCACTCTTACCAAGGCCCTTATTCATTAATCGCTCAGTTTGGCAAAGAGGCCAGCTAAGTTCTTCTATTAAGGATTATGGAGGTTACATGCTTTTGTGAACCTTCAATGGAGCAGATTTTTTTTTAGTCTTCCTTCCCCAGATCTATGTTTTGACACAATCCTGTCTCTGAGCTCTACAGGCAGTTCTTTTGACCTCATGGGTCGGTTTTTGTTCCGATATGCATTTTCAGCTGTTAGACCTTTATTTGAAAGGTGTGTGCCTTTCCAAATCATACCCATGCAATTAAATTTGCCATAGGTTAACATCTGCAAGCGCAATTGGAATGCTCCTGAGCTAAATTTCAAGTGTCCCAGAAAAGGGTATGAACACTTATGCAATGTAATTATCTGTTTATTTTTACTAAAGTTGACACAAATCATTTTTTTGCCTTGTCATTATGGTATATGGTGTGTAGATTCATGTGAAAAAAAGTAATTTAAAGTAGTTTAACAAGTCGACAACAACAAAATATAAAAAAAAAAATGAAGGGGATTGAATACTGAATATTGAATACACCTGATATATATATATATATATATCAAGTGCACTATTGTCCATTATGCCACTGATGATGTGGCCTCATGGCCTCCTAATAATCCCCATCCACTGAATTGGCTCTATCACTCTCTCTCTCTCTCAACCTGTATCTGGTGTGTGTGTGTGAGCACACTGGTGCTGTTGTACTGTGGCTGCCGTCGCATCATCCAAGTGGATGCTACACACTGGTGGTTGAGGAGTGATCCCCTGATATGATTGTAAAGCGCTTTGGGTGTACAGTAGTACATATGAGAGCGCTATATAAATGCCTCATTCATTCATTCATTCATTCATTCATGTGAATCTAAAACGTTTGGACTTTGCATTTGGCCTCTAAATAAAGTATTTTTTGTAAGAAGTCTTCGACTATTATGTGTGCGAGCTCCTCTTGTTGTTGTGGTAATCGTTTACCACATAAAAAACCAGACTCATCCCACAGTTTTTAAAAACAAACCAAAAACTTAACCACCCTCTTGACTTTTATAGGCTACCTGTCGAATTGGTCAAATATACCTCATTCAACACTGTTAATTTGTTCTTTCTTTCTTTCTCTGTTCTCTCCAATATAGCCTTATCTTCTCTGTCATCGCACTGTACTACATCAACAAAGTGTCAGCTGCTCTTTACCAGGCAGCACCTGCTCCAGCTCCTGCCAAACTCACCAGCAAGGGCAAAAGGAAGAACTGAAGCCCTTATGGCATCAGCCACCAGGATGCTAAAGCTACAAAATCTGATGTGTTTGCCAACAGCAGACTTTTTTTTTTTATCCATTCCAACCACACTGACAAATAACTAAACGCATTGTCATACCAGCCATAGATGTGTGGTTTTTGGTTCTGTTTACAAAATTGTTTTTGTTTAAGGGGTTTGTTATTAAAAGTTGATAAAAGAATCAATGGCCCTTCAGAGAGCTACTCTTGTTTTCCTGTTATAGTCGGCACAAAATGAAAATTCACTCTTTCTATTTTCTAAAAGCATCTTATTGATCTTATTTTGTACGATTCATTCATGCATATGTAACTTGTATTCTTTTCCGGTGAAATGGCAGACTTCGACGTATGCTGGACTTCTCAGGTCATCTAGTCCACTTAAACCGTCCGTTTTCTTAAATTTGTTGTCAAGCTCACATTCAGTTAATTCAATCAACATCTGAAGGATCAAACCTATTTCCAATTTGAAAGAAAAGTTTCATTGTGACTTTTTAATATGAATTTTCTGTAACAGGCAATATGAAAACTGCAGTTGGTTTAGGAATAATTATTATTGCAGTGTTGTTAGACTCCAGCTTTAACATGACTAACCTGCCAAGTGATTTCAGTGTCCTCCACCCTTTAGGTATGCTAAACAGTGCTGGATTCCTGCCTCAGGCCTCACATTGCATCCTGGGACTCTCAGCTGACTCAGTCAGTCCTGCTACTGACCCCGCACAAAAAACTCAATCATTGTCATCTTTCGACTTTATTGAACCTACTCAGTCCTTAAAGTTGATAAGCAGATAAGCTTCAAATTAGCATGGAATTAAAATTATGTGACTTTACCACAGTTGAAGCTCACCCAAGTATTTGTAATGCATTTCAAATTAAATCCAGATAGTTGTGAAACTGCTGTGCTCTGCCAAAATGGTTATCCCAGGCTATATATGAACATAAGCATTGAATATTCAGAAGGACAAAAAACTAGCGGAAGCCCATTTGTTCTGTATAGTTATTTTCCATATCGTCCATTTTCTGGATGGACCAATGCTGTAGTTGTTAAAGTTAATGTTTTCTCCCCTTCATGTTGCTGCTTTATAGCATGAATGCATAGATGTTTATCTGTTTTAGCCCTTTGTGGAAACAAACTGCCAGTTAGACCACTTAAAAAAACGTCATGTCCTAGCTTGAAAGAATGTAATGAGAGAATTGTAGTGGCAAAAACCTCCAGAGATGTGCTAAGAATTCAACATGGTTACTATGACAAAAACAATCACACTTACTCAAAACACCATGTGTCATCCACCCATGACCGTTCTGTCTCTTCCCCTTTTCTCGTGTCCTATAATAAAGATTCCATTTAGTTTCCAAAGTGATACAAATGATAACAGGGTCTGATAGTTCACCCAAAAGATGACAATTCTGTCATCATTTACTCACCCTCAATTTGTTCCAAACCTGTATGAATTTCTTTCTTCTGCTGAACACAAAAGAAGATATTTAGAAGAATATGGGTTACCACACAGTTGATGGACCCCAGTGACTTCCATGGGAAACAATATGATGGAAGTCAATGGGCCTCATCAACTGTTTGGTTGCAGACATTTTTCAAAATATCTTTTGTGTTCAGCAGAATAAATAAATTCATACAGGCTTGGAACAACTTAAGGGTGTGTACATGATGACTGCATTTTCTTTTTTGGGTGAACTACCCCTTTAAAGGCAATTCCTGTGTGCTGGGTAGAGCCATCCCTTCATCATGTCTACTGTGCAGATTAAAACAGGCCAAATCTTATCTTACGCCAGCCCTTCCCTTAAAAATAATGCCCTGCCAAGTCTCCTCTCCTAACATTTGTTCAAAGTGGAAAGTCTGACATGTTGTGTTGTGTCAGGCGAGAAGCATTGTGAAAGTTTTGAGTCACACACTTAGGAAATGGTGGATAGGAATGAAAGGGCTGGGTGTCAGCACATCAAACTAAGAATACTTCTTTAAAGCACTACAAAAAAAAAAAAAAAGATTTACAACAGTAAATTAAACTGTAGGCTAGTTACCTTAAAAAAAAACGTTTAATTTTCAATTATTTCAAAGTGCACTGTACACAGTCATGAAAGTCTACTCTCTTTAAGTACATTTAAGTGGCCTTTTGTTTTAATAATATAATATTATCTTCAAGTACTTTTTTTAAATATATGATTTGAAGTATAGGCTACACTACAAGTAAGCACACTTCTTTTTCACAAGGGTGGTTTGCTGGTAGCTGGTTTACGATGGTCTATCTGGTTTCACGCGTGACTGATTTAAGGTGTGTTTTGATTGGGGTGGAATTCCTCGTTCATAAATCTGTAACAGGAGCACTGTTAAATTCATTTACATACACATCCTAACATTCATTCGCGTTTGTTCTGTAAACCCGTCAGCGTTTTCTGTAACTTTAAGCCCTAAACAGTTAACATTTACAGTTCCCACCCAACCTCACACTCTTCATTCGGGCGGAGCCCCGGTATAAATTCCTGCTCTGCTTGACCAACTCTTGCACGGGACATTCAGTACATTCTTTCATCTTCAAGTGACGCTCTGCCTTTTATCAACGTAAGTAAGCAAACTTTTACTATTCTGGAACAAATTGCCAATTAAATAAAGGCATATAGCCTACAACATAGGTTTACGTTACCGACTGAGAGCGCTTTTTAAAAGTTTGTACCTTAGTATTGTAAGGTTTCTACTTGTTAAGTGATAGTAAATAACTTTGAAATAAGAACTGCACTTTTTAAATGGTGTGTGTGTGTAGCCTATATGCACAGATTTTATGGCCGTCAGTGTCACTAACTTAATCTAACGTTTTAATAGAGAGATTAAAAGTTCAAAATAACTTATTAATTCTGAAATACTTTAAACAGTTTCATCATGATATATGCCTTCTATTATATTTTATATATGCCTCTTTTTTAATGCATCTATTTGGCATGACATCTGGTGGGCATTACTCACACTTTGGCTTATTTCCAAATGGAAAAATCCACTTCTGTTTCCCAATCTGCCCAATGGGAGGAGAATAATGGCTGTTTGCATAATAACAAGTTTGATTAAGGGATGAGACAGAAAAATTAATACATTATCTCTCACTGTAAACAGTCAAAATGCCGTCTGATCTGGAGAGAGCAATGGAGACTCTGATCGTGGTGTTTCACCGTTATGCCGACACAGAGGGTAGCAAAGCATCCCTGAGTCGCAAAGAGCTCAAAATGCTGATGGAGAAAGAGCTGTCTAGCTTTCTGAAGGTACAGATTTCCATATATTATACACCCGAGACGTGATAACTTTAAACATTGGCCTGGGCCCTGTAATGATCATGGCCCTCTAATGGTAGGCTATAGCACGGGCAGGGCCGTACCAAGCATGGGGCGGGACCCAGTGCAAGGTAGTGGAAGCGCCCCTCTGGTCCGTTCCCCTTAAGTGGGGGGCCTGGTGCGGTCGTACTGCCCTTGAGGAGGGCCCTGAGCAATGGCCTCTGAAATTCATACCGAATCATTCAGATCTTCTTCATATTTAACTATTTTTCCATAATCTGTGGAAACCTCCAATTTTATTATATTGCAAACATGTATCTTTTGTTTCTCCCAGACTCAGAAGGACCCTGCTGCCGTTGACAGGATTATGAAGGATCTGGACTCTAATGGAGATGGAGAGGTGAATTTTGAAGAGTTTGTGTCTCTTGTGGTGGGCCTCTCCATTGCCTGCGAACAGATCTACCAGAAGCATGCGCAGGTTCCTGCTGTCAAAAAGAATTAAATAGCCAAACATGAGGGCAAAAAAGAATGTCTGTTTTTCTGTTTCGTCATTTTGTTAATGTTTTTCACTTTCAGCCACATGCCTTGAAGTTGTTACTACAGTTACACTGTATGTATGTTTTTGTAAAAGATGATGTTTTGTCATTTTTGTCCAGTGATGTTCACATTTAAGTTTTTTATAAGTGTCAGCAATGGGCACAAAATATATTTTCAAAAGTCCTGTAAAATCCACCATGGAAATAAACACTCAATGATTTTCCAGATTGTTTTTTTCTTTTTCCATTGCCTCCATACTGTTCAGGGCTGGATTCCAAAATACTTTGCAAAATTATTAAGATATCATATCAGACGTTATTCTGATGAGACTCTTGGAGACATTTTCAAAAGAAAATGCAAAAAGCATCTTAGATTGAGTTTGAGAGTATCAAATACAATACATGGAGTATTTTCCAGAACTAAGCCTCTGAGAACTTTTGCTTAAATTAATATTTACTGTAAAATTGTTGTCCTTCATATCCAAATTTCCCCATGATTTTAAACATTTGCTTAGATATATCAGCATTAAATCATATTTACAGAAGCACAAGCCTTGTTATATTAAATTACTTGTCAGCTCTGTTATCCTTTCTGTATTATTATGTCCCAACATACAGCATATTTATTCAACTTGAGATGATAATGCAATTTATTAACACATTATATAGGCTACCAGAAATAATTTTTCAAAATTTTTATAGTTTTTTGTTTCTGTTTTGCATTCTGTTTTCTGATGGCTTAACATGGTGACAAAAGAGCTACAAAACAACCTTCTCCTTTCCCAGAAATGACTGAAACTCTAATAGACACACAAATGGCATGATAACAGCAACAACAACACAACACAGAAATGTCCATCCTTAAGAGCAACCAGACTGGAGGAAACATCATTTTTATAAACGGGTCAATCACAGACTTCAATGGTGACTTTGTGAATGTTCCAAGAGAAGCCAATTCACAGACTGCCTTTATTATCTATCCACGCTTCCTTTAAAAATCCCATAAATTATGGGATTCTCATTGTCTAACAGTAACAATATCTAGATATTTGTGATATCACAAAGGTATCTACCAATCCACTTGCGCCTACAGTATGATACATCAGTCTGATACATCAATCAGATGATATAGCCTACATCATTGCCAAGTATAAACTTTTAAAATATAGATATAGCCTATTTAAATAAACACATTTTATTACCCTGAAATTAGTTTTTATATGAATATGGAAAAATTAAATGTTTCTGAATGCTTTCTATTTTGAATATCATCCCGGCCCTCACTTAATCCTCTGTTTAACGTACACATCACATTCAGTAAACACCAAACACAGATTTAACTTTGAACCACAGGTATATCAATATTTAATCCAACCCTGTAATGACATTACTGAATCTCATTTTCCTTGAGTCTATCATTATTGTGTGATCTGTGGAGCATTATTTGCCTTATTCACCTGGCGGCCATTTTGAAAACTCGAACACCGTTGAGGGGTACACAAACCCGGAAGTTTGACTCTGACACATACGATTCAGCAGCACCAGCAATGGAAACTCCAGTGTGGACCACCAATCTTTCCTGTCTGCCCGAATTAACGACACAAAATGTGGAGCAGTGGACCAGTACCGACTGCAACATCCCCCGGGCTGTGTTAATTAAGGGATATAACTGGATCGAAGGTTTTATCATTCGGTTCAGTCAAATCCGAAGCAAGACAGTCACACGCAATGACCATAGACAGTATATAAACGGCAATGACGCAACCCATAGCAACGCGTTATGGCAACGACACCTCAGACTGACAAAAACGTAAAAATAAACGTTAATTTAGGCTACTTTAGTTTTTTACACATTGTCATGTTAATTATAATCAAATGCATTTTGTTTTATTAAAGGACAAGGGCTCCCCCCATCCCCCCTAAATGTTTATTTCAGTTGGAAGACCGACTAGATATTGTGTAAATATCTTTACGAGGGTCGAAAACTCCGGAGTAGTGTGTGTGTGTGTGTGTGTGTGTTATACGTTCAGGTTGTGTTTTAAAATGAAAATGCAGTGAGGAGCCATTGCACTGAGAGAAATCGCGTTGTGAGAACTCCCGGAAGTGGTAAGTGTACCCCTCAGGCTCGGTGGAACGTTCGAGGTGAATAAGGCGAATAGGCTAACTTTACTCGGCTTTTTTTTTTTTTTACGTTACGTTACGTTACTACTCGACATCATGCAGGTTGCTTGCAAGCTTATTGTAGATACACGTACCTGAATTAATTTTACATAAAAAAATATACTTTTAGGATATTTTGATTCAAACTATTTTGGTGGTTTTAAAATGTACCCCCTCCCCCATTTGGCCCACAGAAACCACCATAGACCTGTGAACCACGAACAGTGTCTGGGCGTGTTTGAAATCCGTGTAAACAGTCGCGTTGCCTTGCAACCATAATGACTCTAGGGTGTGTCAGACACATCAGGTCATGAGAGCCAGTGCTAAGCATAGACGGTGCTAACATGTTTTTTTTTTTTTTTGCTGTGTGTTTTTTCCCTACTGCGTATGATTTGTCTATACTTAAAATAAATATTTTTTTTTAGATCTAGAATATAATTATATAAGTATTTTTTTCCCTACCTTAGATCTAGAACATAATTATAATCAGTATATCAATACAATTTAAATTATTATTACCATTATACGGAATCGTCCCGTATTTGACACATAAAAGTCTTGTTCCGTATTGAACTGATCCGGAACGCACTTTGTTCCGTATTTTTGAGAATCAATTCAGTGCAAATCCGTGACAGACACACACATAGCTTCTAATATATGTCAGACTATGAACGAAGACATTTGTAGGCTATGATAAGAAAAAAAAACAGACGGTGCGTGCGGTAGATACTAATTTCTCCCCGTTTGTCTATCAGCGTCGCGTTTTTAACATCTTGGAACATCATCAGAGAATGCCCTTTTAATTGGTCGTTTCAGTCATTGTGAGTCATGTATCGTAGCAACGATGATGACAAGTGACAACAGCGGGAAATGTGAAAATGACTAACGTTATAACGAAGTATACTTCCAAGCAGCCGGCGAAAAAGAGCACAAAAATATAGAATTGAATGGGAAATAGCTGCACAATGTGCTTAGTCTGGAGGTTTATTTGTTTCTGTGAGATTTTCCTTGTGCATATATAATATTTGCTTCTCTTGAACCCTTCAACCTGCATCATTTCAACTTAATTGTGTTTAACAGCAGAATTTGTGGTGAAAACTACATTAGCCATTTTCCTTGTGCATATATACAGGTGTTGTATTGCTTGAATGCATTATTTGAGTGCAATATTTCCTTTCCAGTGCAAAACAACAATACATAAAAAAACAGGTAATATATATAAAATATATATTTTATATTTTCTTTATTAGCTGTTTTTTTATGTAGCCTACTATTGTTTTGCACTGGAAAGAAAGTTAACTAAAATGGAAGTATAATTATATAATATAAAGATATTTGCACTACACATCCTTAAAATGTTGTCAAATTAAATGTCACATGTCACCAGTTATTAATATCTATAGTTATAGTTCAGGATTGTGATCACTAGATGTCAGCAGTATTCCACACGGCATGAGTTCTTCCATCACCTCGCTCTTCCTCTTCTCTCCTACTTTATTATTTCACTGTCTCGTAGACAAGTAACCCAACAATTCTTTTTTTTCTCCACAGATAAAATCAAACATGTCTGTAGGTTAAATTTAGACCGCTGTTTTGCTGAATGTCTTTGATGAATTATTTTAAAACTGACATGCTAACATACACACATTTGTTCCAACATTTTTATGTCAGATAAAGTGACACCAATTATAATTTTGCAATTTATTTGTGTTATTTTCTTTTTTTTTTACTTTATTAGGCCCCTATAGTATATTATAATTTTTGGTTACACTTTTTTAATACGTGTTACAGTGTAATTAAACTTATAAGGGTTAGGAATAAAAATGTTAGTTTATGTTACGTTAATGTTATTCATGTATGCATCATTTACTGTTATTACACTAGGCTACATGTAACAATGTCGCACTTACACATGGTCACTACAATAAAGAGTGACCTAGTTTTTCTGTAGAGCTCATGATCTCTCGAGTCAAATCCTTGTGGCCATGGCACCTACACATATTTAATGGCTCCTATAATGCTCCCTTTTTGTGTGCATATTTGCTTAGGCGTGTTTGTGCAATATAAACACCTGAGGTTATGCTTGCCTTACAATGTAGAAGAACCTGCACTGAACAAAAGATAATTAAATAGAGCAGACTTAAAAGCACACACCCTTCTTTTTAATACTCCACAGCCTAAAGGTCTTTCTCAGAGGTTAGAGGCAAAGACTTGGGTCTACAGGGTTTACATTCACCGACATTTACTTTGCTGTTAGTGTTACCATCTTGGTTATGTACAGCAAATGTATATAAAAAAGATTCTGTGATGATCAATAATAAAAGAAATATGATAAATATGTTTGGTTAAGTCAATTAGAAAGGGTGTGTCTGTTTATCTGGCTGTTTACTTATTCGGTCTCCAAGAAGTTGACTATATTACAACACTGGATGATGAGTCAGTGTCTGTAGGCTTAAGGGAAATACTGAAAAATCCTGTTGCTTCACAACCGAGCATAAAGATGAGCAGTCATTGTCTAGTATGGTTTTGTGCACCATTGCATGCGTTGTTGTCTGCAGATGGCTTCATTATTGTTAGCGTTTCTGTGTACTGCGGATAAAGTATCTCCTTTAAAAATGACCATTTTGCAAATATCAGGCATTCTTTGATGTCTGAAGACTAGATTTAGAGAGGATAAGTGTGTCTCTGTTTACTGCAAATACGAAGCTTCGTTTGAAGCTTGTGATTCAAGCCTCCACAAAAATATAGCCAACAACGTCATGGCTACACAATGAGTCTTTCAGCTTTTTCCTAAATGTTGAAGATGAAACATTATTAAAAGAATGTTTAAAGAAAGGGCATGCAGTCACTTCAGAAAAAAAAAAACATGTAACTATGGCGTTCAGGGTGCATGCGACCTGTTAGTTCAGGCTTCCGCAATTTTCTACGTGGAAGGAAGGACAATGGGCAACACCCAGAAGAGAGAGCGAAAGAGTCCTAGTGTGACTCAGATTCCCCGTGCAGTCTGACTTGGGAAATCCCCAATACATTTTTTTGTTTATTTACTATACTCAAATTGCATAACCATAGTAAAACACAGCAGAATATCATATTTGAATCTAAAAAGTGCAGATTATACAGACCATTAAACTCGTCAGACTGGATTGGGTGTGCTACGAATCCTACATAGCCCAAGAATGAATCACTCTTGCCGCTGTGTGTGTGCGTGTGTGTGCTGTGGAGAGTAAAATCTGTGCTTTAAAAGCAGCAGACGATTCACTCCAACAAAACATCTGCATAACTTCTCTGGAACCGCAACACTGAGGTAAGTGCAAGAAAATAAGAAGAGAGAGAGAAAAAAAAACGTGCCCAAATCAGGAAATAGAGATACAAAAATAGGGCAGGACAGAAGAAGATTTTACAAACAGTCTAGAGGAATTTACAGCACAATATGATGGATTTAATGCATGACTCTTGTTATTTACCTCAAGTCTAAAGTTCTGTCATTATTTACTCACCATCATGTCATTCCAAACCTGTATGATATTCTTTCTTTAGTGGGACACGGAAGAGGATATTTTTGAAATGTCAATTATTTGTGTCCGTTCAATGAAAGTCAATTGGGTCCAAAATAAAGCAACATTGGAACCCACTGACTATTATTGTACTGATAAAAACATTCTTCAAAATCCCATTTCATTCAGACCCTTTGTAATTTCACAGTGCAGCTTACATTGCATTCCTGAGTTACAGACCATCATTTTGTGGGTATGTCTTGCAGCAAATGTTGTTTGTTTTGCATTGGCCATAGACCTTCTTTATGTGACTTAAGGATGATAAAAGGTCCTGACTGGCTGAACTTCATGAATTCTCTCTCTTGATCTCTTTCTCATAGACATGTCTAAGCTGGAGAAAGCCATCGTGGCCATAGTGGAGGTGTTTGAGGAGTATGCAGGAACAGATGAGAAGAAGTCCCAGCTCAGTAATGCTGAACTCGGAGAGCTTATTAAAGCCCAACTGAGCAGTCCTGAATTTAAGGTTAGAATGAGAGAGATGCATAGAAAAAAAGATGACGTTTTGAGAAAGATAGTCATTGGTTGGGGGAAGTGAACACCTCCAACATGTTGCAACAAATCTATTGCATAATGTTATGCAATTACTGTGCTGTAAAGGCTTATTATGGCAACCATGTGAAGCATTTACCCAAATAAGTCGTAACACGCATGATGGAAACTCGAAAATATTCCTGCTCTTCATTCCTGCTCTTGTTCCTTTGCTAACATTTTTAGTATCTCATGCACTGCTGCCCTTCATCATTTTTTGCAGCTATGAGTGGTATGTAAGTAATAACAGGATTGACATTCCTCCCTCTATGTCTGTCTCAGGATAAAGTGGATCCAGAGAATATTAAGGAGGTGATGGAAGAACTGGATAAGAACCATGATGGAGAAGTGAACTTCCGTGAATTCAGTCAGTGTATTTCTGGTCTAGCCAAGGCCTACTATATGAAGAAGCACGGCAAGGAAAAGAGCAGAGGGAGGGCCAGAGGGGGTCAGGATAAATGAACACACACGTCCTTCACACACTTTTCTCACATGCATCCTATAAGGTCCCAAAGTACCTCTCAGTCTCTCAATGTTTTATATGGTGTAAGAAAGTATGGCACAATAAAAAATGGTGTTATGACAAGAGTTGTGCAAAATGCTTGTCCTCTCTAACGAACAGTATTTACTTATAGACATTTTGCAAAAGTGTAATTTATAGTTCTGTGGACACTAATAAAACCCCCTTGTGATCACTCATGTGTACTTCTCACTTTTTTTCTCTTCATTTAGTTTTTATATGACATAGGCCTACCAATTATTGCATTTATTTGTATCACGTAGGCTAATTATTTTTTAGAGTGTATGTTATATTTTATATGAAATTATTTGTGTGTGGGGGGAGGGGGGTAATAATAATAAAAAATATTTATTATATTATATTTTATAATAATATAATAAAATATATTATTAAATAATAAAATAATTTATTTATATTAGTTATTAGTTATATTATTTATTTACATTATATCACATTTTGGAGGGTAATATACATTATATAAATATGTATTATGTCAGTTATTGCATGTTATGCTTCTTGTGAAAAAAAAAAAAATGGAATTCACCCTACACTCAAAAACACACAAGTGAATCATTAAATTATGTTTTATTAACAAAGTTCAGGAGGAGCACGTTCAGATAATTACACGTAATTAAACACCTGTGGAGCGCATTCAGATAATCAAAGCTAATTAACAAATTAAGAGGTATATATACAGACGTACCTCCATAGTTCGCACCCTGAACAGAATGACATCTTTATAGTTATTGTTCTTGGTGTGAATGGGCCTTAAGATTAAGTCACCTTATTTTAGGCCTATATAGTGCTTTACACATACAATACATCAGCAGAAAAATAATGAGTGATGAAAACAGAGTTCAATTCTGCTGTAAAAGAGCCATACAAAGACAGGTCAGTCAATAAAGATCATCAAATGTGGAAACAAACAGTTCAGATATAAAGCATCCAAGACAAAAAATATTGCTGAATATTAAGTGTCCCCAACTAAGCACGCCAAAGGTGGGAGTGGCAAGGAACACAAACTCCATCTGTGAGAGAAATGGAGAAAAAACTTTGGAGAAAGCAGGCTCAATCGGGGGACAAGTTCTCATCTGGCCAAATGAACCAACATAGTTCCAGGCTGCATCCCAAGTCAGATTGTGGATTGGTATCATTCAGAATATTCCATCCAGTTCGTTCTGCTTGAAGATTGGCATATATTGGGGAGGAGTCGAAGCTGGCCATTGGGGTCTGTGCAGAGGTCTGCTGCATGTTTAGTTGAGTTTACTCATTTCAGTTCATCAATAAATACATGTTTGAGTGTATATAAAAACGTTATAAGAATGCAACAACAACAAAATTCCCCTTCTAATAGGACCTTTTGTACTCTATGGCAGTTGACCTACTTGCTCCATGCAAACATGCATGCAAATATTTTCTAATAGGAGAATCGCATTGGAACATTATTTGAAATTATTCTGTCACACCTCTTTTTTTACAAATGCTGTCATCCTCTGTGAATGTGCAGTAACCTTAAAAAACCTCACAAAATGTTTCAGGTAAAGTAGGCCTATACCATTTTAAATACTTTCTTAAATTTACATGCTATATGCTATATTTTAATCAAATTCATAAAAAATAAAAAAACACACATGTATGCACAAACACAATTAACCTGCCTTGCCCTACCGTGCATGTATTTCATAAAGGCCTAGATCAAACAGAGGTGTGCTGACACTCAATAAGTATCTCATTGACTTATTCAAATTGACGTTTCTGCAGCAATGCAAAGGCAAATAACTCACCCATTTTGATTATATGCAATCCAGCTTAGCTGATTCGCCTTGGGTTGTCAGGCGATCAGTCAGTTATATGTCACATTTACAGACCCAAGATGAAATTTAGGACTGTAATAAAAAAATCTATATTCAAATTCCCAATATAACAGTCAAAGAGAGCAAGATAATAGATTGTTACATAATAGCAGCTTTAGAATGCCTAGGTGTATTCCAGGAGCAGGTTTAAACCTGTTTCAGCCAACTGCTACTAATCCTTTTCTCACATTTGTGTATACGTAGGCTATACCAAAACATTACAACATGTACCTGCACAGAGAAAATCTATGTGAAATGCCCCCTAATAGTCGACTGATCATTAGTTGACGAAAAGAGGCTTAGTCGTGAATATTTTAGTTGCTCACTTAAAAAAAAAAACACTCCACAGGAAGTGGTGAAGTCACGCATATAGTTAACTGTGGGTCCCCGTTACAGCAGTCTATGTCGGGCAGGAAATCCAAACATTCACCTATCATCCATCGACCTCAAATATGGTTTATCATTTGAAACACGTAAGTAACTTGGCCGCTCGGTCTAACGTTAACCTAACGTTTTCTGCATGACATGAAGACTACACAGTGAACATTTGAGCAAACAGTTTGTGAATAGGCTACTACAAATGATGGCCGTGAAAGAGACTGTGAACGCATTGAATAGGATGTTTAGTTGGTGAATAGCATAGGCTACTATTACACAGTAGCGATAACATTAAGTTCACCAGAATAAAATTTAGAAATAAACAGTGTAGCTGACTAACAGATTCAGTTAACATCCACAAATGAATAAGTGCAACCTATATTGCACAGTTACAATTTTGAAAACCAAATGTTAACTTAAGCTATAAGCTCCGCTGCTTTCTTTGAGAAAACGCTACTTAAGATCCGCTGCTTTCTTCGAGAAAACGCTACTTAAGCTCCGCTGCTTTCTTCGAGAAAACACTACTTAAGCTCCGCTGCTTTCTTCGAGAAAACACTACTTAAGCTCCGCTGCTTTCTTCGAGAAAACGCTACTTAAGCCAATGTGTGCTTCTTTTACCGATATATTTACCGATATCTTTTACATTTCTAATCGCTACTTAAGCTCCGCTGCTTTCTTCGAGAAAACGCTACTTAAGCTCTGCTGCTTTCTTCGAGAAAACACTACTTAAGCTCCGCTGCTTTCTACGAGAAAACGCTACTTAAGCTCCGCTGCTTTCTTCGAGAAAACGCTACTTAAGCTCCGCTGCTTTCTTCGAGAAAACGCTACTTAAGCTCCGCTGCTTTCTTCGAGAAAACGCTACTTAAGCTCCGCTGCTTTCTTCGAGAAAACGCTACTTAAGCCAATGTGTGCTTCTTTTACCGATATATTTAACGATATCTTTTACATTTCTAATCCAACACCCCCCCCACCCCCACCCCCTACACACACAGAATATATTTAAGTAATTCAATTAATATAAACGTGCAATTAGTCGACTAAAGGGCTTCAACGACTTTGGCAGTTTGATGTGGATACACATATAACTGGTTATTTTCTATCGTTCATTTGTGTAAAGCTTTTTGCTTTATTGCTTGGTACTTACTGTCTGTTGCAAATAAGAACAAAATAAATAAGATTGTTAATATGGCTAGTACAATTGCAGGTAAACAGCAATATGGTATGACAACATTATGAATCTCGAGTTGTGAGGAAAAGCCATGTAATTCTTCAGGATGAATCACACTCTTTGTGGGGCATATGAGTTGTTACTGGTCGAAGGTATAGGGTGCCATTATTATGGACTTCCGGATGTTGTTGAAGCCTGTTGTATTTTGTAAGGTACTTTTGTATTTGTTATGTTTGTCTGTATTTGTCATTTGATGTTGGTAATGACTGAAGGGTGCCACAGACACAAAAATAATTTCCGAAAGGACAATAAAACTTGAACTTACTAATGGCTTAAATTAACAACTAGTCGACTAGAAAATCTTTAGTCGGGGCAGCCCTAGAAATTAGGTTGTAAATGCTTATTTTTTGCATTAAAAAATACATTAAAACAATTATTAGTATAAATTTGATAAAAAAAAAACATTAAAAATGGACAAGAATTTCAGTATGTCTTTAATGGAAGCAGCATGATGTTGTTAAACCTGATGATCATGTTCTCTAGCATGATTTGAAAAGATTCAAAGAACATCAAGAACATGTGACAATTTGTACAATAGAGTTAACATAATCAGTGTCACTAATTTATTTTATTAATTAAAAAAGTGCAGGATCTTAAATAGTTCATTTTAAATCTTTTTTTTTTTTTTTTTTTACTTTTCAGTGTGTTCACGGACATATTAAGCCACACTATATGTATTATATCAATAAATTCATGAAACATGCTGCATGGAAGCTTCCTGCAGGGACACCTCTCTCTCTGCAGTATATATTGTTTTTCCCTGAGTGCAGTCCCTGTCCTCCACACCTGTATAGCAGTCTAATGTAAGAGTGAACACACCCACATGTTCCTAAACACACAAAGCACACAAACAGCATCTCGATTTGGCTTGTTTACACAGGACAGATGGCATTTGCTTGGAAGAAATAATCTGCACCCCACATAATGAAACCTGGAAAAAAATTCATATAATGCATAAAAAAAAATTCACCTATAGCACCATAACAGTACAATTGTATTACATTTATTTAAAAGTATATTCTTAGCAAATACATAAGTGTATTTACTGTGTTGTTGGTGACGAAATTGAGGTGTGTCTAATCTTTCGACTTGTAGTCCATTGCAAATTCAAGTATTAAAGTTATAAAGTCATTCATCTCTTACTGGAAGGTCATTTGCTGTAACTCAGTGTCAGAACACACTGGGTCTGCAAGAGACTGATTGTTTAAGATGTGAAACAGTCTAGAATAGAGGATTGCATGAGGTGTACAGACATGACTTTAAACTGCATTCAAATACTGTCTGGCGGCGACTTAACTTTTGCCCGTTTAGATGCATGATAACTTACAGGAAATAATTTCCCTTTGGTGCATTTCCATAAATCAATTATTTAAATTAAGAAGAGAACAAAATTCAGAGCTTAAATCCAGTCACTGAAGACTTTACTGTCCCACCCATGTCATTCCTTTGGAATGATTTAGGTGTGGTGACATGGTGACAGTTTCAATTGTTCAACTTCAAGAACGAACGAAAGAAAAGCCAACTAAATGCAAACAAAGACACAGAACAAAGACAGACAAATATAAGCATAAAACTCATATGTTCTGGTGATAAATACAAGTAAGGTGTTAAATACAAGTAAGAGTTTAAAATGCACATTTACATAAATCCATGTAGCAAAAAAGAATACACCTACAACAACAAAAGGGATTTACCCTAGAAAGAATGTCACTGTAATAATGCTGTAATATAAAGTTTCAGAGCTGCAATGGGAAAAGTATTACATATACAGATCGGACACTGACCGCAGGCTTCTGACTGGAACATAGATTTGGAGAAGTGAATGGAGGTAACTGATGCACAGAGTGACTGTTCAAGCAGGGCTAGGGCTTTTCATATTGAAATAGTAAACCCTGGGTCATTCTAAACCCCGGGTAAACGGAATTCAGGGTTATCTTGCTTCACGTTTCACACTGTTCACAATTTACCCAGGGTTAACAATTAATCCAGGGCACTCATAAGCTGACGTTTCACATTGTACATTCCTAAACCATGGGTTAACAGTCTTATTTGTGATGTCAGTGTCATTGTTTGGATGAACGCAGCACGCAACCTGTTTACATAAAAGCTCTAGCATTGTGCATCCTTGTATTGGCGACTGTACTATCGAGTTTATAACAAATGGACATTTCGGATTATAAAGGTAAGAATGAAACGGTCTCTTCTTCACTCAAATTGTTGCATTTTCTGTTAGCATTTGACATTTTTCCTTTCAAACGCTGAATTTACTATGTACGAAGTGTTTCCTTGACTGTCCAAAGCACACAAATATGTACGCGATTGGTTGTCTGTCGGTTGTCTAAGTGTCTAGCTGTAACATTCTAACACTGCATCGTTTCACACTGTACAAGTTTGGCACCACAATGCTAACACCGCAAAAGTTTCATAACCCCGGGTAAAAAACGGTGCTAACCCCCCTTCTATATTAAAGTGTGAAACGTTCCTTTACCCGGGGTTAAAAGCGATGTTTAGAACGATGAAAACCGGGTTTAAGCACAGTGTGAAAAGCCCTATTAAGACTTACAGAGACCCCAGGGCTATTGGTCTCGTAGGGGTCCGACACACCTTCATTTTGCAGACTCTGCAGAGACCTATTGCACATGTATTTCTATTAATGCAGAATTAAATGCAAAAAAACTAAATTTCCAAATGTAGGTGCTTCTACAGTAAATAAAATTGTGATGCAGACTGTAATCATCACACCATGTCTGTTCGGTTTGCCAGATGAGAATTGGTCTCCCGATTGAGCCTGTTTTCTCCCAAGGTTTTTTCTCCATTTCTGTTAAATGATGTTTGGGTTCCTTGCCAATGTCACCTTTAGCTTGCTTAGTTAGGGATACTTAATATTCTGCAATATTATTGACTTGAATGCACCGACACTATTGGATGAGAACTGAACTGAGCTAAACGATGACATCACTGTTTTCTGTAGAGCTGCTTTAAAGCGGAATTGAACTCAGTTAATTATTAATTCACTTTACACCGTTATTAAACTGAACCGAATCAACGCTGCACTGAGCTCAGCATGCAGAACAATAACACTAGTGTCTCTTTAGAGCTGCATTACAGAAGAATTGAATTCAGTTTGCATCATTGATCATTACTTTCCTGTTTATTAAAGATGCTTTGAAACAATCTGTATTTAAAGCGCTATATAAATGAAGGTGACTTGACAATGTCGGTGTACTTTAGAAACATACTGACTTACACTGTGTAAAAATGGCTCAAATGGTATAGCAAACCAAAAAAAAAAAAAACATACGTCCTGTGGAAAGTTTAAAATGGGTTGCTGACCTTGCGGTATGTTTAGTGAAAGATGACTGGATGGTCATAGTTACCTTAGCCAGGGACAATGGTGGAGGTGAGAAACAGAAACCTCAATACCACACTACCTCAGTCAGACTCACAAACAACACACACTCACACTTTTGGCTGTTCTCTAAAAAGCGTGATTGGTAGTCAACTGCTTTCCAAATAGATATTATTTTAGATAAGAGGGAATAAATGTGGTTAAAAGATTAGTTCACTTTAAAAAAAAATGTTGCTGATAATTTTCTCACCCCGATGTCATCCAAGATATCCATGCCTTTCTTTCTTCAGTCGAAAAGAAATTAAGTTTTTTGAGGAAAACACTCAAAACACACAGATTGTTCTACACAGAATAGACTTAAATGGCAACCATCCCAATGTTCAAAAGAAGTTTCAAATGTCCGTCTCAATGCTGCTTCAAAGTCTCTACACGATCCCAGTCGATAAATAAGGGTCTTATCTAGCGAAACGATCGGTTATTTAAAAAAAATTTTTTTTTTAAATATATACTTTTTAACCACAAATGCCCGTCTTTTACCATCTCTGAGATGCTCCACGTATAGAGGGTTTTCACCAACGTCACGTTCTGGGCGGTAACCCAGATGCGCGGCCATTATGAAGGCATTCGGATGTAAAAAACAGCATGGATTGCACTGTTTATGTAGCCTACTACTGAACACATTGTTACACTAATAAACCTTGGAAAAAACACGTGGAAGCTGCAAAATCATATAGAGAAGGACTTAGTAAGCAGGAAAGAGCGCGAAATTTCGACTAACTAAAGTTAATATGTGGTAAAGATCCGAATGAGCTAGCTTCTCTAGCCCTTCTATTTCTTATCCCGACATAGTATACGTTCAGATTGTCAGTCCAAAAAAGCACATGAAATCCGTTTCAAGCTACATCCATACGTGGGTTGAAATCCTATTCAAATCACATATCAGGACATCAGCTTCAGTCTGAATTAACGCTCTGACCAGATTGCGCGTGGTATGTGACTTTCTCACGCCACGTAAAATGTAAACGTCAGACGTTGTTATAGGGAACATGCTAAAAGTCGCTGCCGAAACAATTATGTGTTGTTGCAAAGTGCCAGACGAGCAGAACATTATTATTTTTGAAACCTATTTTGAAACCGGTGCAGACAAGAGCGCGGAAAAAAATCTGTACATAACAGCCTCCTACAGTTCTGCCGCAGGCTTAAGACACAGTAGTCCAGCGCGGCGGCTACACATTTCCATGTTGTACAATTTTAATAAGACAACATCTCTATTGCAAATGCAAAGCCCTCCATCAACGCAACTTTATTGCCATATTGCCAAAGAGCTGCATGGACACACAAACCGGATCTGAACAGTTGCGATACACAGTGTGGACATAATTTTAGATCAGATTCCAATCGGATACAAAGATAATCGGATTTGGACTGACAGTGTGAATGTAGCCAAAGTTAACTATGTCAACATTTTAGTCATAGTCAACGCTATTTACACATGTGGCTGATGCTACGTTACCTCTCTCAACCACAAACGCCTTCTTTTATCAGTTTTTTTGCACTCTTCTCTTTAACTTTTGGCAGTCTATTAGAACTCGAAATGTTTTTTCCCGGTGCGTCCGATTAGTAAAGAACAAAACTCGACAATTTTTCAGCAGCTATAATCAGCCAAATTTGCGAGTCCGTTCAATTCAGTGGCATTGTTTACGTTCAGTGCCTCCAAAATGGCTGACTTCCGGATTGATGACGTGTAGTGAAAATCCTCTATTACGTCATCACGTTGGAAAGGTCACGATTT
Source organism: Phoxinus phoxinus (assembly GCF_949152265.1). Lineage (NCBI taxonomy): Eukaryota > Metazoa > Chordata > Actinopteri > Cypriniformes > Leuciscidae > Phoxinus > Phoxinus phoxinus. The sequence goes on from NC_136885.1 coordinate 19,195,327, forward strand.
TGAAGTTCGAGGAGAAAATGAGATGGATTTTTTCATACCTTTTTGAACCAGAGTACACAGACAAATGACTTAGATAGATGACGTGTGACCTTCCCAACGTGATGACGCAATGCGTGCCGCATCTCAGAGATGGTACACGACGAGCATTTGTGGTTAAAAAGTATAGAATTCATTTTTTTTGCGTGAAAATAACCGATCGTTTCGCTAGATAAGACCCTTATTTCTCGACTGGGATTGTGTCGAGCATTTGAAGCTGTATTGAGACGGACATATGAACCTTCTTTGAACATTGGAATATTTGGTTGTCATTGAAGTCCATTAAATGGAGACAAATCCTGGAATGTTTTCCTAAAAAATCTTCTTTTCGACTGAAGAAAGACATGGATATCTTGGATGACATGGGGGTGAGTAAATTATCAGCAAAACATTTTTTTAAAGTGAAATAATACCTTAATTTAATTTGTTTGGGGGACAAATTGGACAGTTTGTTGCAGGTAAATGTTTCTGAACAAAGGCAATTAAACTGTCCTAATCTGACTTTTTTTATTCCAAATGATTAGAATGTTATTCAGTATTCTTTATCACCATATAGCGCAGACCAGTTTCAGTTTGTATTTCCAGCGTGATGCAACAAAATCAGGATTAGGTTGTACGTAAAATTGGTGACGCAAGAGTTTAGAGGATGATCTATGAAGGATGATTGCATTATACATAAAGGTAATTATACTGTGCTAAACTATGTTCACGTAGAAATATAACTGGAAACGTTCCTCACCATGTGAGGATGCTCTGTGTAGTGGGTGGTGCTAGGGCTCAGGTCTTCATAGGATTGTTGTAGTGGACATTTAAGTCCTATGTTAATTGTATCGACATTCACATAATACTGTTAAAATATTTCAATGATTCAATAAAATTCATCAATTCATTGATTCTCCCATTTAAAATCTGATACAAGGCTAATCAGATTGTATTCTATATACCATACTTGATTTATATTTTATATTGATAGATATGTTGCTATGTCTTATGTGTCATTATACTCTGTACAGTGTGTAGCTTTATTTGTCTCAATCTGATTGTAATGCAGCATTTCAGTTCCAGGCAGCACCTGTATAAGATGTGCAAATACAACTAAGCAAAACTTCATTTGACTTTACTTCACTTGAGACAAACCTCATATGTAGTGTATAAGAGCAGAGAACACATAATGGAAGCACACAAGAGAGTAGAAAACAGCACAGGACAAGCAACTTAAACCTGGAGGATTTCCTCTGTAAAGTATACCATGCCAGTGTGCCAGAGTGGAGAAGCTGGCAGCAGGAAAACATTTTCTTTTATCAGCCCACAGAGAGAGAAAGAAAGGGTGAGAGAGGAGGGAACACAGAGAGACAAAGAGAGACATGAGGTGGAGGCCAGTGTGAACATTGTGTGGGATTTTCCATTCTGATGTACAAAAGAATAGAAGTTAAATAACAAAACATAAAGCGTTTCCTACAGGAAACATCAATACATGCACACAAACACTACTTAGCTAACAAAAATATGTTCTGGGAATGGTTTTCTAACATTCCCATAAGGTTATTTCTGTCATGACAACTCTCTGAGTGTTTGGCATGGGAATGGATATGACAATGTTGATATGTTTGGTCTAAATAGATCTGCTACACTGCTGCTGCTGTTGGTTATTACTGCTGCTGCAGAGCAAATAAGACATGCTGCTGTACAAAACAGCATACATAAATTATCATAGCAGATCTTATGTGTAGGTGTAATGATGTTTGATTCTTAAACAAATCGTTCCTTTGAGCCCGTTCTCAGGAAGTAACCAATCGAGTTGCACTGATTTAACTGAATAGAACTTTAGTTCCAGGTTGAAGACGCAAGTCGCACAGCCAAAGTAGCACGTCCAACTCAAAAAGAACCAACTGAGCCGGTTCAACCAACTGTTGAAGTTTGCCGAGGATTACCGAAGAGCTAATGATGATAAGTGAGTTTATGATATGCCAGCCTGAGGCACATACTGGAAATATGCTAAAAACCTGCATAAACCTTCTGTTGAGAGATACATTTTACTATAGTTTATTGTGCATGCAGATTATATTTTAAGTTGTGTTTGTGAAATCAAGGAGTTTATAAGACTGGATTTATTATTATTATAATAAAATTATTATTTATTATTGTTTAGTCTTTCTGTATACTTTAGACATGTAGATCATTTCCACGTTTGTGCATCAATGTGTGCTGTAGTGTGTAACTTTTAGGAATCTTATCCAAGATGTAGACTCTTCAATATTGGTCAGACGTTGTGTTGTGTAAACAGCCCCTGAAGTGAATGAAAGGCAATAAGAAGCAATATGTGTTCACACAAATAACTTTGAATAAATAAATAAACAAATTATTTGGATGTTTCAATATGCATTGACACAAATTACTTAATTTGAATGTTTCCTTGATATAACATGACACTGAGTTCTTAGAAAAGAAATGCGTTGTTACATAATTGCTAATGATGTAAGGAACCGATGAATCGTTATTTTGAACCAGTTAATTGAAACGAACTGTCCGAAAGAACTGGTTCGCAAACAATTAAACAGACTTTTCATCATTATACAGGTGGCACTGGGGAAGATGTAGGGTTTCTGAAAGCGTGCTGCAGTGCTGGCCAAGTATTTGAAGGTTGAGCAGCAAGCTCATTGGCTACTGATACAGCAGGAACCAATCAGCTGTGCCTTAAGAGTGATGAGAATGATGTGATTGCAAGCAGATCAAGTTAATAAGGACCTATCAGTGTGCCGTCTAGAGACCAACCTTTTTATTAAAATATTATTTCTGAAAATTTTAGAGAGTTCAAAGCATCCAGGTTTTAAATTGTTTTAAGAATGTATTTTTTTCTTGGTTATATGAACGTTAGAAAAAACATTAAGGGAATGTTTTCTTTTATCATTTTGTGAGTATTATAGGAATGTCACACACACACACACACACACACACACACACACACACACACACACACACACACACACACACACACACACACACACACACACACACGCATGACATGGTTGGATGCTTCCCTTCATAGGGCAATATTAGAAATGTTTTAGATTCTGTCTGTCTGAGTCACACAAGCAGGCCCTCTGTAATTAACTTGTGATGAAAGAAGTCACTCTGTGCTTCCCTTAGCAGCTGATCAGATGGTAGTGTCTTTTTCTTTGGCAATCATCATAGTTTGAATTGTTAGGCTGATCTGAATTCATGCAATGATCTCCTTATAGTTGGTACTCTGGAAAATGGCTCTCAATGAAGAGAACTACAGGCTAAGAAAGAGAAGTGTTGACTAGTTGTTATACTGAATATTCGTCAAGGTGGTTGTGTTTAGGCACAAACCTTATGTCACGCTGGGTTGCAAACACTGAAAATATAAGGCAGGATTTAAGCAGCAGAATATTCTTTAATTCTACAAAACTCAAAATAACACTTCATATACTCTGGAAACAAAACACGGGTAATAAACAACCCAAACAATGATGAAAACAAAGGGCAAATGAGGCTACATTTACACGTGGACGGCTATTTTCATAAAAGGACATTTCACCCCTCTCCATTTTCAAAAATAACATTGTGCACACCTGACTGTTTTCAGAAAAGTGTTCTTACATGAACCCATGTATATGCCGTCTAGAGCATGCCAAACCAGTAGGTGGCAGCGTAACGAGAAGCTCAAGCCCACGTTAGCAAATCAGAATCCCGAAAATAGTCACATACTGTGACGTCGGCTGCCTAGTTTTTAGAAAGAATCGGTTTCAGGGGAGAATTCTCCGTTTGTGTGTAAACGAAGGTCACAAACGAAGGGAAATGTCTCCGTTTTTTCAAAATAACCATGTACATATAAACGGGGCCTGAAACACATGGAGATAATCAAAGAAACGCCAAACAGGTGTGACTCAAATCAGCAATCAGGGCAACAAACACGGTAATCAAACAGGCAGGAAAACTAGAACAAAGGAAATGCACAAAAGAGAACATAACCCTTCCTTTCAAACCTAAAACAATGATAAAATACAAAATAATTCACAAAACAGCAACATCATAGAAGATAGCAAACTAAAGAATCAAACCATTTTTGTCCCAAAAAATATAATAATATAATATTTTTTTTTACATTTAAATAACATGATAACTTGCCTCAACCTGACTTTTTTTTTTTTTTAAAGGGCATTTTGCCAACTTCCTTGTGTGCCAACTTGTTCAGGTCTCTCTTAAAGGCAGCTTATATTATGCAAATTAGTGTGAGCTTTAAAAAAAATTGTTTCCACATGTTGTGTTGTGTATGACATATAGAAACAAGACTGCTTGTTCATTATGGCACGAAAAAAAAGATAAATGTGTCTTCTGTTAACAATTTTGCTTAAAGTTCTCATTAGTGACGCAGATGTCTGTACAAGCATATGTTCAAAGAAAGGCAAACCTCCTGCCACAACTAGTATTTCCGCCATGTCCTGTTTATTTCATGTTCTCATCCACGCTTGCACACTGTGATACACTGAGTCTGAAGCCGACCCTAACTAACACTCGTGGTCAAAATGGCGCCGGGGAGGTCCCACTTACTCAGAGACTGTTTTTGATGGTGACTCACGAGGAAACTGGCCACAGAGATGAGATTTAATCATGAGCTCTTGTTTGTCTTCTCCCAGCTGCTGCATCAAACTTGCCTTTGTATGAACACATAGGTGTGCGTGTTTCTCACTCATTTTAAGGAACAGATCCACCCATGAAAATTCTTTATCAACTCTTTCTTGTCGTCCTAAACCATGTATGACTTTCTTCTGCAGAACACAAAAGAAGATATTTTAAAGAATGGTGAGAAGATGATGACAAAATTGCTGTTTTTTAGTGGACTATTCCTTTAAGTGAAATAAACAGCGCACCAAAAATGTTAAATGCATTAACGTGCACAAAGAACAACTGTGGTAAAAAAAAAAAAAGAGAAAAAAAAGCTGAAATTCTACTCGAATGAGTCACCATCACTATTACATAAACACAGAGGGTAAATAAGGCCAGTCATCTCCTCCCCCTCTTCCTTTCTCCCTCCCTGACTTCTCTTATTTCTCTGTCTTTAAAACGGTCACTAGTCCTGAAATACCAGTACTTTTGAATGCTTTTCACACAGACTTTCACTATGTTGTTTGACATGCAATGTCACTTTCCTTTTTTTTTTTTTTTTCTCTATATTCCCATCTATTTCTTTTTTCACCTTTTCAGCAGTGCGTTGCTATTAATAAAAGTTGCAGCTAGTGTACAACTAAGCCCACGCTTCTGCATCACAGCTGTAAAACAGGACACACATTATTGTGCCACCCAGTAGCATTCATACAAATCAGAATGAATGCTTTTTTTGCTTCTTTTTTTTTAAAAATACAATATTCCTGATTTCTCCTCTTATTTAGTATTAGACTAGTTTTGTTTTGCTGTGCAGTGCACTGTCAGGGGAAAAAAGTACATTATTGTCTCTTTAGGGGTTCAACAACATCTTGCAGTACCCACAAAGGAACACATTTGTACCTTATCTACTCCTAAAGTGTTGATTTTAGTATCTTAAACGGATAGTACAGATTAGAGAACTGTTTTTGTTCATTCAATGAGAGTTAATGGGGTCCAAAACAACATTGGCCCTCACTGACTTTCACTGTATCTACAAAAAGAATTACAAATATTTCCTTGTATGCTCTACAGAAGAAAATAAGTCAACATTTTTGAGTCAATTATGACAGAATTACATTTTTTGGAAGTACTGTCCCTTTAAGACTCTAAGATTGTACATTTGAGGATTCTGTCCCGAATAATTGTTGTTGTTGTTGATATTCCACTTTAAGATGCATATTGAATTCTAGTAATCTAAAATGCTCTTGCAAAATGTACTTCACAAAAGAAAATTTTTTTAAAATCACTGCTTTGTGGCATATGCTTCCCATGAAGCACTGCAATGTGAGATATGCAATTTTTGACACATAAGCAGCTTTTGATTGCAATAAGCAGGCATATAGTCTCTTTGTGTTGTTGCCTTTCTTAGAATAATAGACAATAATCCTGCGCTTAAACCATGCGGGGCTGGTTAAAACTGCTGGAGCAAAACCAACTATGATTGCAACACAACTTAAAGCAGTTATTCATGACATCTTTTTCTGATTAATGACAAATACAGTGTGTAGTTTCATTACCTAATAATGGTTTAAACTTGTGCCCTTTAGCTGTGAAAAATGAGACCAGTTGCATAAATCCAGCCATTGTTAAGACTAGTCTGACCAACTAGCAGATAGACCAGGGGTAATCAGCCTTACTTTTCAGATTCAAATACCAATTTATGTTTTAATGTATTAAAATGTAATGTAAAGTTAATACCAGCCGTAAAGAAAAAAAAATGGACATGGTCATTTTGATGAATACATCTGTATTCATTTTGCTAAAGACTTTGCCACATTTTCATTCAACTTGGGCAGTTTTGTAAACCACCAAACATGAATAGGCATGCATAAGCGAGTAGGTCTTAAAACAAATTTTCAACATAATCACTATTAGATATAATTTCTGCATTAGAAGATTATTTCAGTGATTCCAGTTTCACTAAAGTTGTTCTCAGATACGCCCATCTTACACTGACAGTCAGTGGAAGGCAATGACAATGGATTTGTCCAAAGGCTTCAATAAGGTTTAAGCTGTTTGTGTGCAGTTGGGAGCTGGTTTAACCTGTTGAGTCTTCAAAAGGACAAGAGATGCCAAACACACCTGCTTCATTTTTTTTTACTAGCTCAATGTAAACAAGAGTTTCAATGGTTTAAGGCGGTGAACAATAAGAGAGCATATAGGGCAGAGTAAAAGAGAGAGGGATGTGAATGTAGGTGTGTTTGTGTGTAAAGGGTTGGGATGGTGGGAGGGTGAATTCGGGGGGTGTGGCATTTTACTGCATATAACGCTCAGTCTGTCCCTTCAGTCCTCACTCGCTTGATCTCCTTTTCTTTCACTTCTTGCTCACCGTGAACTTCTGCTCCACCATGTCACGTAAGAGACTTTATATTTGTTTTACTATCTGCTTAAAGTGAACTAAGTGTAATGTAGTGCACTTCTGCTGTATTTGATGTGTTAAGCATTCTTGCATCCTTTATTTTCTGATATTGATTTGAAGGCTAGTTCAGTATTTTGTTGTATGTTTTTCAACCATTCATTTTTTGGTAGATTTGTCTTTTGTCAATTTTACCATTTTCGCAGTTGGTGGTAGATCAAATAACAAAATCGAGTAGATCTCTTTCCTTTCTTCTTTCTTTCTATATTTCACTTCTGTCTTAATTAAAGAGTGTGTGCAGGGTGTTGGCCGTGACTAAATATGACGTTTTTAATCCCCCCTTTTCTGACAACTCCCACTCTTTAGACAATTACTGGTCCACCCCTTCTCTCCTTCTTCTTCCATGCCTTATGTTTAACTCCAGAGGGGTGTAACTTTAACCGTTTGTTATGCTGGGCATGACATTTCATATATGTGTATTTTTGACATCTCCACTACTAATAATTTTGGATGTTGTGGACACATAGCCTTTGTTTGATTATTGTTATTAATGGCGAACCTATTTTGTATCACTCTAATTTCACAGAAACACAGCAAGCAATGGCTCAGCTGATTGCAGTCTTCCATAAATACTCAGGAAAGGAGGGAGATAAGCTCACCCTGAGCAAAGGCGAGCTGAAGGACCTGCTCACCGCAGAGCTGGGAGACATATTTGGAGTGAGTCTCTGCGTAATCGTCTCATTGACCATTTAAAATATAATTTCTCTTTTCATTATGACATAAATCGCTCCTTTCTATAATTAAATAATATTTTGATTAAATAAATAACATTATTTAAAAATAAATAAGATTCATTCTTTTGTATTAATTCTCATAATATATTTAAGTTAATAAATATGGGCCGTTTGATTCATCACTACACTGATTGTGTCTCTGATTACACTTTTGTGTTGTGTTTGTTAAAGAAAACCCAAGACAAGACAGCTCTGGACAAGATATTTAAGGATCTGGATGCAAATGCTGATGGTGCTGTGGACTTCCAGGAGTACGTCACCCTGATCGCCTGCATCACTATGCTTTGCAATGAATTTTTTACTAAGGGTAAATAACTTTGTCCTTACAGAAAGGTTTTGTCTGTAAAGTTATGGTACATCTGGAAAAAAAAGAATAAATGTTTTTAATGTTTTGAATTAAAACTGTATTCTTACAATATGTGGGTGTGAGTGTTCTCATCTGTAAATTTGTGTTTATTGTGTTTGTGTCTGCGGTTTAATTAAACCGTTCAATCCATATGGATATATTAAAACTATGCTTGCACTTTCCTATGGAAATGTTCACCTTCCATTGACACTGCTAGCATAATAACATACAATGAATTGTCAAATTACACTCTAAAATAAGAGTGACATATATGGACTGATCATTTAAATGTGAAAACAATACTATTTTGAGACAAAACAATGGCATGTTTTAAGATATGTCAGTGCAAGTTGCTTTCAGTTCAGACAGCTCAAATATTTTAGTCTGGGACTAGCTTAAAGGGATAGTTCACTTTAAAATGAAAATTCTGTCATCATTTACTCACCCTCAAGTTGTTTCAAACCTGTATGAATTTCTTTCTTCTGCTGAACACAAAGTAAGATATTTTGAAGAATGTCAGTAACCAAACAGTTAACTGGTCCCGTTGATTGCCATAGTATTTATTTTTTGTCCTACTATGGAAGTCAATGGGACCAGTTGACTGTTTGGTTACTGACATTCTTCAAAATATCTTTATTTGTGTTCAGCAGAAGAAAGAAATGCATACAGGTTTGAAACAACTTTAGGGTGACTATGATGACAGAATTTTAAAGTGAACTATCCCTTTAAGCCTTGTCTGTGAAAGCGGCCAACAGGCCTTGTGCATCATTCCTGAATCCCAGCCTATTGTCTCTGAACACTGACTGCTATGTGGTCTGCTGCTGTTGAGAGCAGTGCCAGGGAAGGCTGAAGCCAAACTCATGTCTTTCTCCCACTCCCCTATAGTGGCCTCAGTAGAAAAATGTGATTGTCACCCTCTTTATCTATAGGCCTACTTGTATTCTTGTGGTCACTACCTTTTATTGTCTAAACAATGCTAAAGCAATTTGTTTCAATAATGGAAGATTAGTGAGCTTATTATATTATATTATATTATATTGGTGATGTAGGCTATTCACCTCTGTTTATCTCAGTTCCGTGATAATTGTTCTAGAACTGAACAAATATAATGCAAGTGTTCAGTGACTCATTTAAATGAACGAAGGCACTTATATAGCGTTCTACTATATACTACTTTACACCCAAAGTTCTTTACCATCATAACCATCACCAGTGTGCAGCATCCACCTGAATGATGTGATGGCAGCCACAGAACAGCGGCGCCAGTGAGTTCACCACACACCAGCTATATGGATAGAGCCAATTCAAATGATGGGGATTATTAGGAGGCCATAATTGATAAAGGCCAGTGGAGGGATTTTGGCCAGGCCACCAGGGTTACACCCCTACTCTTTTGAGAAGTACCATGGGAGTTTTGATGACCACAGAGAGTTGGGACCTCAGTTTATGTCAGTGCTTGTTACATTATAGTGTCCCCATCACTGTACTGGGGAATTAGGACCCACACAAACCACAGGGTAAGCAACGCCCCCGGCTGGCCTCACTAACACCTCTTCCAGCAGCAACCCTATCCTGATACTGAACAGGCTCAACCCTGCTTACTGTAGCTTTAATGGGCACCAGTCTTGGGCTACAGTGTGATATGGCTGTGGCTCATTTATTTGTCCCAGTTCTATTCCAATTTCATTATTAGCAATAATGAAACCCCCCTTTTTTTAGCCGGGTCGTTCACAACTCAGAGTTCAAAACGTTTCAAGAAATGGTGTAATATATATGAGCTATGGAAAAATATAAGCTATATATAAGCTGTGGAAAAGTTTGAGTGTAGAGGGTGGGAAAAAGTAAAAAATATTTAGGACACCATGGTGCATTTAAAAAATATAACCCTAAATAGGCACCAATCAGCACCTCCAAATCTGAGGCCATGGTCCTCAGTCGGAAAAGGGTGGCTTGCTCACTTCAGGTTGGTGGAGAGTTCCTGCCTCAAGTGGAGGAGTTTAAGTATCTTGGGGTCTTGTTCACGAGTGAGGGAAGGATGGAACGGGAGATTGACAGACGGATCGGTGCAGCTTCCACAGTAATGCGGACGATGTACCGGTCTGTCGTGGTGAAGAAAGAGCTGAGCCGCAAGGCGAAGCTCTCGATTTACCGGTCAATCTACGTTCCTACTCTCACCTATGGTCATGAGCTTTGGGTCATGACCGAAAGAACAAGATCCCGGATACAGGCGGCCGAAATGAGCTTTCTCCGCAGAGTGGCTGGGCGATCCCTTAGAGATAGGGTGAGGAGCTCGGTCACTCGGGAGGAGCTCAGAGTAGAGCCGCTGCTCCTCCACATCGAGAGGGGTCAGCTGAGGTGGCTCGGGCATCTGTTCCGGATGCCTCCTGAACGCCTTCCTGGGAAGGTGTTCCGGGCACGTCCCACCGGGAGGAGACCCCGAGGAAGACCTAGGACACGCTGGAGAGACTATGTCTCCCGGCTGGCCTGGGAACGCCTCGGTGTCCCCCCGGAAGAGCTGGAGGAAGTGTCTAGGGAGAGGGAAGTCTGGGTGTCTCTGCTTAGACTGCTGCCCCCGCGACCCGGCCCCGGATAAGCGGAAGAAGATGGATGGATGGATGGAACCCTAAATAGGCGTAACAAACTCACAAGAACGAGGGAGAAACACGAAAGAACATTTAAAAGGTCCAATTATAATATTCATACATTTACCAGCAATAGTCACTGAACAAATGACAAGTGTCAGTTTAACAGAATAAAGGCATAGTTAATTTTATGTCCATTGTTCTTTGAATTTTTGGTCTACATCATTTCATTATCAGACGTAGGCTACGGCTGTATCACTGTCGTTATATATATTTTTTAATTCAATTGAATAAGACATGTACGGTGCAGTGCGCAACACGGTGCTGGCAAATTACACACTCTGAAAGCACGTTTCTACCTCACATTCTGGAAAAAATTTCAGTGATGTGCAGCCTGTACATATCTGTTTTGGGGTTTTGTGATCCTTTAAGGCCCGTTTACACGTACATGGTTATTTTGAAAAACGGAGACATTTCCCTTCGGTTGTGCGCCTCGTTTAAACGCAAATGGAGAATTCTCCTCTGAAAACGATTCTTTCTAAACACTCCGGCCAGAGTGGAGATTTTGGAAAACTCTGTTTGCACGTTTGCATGTAAACTGAGAAAAACTGAGTTTGAGGCAGTCGACGTCACAGTATGCGACAGAACTTGCACTGCGTCAAAAGTGCGACCTATATTTTCGGGATTCTGATTGGCTAACGTGGGCTTGAGCTTCTCGTTACACTGCCACCTATAGGTTTGGCATGCTCTTGACGGCATATACACGGGCTCGTGTAAACAAACACTTTTCTGAAAACGGAGAGGGTGAAATGTCCGTTTATGAAAATAACCGGCCACGTGTAAACGTAGCCTAAGTTAAATGTTTGACTTCTGTTTTATTATTTAAAATAAATTAAGGAATGGCTAAAAAAACTCGGTCCCACTTTATATTAAGTGGCTTTAAGTACTATTTACTTATATCAAAAAATAAGTACAATGTACTTATTGTGTTCATGTTTTATTGTAAAACACTTTTGCTGCTATTGCTGTGTGATACGGGTAAGGTTAGGGACAGGTGTGGTGGTATGGTTAAGTTTAAGGATGGGTTAAGGTGTAAGGGAAGGGTCAACAGTGTAATTACAAATGTAATTACATACATTAATTACAGCTGTAATTACATGCAGGTATTTAAAAAATATAAGTACAATGTAAAAACATGTATGTACACAATAAGTCCATTGTATCAAATTAGTAATTTCAATGTAAGTACATAGTACTTAAAGCCACTTAATATAAAGTGGGACCAAAAACTCTTATGTATAAGAAAAATGCTGAGAAAAATAATCGCTCAGGGCTTTTAGTCCAAAAGTGAGGAGACCGTAAAATATTCCCTTTCGAATGGTCACTTCGTATTACGTCTGCTAGACGCGATGGGGAAAACTCCCTTTTCTCCGATTACTGAAGCCTTTTATAAAATACAGGGTTGAGCAACTGGATGTTATTGAGCTTATGCCAGCTCAGACCCCGGTGCCTCACATTCTCCACAGAGAGAAATTTCACCTTTCACCCGTCCAGATCAGCGCCCTCGTGTGATGCCCCCAACCCCTTGCCATCTAGACTGAGAATGCAGCGACGCCAGAGCTGGAGCCCCTGATGCGGTAAAACCCAGCCGTCTGGACGATTGGCTCCAACAGGCCCCTCGTCAGCGATCTGCACCTTTCTTCCCTGAAGTTCATGAAGAACTTACAAAGTCGTGGCGCGCCCCCTACTTGGCCCGCCTGCGCACTTCTACTTCCGTCACGCTCCTGACCATCGATGACGCTGTGGAAAAGGGATATGAGAAGCTGCCCCCCCCTAGAGGAAGCCGAGGATGTGCACCATTGCCCACTGCTATTGGATGGAAATCCAAGGTGGCTCATCCATCATGACGGTCCTCCAGGTGTTCAAGGCAAAGCTCCTCCGGTCTATGGATGAGTCTGGACCGGACCCAGCTGCATTTCGCGACCTCCGCAGCACTACGGACCTGGCCCTGTGCGCCACTAAAGCCACCGCCCAGGCTATTGGAAGAGCCATGGCCAGTTTAGTGGTGCTGGAGCGCCACTTATGGCTTAATCTGACCGAGATCAAGGACGCGGATAGAACCACCTTACTCGACTCACCAATTTCCTCCACTGGTCTCTGTGGCACTGTGGTGGACAGCTTCGCTGAGCAGTTCAAGACAGTATAGAAAGCATCGCAGGCTATGCGACACTTTCTGCCTAAGCACTCCAGCTCCGCAGCTTGGAGTCACCAGAAGTCTATGCCGACTCAGCAGCCAGCCAAACCAGCGCCTGCAGTCACTCAGCCACCACCAGCGCCTAAGCGACATCAGGGCCCTCAGCAGGCGAAATGCTTCCGGCCTAAGCGTCAGGGTCCCCGGCCCAAGATTGTGCTGGACCCTGAGCCATCGAAGCAGTCCTAATCATCCAGACAGTAAGAGGGGAGGGTTAAGTATCGCTGCGGCCAGACTACCCTCGAAAATGCCCAGAGTTTTCCTCCAAACACCCCGTTCAGTTCCAGCTCTGTTGCAGAGCAGATGTTGCAATTGCAGGCTATGGGCCCGTTCACGTTCACACACCCTTGCAATTGATCGCTGTTATAGCAAACAAAATAAATATCAAAAATACTTGGCATAAGAGCACTTTTCCTCTTCCACACCCCATGGGTCTCGGCACCCTGCGCAAATGCAGTGCATATTATTCAGCCGATAGCCGGCCGGGCCAAGGCATGGAATACCGTCCCTGGTGTGTCAAAACGGGTACTGAACACAATAGAGCGAGGTTACTCGTTCCAATTTGGCGCAAACCACGCCGCTTTGCGGCCATAGTCGATACTTCGGTGAAGAGCAATGTGGCTCATGTACTCCGCACCGAAGTAATGAGCTTACTGGCAAAAGGTGCTGTGGAAACAGTTCCTCCGCCCCACAGAGAGTCAGCCTTCTACAGCCACAACTTCCTTGTTCCAAACGATGGCAGACATCTGAACAAGGCCCTCGTGAAACGGCCGTTCAAGATACTAACCCTGAAACAAACCCTCGGCTAGTGCACCCGGGGGATTTGTTTTTCTCAGTGGATCTGAAAGATGCATACTTTCATATCCAAATAGCCGCCCCGTCACAGACAGTTTTTGAGATTCGCGGTCCTACCATTCGGACTGTCTCTGGCTCCACGCACTTTTACGAAGTGCATGGATGGAGCACTTTCCCCCCGAGACAAAAGGAAATGCGCAATCACAACTACCTTGACGACTGGTTCGTTCTGGCCCAGTCAGAGGTGGAATTGAATTCCCACAGATCTGTGCTCCTCAGCCATTTGGAATGCCTAGGACTCAGAATCAACATAGCCAAGAGCTCACTGTCCCTCAGTCAGAGGATCTCCTTCCTGTTTGCAGTTTTAGACTCAATGAAGTTGAAGGCTGACACACGAGCGTGCCCAGACTATTTGGCAGCTTGTGACCTCTTTCAGAGTAGGGGCCCATCGCCCCCTCAGAACCTTTCAAAGGATGCTAAGCCTCATGGCCTCCGCATTGGCGGTACTTCCACTGTGTCTGCTACATATGTGTGTCCCAGGCTGGGACCATAGAACATGTCGTTCTGCTTGAACATAGTACGCCGTGATTGGATTGGTTGCCCATCACGTCTAGCAGAAGCAATACGAAATGTACTATGACCAGGGTCGGAGTAGGACTAATGGGACTAACAGCCCTGGAGACATGCCTTAGACCGGCCCACTTTAGTTCTCGACTGACTATTTTAAAATAATGTAATTAAATCCTCAGTATATAAGTCTGCAATAGTGCACTGTTCTGTACAGCCTTGTAATTCATTGTATTTTTCAAAAATATAATTTTCTATTCAGTAGTAGGCTAGCTGTACACAGGGTTTTATAAATACAAAGGTCCCAAAAGTGATCTGGCTAGGGGGTTCGGGGGCATATTATTTTTCCGATGCCATTGTCAAATGTATATCTGTGTTATAAAGTTATTCTCATTCTGAGCACAGTATGCAATAGGCTATTCCTCTACCTGCTCTCCTCTCTCATCTCCATCTCCTTCTCTCATTCTTCTTCTCTCAGTCTCTTTATCTTTAGGCTACCTGAAAATCTCCCCTTGCCGAAGCTGTGCTTTGATTGACACAGTCTTTCCAAACTGATTATTTATGTTGGTTGTTTAAAACTTCTATCGTAAAACAGCTGTTTAGTTTAGCCACTTGCATCTTATCTCGTGAAGCGTCACGTTGGGATTCTGTGCTTCTGTGAACATAAATCCCGCTTGCTTTGATTGGTCATCTCAAACATTTTGCCATTGCCGACGAGCGGTGTTTGAGTGCTGAATCAGCTCAGATGATGAGGTCGGTTATCGTCGCGATATGCGAGTCATTGCAGCACCAAATTAGAGTTAATATTAGGCAATTATTTCACAACGTTATACACTCAGAAAAATTACAGAGGTCCGGCTCTGACTCGTAGGCTATTTGGCTGCTTGAGTTTCTAGAGATTTTTTATTAATCTGGCCTTTGCGCTTATTATCCATGTTTTGTATCTCTTATTTTTTGTGGGGCTGCGAGAAAATAATAATGAAAAAATAGTGGGGCAGCGCTGGCTGACTGGAGCCTATATAGGGAAAGCATTCAACCCAGGGCCATGACAACACCGGCCCTCCTGGCCAATAAAACAGACCGGCCCACCGGTGCACCCGATTAGCCAATCCGGGCCTGACTACGACTCAGCGTTTGTCGCTTCAGTCGATTTAACCTGAATCATATGGCGAAATTAGCTGCTTTTATTGGCAGATGCCCCGCCCCTTCTGGCAGGATCTGCGCTCGGATCGGCAGGCTGTGCACTGATTTGTTCGTGCAGTTACGTCGCTTCGCCATAGGTTTGTGCAGTTCCCACTGACCAGACAATAAGCATGCGTGTAGATCACTGCACTGTTATGGCTGTGCAGTACCACTGCGTTATTTTATAAAGGGCTTCAGTAATCAGAGAAAAGGGAGTTTTCCCCATCGCGTCTAGCAGACGGAATAGGCCTACTAATTTCCTTATCTCATGGAACCGATGTTATGTTAGTAACTGAGTCGTTAGCATGTTAGTGTCAAAATCATATTTCATGAAACTGTAATTTTTTATTTTAAATATTCCTATCATTCTCTTTTACTGCTATTATTATGATGTTGAAATTATGTTTTAAAACAAAACAACTTATTGTCCATCCCTACTTGTAATATTAAGCTAACACCAAAGTTTTATCATACGTTTTAGCTTTAACCACTGATACTTTATAATATTTCACATATTGATTTTTTCTAAGTGTTTTCCCAATTTAGTGATCAGACAAGTTGCAAATAACTACGTACTAAACATTAATCTTCACTGCAGCTCATGGAATGCAATTTTTCAAGTAAATGTCTCCATCTTGTGGTGGCCCTCATAAGGGATCTTTGAACTGATACTTGAATTAACTTTATCTCATGTTCAGAACTTAAATCTCAAAGAATTAATTTGTTGTAATAACATTCAAAAGTTGTATTAATTTCTCCTTCAGGTCATTCAATATATTTGTGTCTATCTATGTTTTATGTAAAAGTTATTACCAGTCTAAAAGAAAATAAATAATGGGCTTTGCCATTATGATGAATACAGATGACAAGTTGAGCAGTTTTGTATACCAGCAACATATACAAGCTCGTAGGCCTTACAATTATTTCACGAATGGAGTTTCAACGTAATTACTATTAGATTTAATTTCTGTAGGATAAGATTATTTCAGTGATTCCTGTTTCACTAAAGTGGTTCTCAGATACGCCCAGGTAACATTGACAGTTAGAGGCAATTATGGATTTGCCTAAAGGCTCCTAAGGTTTTGTCATTTTATTTGCATTAGAAGCTGGTTTAACCTGAGTTAGAGACTTTACAAGGACAAGAGATACCAAGCCAACCTGTTTCATTTTTTGCAAACTCTATAATTAAGCAAACATGCATTTCAACGGTTTAAGGGGATGAACAATAAATTAGTTAGTTAGTTAGTTAAAGTTTATTTCAGTCGACTTCAAAAGAAAAACAAAAAAATAAAGAAAAACAATTTACAAGCAAACATAAAAACAAAATTTAAATTACAATGAAAACTATATTTAAAATATTTTTTTTTTTTGATCGACCGAAAAGGTGTCGGCTGAAGCTTATGCTTATTGCGCCGATCCTTTTTACATATCATTTATTTAGCACACAACACATCCCAAAATCATCTTGTGTTCAATGACTAAAGAAAAAGAAGCTAGATTCATTCTGCTTTGTATAATGTAATCTTTTTTTTAAAATAATTTCTTAAAACTAATGGATTTACATGTTTTTAGTTCATCATCGAGACTATTCCACAGTTTAACCCCTTGAACAGACAGACATCTCTGTTTGACATTGGTTCTGATTTGTGGTTTACTGAACATAAGTTTTCCTCTGAGATCATAAGAAGCAGATTTCATCTGAAACAGGTTCTGGACACAGTCTGGAAATTGATTATTTATTATTTTAAACATTATTTTGGCTATTCTGAATTCCAAGTCATTAAATTGTAATAGGTTGGAATTCATAAATAACTTGTTTGTTGGCTGATAATAATCTGTTTTATTTATAATTCGTATGGCACGTTTTTGCAGACTAACAATTGGTTTTATTATTGTTTTGTATGTATTTCCCCAGATCTCTACGCAATAAGTCATGTATGGCACTATTAGAGACTGGTACAGTATGTTTAGGGCCTTTAAATCAAGAATGTGTTTTGTTTTAGACAGAATAGCCAGAGTTTTAGAAATGTTTGATTTTATATAGGTTATGGGATTTCCAACTGATTTTGTGGTCAATGATGACGCCTAAATTTTTTATTTCATTTACTGAATGTAGATGAATGTAGGTGTGTTTGTGTGTAAAGGGTTGGGATGGTGAGAGGGTGAATTCGGGGGTGTGGCATTTTGCATATAACACTCAATCTGTCCCTTCAGTCCTCACTCGCTTGATCTCCTTTTCTTTCACTTCTTGCTCACCGTGAACTTCTGGAACACCATGTCACGTAAGAGACTTTATATTTTTTCTCTGCTGCCTTAAAGTGAACCAATTATCTGCACTGTAATGTAGTGCACTGCTGCACTATTGCTGTATTTGATGTGTTAAGCATTCTTGCAGCCTTCATTTTCTGATATTGAGTTATTGGCTAGTTCAGTTTATAGAGTACAATTGGGCTAAAGGCACATCTTAAGAAAAATTTGCTTTTCACTACTCCCATAGTGTATGATAGCAGAAAAAATATATATGTTTTTTATTTAACATTGATGGAGTAACTGAGATTTTGTATGAAAATAAATCATAAAAGTGGTTTGTTTGCTTGTTTGTTTGTTTGTGTGTGTGTGTGTTTGTTTGTTTGTTTAAAAATCGTATAAATAAATGAGGTGGCAAGGTGGGCCTTTTGCCACAGACACGGGGTAAAACCATGGCACAACTTGTATTTTTAAAAATTTAAGATTCTGAAAGCACTGAATGAGATCCCATAACAATTTAATATACCTTTACAGTAAAAAATAAATATGGCATTTTATTATATAATATGATTAATATCATATTTTTAAATATGATGGTTTCATTATATGGTGATTCTCTCTAAAATGGACACCCACCTTGATAAAGACTAAACATCTGAATATTTCCATGTCATGTCAAGAAATGGATAAGTCCGCCAGCTATTTATTATCATGTTAGGCTAATCATTGTGCCTTTCGCCCCAACAGCAGGGGCGCCTTTTACTCTAAATACCATACTTTTACATATTCTTCCGTTATTGACAAACTGTTGTACCTTGAACAAAATTGAAAAATCATTAAAAAAATACTCAATTTGATCAATTCTCTTTTGCTACATAAATCTACAACATTTTGAAAAACAATAAATATTAGATCAAATCAGCACAAAAAAAAAAAAAAAAAAAAAACTGCGTTGCTGTCCCGCCCCAGGATGGCATCAAGGATCAGCCAAATTTCACGTGCCTCATCAAAAGCGGTTGTTAAGAAAAGTGCTGAGCTGAATTCTGGGTTTAAAAGACTCAAATGTGCCTTTTTAACCCGGTGCACATTTAGCCCTGTTGTACCCTATGTTAAATATTTTTCAACCATTAATTGTTTGGTAGATATGTCTTTTGTCAATTTTAACGCAATATAAGAGTTTGTGTGTTGGGAAGAGGAAGCATGTTGGTGGTGGATCAAATGACAAAATCGAGTAGATCTCTTTCCTTCCTTCTTTCTTATATCTTTCACTTCTGTCTTAATTAAAGAGTGTGTGTGTTGGCCGTGATCAAAACTGTTGTTTTTAATCCCCCCTTTTCTGACAACTCCCACTCTTTAGACAATTACTGGTCCATCCCTTCTCTCCTCCTTCTGATGTTTAACTCCAGAGGGGTGTAACTTTAACCATTTGTTATGCTGGGCATGACATTTCATATATGTGTATTTTTGACATCTCCACTATTAATAATTCTGGATGTTGTGGACACCTTTGTTTGATTATTGTTATTAATGGCGAACCTATTTTGTATCACTCTAATTTCACAGAAACACAGCAAGCAATGGCTCAGCTGACTTCAGTCTTTCATAAATACTCAGGAAAGGAGGGAGATAAGCACACCCTGAGCAAAGGCGAGCTGAAGAACCTGCTCACCGCAGAGCTGGGAGACGTATTTGGAGTGAGTCTCTGCGTAATTGTTTCATACATTGAACATTTGAAATATAATTTCTCATAGACATTTTTGATAAAAGTTAGGTATTAAAATGGCTCTTTTCTATAATTAAAAAAATTAATTGTATTTCATTGTAAATTTAATTAAGGTTCATTCTTAATTTTCATAATATATTTTTGAGCGAATAAATATGGGCCGTTTGATTCATCACTGCACTGATCGTGTCTCTGATTACGCTTTTGTGTTGTGTTTGTTAAAGAAAACCCAAGACAAGGCAGCTCTGGACAAAATATTTAAGGATCTGGATGTAAATGCTGATGGTGTTGTGGACTTCCAGGAGTACGTCACCCTGATCGCCTCCGTCACTATGCTTTGCAATGAATCCTTTAAAAAGAGTAAATAACTTTGTCCGGTTGCACTTTATTTTACAGTACGTGCACTTACCTAAGGAAGTACTGGGTAATATAAGGTTAATATAACTACATGGGTTAAGGTTAGGTTTTAGTTGTAGGTTCAGGGTAATTAGTTATTTGCAGTTTCTATAATGAGTGCATGTACATGGGGAACAGGACTGTAAAATAAAGTGCTACACTTTGTCCTTACAGAATTTTTTTGTCTGTAAATTTATGGCACATCTGGAAAAAAAAGAATAAAGTTTTTTAATGTTTTTAAATAACTGACAATTTGTGGGCGTGAGTATTCATCTCTGGAAATGTGTGTTTGTGGCTGCAGATAGGGCTTAGATTAAGCCGGAATAAGGCCTTAGTTCAATTAGGAAATTAAAGTAGATTTTATAAATGTGAAAAAAAAAAAAAACATTACTGGTGTACATCTTGAGACAAAACAACTGACATATTTTAAGATGTGTCAGTGCAAGTTGCTTTCAGTTCAGACAGTTCAAACTTGCATTTTAGTCTGAGACTAGCTTAAGCCTTGTCTGTGAAACCGGCCAACAGTCTTTGTGCATCATTCCTGAATCCCAGCCCATTGCTTTGAGTGTGAGCAGCTGATGAGAGTACACACACACACACACACACACACACACACACACACACACACACACACACACACACACACACACACACACACACACATATATAAATAAATTATATTATGGAGTGTTTTAGTGTAACTGGTTTATTGTCTGCGTTGTGGGTTTTTTCTGGATTAAATAAATAAACTGACGGCAACAGGGTTGACCCTTCATTTACTCTGATAATGAGATAAAAAACAGTCAATGTTTGTCTTCCTTCGCCCTTTACATTTCTCTCCCATGCAAACACAATGCAGAAAATTCATTAAACTTAAAGCGGAAGCCTAAAAAAATAATCAAACATGGAAAATAATGTCATAACTATGATTTATAAGAAGATTGTAAGTATAAAAGTGATTTTTAAGGCAAAGATTAAATTAAATTAATCAGAGCTTATTAGAAACCTACCACTATGCAAACACAATCAATGCAGGAAAGAGCAGGAGCAAAGACAGGAAATTAAGATTAACATGCAGTCGGGAAGTTAAAGGGGAAGATGCATTGCACACATATGGTCATGTATACATTTAAACATTTTTGTGTAATTCGATATATTAAACGTGAAGAATACGTTCCATTCCCGTTACATCAACACATATTGGGTTTTTTTCTGGGAAACCGGTCATTTATAGACTTTGTTTAGTGCTTTTTAGCACAAGTTCACCAATTCAGTGATCTGACAAGTTGCGAATATCCCATAAATATTTTCTCTAAAGAATCTGGTCTCAACCTTAATATTAGCAAATGTGAGATATTTCCACTTAGGGGTGTTAACCTTGAAGAAATTGATGGAATCCCTGTCAAGGCGGTGTCACATATATTTTATAAAGATTAATCATATCGTGCTTCTCTTAACTTTAATCCGATTATCAACAATACAAAAATAAAGTTTGACTCTTGGTTGCAGAGAGATTTATCCATTTATGGTCGTGTCTTATTGTCTAAATCTGAAGGTTTTTCAAGGTCTGCTGCATATATCTTCCAATCTCTATTTGTACCCAAGACATTTACCAAAGAATTTGACATGTTGTTATTTGATTTTGTTTGGAAAAACAAACCTCATTATTTAAAGAAAAATATATATGCAATCCATATCGATCAGGGTGGTTTGAATGTTGTGGATTTTACAACTTTGAACAGCTCTTTTAAAATAAATTGGCTAAAATGTTTTATATTTTCCCTAACCATTTAATTAATCTTGGTGGTATAATTTTTTTCCTTACATGCAGTTTTGATATTAGCAAAATCATTGTTTATCTAATTTTCACAAGCAAGTCCTTTTGACATGGTGTTTGGCTTTTGAACATAACTTCTCTCCTCACTCCTTTTTTATTTGGAATAATAAGTAGGCCTATATTACACACCAAAGAAAAACTTTATTTTTTAGACATTGGTTTGAGTCTGATATAGCATTAGTTGGTCAGTTGTTGAATTCTGATGGTCAGTTTGAGTATTACTGAACTATGTCTGAAATGTAAGTGTCATATTTCTGTTAAAGAATATTGTATTGTCATAAATTCTAGTTCTCCCAAAATTGTATCTCTATTCAGAAATCAGGGCACTTGGTGTAACACTAGGAAGTAAAGTCTCCAAACATTTGTTTTTAGATAAATTTCATTTAATTAATGATAAATGCATAACCAATCGATCAGATCTCTTTTTGTTAATATCTCTTCTCCTCCATCTAAATTTGTTTGGGTTAATATGTTTCCTTCTTTTGAGTGGGACAATTTTGAGGGAGTTCTTAGTCTGTATTGTGTAACAAATAAAACCAAAGGAGTGTCATTTAAAATTGTTTCATTCGAGTTTTCATCTGGATATTGATTACAACTGCTGTTTTTGTAATTGTGAAAGAGAGTCTATTGTGCACTTATTTTTTGAATGTCTGTTCATCAATCTTTTGGTATGAGATGTCAATTTAGGTGTTAAAATTAACTGAAACCTATAGTCTTAAATTTGCCATCTGTTTTACTTCATACAAATGAATATGACTTTTCCAAAAGTAAAATATGTTATCGATTTGTTTTTGTAATAGGAAAATGTTATATTCATCAAACTAAATGGAGTAACTCAAAACCCAAGTTTGCTAATTTTAAAGCAGCCTTTAAAATGTATTTACACTGTAAAAAAAATTGCTGCGATTATTTAGCACAACTTAAAATCCAACATTGTTTCAACTTTAAAAAGTATGTGTTCAAGCTTGACTTAAAATATTAAGTTTAGTTAACTTAAGTTTAGTTTGGGTAAGTTGGATATTTAAGTTATCTCAACAAATTTTAACTAATCGCAGCCACATTTTTTACGGTGTAGAATCTGTAAATTTTTTAAAAATGGAAAAGCCCAAAGATCTGTATCTGTGCTAAATTAATTTAATATGTTTGTGATGCCCTTTATTTTTAAGTTTTTTTTATTATTATTGTTGTTTCAAATAGTTCTTACCAAATGTGAAAATGTGTAAAAGAAATGGCAAGAACTTGATACTGCATTCTGTAATGTTTTGAAAATGCAAGAAAAAAAAGAAGAAAAAAGCCTAACATTAAAGTCGGCATGAAATCAAAATTGACCCTATTTACTTTGTTAGCCAATATTACTAGTCTCGTGGTGAACAATTAATCCGTGCAAGTTAATACACGAAAAAAAATTGTTTGCCAAAGTTATCTTTAAAGTTAGATCAAAGTCTGAAAAGTTACTTCCGGGTCTGGAATGGCGTTCTTTTCTGATGACGTAGGTTTGACGGCTTGGGTTGGTTAAACGCTTAACCACTCCCCTCAAACCGTTACTCTGATATGGGCGAGAGATGGAGAGGAGGAGCGCTAAAGTAAAACCCTGCCCTCTGTTCAATATTCCGTTTCACTCGGAAATGCGTCACAACAGTTGAGAAAAGTCGTTTGCAACTTCCGGTTCACGCGGACTTTAATCTTCACTGCAGGCAGCTCATGCAATATTTGAGAGAAAATGTCTCCATCTTGTGGTGGCTCTTATAAGGGATCTTTGAGTTCTCATGTTCCGTTCAGAACTTTAATCTTAACGAATTAATTTGTTGTTATAGCATAAAAAGTTGTATTCATTTCAATTTCAGGTTACTTACTATATTTGTGTATTATTAACCAGGTAGAAACACCACATTGTTTTCAAAGCTGATTTACAAAGAATAATGTATACAGTGCCTGAAATTTGTATATTTTAGACACATTTTTTTCACTCGATGTAATTGTGTTTTGCAGTTTTTTAAAGAAGCCATGTGTAAAAATTGAGGTAAAAATATCCAAAAAATGAGCTACACGCATCAAAAGAATGAGAAGAAATAAGGGCAATGATGTCATTAAAAAAATGTCAAGTTATAGTGCTGCAGAGATATCAACCTTAATTAGCATTAGCATTACTAGCCACGGCCCGACAGGTGTCGTAATACCAGTTTCGGCCATGGGAGGCGGTATGCGGGGCACATAACCACCAGCCAACCTGCAATACACGAATAACTCGCACGGCTTGTGGGCGTACTTGAACCTGATGTCTATCGTGTGGAAAGTACAGCCCACTACTTCATTTCAATTCAGGGAAGAGAGCGGAAGGATGGCTGAAGCCTTTGGCAAGAGACCCCTACAACCACCGCGCTCTGAAGCACAAATCAGATCAGGTTCACGTGCGCTGTCTGATGTTTACTGCATCACTCGGCATGGAGAGGTTGGGTAAAGTAATAATTACAAGAGCTTCACGGTTATCAGATACAAGCATTCAACTGCCCTGTAGTATATTTATATATAAATATAGATTATTTGTGTTTGTGCACGTGATATCAGGAAGCAATGTAATAACGTTACCTGTAATACACACATGATGGCGATGCGCAAATCGAGTGTGTGTGTGTGTCACAAATCATTATTGTTTCTTCAACTTATTAAAATATCTTACTTTACTGCAAATATCTGTTTCTGCTTCTTTATCATATTTATAGTGTGTGATTTATAAAATACCATATCCTACATCACATATTTTGATATGTGAGGTATACTGCCCCCATCTGGTATGGAATGTGGAGTATGAATTGATTTTTTTTGCCAGACAATTACACATGGCACCTTTAAAGAAGAGTGCCTTACAAACACCTCAATATACAAAAAAACAAACAAAGGTTACACACAGGCTGAGTCCGAAATCACATACTCTCTAGCTACTTATTTGTATGGGTGGGAGGGGGGTTGCTGGATGGCAGAGGGCGGCTAAAAACACATTAATTGCGGAGATATCAACATAAATAAATACATAATTTTACATTTTAAATAGATTTTTATTAGTGCTGTCAATAGATACAAAAAATTACTAGATTAATCACACTTTTTTTCTGTGATTAATCACGATTAATCACAATTTTTAAAAAAGTGCGTTTTTTTATTATATTTGGCAACTGGACAACCTTGGAATAATATATTGATGTGATTATTCATATAACGAGGTTTGGGCCATGCAAATTACGGGAGTTTCACTTTCACAAGAAAAATAGCTAAATGGGAGGGGGGCAGAGATGGGTGTGAAATACGGGAGACTCCCGGTAAAAACGGGAGTGTTGACAGGTATGCATTTAGTAGGGTAGTATGGCATCATATTACCTTTATAATTATACGATTCCAAAATTATTCATAAATAATGCTCTTTTTTTTTTACCAAAAAAAAATTAGATGCCTATTCTCAGATAAATGAGGCCTACGATTAATCAGATGCAAATAGAAATATAAAACCAGTCCCAATTGAAAGAGAAAAAGTAGACAAAAAGATTGAATCCAATATTGGGTGATAATATAGTATTATGAGTGATTTATAAGCTATTTGTTGTAGGCCAGTCATTTTTTACCGGGAACATCACAAGTGTTATAGGGTTTTGAACACAACACAAGGGTTAAATGAATAAGTAAACATACAAACATAAATTATGTTATTCTAATTAAGAAATAATTTTCTAAAAAAATATTTTGAGAAAATGGATATGAAGTTATTTAATGAGCTTCCTCACTTCACCTGCGTTTCCCACTTCTCTGACAGCACCTTTCTTCAGAAATGTTGAAATCGTTGAAATCTTCCCCTCTGTTGTAGAAGGATTATTTTGTTGCTGCTGAAATCACAGAACAATTTTTATCAATATTTGTTTACCATTGTGCTAGTTTCAGCCAATTTTCTTGCTCCATATAAGATACGTCACCGATTAACAGTAGGCTACGTTTATGTTAAATACATAAAGTTACGTTTATGATAAATAAATTAGCTCACTTCCAAGCAAAATCTTTATAAAACTATCAAAACTTCTCATCTACACATAAGATGTGATTAAAAGCCCAAACTTTCATAAACAATAGCTCAAGCTATAAAGTTACCCTACACGTTAGTACACGTTAGCTCTTCTGAAAACGATTGAGATGCTATAGAGAGGACTTTTTCGAAAACACTAAACCATTTCTATAAAGTAAATATTCAACAGAAGCGTGTCAATTACAAAGTGTCAAGAACAGTTGTGTGTATTATTTGTGTGATTTTATTTTAGAGACTCAACTCACCTGGAAGCAGTTAAAACAACAGCGAGAGAAGGAGTTTTGCTGCTGTCAGTTGCAGTGGTGCGGTGCCGCGCCGTTTCCATGGCAACTCATCTCCGCTCCAGTGTTTGAAGCATAGACTGTAAAAAAAATATGGACGTAGTGTCCGTGACGTCACCCGTAGGTTTCTGAAGAGCATTTTTGAAGCCTAAAGTGGGCGGAGCCGGCCGTCGCCATCTTGGCCTCGCGTCACCGCTCGTCACTCCCGGATAACAGAATATGGGCAAAGAGGCGGAGCTGAGGAGCCGGGCTATCTGAAACCACACCCACCTAGCGCGACGTTATGGAGTTAGCAGGCTTGGGAGCTAATGCAATATGCTACTCACAATACCAAGTCTGCGACTGCACACGGGCTCGCGCTAAAGTGACACTGACAGTTGATGATTAAAATCTGAATGGCAATTAAAAGGTCCTGTTTTTGCCCTTCGAAATATTGTAATAGTTAAAAGACATAGCTACAAGTGAGACTGTGTATCGCGATTCTGTGCAGCTAAGTTATTCTGCTTGTTGAAAATGTATTATGCAGTAACTTTACAATATTAGGCTACTCTGAGAGTGTGTGTGACCGTGATTATGTGCATACATGTCAGTCACTCTTTATTACAGTCTATGGTCCGTCAGCGCGGCATCGCTCGTCAAGTTCGTAGAGAGCTTTATTATTCAGTCGATTTTAAATTCTGATTTTGGCCGCATCGCAATTCTCAAATGGGTCAAAACATAGATATACTACCTATGAAGTTAAAGTAAATGCGCTAGAAATACGCGCTCATTCAAGGATGTGCATTTATTGCATGAACGGAGAAACACAGACACCTGCAGGATTTCATCTGACGGTACATAAGCATGTTATAATCTGGTCCAGAGCAACAGCACCGCAGAACGAGTGTAGCCTTTATATCTATAGACGTTTTTAAATCTGAAAACTCCAAAAAGCAACGAAATTGTCAGACATCACATCCATTAGTGCATGTTCACAGAGGAGAACGACTGGAATACAGCGCTGGCCAGGCGCGCGGGAAGTCATTTTCGACAGGGGGTGGTGGCGGCGGCGGCGGGGTGGGGATACTGACACACAATCAAAGACAGTAGTTTATTCCCCGTGCTATACAGTTCTGCAGGCAGGGGCGTTTGTTTATAAAACAGGGTGGGTCGTTAGGCAGCTTAGGGGGGTTCGGGGGCATGCTCCCCCGAGAAATTTTGGATTTCTCGGACCTACATATGTGCATTTTAAGGTGTTTGAAGGCCAACAAATTGGAATACAATAGAAGCAAATAATGAATAAAAATACGTTTATTTGTATTATGTACAAACTTTTGTTTCGTCATGTTTTCATAGCTCAATAGCGTTTCGGTGTGCTCAGATGTGCGGTCGCTAGGAAACATGCACAGACGCGCGCGGACATGGATTTCTGTCGCGCAGGAATGTTTATTTTAAAACAACCACAAGTAGATTAAGTGTTCATAAACCGCATAACGGCCAAAAAAAGGCCTAAGTGCCACAAAGTAACAGACTATGCAAATCTGTCTTATCCGAGGGACATTCTTAACGCTTAACGATCCTTTATATAAATCTGGGCCTGCATGGCGGCAGGAAAAAGACGCAGAGATGTAAGACACCGTGTCTCTACCTTACGATGATTTCGGTACACGAAAGGTACCGGGAAGCGGGAAGTTCGCCGGCGGGAACTACAGTAGCTTGTCCTGCTCGTAGTAGTTGCGCAACTTGTGTGTGGGCCGTGAGTGTGCGTGCTGCGTAGGCGCGTCAAGGCACATCTGATTGGCTAATACTACACACTGAAGATAAATTAAATAATTTTTAATTAAATAATAACTAAAATGATCCATCTCTTCATCCCACACACCAAACGTGACATACAAAATGTCGTGGAACAGAAACAACAACCAGAAATATTTATAAGCTATCATTTTATTGTCATCACAGTTTGCCAAAGCGGGTGCTGCAGCACCCCTAGTTCCCGCGTCCATGGCGCTGGCTGTTCTCTCGAACGACACTCGACGAAAAACGGCGGAATCTAAAGCTGTGGGCGAGGTAATGGGTGTATTAAATTATATGAAATAATCCCGAATAAAAGCACAAACACGGCAGAGATGGCAAGTTCAGCAGCTGGAATTTGCTGAAGTGAAGTGACTGCTAACCGGCTAGCATTTACATCAGCGGGAATCCGCCTGTCACTCAAAAGTGGACACACCCTTAATTTTGCAGAACTTTAAATATTAATCAACTACACGGGCGAGTTATAAAAAAATGCACCCCCCTCACAGTTGTTATGAAGGGCAAAGTTAGCTTTATAGACCAAAGCCACAGAGAGAACCAGGCTGTAAACATGTTTTGTTCTGCTGTAAAGTTGGGCATTTTAACATGCGGGGAGATACAGACCTGACTCTCTTCTGCAGCCAGCCTCAAGCGGCCAGTCGATGAATTGCCGTTTAATTCACTTCCGTGTTGGTTTCAAGAGAGAGACAGGGAGGTTGCCGCTTGGTTCGAACAAATTCCAGCTGCTGAACTTGCCATCTCTGCCGTGTTTGTGCTTTTATTCGGGATTATTACCTCGCCCACAGCTTTAGATTCCGCCGTTTTTCGTCGAGTGTCGTTCGAGAGAACAGCCAGCGCCATGGACGCGGGAACTAGGGGTGCTGCAGCACCCGCTTTGGCAAACTGTGATGACAATAAAATGATAGCTTATAAATATTTCTGGTTGTTGTTTCTGTTCCACGACATTTTGTATGTCACGTTTGGTGTGTGGGATGAAGAGATGGATCATTTTAGTTATTATTTAATTAAAAATTATTTAATTTATCTTCAGTGTGTAGTATTAGCCAATCAGATGTGCCTTGACGCGCCTACGCAGCACGCACACTCACGGGCCCACACACAAGTTGCGCAACTACTACGAGCAGGACAAGCTACTGTAGTTCCCGCCGGCGAACTTCCCGGTACCTTTCGTGTACCGAAATCATCGTAAGGTAGAGACACGGTGTCTTACATCTCTGCGTCTTTTTCCTGCCGCCATGCAGGCCCAGATTTATATAAAGGATCGTTAAGCGTTAAGAATGTCCCTCGGATAAGACAGATTTGCATAGTCTGTTACTTTGTGGCACTTAGGCCTTTTTTTGGCCGTTATGCGGTTTATGAACACTTAATCTACTTGTGGTTGTTTTAAAATAAACATTCCTGCGCGACAGAAATCCATGTCCGCGCGCGTCTGTGCATGTTTCCTAGCGACCGCACATCTGAGCACACCGAAACGCTATTGAGCTATGAAAACATGACGAAACAAAAGTTTGTACATAATACAAATAAACGTATTTTTATTCATTATTTGCTTCTATTGTATTCCAATTTGTTGGCCTTCAAACACCTTAAAATGCACATATGTAGGTCCGAGAAATCCAAAATTTCTCGGGGGAGCATGCCCCCGAACCCCCCTAAGCTGCCTAACGACCCACCCTGTTTTATAAACAAACGCCCCTGCCTGCAGAACTGTATAGCACGGGGAATAAACTACTGTCTTTGATTGTGTGTCAGTATCCCCACCCCGCCGCCGCCGCCACCACCCCCTGTCGAAAATGACTTCCCGCGCGCCTGGCCAGCGCTGTATTCCAGTCGTTCTCCTCTGTGAACATGCACTAATGGATGTGATGTCTGACAATTTCGTTGCTTTTTGGAGTTTTCAGATTTAAAAACGTCTATAGATATAAAGGCTACACTCGTTCTGCGGTGCTGTTGCTCTGGACCAGATTATAACATGCTTATGTACCGTCAGATGAAATCCTGCAGGTGTCTGTGTTTCTCCGTTCATGCAATAAATGCACATCCTTGAATGAGCGCGTATTTCTAGCGCATTTACTTTAACTTCATAGGTAGTATATCTATGTTTTGACCCATTTGAGAATTGCGATGCGGCCAAAATCAGAATTTAAAATCGACTGAATAATAAAGCTCTCTACGAACTTGACGAGCGATGCCGCGCTGACGGACCATAGACTGTAATAAAGAGTGACTGACATGTATGCACATAATCACGGTCACACACACTCTCAGAGTAGCCTAATATTGTAAAGTTACTGCATAATACATTTTCAACAAGCAGAATAACTTAGCTGCACAGAATCGCGATACACAGTCTCACTTGTAGCTATGTCTTTTAACTATTACAATATTTCGAAGGGCAAAAACAGGACCTTTTAATTGCCATTCAGATTTTAATCATCAACTGTCAGTGTCACTTTAGCGCGAGCCCGTGTGCAGTCGCAGACTTGGTATTGTGAGTAGCATATTGCATTAGCTCCCAAGCCTGCTAACTCCATAACGTCGCGCTAGGTGGGTGTGGTTTCAGATAGCCCGGCTCCTCAGCTCCGCCTCTTTGCCCATATTCTGTTATCCGGGAGTGACGAGCGGTGACGCGAGGCCAAGATGGCGACGGCCGGCTCCGCCCACTTTAGGCTTCAAAAATGCTCTTCAGAAACCTACGGGTGACGTCACGGACACTACGTCCATATTTTTTTACAGTCTATGGTTTGAAGTCGACTCGAATGTTCACCATAGACTGTAGATGTTCACGCGCACGCCCATACAAACGCGTCAAAGTCACGCAGCATCTACAAACATAGAACCTTACTTGAATAAAAATCTCCTTATTAAATCATACATTTAAAACTCATTTTGAAGTTCTGACCCCTTCATAGGTGCAAATTACCACTCCTGCACGTGATAGTGGGACAATTATGGCACTTTTATCATTTCTGATTTTTTTATTGTTGTTTTTACGATCACTGAAGCCCCATATTTCCTTTGAACACGTGCTTAAAATGCTCAAAGGCAGTATTTTTTTATACCACCAACACTTTGCTTTTGATATAGATACTAGGCCTAGACGCTAGATGGTGCTAAAAATAACGTCTTCTGCAGGGCACATCCTTGCTGCCTGAGTAACTTTGATGAAAAAGAAATTACAATTTGTAAATTACAAATGAATCAATGTAATAATTTTGGCCACTGTTTTGAGATAGAAAGAGAAATAATTATTGTGACATAAATGTATTAATTTGTGAGGTGACAGGAGAACGCTTAACAAATTGTGGGTGTCACGTTTTCTCACAGGACCTCAAATTTAAAACGCAGCTTTTAGTTAAACATAATTTTATAGCAAAATTCCAACATAAAAAGGGCGTGATCCAGTAACGGGTTATATTTACATAAATGTTTAATTTATCTGACCGTTATTAAAAAATGGATTAAAAGTGCAATTCATTGAAATAAAAATAAAAAATCGCATTAAAGGGCCGAAATTCTTTCAAAAAGTAACTGTTGGCAATACTTTTTTATTTCGTAAAGGAAAAGCACTGAATAAATTTGGTTTGGAATAAATTAGACTAATTGGAAATTTGACTAATTGACTAATTTAATAAAAAATGATTATATTATTATAAGAATATAATCTATATGAAATATATAGTATTAATAGAACTGGAATCTATGCAAAACATGCAGTGAAATTAAACTACATATCCCATGGTGCACTGCTTTGTTGTTACGTGACATAAGTAACTTTCAAGGCACGCAAATGCAGCAGTGTCCCGTGATGGGGGCGGTTTGGCGTCAGTCTTTCCCGTCTGGAGTCTGACGCACTCCGCCAGCCAATAATAAGCTCATGTAGCACTTCGGCGCCCGTACCCGCTGTGGAGGCAGGATTTCTTCAAATAAAGATGGCAGATGTTGTCGAAGGAGATGGTACTCGCTCCGCTGCCCCTTCCACGCTTCACTCGGCGGCTCGTAACGGCTCCGGCATGAGCTCGGCGACTTGCGCCGGCGGCCTCGTCGCGACCACGGTCACCTCCGGGCCTCAGCTGGTCCGCATCGTCAAGTCGGATTCGGGCTACGGCTTTAACGTCCGCGGTCAAGTGAGCGAAGGAGGGCAGCTGAGAAGCATCAACGGCGAACTTTACGCCCCGCTGCAGCACGTCAGCGCCGTGTTACCGGGCGGTGCGGCAGATCGAGCTGGAATCTCAAAGGGGGACCGTATTCTTGAAGTGTAAGTTTATATATAAATAATCTGTGGACGCGCGCGAGCAGCCGCTTAACCGCGCTGTCCACCGCCAGTGCCGCCCCTTATTAGACTGAAAGGGACCTAACGTTAATTCGGTTTGAAAAAATAACAGCGGCGAAAGGCAGCAGTGTTTTTGAGACACTTAAAGGCTTCCGATAAGAGAAATCACGCTGTAATCCAGTACAACTGCTAACCTGGCTAATAAGTGGGTTGAAGTATATTGGATTGAGTAGCTGAAAGTTAGCCAGCCATGTCACTGCAGTACTACATATCATCTGTGAAGTCTCGAAATATACAGTATATTCAAAATGTATAACACTTATATGGCATACAAATCCAACAGTGCTTCCCTCAAAACATATCTGTCCACTTGATTACAGTTAGGTGAAGGATTTCATATTCTAAACACATCAGAGCTTGTCATTCAAACATCTAGCATTCACAATCATCCCATATCGTTTAAGTTTTTAGCAAACATTGTTATTATTAACCTGACTTTATTAACTAATTTCAAGGCCACCTAATTGCATACAGTCACAGAACTGGCTTTGTTTGTTTTCACAAATGCAGGCCCCCATTATTCATTATGTCATCATTCACTGACCCTCATGCTTTCCCAAACCTTTATGACTTTTTCATAGACCAGAACGACAGCTTGACTTTCATTTACTGTATGGAAATAAAGATGAATTAAAAAAGTGAATGGAGGCTGTCTTATGTTACGTTCCTCTGAAGAAAATAACTCATCCAGGTTTGGAACAACATGAGGGTGAGTAAATGATCATCCTTTTAATTTCCGGCCAAACCATCCCTTTAACGTGTCTTTGTACACAATATCTCTGCCTGTCATATGCATCGGTGTATGTCTCTGCGTGAATGGCTGCTTCATTTCCACCAGATAAAGGAGGTTTGTGTTTGGACGCGTTTGTCTTCATTGCAGATTCAGGTCACATACAGCACCATGAACAGACAAGCTCTCTCATTCCTTCTCATCTTGACTGCGCACTGTTCTGAGCAATACTGGGTCAAAATCGAAATGAATCTCAGCGGACAATTGGGCGAACAATAGCTTTTATTCGCACACTCCTCAGTGATCGGCACATACTTTTTATAACCGTGGTGATCTAAAACATTTGCAGCATGATTATGTAACTGCAGACTTGTTGTCTGTGGACTACATTAGAGGATGTCTGTTAGGAGGAATATGTCTGGGTTGTTTTTTGTTGCGATTTATTATTTGTTCATGGTATTGTGTCTAATCTGCACTGGAGCGGTTCCGGATGCATGTTAATATTCACAGGGCACCTCATTGATGCTGGCATAGGTTGCCATGGTGACGAGTGGTTTCCGTGGCGTTGAAGGTGACAGAGCTCAGCATCAGCATCAGCCAGTGTAAACTTAAGACAGAGAGGGAGGCAAAACATTCTCATCTATCTTATAAACTCCACCTCCTTTTGTACTGTTCGCGAATGTTTTAATATTACACCTGACGTTCTATGTGCAGTAGAAACAAAACGCAAAGTTTTGCAAAGCACCCTCAGAGACATGCACCCCAAATCGATAGGAATGGATACATTACATATACATTTTCTTCATTTGAATAATCCCGACATCTATTCGTAAACTCCAAATAGAAAATGTTTACACTATGCCTATTTTTAGTGGCTGCATTAAAACGTGTACAAATCTGCTCGCCCTGCATTCCACTGAAATAATTAACTTAACTGCATAATTTGAGCCTTATTATATTAATAGTTTTGTAATATATGTAGTTGTGAATGTGAGTTTGCATTCTCTATGTGAAAAAAAAAGAAGACTGTGTACTTCAAAATAATGGCGAGACATGATTTACGTATTTTCTTTCCTGATTCACAAACAAATGACTATGAGCCGGTACGTTTTGATGTAACCAAAAAGGTTTAACATTACAAATATGTCTTGATTCTCGGAACGAATGACTCTGAGCCAGTTCTTTTAATGAACAGGTCAAAAAGACAAGTTGCCGGGTTTTGATCATTTTGTAACTTTGGCCAAAATATGTCCGTTGTCCATAGCATAGTGGTGTATGAAACAGAAGTCACTTTCAAACCAAGCAGCTTTCTGTTGGTCGTCATGATGAATTTACGTTACCAACTTGTGAACATTTCGTGGAGATTTTTTTTTTTTTCGTCCTCATGCAAAATTCCAGATCCCATGGATTCCTATATTGAAACAACTGAATTTGTGAAGATTCATTGAACATCTTCTGCAATGTGACTGCACCTTTAGCGGAGAGAGAGGAAAAAAAACCCCTCAAATATGCCCCAATTGAATCAGAATCAATTCAAGAACTTTGTATAATTAGTTTGTAAATCTGTATCAATACCCAGACCTTTAAATTGCTCAATCTTCTGTGCTCCCCAGTTACCATGTTATGAACGTCTAAAAGAATGTCATGTCAAACATATAATGGAGGGCTCAGCTTTCAGAAAGTGAACTGGGCGGTCTGGAAGCAGGTTAACGTACTCTCTTGTATTTGATACAGCATGGGTTCTCAATTCTGGCCCTCAAAGTCCACTTAGTTTTGATCCCTCTTGATATTTCCTGCCTGTAGCTTTTTAGTAATCTTGAAGATCTCAATTAGCTTGTTCAGGTGTGTTTGAGTTGGAGCTAAACTCTGCTAGAAAGTGGACCTCGAGGGCCAGAGTTGAGAACCCTCATGATTGTGTCATAAAGAGAGAGATGGTGTCTACGTTAACCAGCTAGATTGGTCAAATTGAGATGTTTGGTTTTCTTGCTGGCAAGGCATAAACTAACTTTCAGTGGCATCACAGCACTGGTTTGAAAGGAGCAAAAAAAACGTTCCGTCAACTGAACCAAAACTCTCACACCCTTATTGTTGAGTCCTGTAAAGATTAGACCATAAAATAGGAGCTCCAGGAACTCCACATAAGTAGTAATTCAGGATTAAGAGATATCTGATCTGACCTTAACCTTCTAAAAGGTCCTGGTAAGGCAAGATTTAAAGCATTAACCATTTAACGTCACGTTGGTATAAGGTATTGGCTGAAAGTACAAGCTTAAATCTGTAACCAGATCCTTCTCTCTTCTTTTTCGATTTGCAGAAATGGGGTGAATGTGGAAGGGGCCACTCATAAGCAGGTGGTAGATCTCATCCGAGCAGGAGAGAAAGAGTTGGTCTTGGCCATCCTGTCGGTTCCTCAGCCAGAGACGGACAGTCTTGATCCCGGGGACGATGGCTCTTCGCAGTCCTGCTATGACTACAGTGACAAGCAGGCCGTGCCCATCTCAGTGCCCACCTACAAACATGTGGAGCAGAACGGGGAGAAGTTTGTTGTGAGTGTTTTATCCTCTGTCCCTGCTGACGCATGTCTGGTATTTTTCCCCCTGATGATTTCAGTATTATTTAAAAAAGGATTGTGTGTGTGTGTCAGGTCTACAACGTGTACATGGCAGGCAGGCAGTTGTGCTCAAAGCGCTATCGAGAGTTTGCCATCTTGCATCAGAATCTGAAGAGGGAATTTGCTAACTTTGCATTTCCCAAGCTGCCAGGGAAATGGCCTTTCTCCCTGTCTGAGCAGCAGTTAGATGCTCGCAGACGAGGGCTGGAGGAATACTTGGAGAAAGGTAATAGGGAACGATACAGGAAGGAGACGTGAGATGAAAATCTAGAAAATAACTGTTTACAGATGTTTCCAACATTCTTTCTGTGTTTCTCTGCCGTTCCCTCTTCATCTCACCAGTATGTTCTGTTCGGGTAATCGGGGAGAGCGACGTCATGCAGGAGTTTTTGTCGGAGTCTGATGAGGTAAGGCATTGTCTATATTAAGGCTGTCACAGTATCAGATCACAGTAATGACTAATGATATTATTGCAATCGAGTTTGTAACTTCAACTGTATAAAAGCATACAAAAACAACGTACTGTTGATTGGCACTTTATGCAGACTGGGGTGTATCTTGTGTATAAAAGGCAAACAGTGCCTTTCCTTCTGATATCATTTATCCAAAGTTTGCCCTTAGGGTCATCCGATCTTAAGAAAAGTAGGAGGAAGGATAGCTTAGAGGTGGATTTGTGTGATTACAGTCATTCAATGGGTGATTGCAAACGGAAAAGGGAAGTATCTGTGTGTAGGGCTGCGTATCGTTCAAAAGTTTTCTATACCGATACCATGACTTCGATACCGGTTCCTGAACAATACTTTTTTCGATATCAATTTTATAAACAGAAAATGTTATAGCAGAGGCTGTGACATTAATGTGAAGAGGGGGAACAAAACAAAAAAGCTAAACTGGCAGCCAACCTTAAGGATAAGCATAAGCACACTTTACAAGATACCTAGTTTAGTTTAGTTTTTTTTTTGCAGGATGGTTAAATAAAATTTTACTAATCAAATAATTATTAATTGAAATCATTAAACTTGTTCTATTTAACAGCAATTTATTAACAGTTTACACAATTTTTTTTAAATGTATTTTTAACCAGTTCTGTGCTTCCTCGTTTATTTTGTCTATATTCCATTAAAATGGTTTAATCAAAAACATGTCTAATTAATTGAATTAATAAAAACAGCTTAATTTATTAATTTGTAAACAATAATAGGGCCCTATGAAAATGTGTGTGTATTTTAATTTATCTGGTAATCAAATGAAGACATAAAACATTAAATTATCTTTTAATCAAATGCAAGTGCACACACCCTTCAAGTTTTTAACAAAAAAGTGCTACACAACAGAGGTTTACTGTTAAAATTATAACATGGAAGATAATTTGTTTTAATAATAATTGTATTATTATTATTAGTAGTAGTAGTTTTACATTAAGATGTACATTATACTGTAGAAGAGATATATATTTCTATCGAAGTTTCTTTAAGTTAAGTGACTGGTTGCCGTGTAGACCTTCTTCTGTGATGTGGTGATAGTTACTCTTAAATGATATGTTGTCAAAGTGAGAATATTAAACTGCAAAAGGACTATTTATATTTGAATCCTGCATGTTCTATGTGTTTCTATGTCAATGAATGGCGCAGACACGCTGTTCTGTTTACTACACAGCCCGCATGACGCACCATTTGCACCATTCGTTGCATCGCATGCTGTTACCATCAAGCTGGTGCAAACTAGTGTTTTTCCTTGATGTCTCGCCACAGCCAATCACCAGCACTTGATTTGTGCACATCATAATTGCTGCATGTTTATTGTTTCACTGACGTTGACTAGATTAACTCCTCAGGTGTCGAAATTTGGTACCAAACGACAAGGCATTTTATTGATACTCTGGCATCGAGGCAATTCGGCTGGTGCCTAAAAAGTATCAAACTCGATACCCAACCCTATCTGTGTACCATGGGGAATGTCTGGTGCCATTCATCCTCAGTAATCACATGAGCATTCTGTCTGGACATGCACAGTTTGTCTTCTGGGGCAGGGAGGCCAGGCCTGGTTTTAAGCATCTTATGATTATTAAAATGTTTCTTGCCCTGCTTTATTCTATTCCATTTATTCCCTATTTTTGCTATTTCACGCGCAACAGACTGCAGTGATGTATTTTTGTAGGTCAACCCTGAAGTTAGCATCACCCTGGTTCCCTCGACAAAAATGGCTTTTGGATTATTGTGAACTTCACAAATGAACTCAAAGTTTGAGTAAGAATATTTTGCAACTGCAAGGCATGTTTTTCCCCCAAAACTAGTTCAGTGCAAATCCCACCCCACAGCCAATTTCATTGGGTAGCTTAGGGTTTAGTATTTGTTGTAGCATTGCGTAGTCATCAGGACTGTGATTGATGTGACCAAATAAATCTTTAGAATCAGCTGAGGGGTGGAGTTTGTGCTGAAATGGTTTGGGGGGAAAACATAATTGTCCTGCTCAGTGTTCGAATAGTCCCATTTAGCCACTTGTTAATACCCGCCTTTTTCAAGACAAGTAAAAGCTTTTTAATAATCATAAGGGGGTATTACTAATCGATTTTATCTTGTACAACCCCATTTCCAGAAAAGTTGGGACATTTTTGTAAAATGCAATAAAATCAAGAATCTGTGATTTGTTCTTGCACCTTTATTTAACTGACAAATGTACAAAAAAAATATTTCCTATCTTTTCACTCACCAACTTAATTTTATTTTGTAAATATAAACAATTTTTGATGGCTGCAACACATCACCTTTGTCTTGAATTGAGGATACTAATTGTTGCAGTTTTGCAAGTGTAATCTTTGCCCAATCTCGTCTGATACAAGACAGCTGCTCAACAGTCTGTGGTCATCGTTGTTGTCTGATTCTCCTTTTCATGATGGGTCATACATTTTCAATAGAGACCAATCTGGACTGCAGGCATATCCCTTCTATGGTGCAGAGTGTCTAAAAACCACTCAGTTTTAGCATGTGCAGAATGAGGCCTGGCATTGTCTTGCTTCCCAGGAGAGATGTCATCTTGATGACAGTTTGTCTCTGTAATCCAAATGTATGCCTCCATGTCAGTGGTGGTACCTACACACAAATGCAAGTTACCCACACCGCTTACACTGATTCACCCCAGTGAATCTGGTTGGTCCCTTTCGTCTTCGACTGAGAACGCGATGTCCATTTTTTCTAAAACGAGCTGAAACGTGAACTCATCTGACCACAGCACACATTTTCATTGTCCTCTAGTGTCTAGAGTAGACCATCTGAGATGAGCTCGTGCCAGAGAACTCGCCAGCATCTCCATTCTCCACATAGAATAGATGTATTGCTTTCTCCTTGCTTTCCACTCTTCAAGTGGCATTCCATGATTCAGCGTCAGACTGTTCAGTGAAAACGGTTTTCCAAAATATTCCCGAGCCAATGTGGCTGAATTGAACACAGTTGCATGATGGTTTCTTGTGCAATGCCGTCTGAGGGCTCAAACGTCACGCACATTCAAGAGGTCTCCTGCCTTGCAATGTAATCTTTTCACATTATATGGAAGATGGTGAAAGACATAAATTCCTCATAAATTCAATCAAAAGTGTTGCCATCAATATAAAAAAAATGATTATATTTACAAAATACAATTATGTTGTTCAGTGAAAAAATGGAATCATGGACGATGGCCACTGATCAACAAAGACAAAGTGTGATAGATAAGTTAGCAAGGAAAACATGCCTTTGTTAACACATGTTCTGACTCTCAAAAAGGACAAACTGGTAGAGAGGATCACATACATCACAATGCATTCAACTACAGACTATTCAACTCCAATTCATTTTTCTGTTGGTTGCTATCAATTTTTATTTGATATTGATTGTAGTGCATGTCCTTACCCAGTCTCCACAAATATAAAAAATAATGTTTTTTCAAAATTGTTTGGCTATCATATAGCTAGTCTAGTGGTGTAGGCCTACTATCCATCTTTAATAATATAATCCATTAGTGTGTGAATATTACCAAAATCTTATTAGCATTCCACAGCTAAACAAATACTTGCATAATGTAAGTAAAACGTTCCCAAATAATTAAGTAAACAGTCAGTAATAAAATAAGAACAATAGGACAAATGAATCAACTTAAAGCACCATTTGTATCTGTTTCTTTATGTTGTAAGTACTGTGTTTTTTTTTCTATCTTCTGTCATTGTTGTTCAGCACTAACGACACAGACAGCAGAGGGTATATTAGGTTTCTGTCACTTTAAGACCTGCAATGTGCAGATGCAATACTGACCAAACAGCACCCACCCCCACCCAACTTTTTTTCCACTAATTACTGCTATAATTATGTGTGTACTTGACCATTCAAGCGCAAAGAGTCTAGAAAGAGAACACAATTCAGTACTCGCGTGGAAAGGTTCGCTTTGTTGTTTCACACAGACCACGCACTGACATAACGCACACATCTGTATCCTCCTCAAAATAGTGCATTACAACTTGATTTAAATTAGGTATAATTCAAATAGATAATTATAATTTATTGTTTGTGAGACCTTTTCATTTTTGCTATTTATTTTCTAATGAAATGGTGAATTATGCAAGCTCGCAAAAAAATGCGACAGTTGATTTTGCGTTGTATTCAGCGAACATGGAATCGCAAAAAACTGGGGCTGGTTAGAAACAAGAAAAGTAATAATGTAAATGAATTTGTAATAAAGTATAAAGCATAAAGAGCACTTTTACTTCCTGTAATAAAAAAATGAATAGCTTTAACAGAAGTATAAGAATATCTTGAGGGGCCTTCAAATATTGGTTTTGACAGTGGGGGGGGCCTTGCAGTCAAAAATGTTAAGAACCACTGCCTTAAATTGATCCTTCTCCCCTTAGTTTTCTCGCACCTTCTGTCGTTCATATGAGTGGCATGATTGACATGACAGCAACTCTACATTTATAATACCAAAACATTATCAAGTCAGCTACAGGCAATAATAGAACATTGTTGTTGTTGTTTTTTGAGAGAGAGATAAAGAGAAAGAAAAAGTCTTCATGAACAGTCCGCTCAGGGCTTAAAATGACCTGTATGTCTTTTCAAAACAGATGGATATTGTCTTATATCGGTTTAATTTGTTGAGGAATTTTGAATTTCCTTTTTGAAATTTGAAAATGTGGCAGTTCCATTGCTCGGCTGTGAATGTGATTATGTACCTTGTCAGGGTATTTCTCAGGCACACGATGGACAAGCAGCCTGCAGCGCTGCTCTATCTTTTTGGACTGTATTTTTAGGTCCCTCTCTCATTTCTCCTAGAACTATAATGGTGTTTCTGATGTGGAGCTAAGGATAGCAATGCCAGACAAAACTACAGTTACTGTCCGGGTGCGAAAGAATTGCACAACAGACCAGGTCTACCAGGTAATGTTTTTAACTCATTTGAGTTTATATTTAGTTTCTAAATCCACACATTTAATTAATGCTCACTCTTTTCCCCCCAGGCTGTAGTAACGAAGATTGGGATGGACAGCATTACTGCAAGTTATTTTGCTCTGTTTGAAGTCATTAATCACTCCTTTGGTGAGAGCTCTTCAAAATTTTTCCTGTATGGCAATGTTATGCGTGTTAAGTATTACTAGTAACTAAGGGTGTAATCGTCCCGTTTTTTATTTATTTTGGGGGTGGCCCCCCCTTGTTGAGATTGCGTTCCAGTTTAAATTTGTTTTCGGGGGTGGGGGGGAACGCCTATTACCATATCTGAATTTCAGCTCCAAAGGCTTCCTCAGCACTTGATACACAATGATACGAACAGTAACAAAGGCGTCGGGTTTTTCGTACCAATTCTTGAGTCCTCATCCTTTTGAAGTGCATTTTTCATCCCTGAAAACAGTTACTCCTTGACATGAACAACACTAACTAGGGATGTCAACGATTAATCGACGATCGATTAATTGTCGATAATACATTTAATCGATACAACTTCTCGATCATCGATTAAGCAGGTTCATGCGCGTGCGTGCTGCTCAACCGCGAAACAAAGTGAGTGCGTTTTGTTTGGGACCATTTTACACCTTCATTATGACTAAGTTTGTGTGTATATCTGATTTATCTTATATTGGATGCATCCCTTGAATGAACGCTGTAGTGCACGTGATCAGTTTCAGCGCGCGCGGCTCAAACGGCACTGCACGACTAATGAGTATTGGGAGGACTGTCATATTACATAACATTAAAAAGAGAACAATATTGTAATAAAACATTGTGCATTTTTTTGTTTAGTTGCCGTGTCGCGTTGCTCCAGGAAGAGCGTGTCCACAACATGATCATTCTGAATGAATGGCACGTAACTTAGTTCAAGTTCACTTGTGCATTCGCGTCATTTTCTGCAGAAATAATTTGTAATATTATGTTTATTTTGAATATATCTGATGAATCTCATATAGGATGCGTTTCTTTGAGTTAAATAACGCGCTAGGGTGTTCTAGTTTAACGGTAGCCTTCGTTCAGCGCGCGCAGCTCAAACAGAAATGCACGACTAATAATAACGATGAATAATTTGGGACTGACATATTACATAACATGAGAACACTATTGTATTAAATGGTTGTGAATGCATTGGGTTTAGTTGCCGTCTTCAGTGCGTTGTTCAGGGAGAGCTCGTCCACATTCACACATTCTGCATCTGAGGCATCTTCAACTGTGTTTGAGGGCAGGTCAAAGTAGACGTTGTTCGCAGACAGGCAGTTGAAGATCATAGGCTGGTATTATGCAAATTTATTACATTGTTACATAGGTATGTAACAGGAAGTGAGACTGGAATTACTGACGACTCGTTTCGGCAGCTCCGAATCGATTATTTATTTTAGGAGACAATAACTTTATTTGTTGTGCACTTTGATCTTTAAAACTTTGCAGACCGTTTACATTCACAGACAGCTATAGTACACACTGCATACAAGGTAATATTCAAGTATTTCAGTAAAGCAAATCACTTAAAATGATGCATTTGTGAATCAAAATAAATCAGCATTTGTTTGCTCTCCTCAAGTTAAATCAAGTGTACTCAAGTTAACGAACATCCCGACGTCCACGCTGATGGAGCGCCGGTTAGACAAATATGTAAATATGTGCTACATGCTTTCCTTTCAATAACAAAATAAACATACAACAAAAATAGATGAGAAAACAGCAGTTAAGAAATCATCTGATCATAGTGATGTGGATGTTTGCACATCACATTTATTTATAGTCGGCTACTTTATAAAATATTGCTTTAAAGCCACAAATTTAACTGTTATCTATAG
Source organism: Phoxinus phoxinus (assembly GCF_949152265.1). Taxonomy (NCBI): domain Eukaryota; kingdom Metazoa; phylum Chordata; class Actinopteri; order Cypriniformes; family Leuciscidae; genus Phoxinus; species Phoxinus phoxinus. Next base: position 19,238,201 of record NC_136885.1, read on the forward strand.
GCCTACTGTAATTAAGACATTTGTTCAAGAAATTCATTACAACCAACAAATGTAATGTCAGAGCGGGATTTGAGAGAACGTCGCTTTACCGGTGAGCAGTACTTGAGTGGAGCATTCGCTTGCGCGTGAGTGATTAAGCAGAGCGCACTGGCATAGAGCAGAATAGTTCATTGGTACACAGATTTGTTGTTTCTTTTTCTTCTCTGTGAATGTACAACAATTCACTGATGCAGAATTACAATAATTATGCTGCTCTTGAAAATGGACGCTTTGCAATTCATTCACATTTAATATTCATATTTTTAGATGCGCCCTAGGATATGAGATGAAATGCAATCACACTGTTTCTGTCATTACTTGAAGTTACTTGTTAATTTTTGTATATTTTCATATAATTTTCATAAAACTAGGAATTTAATGGAAACCAATTTCACAGATTAAGAAATAAATTTTTACTTTTGTACAAAATTTTTACTTTGTATCTCACAATTGTGACCTAATTTCGCAGAATGTAAATGTATTTCTTTTAAACCTTATTAATTACCTTTTTTTTTAAATTGTAATCAAATACACTTGTCAACATCACATACACATATGTATCTGTATGTATGGTGTTTGTTAGCTCATGGCTCTTGAATTATACAAGCCTCTTTGTTTACTAATCTTCTTATCCAGTCACTTAATGAAGCCAAACTGTGTTCGGCCAGTATGTGTGGTTTTCCCGTGTGTGATTCATGCTAAAATATCTTCAAAACCCCATCCACATTTTATGATTTGATGTGTTTTAAAATTGCTGTACTTGAATCTTTAATTGCTCCCAAAATATCCAAACAGTTAGTTAGTATGTATAGGACAGTTTGTAGGTGCTTTGTATTTGGTGTTGTACTTAATACATGGTTTCATAGAGCAGCTTTGCACATGTTTGACCAGCATGTCTCAACTCATCTGTTTAACTAGCAGGGTCTTGTGTTCAAATCAAGCTCAATGTTTATTGATTAGTTTTATATAACTTGCATACCTCAATGTATAATATTATGATATAAAGTAATATATAATGATAAATGAAATGTATAATAAAGTCCTTCTATTATTTTCTAAATGCTCTGACTCATCATTTTTCACACTTTCTCTCTGTCCTGGTTTCTTACTGCTTACATACCTCTATATTTTTGTCTCTCGATCTCTCAGCACGCAAGCTGGCGCCTAATGAGTTTCCACACAAGCTGTATGTGCAGAACTACACATCTGCCATCCCAGGCACCTGCCTCACACTCCGCAAGTGGCTCTTCACCACAGAGGAAGAGATTCTTCTCAATGACAACGAGCTGGCTATCAACTATTGCTTCCATCAGGTCGGTGTGTGTGTTTTCAAGAAAATGTGTGTTTGTGGCTATGCGTTTTCAGTGTGTACTGGTGTTTACTTGTTTCCTCTCTCTCAGGCTCTGGATGATGTGAAAAAGGGATTTATCAAAGTGGGAGAGACATCCTACCAGCTCCAAAAGCTCACTGAACAGAGGAAAATGACCATGGTCAGTCTCCAAACAATTCACAGTTATTCAAATGAGTCGAGGTCTGGAGGTTAAAGGGAGCGTTCATCCAAAAATGAAACGTGTGTGTGCTGTTATGTTTTCTGTGGAAGGCAAAAAAAAAGTTTTGAATCTTTAAATCCTTCTTGAATCCAAATATCGCACCTATAGCATAAGTTTAATATCATTTGATTTGATAGTGAAAGATAACTTATGGATTCAGAAGATTTTTTGAAATTTTTTGAAAAAAAAATAAGTGTATGGGTTTGGAACAACATTAGAAGTATATGACTGATTTTTTAAATAGGATTTCATTGATTTTTGTAATTTTTGTCTATTATGTTTAGACGATCATCTTGGTCAAGTTAATCTTTAATAGCTGTAATAATTTAATAACGCTGTTAAATGTAAGATTTCCAGATCTATAAAACTTATATTTTTTTATATTTAGACAATGTAGTGTATAACTGTAATACTGCCCAGGAAGTAATGTGAATGTACACATCTGTGCAAAAGTTTGGGGTCAGTAATTTTTTTTTTTTTTTTTTTTTTTTTTTTTAGTGGCCATAAAGACATTTAAAATATTACTAAGGATTTCTAATTCAAATAATTGCTGTATCATTAATATCAGTACATCCCTAATTGAAAAGTGAAGTGATTGTGAAAAAATGAATCTTAATCTTCCTGTACCGTCTTCCTCTGTAGTATTTAGGTATTCTGAGGACATGTGAAGGTTACAATGAGATCACTTTCCCGCACTGCTCCTGTGACTCGCGTAGGAAAGGTCACGTCGTCACAGCGATAAGCATCCGCCACTTTAAACTCCATGCGTGCACAGAGGATGGCACTCTAGAGGTGAATGTGTTTGCTTTGAAGGAGTGAAATGTTGCTTGCTAGGTGTCATCATTTAATTGTAGTGCGTGTTGTGGATACCACTCAGAAACGTACGTTTGTGAGTAAGAAAAAACAGTTCAGCTTTTTAATGATTTGCCCTTTACAGAATCAGGTGATAGCGTTCGAATGGTCCGAGATGCAGAGATGGGACACGGATGAAGAGGGAATGGCTTTCTGTTTCGAGTACGCGCGAGGGGAGAAGAAACCTCGCTGGGTTAAAATCTTTACTCCTTATGTGAGTCTCGTCTGTCCATGTGATCTTGCAACTTGCATTTATTCTTGTGCACTCAAGATGCCTTTTCTTTTCCAGTTCAACTACATGCATGAGTGCTTTGAGAGAGTCTTCTGTGAGCTCAAATGGAGAAAAGAGGTGGGCACTTATATTCTAATTGAGTGTTTGCTTGTCTTTTGCTCTGTGTTATTATAAAATGTATATATTTTTTTTCAGGTTGAAGAGGAGGCCACGGACAAGGACAATAAAAACTGCAGTACAGATGGTATGTGCGGTAAGGTAAGGCTCTGCCTGCCTCCATGTTGAATTGTGGACATTGATGTCCATCGATAATGTGTGCTCTTCTGAAGCTTGTCTATCTTTGACAGAATATCTTCCAGCTGTTGAGACACAGAAGGGATGGAGGCACATGAATGAAGAGATCATCTCCTCTTGAATTCTCGAAGACATGCACACGTACACTAAAAGCTGCATACAGTGACTCAGAAAACATTTCAAACCAGTCCCATATGCTTACATGCACTCCACCACTGATACACACATACTGAAATACCAAGATATGAAGCGGGAAATGACACAATCACAGTGCAATGATGAAAATAAGAAACTACAAGAGACTTTTAAAGACTTACGTCGTCATTTCATTTCATTGGACTGGACAGAATTACGTTGGACGTACTGGAGTTGACCGCCAGCTCAGGACAGAAGAGACGACACTCAAAGACTGTAATGCTCCAGGAGACAGACGTGGTCATTGACATGGCACCAGCATTGTGACTAATTCATGTCATGTGACTGGTCACAAGACGAGGTCTTCAGATGCTGACAACTGAGAGACTGAACTGTGCTTCTGGGGAGTGTGTCGATGTAAAGACATGGAAACGTCTGCGAACTGACTAATGTATCATCCTGACACTAACACATGCACCTGTGAGGGCAGAGATGCTCTCTCAGAATGTGACAATTTAAAGGTACACTATGTAACTTTTAGCGCTCTAGCGGTTAATAAACAAAACTACGTGAGTCTTGCGGAAGAACATTGTGGCCGGAGTTTGTCTATACAGGTCACGCAGGTAATGGGATCCTGCTCGGTCTAAAATAGTCCGAATATAAGTGCTTATTATAGGCGGAACGAAGTGATTCAGGATAAGACAACAACACGGTTTGGAAGATGGGTTCATGATGTACTCGCTCATTATATACATTTTGAAAACCAAAAAGTTACATAGTGCACCTTTAAACAAAAAAAGAATATAAAACATGACATTTTCCACTTGGACAATCAGAGTGAGAGAGGGAAAGAGAAAGAGGAAAAAAAGGCTTTTCGAGCGAGTAGAAACGAGGACTAGAGAGACAGATCAATACTTTCCATGCTTTTCCACGTTACTTTGTCTCTTACCTCACTATTGCCACTGTGTTGGTAGTAGGTTTGTACAGATTGTCAGCCCTTTAGCTGAATTGAGGTTTTTAATTTAATCGTTTTTTTGTGCTCTCATCTGTCTTTTATTCTTCAAAGCAGTATTTGGTTGCATTAGCTATCGCCAGGCCCAGATGGAATTTCTGTGCAGATTTTAATGGAATTTTCTCCTGGTAAAATGTGTTAAATGGGTCAATGACGTGACACTCCTTTTAAATCTATTATTTATTCAAATCAAAATGTTAAAAATGTGATTCATATATAAAGATATTAAATACACATCTTTTAAAAGTTTAATTTATTTATTTGTTATTTATTTTATTTTTGGGTGGGGGGGGTTCTGGATTTAAAGTCATGTGGTGTAACTCCCCCCTCCCCCCCAAAAAACATGATGATGATGATGGTAAAAAACAATACTTTTTTAAAAATGTAAAGACATTTAAAGTTTTAAATGAGTGGTTCTCAACTTTTTTGACTTGCCTTACACAATTTTCAAAGGCCCCTCATATTTGCTATATTTTTACTGATATATTTTGCTATAATTACAAAGCCCATGTTTTGTTTTCAAACTTTTTTGTCAAAACTGGGTGTGTCCATATATTAAATAAATTAACCAGAATAATTTATGATTCCAGAATTTTCAAAAACAAACATGTTCAAAAAAACAATAATGTTGTTGGATTTTTTTTGGGTCTGTGTTTTATTTTATTATTTTATTTCAATTAAGTTATTTTAATAGGATTTTTTTTTCTTCTTTTTCTCATGGACACTCTTGCATGTCATTGACCTAAACACATTACATTAATAAGTGAACAATCAAGGGCTGAAAAACTTGTGAATTATGAGTGCTGTAAATCTGCAGAGAGTCTGTGTGGATCTGGCCATCAATCTTGAACACCTGCTGCACACAAATCATCTGTAACATAGCTTTGTGGGTGTTCACTCAGCTCATATATAACTTCAGTTTAAAAGTATTAACAGTGTTATAAATGTGAAGCACTGAATTGGAAAGCCAATAGTGTCAATCGTGAATATTGAGCTGCTTGTTTTATGAGCTTTAGGCTGTCATGCCTTCATCCAGCAGTAGGTGGCTCTGACCGCACAGGAAGCCGTCTGCATCAAACCATGCGTGAGTGTGTGAGCATTTCTTTCTTTTCTTTTTTTCCCCTTACCCTCCCGCCCCAATTTTACTTATTGTAGCGCAGGCGCATACAAATCTGTCGGACCACACCAGTCGGGACATGTTTTGCACTTTTTAAATAACGTGTGATGTGTGTTAGCATTGTTCCTTTGAATTTTTCATCACATTCATTGACTTTAAAGGAATATTCCTGGTTCAATACAAATTAATCTCAATCGCCACAATGTTGATTACCATGAAAAGTAATTTAAAATAAAAATCTGGGTTACAATGAGGCACTTATGATTGAAACGAATGGGGCCAATCTGGAAAAGTAAAATACTGACTTTTAATACAGTCACAAGGCATAATGTGTATTAACACTTTTTGTGTGTGAGAGAGAGAAATTGTTTGTTTTCTGTGTAATGTTATATACAACTTTATAGTTTCATGGCTATGACAACCTCTAAACAGTTCAAATAATACACAAGTTTTACCAGAAGAATTAATGTTTTGTAAGCTTCATATTTCTGCTTTTAAATCCTCTAAATATTGGCCCCACCATATCCTTGATTGGAGCTTTTTTATTTTATTTTTTACTAAAGAGGTGAATCAAAATGAATTGGTATTCAACCAAGAATATTCCTTTAATAGACAAATTGAGTAAGCAACGACTTTGAACAGAACCATTAGTGGATTTATGTTGTGTTGGATTACTACAGCTGTCTTAGTTATGCTGGTTATGGGATTTCACAGATTCACACAGAGCCTTTGTGCAAGCATACGGAACAAATCTCTCTTCTTTCTTGTCAGCTGGCTTGTTATAGATTTAAGATGAGACTTTTAGCTTCGTCTCTCCCCTCTCTCATTCTTTACTCTTTCATTCTCTTCGTTTGTTTGCTCTGGTTGTTTTTCTCTATTGGTTAAAACTTTAATTTATTTGAATATGGAATTCAAACTCAAATATCTCTGTACAGTATTTTCAGCACTGAGAGTTTTTGGGTAATCTTTTCAAAAAATTGGGCACAAAGTGACTAGTATAAACCGAAAGAAGCAATGTAGGACACACTGCAAATAAAACAAAACAAACAATATGGAGGAGGTTTTGAAATCGAAATCTCAAGTTGACATGAATTAATGTAAAAGCAAAATGTTTGGTCATATAGCATTATAATAAAATGTAACATATTCTTTTAAATAAATTGATTTAATTGACCCAAAGCTTCTGTTTGTGTGACCTTTTGGTGGCCTCTCGGTGAGAACCAGTGACAGATACACTGAAAAGTGTATCTTATACACATCGAAAAGATGTGGGCAGAGGTGCCAATGCAGGAATAATTTAGCAGCCGTATAAATTGTGAATGGGATTAGTAACAGTAGTGTTGCTCTCTGTGGGTCATGTCACTGACCTTCACCCCAGTGATTTTATCAGGCATTTAACAATTAAAGAACAAATGGGGCTTGAAACACAAGACGGCGTGTGTCACTTCAGCAGCAGCGTGAGCGTCAGGCCTAGTACAAGTTTCTACTGCCTTTGCCAGCTGAGGAAGTTCAACCTGCCACTGAAGCTGCTGATACGGGTCTATTAAGTAGTCACAGAGTCTGTCATGTACACCTTTAGAACTGTCTGGTTAGGTTTGCTCACCAAATCAGACAAAACAAGGCTGCAGCGGACAGTCTGGACATATCGCTACCTCCAGAGCAGGTTATCTTTGAATCTTTTAGATGCCATGAACTGCCAAATAGGCTATGACTCCTGCAATCCTTATAGTGATCCTCATATACATTTTTAAAGGCAGCAACATATTTTTATGTAAAAGACCCAATTAACACTGTGGAAAAATATAGGCCTATTTTAAATGTGTAAAATAATTTTTCCTATTATGTTACATCATTGTTCCTTCTTCTTCTTCTTTTAATTCATCTTGATTTATTTTACATTTATTTATATATTTAACTATTGGTTGGTTTAATCCTATTCTAGGCCTAATTATTATTCATTTTTACATGTTTTCACTGCATTTCTCTAAACTTGTCCAAGGTCCCCCTAGTTTGAAATATCAAGCTCCAGAGTGAGGAAAAGGGCAGGAAAATCTGACAACTGAATCATTATTTATATGTCATATTAGGCTACATTCTTTCATATTCATCGACACTGGGAATATTCCTAGCTATAAACCATAACGAGCATTATTTACTAAAATTAAATTCCATTTCAAATCACGCATTACACAAAGCGCTACTTCGTTTGATTTCATTAATAACCGATCGTGTTTTCAGGATCACATTGCGGTTTCTTGCGAATACGTCATCAGAGAGCGACAAAAACACCGTCGCAGCTACGCGCCACATTTCATTGTCATTCACCAGCGCTGTGTTTTCAATCTGCATGTGGCCTCTTGCAGGGACGTTGCAGGATTGTTTACGTCGTCTGCGCATGTAAGTATATTTACTCCATGTAACTTACATAGCTTTATGTTATTTAGTATATCAACGCGTTTTTGGAACGGAGTGGGAACTGGATTGTCCTGGAGTGAGAGAAATGCCTCAAAAGCTTCTCCGATCGCGGTTTCTTGTTGGCTGTCGAAAGAATAGTCCATACACCGTGTCCATTGAGTCTTTTCGCCCTAGTTACCTCTAATTATATGCTGTTGCATGCTTGCAGTTGAATTATAGCTTAGCAAATGATTTATAGCGGGCTGTATTTGCTTACTTGCGTAGGCAGCGATGTTTTCATTCAAACTGAGCAACCTCCGATGTCCTTGTAAGTAGTTATCGGTTTTCATAACTTAAAGGGCTTGTTGATACTGGACTAAGACGATTATTTGGGATTAGTTTAAAAATATATGTTTTTGTTGAGTAAGAACAAAAATAATACCATGATTTTACCATAATGCAAACACATAGACATAGTAACGTTACCACATTGCTTTTTTGTACGGGACTCTTGAAATGTAACGTTACTCCTTGATGTATGCAATCTAATATCTCTGCGGTTACTAAACTTACTAAATACAATTTTAAAAATCAAACAATTCAAATTCTAATAGGTATTCCGGTCAATAACAAAAAAAAAGTTACTACCATAATAATTATTTATAAAATCACTTCACACTGTTATCACCACAATACTGCTGTATGAAGCCATTTAACGTAACGTCAAATTAAAAAGTACGTTATTCGTTTCACAGCTTAACTCACAATAAATGTAGTGACGCAAAATAATAATAATAATGAAGATGACAGTAATATTAATAATATATTAGCATGAATTTAAGAATACTCTTAGGCTATAACGTTAGGCTAACGTTACATCAACTCTTGAATATGGTGTTGAAAGCAGTTGCTGTCATTCTGTCTGTGATGCTCTGTAGCCTAAAGCTCTGATCTACTAAGTTTCAACTTTGGGTGACTCTGTGTATTGGATAAACGGTGTTATTAAGCGCCTCTTGGGTACATTTGTCTGTACATTACCCGTATTTTCCACACTTTTTCTTTTCGAGAAGTTAAGTCGAGGCACGCGCATCCTCAGAACTGTTTTACACGAAGATGTTCAGCCACCTCAGGCTTCAGCAGGAGGTTATAAACTGCAGTGCAGTTTCATGTCGGTCACAGTACTGTAACCTCATGTATTATGCATCTGGGAGGGTCGCAGGTGGAGGTTTGCTTTCCGTCTGCTGGCTGGTGAAATCTGAAACGAAACCAATAGTTCAACGGCTATGATAAAATGAGTAGTGCGATGCAGTATTAATATGTCGCGCTGTTAACTGATATGCAGTAATATGAATACAGTCGTCCCCGCACGAGTTGTTTCACAGTTTATTAACCTATGAACGATTTCTTGGTATCTGTGTTTTCAGGTACGTTTTACTCCATTGGGATGTTGTTATAACTAAATGGTGTAATTACAGTTTGTGAAACTGTAAAATAGGCCTATGAAACTTTCAAGCGCTTCTGACTAAGGGCGCCGCCTGCTGTCAGTTTAGCGAAATGCGGGTTATTGATGAATTTTAGAGACTAGTTTGAGAGCTTGGAGAAGAATAGAAAACGAAACTTAAAGTGGTCTGTGCCTAGTTCGCAACATTCTGCGTTTACGCATGGTTTCTATTTTCTTTTATTGCTCGTATCGTTTTCCAACACACTTTCCAAAAGTGTAGACAAGTTTCAGGATCATCTCGTTTTGTGGAGTTTGTGGATCTAAACCATTTGCAGAGGCCACACGGGAACCGTAGGAGTATTGCTGGAGTTGAATCCGTCTATTTCATTTTCATTTTGCATGCGGAACAGTTTTTAATCAGTGCACGAGTCTGGGCCTTAGCCTGTCTAGTTTATCTGTCAAGTTAATCTGTCTTTTATCTTCAGGTGTTTTTGTGGTATGTATAACTTTTTGGGTTCGTATGAATGGGTTTTTACTTGTGTAGGTAAACACCATTGTTGCCAAAGTGACTGAACCATTACTGTAGAATATGTGCTAAAACTAAGAGTCAGTGATTCATTTTAAAGAAGGCTTTAAGATGCAAGATTATTGTAATAAACACCATTATTTTCATCATATAAGGGCCCCACTTATGCTTTTGGGTAATATACAAAATGTGTGGGCTCCCATCTTTCCACGGTCATAGAACACCTAGCTAGATCAGGGAATTTCATGGTAATGTATAAAACCTTAAGAAGTCATTTGTCTCAAGCGTATAGGCTATGCACTTGTTTTCTTAGAAATATTGTTAGAAATTGCTTTGTGTGAATGCAAAACTAATTATTATGATAATGTGAAAATCCATTTGTTAAGAGATTAAATTAGGGCTGTTAAACGATTAATTGCCATTAATCACATCCAAAATAAAAGTTTGTGTAGTTTACACAATAAATGTGTGTGTACTGTGTATAATTATTTTCTAAATTTAAATGCACACACATGCTTGTATTTATTTAAGAAATATTTGCATGTATGTACTGTATATAGATTTATATATAATTGATATTATATATCAATTAGGCTATAAATATTTTATATATAACACATTTTTCTTAAATGTATACATGAACGTGTGTATTTATTTATATATATATATACACAAAATAATTATACAGTACACACACATTTATTATGTAAACACAAACTTTTATTTTGGATGCGATTAATCGTTTAACAGCCCTAGATTAAATGTAACATTTCCCATTGTTTCCAATATTTAAATACGTGTTTAATAACCTATCTACCTCAACTCTCAATTTTGAAGACATTGATTTATTTAAATGGCTAATTTGCTAAACTTTCTGCTCTTACAATAGGCTTTTCCTTGGTAAAAGGAAAATGGTATTATTTAAAATACCTTGGAGTGACATGTTAGTACCGTGGTATTGGTGGTACTGGGTATATATAAATATAAGATGGAATTACAATCTGGTACCATCTCCATACTGTTACCTCATTGTATTTAGAAAGGAATGGCCACTAAAATGCCAGATTTGTATTTTGGATATCAAAGTGACAAGTGTGACTCATGGAGGAGCACATGGAAAGAGATTGAGCAGCAGAATCACTTTCCCTCTCGCTTAAGCTTATTTAGAGAGTGTGCTAGTCATGTCTGAAGTTAAATGTGAAACTGCATCAAGGTGCTGAATTATTTCATGTCAGGTATGTGTGTTTTTAATATTAATTTTCATTGTACACTGGAATGTAACAAAATGTAGCTAACATGCAAAAATTATGTGGTTAGAAAAATGCTCTCACATTAATTTTGGTTTACTTTGTGTCTTATGTAATGTGTGATAACCTTGCTATTTTTCTGAGCTATTGTTGCCTGAATCTATCAAAAATAATGAATTTGCTGGCTAAACTCTCTATTGACCTGCTGTATTGTGAGTGAGGACTGTTGAATCTTAATAAGCAACTTATTTTAAACTCTCACTCACAGCAATTCACCAGACATATACTATGCTGTAGTAGAGAGTACTGCATTTTGTAAACGAGTGTTAGGTTCACTTTTTTTCTTCCAATGTTTTTCCAGTCTCTTTAAAAACAGATTTACTCATCATTGTGCTTTAGCTACTATAGTTGCTCACATTGGGAGAGAATGTCCTTGAAAATGCTTTCCTCTAAAACCCATGAACACTTTCCCTCACCATAAGGATCCGCAAATTACTCGCTAAGCCAGAAATAAATTGATTGTGTCAAAATAAGCATGAATAATTAATCTGTGAGCCTTTTACCAAGTGTTCAAATTACAGTCTGCTCTGTTGCCAAGAAATCTGCCACAGAATTTGTGTGTCTGCAGTGTTTCCCCTAGAAATTTTCCCAGCAGCGGTGCTGTTACGTGCCGGCGCAGGGGGGCATGCACCTCCGGAATATTATTATTTTTAATTACCTTTTAAACCATGACTTCTGGCAAGTTTTGTGGAAAGAAATGGACATTTGTAGCTTATTTATAACTAGCTAATAGTGTTGTCATGGTACCAAATTTTCAGTATTCGGTACAAATACCCGTGAAAATCCACGGTTCTCTGTACCAATTTCGGTACCAAAGTTTAATTTAGAATACACTTTAATATGTAAATGTAAATCACGGTTACAAAGATGGAAACTGTAGTATTAAAAACACTTTACAATATGGTTCCATTTGTTAGATAACATTAGATAAAATTACCTAACAATAAAAAAAAAATTGCGCGCAAATTCGTTATTTCAATTGTTGGTGCGTGGCGAGATTAAAACATCTCATCTGAAAAGGCCATAACAACATCGAAAGCTCGGCCGAACAGCTGATCATAGCTGTACTGGGTGGCTTTTTATTTCTCATCTCCATAAATATATCTAGTAGTAAAGCTAATGCAAGGGCTAGAAATCAATTATTTCTTTGCTGATACTTCCTTGTCATCATGGAGAGCGCAGTTCGTACCGCTTTCTCCTTTCCACAAGCGCTTGCTCTGCTCTCCTGTGGCGTCTGTTGTTGCTATGCAACCACGCACAGAGGCGCGAGAATTCGCAATGCACGCGCTAAAAAACGCGCTCCTTGTGTCAACGTGACATTAGCCTAATCAAAAATATTTCCATATGTGGCTTACCTCCTTTCTTGTCAACAAGTGGATTAAGAGCCACCGCATTAGCAGCGCCGCCGGTCGCCATGTCTCAGTGTTTTTAGGTGTGTAAGTGAATGTCGTGATATTACTGATCATGTGAAGATTTTGCTGCGGCGCTGCTGAATACATTGTAGGAGAAACACTGGTCTGTACAGTGACACTGCAACATCAAAAAGCTTGCTTTCACTTTTGCATTCTTTAATAGATTTTTCTGTTGTTCTATGTCTCTCTGCAGAAGAAGCAGTGCACAGATTAAGCCTTTGCTATCATTGTGACATTACATCCAGACAGCTGAGTCTCATTCTAACACGTCCATCAAGCCCAACGCTACTCCCTCCTCGCCCCCGACCCCTGCGCTATGAGCAGAGGTAGAGGAGGGTTTAACAAAGATTGCCAGCGATTCTCCCTCCCTCCCCAACAGGGAAAACCCCAGTTTCATTCCCACACGACCACTGGTCACCAACGGGGCCCTTGTGTCCCAAGCCCCGGCTCTGTATCCGGCAGCTATCCGCACCCTTCTCTTTACTCCTCTTACCCGGGTGCTCCTGGCGTGCCTCCACGTGGTCATCCTTTTCCCCCTAGTCCCTCTGATTCACCCCTGTGGGGATCCCCCCACCACAGCAGTGATCAGATCGCCGACCCAAATGGTGTAAGTTTCCGACAATACCAGGTGCAGTTCCTCAGGGGGCAAAGTGCACAGGCTCCGCAGTTCAAAGCACCCCAGCAGCGAGGGTCCCAAACCCCCAGCCAAGGGGAAAAGATCTTGACTGGTTCTCTCCACTACCAGACAGGTTATCGAGACTTCAAAACAAGTGGTAACAGTTTCGGAAGAAGAGACTGCTACGCAAGAGGCAGAGGAAACTGGCAAAAGGAGCATAACTTTGGACCTAAGAAAAAGTCAGGGTGGAATCACCCTCATCAGAAGGGACAGTATTATCCGAATCAACAGGCTAAGCATTACTGGAATGCACAGGCAGATGATGTGTCCTCTGGCCTTCATAGTCTGAGTGTAAGTGACCGGATAACAAGGGTAGACAACTCTGACATTTTGTCCTGCAGTAGCATTTCTAGCAAGGTTTTCAGTTCTCCTGGCTCGGTCAGAGAGTCTCTGTATTTGACCCCTGAGATCCAGCAACAGGTCTTTGCTTTTTTGACATCACTCGGGCCAGACGAGACCATTCAGGCAAGAGCCTTGGGCAAAAAGCTTGGTCTTCCCAAAACAATTGTTAATAAGGCTTTATATGCCCTCTTAAGGACAAACCAAGCAGTGAAGCAAGGTGAGATTCCTCCTCTGTGGAGACTCTGCAAGGAAGAGGACAGCGAGCCAATCAAAGGGAGAGACCAATCGCAGTCTTCAAAGGATTTGGTGAAAGAGCCAGGTCAGAGTTCATCCATAAAACAAGAGGCTAGAGAGCATCTTACCAGCACCAGCGCTCCCTCTGCATCACAGATCCTCATAGAGGCTGACGGCAATATCAGTGACCAGTCGGAGGACTCTGAAGGTGACGATACCTGTGAAACGTTGATTCCTGTCCAGGATCAACAGACTCTTTTACCTGTAGTCCAGTTGGTAACCTTGTCAACAATGGCGGATTCTAAAGATGGCAAAGAGAAGATCCTACATTACCTCTATGAAGTGGGTACGGGTAATTCGCTTGTGATCGCCAAGAACCTCGGCCTGCGCAGTGCCAAGCAGGTTAATCCCACACTCTATGCCTTGGAGAAACAAGGTGATGTAAGGCGCAACACCGAAGTTACTCCACCTACATGGTCACTAAGTGCACACCGGCAGGAAAAGATGGACCGCCAACGAAAAGCTGCAGCGACTGCAAATCGGGATGTGAACAGTGCAGAGTTGTTGAACTTAGCAGCTGAAGGGATTGCAGACGTAGCTTCGGTCAAGTTGGAAGCAGATGATGTATTTGATTTTTCAGGTGATATTGGAGCAGTGCCGATGGATGGGGGTGAAAATCCATTGGTGGAGATGTTGGACAACAACAACATTTTTGGTAACGCAGAGCTTGACATGCCTGGCCTTGAGCCAATACCCCCCAAACCCAGTGACCTTTCCTCCTCCACCTTCCGCTACTTCCAACCTCCTCCCCATCAGTTCTCATACTATCAGGATACGGCCAGTAATGGAGGAGAACGTTCACAGTGGGCATCTGATGATATTCCAGAATTCCTGAACACGATCCGCTCTGAGGTCGCCGTTTCGTTGGCTGCTCCCCCTCCCCCAGCTCAAAGTCTGGAGACAAGCAGATTCCAGAAACTCAAGGAGGCCCGCAGTAAGAACCCAGTTAGCGGGCTGATGGAGTTTGCTCAGCATCTTGGACACACTTGTGAATTCCTACTTCTGGAGCAGTCTGGACCTTCACATGACCCCCGGTTAGTAGATGAAAAGTTTGTTTATAGTTTCATGACAGCATAAGTTTTTGCCTCTGTCTTTTTTGGCTGTGTATGTGAAGGCAGATACACAGCTGTGATTAATTTAAGAATTTGTGCAACAGCCAATGTATTTTTGGAGATGTTACAGAAGTAATGTTCTCTTGTTAGTGAATTTTGGTGAAATGAGATTGCATGATTAAGAATTGGTTGAAACAAACTGTTTACATTTAAACACAGTTTATAGCTTGAGATTTTTTTCTTTTTGTCTCCAGGTTTAGGATGCAGGTCATGTTAGATGGTCGCAGGTTTCCACCAGCTGACGGTTCAAACAAAAAAGTGGCCAAAAAAGATGCTGCAGCCATAACCCTGAAGATTCTTTGGAAGGAGATGAAGGGAGCAGGTGGAGATGGAGAGGAAGAGGAAGAACCGAGCATTGAGGGAGCTGAGTCAACCACTGACCTGTCAGATGATATGCTAGTATGTTTGTTTTCTTTTTATGTATCAAAGTTGCATGAAACCTGATCATTTATTCTCCTACATATGTCTTTGATGTCCTATTTTACCTTTCATTTAAATATATGTACATTTATAAAATATATGCATCTTGTATATTACATATAATATAATAATATTTATTTAAATATAATATTGATTCACCTCAGAATTTTAATTTCCTGTTAATTTACCCACCCCCACGTCATCCAAGATATTCATGTCTTTCTTCAGTCGAAAAGAAATTAAAGTTTTTGTGGAAAAAGTTCCAGGATTTTTCTCCATATAATTGCAGTTTCAATGCAGCTTCAAAGGGCTCTACGTGATCCCAGTCGAGGAATAAAGCTTTATCTACGATCTGTCATTTTCTAAAAAAAACAACATTTATATACTTTTTAACCACAAATGCTCGTCTTGCATTAGCTGTGATGCTCCGACGTGATTACGTAATGCCTGAAGTCATTGACGTGCAAGACGAGCATTTGTGGTTAAAAAGTATATAAATGTTTTATTTTATATATATAGAAAATGATAACCGTTGAAGTCCACTATATGGAGAACAAACAATCCTGGAATATTTTCCTCAAAAACCTAAATTTCTTTTCGACTGTAGAAAGAAAGACGTGAATATTTTGGATGACGTGGGGGTGAGTAAATTATAAGGAAATTTTTCAATTCTGAAGTGAGCTAATCCTTTAATTTTATTAATTAGTTTATTTACTAATCCTCTCGCGCTCTCTTCATATCAATTCTAAAGGGTGGCACTGATACTCCGCCCCAGGCTCTTTCTCGGTCTCTACCTGGAGGAAAGAATCCTGTTTCTGTCCTGATGGAGCACAGTCAGCGCAGTGGGAATGCCATCCAGTTTATCAAGACAGGACAGGAAGGGCCCCCCCATGATCCACGGTAAAATGTGTCCCACAGTAAAAAACTTTAGGTTACATCCCTTTAATCCTGCTACAGAAAGTCACATGCTTTTTATCCTGATGTTTCTCTATTTGCAAGGCTCCTCTGTCCCCTTGCTCTCCTCACATTCTCCACAACTCCAAGGACATTCTGTACTATCTCCTCTCATTCTTGCTCTTCCTTTTTAAAGTCCTCGACTCTTTTCCCCATATCACTTTGTTGCCTCTACAGAACCTACTGAGCTTTTATTCTGTCGTTTTGGTAGCACTGTTCTTCTTTTGTGTTTTACTGTGTCCTTTCTTCGTTTTGCCCCATACAGTGGGATTTTTGCTGGATGTGAAACAATGCCTGCCTGCTTTGTCTGATCCTGGCCCGAAATGCTTTTTTATCTGTATACTGTCTTTCTTATTTTGTCCTGGTTCTTGATCGTATTACTTTTATTGATATTGTCCATTAGCATTTAACATAGTCTGCATCAAAGGAAGTTGCATTGACAAATTAAAAGAAACTATCAAAATAAGATCGAAATCGTGATATGGCCTAATGTGATTATTAAACTGAATATTTAATTAAATGAATATAAAGTCTGCATGCGTGCTTCAGAGTAGAGGTCGACCGATTCATCGGTTTTGCCGATTAATCGGCACCGATTGTTGACTGGTGGAACTATCGTTATCGGCAAAAATATATACCGATAGTTTTTCCTGGTTGCGTCCATTGCTGGAGCGGCTGAGAAGCGCGCGCTGTCATTCATTACACAGTGTAAGAGCTGAGAAGGGTCTGCTGGCATGATGCAGTACAAGAGCGGCCTCTAGAGGTGTAATAAAAACTATCGCCTCGTGTTGTTTATTTCGACACGTGATTCTGCGTGCTGCACTGAGAGCACATGCTGCGTGGAGAGCGCTGACATCAGACGCGCGTTTAAAGCACCGACAGCTCAAATGTATGTATACAGTAGGCTACATTGTCATATCATTATAAAGTGATTAATTTGTTGACTAAATGCTGCATTAGTAGAGAAAGAACAGCACAACAGTTTGTTTGTTTGCCTTCGAGGCCGAGAGGACGCTAACATTAGTAGTACCTCAAGCGGTTAAAACACTGACAAACATAAACGTAAGTCCGACCCGAATGTTTAATGTCACAATTGTTACCTCTATATTTGCATTAGTTCATATCCAGCTGGTCACTTTTATGCATTAAATATGCAGAGAAGTTGCATATTTAAAGCTAGAGACGTAAGCAAACTGATGTTCATACAGCCGACAGAAACATAAACGAATCAGAAAAGCATTCGATTTCGTTTTTTTTTTTTTTTTTATCTTCACTTTAATACAAATTTTGTTACTTTTTTATTAATTAAGTTGGCTTGAAAAGAACAGTTAAATAGTTACATTTTGAATGTAACTGGTTTTATTTGTTATTTAGAGTATTACTTTTTGTTTCAGTTTGAATGAATGTCTTTTATTGACTTAAATATTTATTCACATTTATATATTTATTTCATTTAGCATGTTTTCATGGTTCAATACAGTTTTTTTTATTTTTATAATAAAGTTCAGCACTGTTTTACTTGGAGTGTTATGTTTGTTTTTATCCAGTATCAATTTTAAAAACTATCGGTTCATTAATCGGTTATCGGCAAGTATGGCCCAACCTAGCTATCGTTATCGGTAAAATCCACTATCGGTCGACCTCTACTTCAGAGTGTTCTCATTGATCTCAGAGCGCTCAACACAAACCCCATCTCAGGAACTGGTTTAAGTCAGATTTGATATGAGGTGCTTATTGAAAATGAGACATTTCTGTTGCAATGTAGTCTTTAATACAATATGATTTTATATCTTATCCTGTTTTATACACTTGGTATCTAAGCAGCAGCAATATGAGATGTTAAATCACATTTCAAAACACAATTTGATTTCAAAACAAATGCATTACTAGAAGGGTGTACAAGTGTGGAAGAAGTCACGCTTTAACAACACAAAACAGATAAATCAGAGAAACTTGATCTCTGTGGAGGAAAAAAGCTTTATTTTACTTTAGGACTGAGCAGTAAGTTACAATTCATTAGATGCAGTATGATATCTGCAGTAATAAAGCTATACACCAAGTATAATATCTTGATGAAGTTGATGAATGTAGTTTCTCCACATTTCTTGTTTAACTTATTAAATGAGAAATCGGAGTATTGTTCGGTTTCGGACAGGACAGCCTCCACAAACCTACTTGTATAGTTTTTTCATGTGCCAGTGGATATTCATGGCCTTTAGCAAAAGAGCGATTCTGATTACTGGCCTTGATGTAAATGTAGCACTGCCTGCCAAACTAGCCGAACTAGGCAACTTTTTTTGGCTCTAGTTGGCAAAACCAGGAATTGACAGCATGCTTATGTGCATAATTGCATATTTTTGTTTCTCTGTCATTCTCAGTTTCAATGTGCTTTTATCAGTGTAACAAATATTAGTACATTTGAAGAGCTGAAGAAGGTAGAGGTAGTTGGTTGTAGTTGGGTCGTAATATTTATTATGTTTTTCAAAGAAGTCTTTTGCTCATTCTCACCAAGGCTGCATTTAATTGATCAAAAATAATTAAAACCAATATTGCAAAAAAAATTACGATTAAAGGGGTGGTTCAGGATTTTGGACATCGGACCTCATTTTCAAGTTAGCCTGGTTGTTATTCATCAGTGGAGACAGTTTTCAAAAAATTTCATCCAGTCCTTCCAATTGCATAGTTCGCCGATGCTAGGCTAGCGCGAGTCAACAGTATCTGCTAGCCTGCCATTAAAAACTGTTTTACCCACTCCACAGTACACCAAAAGCAAATAAATTATAACGGCAGACTGTCGATGTAAATGTCTTTGTTGAGAGAATAACGTTAGAAATCAAACTACCCTTTCATTGCATTGCAATAGTTACACTTTGTTCCCTGTATTTATTAGCACAGTCTACAGCAGCGGCGGACTGATATTAAGTTACCTAGGCAACCGAGAGAGTCTCCACATGACGCAAGTGTATTTACCTGCCGCTGACACTCGTCATCATTACAGAAGCAGAGGATATTTCACTAAGAAATCAACATAGGACTATGGCCACGTTTGAAAGCCATGCCAATGTTTCAGACTTTGAAGACGATGAATGTGTTTTATTCAACGAACCGTACATGTATGAGCCGGAATACACAGACGAAGAACTAATCGAGATGGATGCTAAAAGGGCAGAAATTGAACTGTAACGTTATCTCCACTAACTCATTAGTGATTCATTAGACTCATTAGACTCATTGTCATTCTATCAGTTATGAAAGGGACTAGCTTCATAGATAGCTATAGTTATTACCTAACAAAAGTTATTACCTGTTCATCTGCTGTTGGTGCATATGGAAAGACGGCTGGAACTGCATTCCTTGTCAGTGACTTATGAACGTTTCGATTATGGGGTTTTTCAAAGTCGTCTGGTCTAAAATAATCACTACAAATTCGCAACTTTAATAGTCTCTGCCGGTGTCTCGTTGTCCAAGCCAGCAGAAAGAAGCCACAGTTGGTTCCTTTCTGGATCTCTCAATGGAAATTTGTGGAAACTTTTTGCATGACCATCTATTTGGTTTATTTTTACAATTTCGAAATGCACAACGAATCACCATGTTGCCAATTCCTTAGTTTACAATCGAATGTTTTTCAATATCGTTGTTCAAGGCTACTACTAGCTAGCTAGACGTCCCGTCTGTAGTGCGCGCGCTTCTGTTCTGTGTTTACTTTTCGGCACAGAACTACTAACCGGAGCAAAGTAAAATTCCGCCGCTGCTGAGAAACTAGTTCCTGTAAATGTAATGCGATCATTGAGATGTAAGAGTACCGGACCGGTACTTTGATTTCTAACATTATTCTCTCAGTAGACATTTACATCGACAGTCTGGCGTTATAATTTATTTGCTTTTGGTGTACTTTTGGAGTGGGTAAAACTGCTTTTAATGGCAGGCTAGCACAGATACCGTTGACCCGCGCTAGCCTAGCATCGGCGAACTATGCAACTGGAAGGACTGGATGAATTTTTTTGAAAACTGTCTCCACTGATGAATAACAACCAGGCTAACTTGAAAATGAGGTCCGATGTCCAAAATCCTGAACCACCCCTTTAATAACGATTAACAACTGTTTTCTAATTTAATATATTTTCAAATTAATCTATTCCTGTGATGGCAAAGCTGAATTTTCAGCATCATTACGCCAGTCTTCAGTATCACATGATCCTTTTAAAATTATTCTTAGGTGCTCAAGAAGGATTTTTTTATTATCATTGTTGAAAAAAGTTGTTACTTAATATTTTTTTGTGGAAACCACACTTTTTTCAAGCATTTATTTCAATCAGATTTTTTTTTTTAAATAAAGTCTTTTGATCAATTTAATGCATCCTTGCTGAATAAAAATAATCATTTCTTAAAAAAAACCTTAATGACCCATTCTGTTCTGTGCGATTTGTAAAAGCTGATTGGAGGATTCAGAGCTCAATGGAATAGAACTGCCTCAATAGATTTGAAAATATAGTGTCCACTGTAACTGATTGTCATTTTCACTCCTTTCTCCCACCATCTTTCTTGCTTTTTCTTACTTCCTCTGTCAGGTTTATGTTCCGTGTAAAGGTTGGGGAACGTCTCTTCCAAGAAGCCTCAGCGCCCAGTAAGAAAGCAGCGAGGCAGCTGGCAGCAGAGGAGGCCGTGAAGGAGCTAATGGGAGATGGACTACTACATCTTAACAAGGTGAAGAGAGGTTTGGCAACAGTACAAGAAGAAAAAGAGCACTTTGAAAGATGGAAAGAAAAAGAGAATTTTATATGCTGATAGACTGAACTCAATCTTTCTCTTCCAGCCTCCAGGTAATTTCTTTGCTCTGGGCGACAATGAGTCTCAGCCAGCGATTCCTGCGTGCCCCTCGCTACCCCCCCTGACGGCATCTGAGCTCCAGGCGGCACATGAAGCAGGTGTGGGTGACCTCATCAACCACCTGAACAACAACGCAGTGTCCGGCCTCCTCGAGTACGCCCGTGCTCGAGGCTTCGCTGCTGAAATCCGCCTCGTGGGCCAGTCCGGACTCTCACACGAGCCCAAGTACTCTTGCACTCTTACTTTGTCACGTTTTCTTGATCTTTATGTCCTTATTACAGAAGCAGCAGGATTCTCATCTCGGTGTCTGACTCTCCACTGCTCTGGCACACAATAAAAAGTTAATATCAAATTTTATTTCATCTCCCTTTTTCACAGGTTTACTTACCAGGCTAAATTGGGAGGGCGGTGGTTTCCTGCAGTGTGTGCTAGTAATAAGAAGCAGGGGAAGCAGGAGGCAGCAGACGCTGCTCTTCGAGTGCTCATCGGAGAAGCAGAGAAAGCAGCACGTACTGGAGAGCTCACGCCAGAGGTACTAAACATGCAGAAACTTTAATAAAAGTTCATAATAAAATAAGCAGTAGCTTTTAACTATGCATAGACAAAGTTACCATTAAATATTAAGGGGTCATAATATTTGAAAGCAGTACAAAATTAACTTTTTGGTGTCCCTATGTTTGATGCTAAATTGTTATTAAAAATAACTCAGATTTTTTTTTTGTCTATTTATAACTATTTTGCGCATGAAATTTACATCACCAAGGGTCATTATAATTCCTACAATTTGACTTATTCAGAAAACTTATTGTAAACTGCAACATAAGAAAACTTTTAATAATAAAGTTCTGTTTACTTGCCAAAACAAAAGTTTACTCACAAATGGCTGGTATTTTTGAACCCTGTTTGAAAGGGTTTTACATGTACTAGGCAAGTAAATGTGTATATATGACTATTCATATAAATGTTATATATAACTGTGTTATATATAAATGTTTATATATAACTATTCATATAAATGTTATATTTATCATTTATATTGATTTCTTTACCAGTAGTATACATTTATATATTATATGATTCATTATTTGTGTGTACGTTAATTATCTAAAACTTTTGAATGCCGGTAGTTAATTATTTATATTTATATATATATATATATATATATATATATATATATATATATATATGTAGGCAAAGCTGATTTTCAGCATCATTACTCCAGTCTTCAGTGTCACATGATCCATCAAAAATCATTCTAATATACTGATTTGGTTCTCAAGAAACATTTATTATTATTATCAATAATAATGTTGTACACAGTTGTGTACAATTTTTCAGGATTCTTAATGAATAGAAAGTTAAAAAGAACAACATTTATTATAAATCTAAATCTTTTGTAACATTATAAATGTTTTTACTGTCACTTAAGTATTCATTTCTTTAAAAAAAAATCCTACTGACCCCAAACTTTTGAATGGTAGTGTATAATATTACAAAAGCTTTCCTTTTCAGACAAATGCTGTTCTTTTGATATATTTATTATATAGGAAACAGATTTCCGAGATTAGAGACAGTTATACATTATTTCCCTGTACAACTGTCATTATTCGGAAGTATTTGACCAGTCAATGCTACACTCGACCTAACAAAATCTTTAGGAGAGATGTGTAATAAAATAGTTACTAAAATAGTTTTTGTATGTTTCAGTTGCCAGTATCAGGCAGTACGATGCATGATCAGATCGCCATGCTAAGCCATCAGCGCTTTAATGCACTCACAGCTCGCATCCAGCACAGCCTTCTGGGTAGGAAGATTCTTGCCACCATTGTTATGAGAAACGGATCAGATACACTTGGAACAGTTGTCAGCCTTGGGACAGGTACGTAGACCCATAGACTTAAACACAGACAGAGCCAACATGATGTATGCACTGTAATTAGAGATGTGCCATAATTGTTGTCTTACGCCTGTAGGAAACCGCTGTGTTAAGGGAGAGGAGCTTAGTCTTCGAGGAGACACCGTTAATGACTGCCACGCAGAAATCATCTCCAGGAGAGGCTTTATCCGGTATCAGCTTGCAGCAGAACTTTCTCTCTCCCTCACTCTCAATCCCATAATTCATTTTTTCTCTCATTCTACAGCCTTTTCCCTCTCATTCTTCAAGATGGAGTCTTATTTCACAGCAGCTCATAAATATTGACTATATATTCGGTGTTCTTAAGATGTTACTGTGAGAGCGTCTGCTCCTATACCTTCTGTCTTTCTTGTGTTGTGTGTGTGTGTTATACACACACATACATGTATACATACAGTAGTCAACATTTGAAGTGGATCAAAAAAAGAAGCAGAAAGTTACAAAGTAGCAAAAAAGTATCGAGTCACAGCCTACAAAGCAGAGCTCTATAGCAGGGATCTCCAACACGTTGCTCTCGAGCTACCAGTAGTTCATGGCCTGATTAGAAGTAGCTTGCCAAGAGGCCGTTCACATATTGCGTCTTTTGCGCGCTCAAGTTCGTTATTCAAATGTAGGCGTGCGGCAAACGCACTCATAAAAGAAACGATGCGGCCGCTTTTTCCAGGCGCAGCGATGAAAAAATCTTATCAGACTTTCTACAGCAAGCTTTATCAGTGGTGTAAATCCATTAGCTACTAAAACCTCTTTGTTGTTGTGGAGAGCGCAGTGCATGGTTGCATAGCAACGACAGATGCCACGAGTGAATCGGACCGAATTTTACTATTAAGGTCGACATGAAATCAAAATTGACCCTATTTACTTTGTTAGCGCATATTACTAGTCTTGTGGTGAACAATTAAGCCGTGCAAGTTAATACACAGATTTTTTTTTTTGCTGTGATAACGCTTAACCACTCCCCTCACACCGTTAGTCTGCTATGAGCAGAGATGGAGAGGAGGAGCGCTAAAGTAAAACCCTGCCCTCTGTTCAATATTCCGTTTCACTTGGAAATGCGTCACAACACTGGAGAAAAGTAGTTTGCAACTTCCGGTTCATGCAGACTTTAATTATAAAAGATGAGCTAATGTGCATTGTAAATGCCAGTAATTAATCTTTTTTTGACTCATTCTTTTTATAAAAAATTATTTAAAGGCTGAAATATGTGAGGTTTATCTTTTTATAAAACCTTTTTTTGTCAACTTTATTTGAACTTGTACATATTAGTAGATAACATGTTGCAAGACACTCTTTTAAAAACTAGCCATCATTTTAATGTTATTATTTTAATGTTTATGTAAACAAAAAGTGCATGTTGATGCTAATTTTATTTGTTATTTGCTTGTAAATGCGTAGTGTTTCAATCTTTATGGTCTTAAAATGTTTTAAAAAGGTCTTAAATTTGACTTACTGAAACCTGCAAGAACCCTGATCCACTTCAAATGTTGACTACCATCAACATATTTGACTACTATCAACACGTTTACACTAGTATATGTATCATATATACATATAGTATATGTATCATTTTTACATAGTGGTGTATGTATTGATATATACACACATACAGTAGTCAACATTTATATAAAATATTAAAATATATAAAATTGTTTAAAATGCATTAACTGTTTTTACTGTTATTATTTTTATTTAATTTCTTAATATTTCAGTAATAAACTTTATATATGTAACTTTTTACACAGTTAACAGTTTAATCTAGAATTGAAAAAAAAAGTTTGACAAAAAGCACCAACTTGTAACTGTTACACAAATAAGATTTTGATCAGCCCTATTAGTGAAATAATAAAAGCAATATATTAACAAAGCACTCTTATTTGTAAAATCTGTATGGCTCAGGTTTTTGTACAGTGAGCTGATGAAACATTGGGAAAGCCCTGGTGATGGGAGTATTTTTGAGGTGGCAGATGATGGTAAGCTGAAGATCAAATCTGACATCACCTTTCATCTTTATATTAGGTGAGACATGCACTTCCTCTCATTCGAGCTGGTTTTAGAACATATTCATCTGCAAACATAAAGCATGCCTTTTTCTTTGTCTCAAAGCACTGCTCCATGTGGCGATGGCGCTCTGTTCGATAAGTCGTGCAGCGAGGCTGCTGAAGAAAATCTCTCTGGACACATGCCTCTCTTCGAGAACGTAAAACAGGGCAAGCTCAGAACCAAGGTGGAGAATGGTAAGCGACTGGAAAAGAACTGTAAATGACTGCACCAATGGGGTAAAAAATACAAATACAGATTTTTCAGGTTAATTCAAACATCTTAATGCAGAAACCCCTGTAAAATCAACAACATTTCTATCAGTATCAAATGTCACATGTTGTCATAGTTTCTGTTTGAAATTCCCGATCTTAAAGTCAGCGTGAAACGGAAGTTGCGATTGTCTTTTCTTCCCTACATAATAATATTAAATGTTAAAATTAACTACTTACTACTTATATTTAAATTACACAATGAAGTTTTTATAATAACCTTATAATACATTTTTAATAGTTTATTTTTTTACTTAAATGGTGGCTGTCATAAAAACATGATGAATTTATTCAAACACACATTAAATATTGCAGAACAGGCAAGTAAAAATACAATGAATATGCAATATAGTGCATATATTTAACAAAATGCTCCTTCAAGAAAATTCTTGTAACTGACAGTGACTGAGTTTTCTGAGGTAAAAGTAACATTACGTGATATTGTTTACACGCTGTTTTTTGTCTTTCTGTGGTTGAAATGCTGATTGAGCGATTGCATGTGACATGATACGGATTTCAGTAAGGTTGTACTGTATCGTTTAACATACCCTCTGATGTTCATTCATGTTTATTTCGTGCTGCAACTAGAAGTAAAAACTAGAAGCAGAAGAGCTGAAGTTCATGTGCGCCCGGCGCTGCTGCTTTGCTTGAACTGAGGCACTACAGCTATCTATCACGTCACATTAAAGAGCGCCAAAACAGCATTTAGTGTTTGAATTTCATAATAAAATTGACATAATTTAAAAGCTTCATATCAGAAGGAGCCAAGCTTGAGATTTATGGGTTGGGAGGCGCGCTACAATGTTTAGTTAATTCAACTAAAAAACAACATGGACTGAAAGATTGATTCTTGGGATTTAAGAATCGTTTTCGGTTCTTCGAAATGAGAATCGATTAAAATATAAGAAAGAAAAAAAAATGAAACAGCCCTACTGTGATCTCATGTGAGTGAGTGGTTGTTTCGACCTCGCACTAGTAAACGCATCAGAGAAGAGATGTATCAAGTGAAAGTTATTTTGATTAAAGATTATGAGGGCACATGAATTAAATGGCCAACTACTGTATGCACATGCTGTCCCTTTGGCGTAATTCCAGGACCTCAGGTACACAACTCTAGTCCGCTAACTGTCGGATTAAATAAGACGCACTCAGCAGTGTTTGTCGTACCATCTGGTTGCAGTTTTCTTGCCAAAGAGGTTCTCTATAGCCACGTGAACGTGGCCTTTTGCCAGGCAAAACAGCCATTGTCTAGTGGGATAGTAGAAAAGCAATTACGTGGCAAAAGCGGTTGGCAGGTAAGCGGATGTATTTCTTTGAATTCAACTTGACAAGTCTGCACATGATGGTGGCAGTTGTGCTTGGTTAGCTGTTGTGCTGATCCTGACTGTTGACAAGGAGGTAAAAAAAAACAGCCTCATGATGTATTGTGACGGACATTTTTCTGACAGTCCTGATATAAGCCAGATTATGCTTACAGATAATGCTATTTGTTTAGTTAGCTAGTTTTCTGGAGCTACCGTAGACAATACTACAGTCTTCTCATTTGGTCCTCAACTGTACTTTGTATTTAAATGTCACATCATACATTCTTGCATATTATTGAATAAACCAAGATTTCTCACCTTTTCCTTTTTCTGTTTTCATTAAACCTTACCTTTTCTCAGGTGAAGGCACAATCCCAGTGGAGTCCAGTGACATTGTGCCCACCTGGGATGGCATTCAGCATGGTGAGCGCCTGAGGACCATGAGCTGCAGCGACAAGATCCTGCGCTGGAATGTGCTCGGCCTACAGGGGGCGCTCCTCAGCCACTTCATCCACCCCGTTTATTTGCGCTCAGTCACTCTTGGTAAACACTGATGCCATGCTTTGAGTAATGATATCCAATGTTTTCAAGCATCTTTGTTTTTATTTATTTATATTTACAAAGAAGGTATTTAATTGAAACTGATTGAAAAATGAATAATAATAATTAAAATATGTAAACTTGTAATAATATATTATATTAAAATAAACATTTAAAATTAATTATAAAATGCATTATTATTATTGAATAATTATTAAAAATAAGTATACAATTATTTTAAATTATATTTTATAAAGTTAGAAATAAAAAATAATAATAGTAATAATTATATTTTATTTGACTATTCATTATAAAAATGCATGTAAAAATACTGTTTTGTTAACAAATTAGTGTAATTTTAGTTTTTATTAATAGTAGTAATAATAGCAAATTATATTGCTTTTATATTAAAATTCACAAATGTGTATTCAAATGGTTTTAAAAAATGCTATTAAAATTATAAATTGTATTATAATGCATCAAAGTTAGAGCTTCGTTGACTTTTTTTTTATATATGCGTTTGTTCAGGGTATCTCTACAGCCATGGTCATCTGACTCGAGCTGTATGTTGTCGATTGGCTAGAGATGGTGATGTGTTCAAAAAGAGTTTACCAGCAAACTTTACTCTCAACCACCCTGAGGTACACACACAACACAATGCATTTAGTACTATGAAACTTTTGTTTTTACTGCGATTTCATTCATTTTTTTTCTGTATTGCTCTCTGCAGGTCGGCAGGGTGAGTGTGTATGACTCAGCACGCCACACAAACAAGACCAAAGAGTCCAGCGTTAACTGGAGTCACCCAGACCAGGTCAGCGTTGAGGTACTGGATGGCACCAAGGGCAAAGTGGACAGGTGAGAGATGGACCCATCCGTCATACATCACCATTGTAAAAAAGGAACTCCAGCTTTTCTAGCTAATTGAATATTTATCCGAAGCACTTCGAGACCTAGACACCTGCTTTCGTTCATGATCTATCTTTCTCTCTTTATGACAGTACCAAGATGGAGGTATCACGGGTTTCCAAGTCCAATCTGTTCCGTCTCTTCCAAGCTTTGTGTCAGTGTTCAGGCCGAGCCGATCTGCTGGCACTGCCGTCATACTCCCACGCTAAGATGGCTGCCACTTCATTCCAGGATGCTAAGAGGCTGTTCTTCCTGGCGCTGAACCAACATGGATATGGCTCCTGGATCGGGAAGCCCTTGGAAGAAAAAAGTTTCGAGGGAGAAACCAGGGACATGCGGGCTCCGGGTGGCCTAGTTGACCCCAATAGCTGCTTGAGCTCAAACAACAATTTACAGTCTGCAGCACAGGGCTTTTAGGGGATAGAGAAAGATGAAGAGAGAACAAATTAAGGGATGGATGGAGTGGAAGAGTGCCTGGCAGCAAGAGAGAGAGAATTGAGGAGGTAAAGAGAGGAAGGAACAGGGTAAGCCTGTGGCTTTGGATTTGAACTTTAACCATCATGACAAAGCAGTAACGGATGCTACCATGGCAACAGAGCCATAAACCCAAGGCAAATTGGACTTGATGAGACATGAAGTAGAATCTTGACCCTTTTTTTCTTTTCTTTTTTTTTGAAAGTTTTAACTACAGGGTTGCATTTGTTTTAGCGGGGGTTCTTTTTTCTTCCCATTTGCGACCATCCCAATACTGTGTTACGTGACTGCGTGGCCACATAGCTGAGGGATAATTCTGTTTCTCACTCTCTCTTACTCTTTTTGATTCGAATTCTACATTTAGGTATTTCTCATTCATTAGAGAGATTTTTCATAACAGATGTTTTTTTTTTTTTTGCTAGTCAGGGATTTATTTACTGACATTAACCTATTTTATCTGAGTTGGGTTGCAAAGGGTCATTTGTGAGTTTTGAAGTGTTAGTTCACTCACAAATGAAAATTCTCATTTACTTGCCCTCTGTGTTCCAAACCTCTATGACTTTTTTTTCCTTCTGTGAAAGATATCATAAAAGAAAGATATTTTGAGAAACATTCGGTTACCAAAATTCTACTAAATATCTTCTTTTGTGTTTTTTCAACAAAAAAAAGAAATGTATATAGGTTTGGAATGACATGAGGGTAAATGATGGCAGAATTTTCATTTTTGGGTGAACTATCACTTTTATGTTGCT
Source organism: Phoxinus phoxinus (assembly GCF_949152265.1). NCBI lineage: Eukaryota > Metazoa > Chordata > Actinopteri > Cypriniformes > Leuciscidae > Phoxinus > Phoxinus phoxinus. Next base: position 19,267,337 of record NC_136885.1, read on the forward strand.
CATCATGTACCAGTTTGTCATTTACCCACCTTTTTTATCCATTTAAATGCTCAGTTTGCTTTAAATCTGCACGAAATAAACTTCTTCTGTATTTACTTAAATTAACTTTATTTTTGTTGCACTATGTGAAGTTCCACATACCAACACTTGTCTAGACTGCTTGAAATATATACATAATGTACATACAGATACATATGCACACAGATGTATATATAAGGTCTGTTGAACGAGTTTATACATATGCGTGTGTGTTTATGTATGTGTATATATTGTATGTATATATTTTGTAATGATTCGTAACTTTGAAATCCAATTTATTTTCTATCTTTTAATTATTAGGATGTAATTTTATATGAGATGTGTATGTTCTGTTTTGACTATCGTTGATGTGCATTGTTTGTTATACACGGGGGTGGGGGGCTTGTGGTAGATAATGCATGCAGCCAAACAGTCTACATTTTGAGTGGTGAAAGTTATGGGTGAACGGCACAAACCAATCATATGCACATTTGTTTGTGTGTGTGTGTACCTTTTGTGGATCTGAACTATTTCTTGGAATATTATGTTGCCCTTTATATTGTAAGCTCAAGTCTGCATTGCTTGTTTCATGTGTTCAGACACTGTTAATTGATGCACTGCTTCAAGACTAAAGCAATACTAACATTCTGTTTCCTTCTTCCAGCAAATGTGAATCTGTATGCCTCAAACATTTGTCATCAAACCATTGAAGCCTACTCAAATTCTTTTAAGATTGTTCTGTTCTATTAAAAAAAAAAAAAAAAACAGTAAAAGAGCATTTACTTTCCATGAGCTGCAGATTAATGTCTTGTGGTTTTTGCATTTCACCGCAAATGGTAAATGCGCTCTGGTTATAGTACGATTGTGATGGTACGTCTATCCTCAGGAGAGGTGGAAGGGGATATTTAGGTCAGCGTGCTGCCATTTACTTTACCTCTAATAAAGGAGAAACTATATGCCTAATTATATTTCAGTATATATATATGTGTATTTGTGTGTGTGTGTATATATATTATATAGAAATATTAATTCATAAAATGTGTGTGCGCACATACATATATACCCTGAAATATTATTAAATAATTATATTTCAGTAAATAAAAAATATTCTGCTATACTGAACTAAGGAATCTTGAAAACAAGGCCAGGAAAATGAGTAGGTGGAAAAAAGTGCTCCATAACAACTTCCTAGGCGTGAGCTGACAGGTGAGGAATATGCAAATGATTTACATTTCTTAACTAATTTATGGTAATTATTGTATGCTATATATATACACACATAACATTAATTAATTAATTCTATGCTCTTTTTTTTATTTTCCTACACATTCTTCACATTTTTTAGACGTGTCTAAATATATGTTTAATATTGTGAATAATTAAATGTAGTGGGGAAAAAAAATATATATATTAAAAAAACATTTTTTTATTGGACTGCAAATGAGACATCCAACCCTCAAGATTGCAATGAAACAAAACAAATATTGTTCCTGTTCTAGCCGTTTGAGTACTTAACTTTGTGAGGAAAATCCTTGATTTCTTTGGAATGATGGGTATCTCTTGGCCAGCGTATCCTCATATCTTATAGGCCCATATACATTTAATTCGAAATAAGTAGGCTATTTAGGGGTGGGTTTATTTTCCTTGTATTTCATTTAAAATATCAAGCAATTTTGTAATTAATAGGCTACATTGTATGAAATAAGATATTAAAAAGGTGACCGCCTTGGCCTAACAATTTAATGAATGCAAATAAATATCAAACACTTATCCAAACACAGTTTCATCTTAGTTGATTCTTGCCTGAATGTATGCCAGTGAGTCGTGACGTTTGTTCACCCAACAGCTAGCATCTAAATAAAATATAGCGTAAATGTGACATTGAACGTGGAATTAAAATATACAAACTCAAAACTTGTCACAACGTAGCTACCCACCGTGTAGCTACCTTTTAAACAACCGCTGGATGGCGACCTTTCCTTGTTTCGTGTAGTTCACAGGTGACAGGTTTGAGAATGATCAAACCCCTGGACGAGATTGCCGTAAAAGAGAGAACATTAGTGTGAAATTATTCATTTTCCCCTCACTAATTTCACTGGAAAGTCTGCTGATTCTGTCTGAGATCATTTTTATAGGATGGGTGAGTAAAATACCACCAGCTGCGGTAGTGAAATTTATTGATAATTTCACACTTTATTAAAAAGAGCATGTGGAGTTCCTATATGAACCTGAGCTTAATAACGCACACCGACAGCTGTCACGTCCACATCAAGCGTTCATACGGTTCATACACCGTGTCTACGACGCCTATCGCGCTGGTTTTGTCGCGTCGCACGCTCTGTAAACGGGGCTGTCAGTCAGACTCCAACTAAACAAAGTCATTATCTGTAGGTTACTCCGGGTCCGCGCGAATATTTCGACGGATATGTCAAACAAGTGCACAGCGTGCATATGAAATATTAGTCTGGGCTATACGCCGTGTAATTGAGGTGATCGATGCCCGAGAGAAGAATGAATGAGAAGAGGGAATGAGGGAATACGTGAAGATGAAGTGTGGGTAGCAGGAAAGCCTCAGGTGAAAAGAACAGGGAAACGCGGAACTAAAGCTAACTGCTATTGGGTAATGAGAATAGGCTAGTAGTAAAGGTCACTAAACGCTATTAGCATTGTGTGTTCATGGGTGTTGCTCTCAGTGCTCGTGGCATTCTATGATGTATCGCAACAGCTGTCACTGTTTTGAACCCTGAGAAGAAACATTTAAGACTGCTCGCACATTGCAGGTCGTCACACAGCATACCCTCCCATGAAAAACACACACGGTCCTTCCACCAGCTGATCAGTAGAATCAAAGTTGTTCTGCAGGCCTGCATAGGCTAGAATGACAAATGCACTAATGTAATGTGAAGTGTGTGTGTGTGTGTGTGTGTGTGTGTGTGTGTGTGTGTGTGTGTGTGTGTGTGTGTGTGTGAAATGAGATGAGATGAGATGAGATCAACCTCTGAGGGCTTTCCCTTCTAACTTCCACCTACACACCAACTGTCACGGCACAAGTGTTATTACTGTATTTAGAAATCTGTGCATATCTGTGGCTTACATAATGAGGTTATAATGTGCTGCTATATGCACTGCATGCCAAATATATGGAGTTTCTTTCATAAATTAATCCATTTTATATTGACCACGTAACCTTTCCTCAAAGGACATCATTTGGGTGTCACAGAAACATGGCAACTGAAAGATTTGATGGTTAAGGCTACTCATCACAACATGACATTAGTCAGTGTATTAGGTATATATTAGCCAATATTTAAAGCATTAGGCTACTCTTTGTTAACTGTAATGTATAAATACCCTACTATTATCATGTTCACATTAATGTTAATTATAAACTTGTTACACTTGGATAGTTCACTCAAAATGCCTTGCCATTGTTAGCGGCATGCTCTAAAGCTACATTTTATTTTTGTGTCAACTATCCTTTTTACATGAATAAATGGTATACAATTAGCCTATTGTTAATTGTTGATACTTAATAAATTAACTGTTGTTAATTAATTAAATCTTATAATTAAGTTTTACTCATTATGTGACACTGTAAAAAGAAGGTGAGTAAAGAGGTTGATGAACATTTAATAGAGGTTGAAAAGGTTGAAAGCAAAAGGAAGTGGCTGAAAAAGAGGAGCACTGAAATGGAGAGAGCGGGGAACGAAAAGGTGAGAGTAGAGGGTAGGGATGATGGACTGGTATTTAGGCAGTAATCTGTTTATAGTAGGCGAACCCTGACCGCATCACCTTTAGTTTAGGGAATTTTCCAGGGGTTGCAGGTGGTATGTGTGTGAAAGCTTTAAAAGCTTCCAGCGCTCACATATGGCAGGGAGAGAACAGAGTAAATGTCCTCACAGGCCAAACAACAGCTGGCAGTGTTCAAATTGTGGCAAGGGTTATGGTGGAGTCCCTTATTATAGAATTAAAATGTGATTTTGATTGCTATTATTATTACTATTATTTTCTGCCTAACAATATTTGTTGTATCTCCAGTGCAATCAGAACGTCTGTAATATTTAATAAGAGTTAAGAATAACAGTCCGCTCATGTTTGCAATAGATGCTAATTTGAGAAACAAAATGCTGTCATACATCTGATTAAAAAAAAAATCATATGCAGGGTGCCAAAGGTTTCAAAAAATTATTTGTTATTGATCTGATTTTAAATATTTGGGGATGAGTATATATTCATTAATAACACTGGTCTACAATTATTTAGAAGTCGTCTGCTTCAGAGATAAAATGTGCTATTTATTATGTATTTTGATGTGCTGAATTCAAATATGATCATTTAACAGCTGATTGGCTACTGCTTCCAAAATATTGAAGTTTTTACATTCTTGTAGATAGGCTACCATAGTTTTCAAATAATATGTGTATTGGAGCAGGGTTGGACTTAAAATCTGCAGGGCTGTGGTCCAGTTTTGCACCCCTTGATTTCTAGAGATAGGCAATTTGTTCAGCAGAGTGATGTACTGTAAGTTTCATTATGATGGCATCATCCTTTTTTTTTTTTTTTGGAATACCATGCAATTCATAGCATGATGCAATACCAGCTTCAGATTGCATTATTCATTGTTTTGCATAAAAAGCAAGCACTTTCCAAAACCAGTCATAAATTCATTCATAGATCAGTCAAAGATGTATTTTATTAATTTCTGAATTAAAATGAGATCCTTTACCTTTAGAACTCACTTTTCCTCTGCCATTCCTAAGTCAAGGGTCGTATATATTGACCCAATAGCATATCTTGAAAACTAGAGCAATCAACAATTTTAAGCATCGTTTTTGAGTAACCCAGATGAGTAACGTTTGACTACATTTATTTCAGAAGTATTTTGGCTGTTGACCAGTATAATCACAAATTAGACATGAATTGTTAAAAATAAAATGGATTTGAATTCAGAATTCAGATTAATGTTCAATGGATAGCAGCAAACAAAATAAATCTTACAGCAGTCATACATCAAAGATAAATTGTATCTTCACACTTGTGGATTAAAGACTTCCATATATGATAGGCAACAAAAAAAGTATGTGAGCTGAGTAGTATGTTCGAACGCAAAAAACCCTGCAAAAACAAAACAAAACTCAGAACTTGAAAAACAAAACAAATAACAAAAAAACTAATATTGTAGCAATCATGCATCAAAGAGGATTTGTATTTTCACTCTTATTAGCAAAAGACTATAGGATCATCATTTGTTGCAAAACAAAACTTTCAACCAAAACAAAACTCAGAACTTAAAAAAAAAAAAAAACTTTAAAAAAATCTGGCAGCAGTCAAACATCAAAGAGGAATTGTATCTTCAGTCCTATAAGAAGGCTATGACAAGGATCTAAAATAATTTGTTGCAAAACAAAACGCTTGACAAAAGAAGCAAAACAAAACCTAGAACTTGAAAAAACACAAACAAACTTGCAGACGTCATACATCAAAGACTAATTGTATCTTATAAGTTGAAGACAAGGGTCCACTGTGTTAGCTCTGTAAATCCCTGCATTGTTTAGAACTTTCTGAATGAAAAAAAAGTTGGATCTTTTTTTGCAAATGATCTAAGTCAAGTTGTGTCAATATTTTTGACAAAATAATCTAGCTTTTGCTCTTATTGGGGCAACAAAAGCGATACTGGCAAATATGCCAATGATCATCAATCATGCAGTGAGTGCATCACAAATTGAAAGCATCTTTAGGCTATATTGCCAGACTTTTATCGAATTCTCCAGCATCACAGAGCCACGGATTCCACTCCTTTGTTACTCTGTCCATTCAAAATTGTATTCCAAAACACTTAAGACATGTTTCACCAGCCAAGTTGTAACAGTAGGGGAACATCGAGGGAACCCTGCTAGAACATTATGGCCGGATGGGGTGGTGTAGAAGAGTGCTGATGTAGCACTGAGCCTGGGCGTGTGTGTGGGCAGAAGGAAGTCCATTAGCGAACATGAAGAATACTTCTCTCTGAGTGTGTTTGTTTCAAGAGCGAGGACGTCACCGCGATTGTGTTGCATTTGTCTGTGTGGATTATTTAGACTCTGCGCCTGCTGTTTTTGAAGCCTGCTTTTTTTTTTCTTTCTTTTTTTTGGTCATGTGTATTTTTAGACCAACTGTGCATGTTTTCTCCATGTCTTTCCATTAAAGGGTATAGTTATTTGTTTGGAAAAGGGATATGCGGTGTGTGTGTGTGTACTCGAATGGGATCTAAAGCAAAGCGTTTGACGTAACACCAGACTGTTACTGTGGCACCCCTCTCTCTTTCTGTGTTTACTTGTCTCTGTTTGTCCATCTGTCTCTCCTTCTCTTTCTCCCTCTGCCCCCCATCACTCACACCCTCTACTGCCTGTCATTTCTTCTCCTTATCTTCTTCCATTCTCTTAGTATTCCTTGTTTCTCTCCTTACTCCTTCCTGCTCCCACTCTCACCCCTTTTATCTCGCTCTCATTGCGCTCTCAAATTTCTCTGCCTCTGTCAGCCCCGCGAACCCTTTTTGCTCATTACCGTCAAGCGGTGTGGAAGCATATGACTGCAGCCGCGAGAAGAGTCGAATGGCTGGAAGGAGGAAAGATTATGGGCCATGACTCAATTTGATGGATCGTTTCATGGGTTTAGCATGTCCACTGAATCATAGGGGTCACCAACGCCTCCCACTGACTTGGAGAACACGGTGTGTTTTGAACGGAGCGGCGGATGAGGCATAGCTCAAGTGTAGTATTGCTGAGTTCACATTAGCAGTAAATAAGGTGGGTTTGTTTTCGCCCCGCTGCCCACCGAGTGATGCTGTTCTGCTATTGATTAGCATCCATGGGTGTGTGTGTGTGTGTGAGTGTGTTTCGGTCCAGGTGGAGATGATGGGAATTTTACGGCCTGTTTAGATGCGTGGACGCGGCCTAACTGTACCCCTCCGCGCACTCGTGGATCAAACACGCTGGGCCTACACGTCAATTAAGCGAGAAGTGCAATTTAAAATAATACAAGATCAAGGTGAGATGGAGAGCTCCTCCTCCTATGTTGATGTGTAGACTGTATGGCATTTAGACAGAATGGTTTCATCCAACAGGGGGGGGGAAAGAGAAGACAACTGTCTGTGTACTCTGGTGTTGGCATGGTAACCACTCTGCCTATGCTTATTCTGTTGTTTGGTCATATAATATATGTTTATCAGACTAGTGTTTTTCCAGCATTTTCCCTCGAACTTTCACGCTGTAATACACCAATTCATATGTGTCCTTTAGGAACAAGCTGACCTTTCTTCTTCACAAAAGCAACAAAAGCACTTGTTTGGTGTCACTCTCCCCATCTCTGCGTATCCATAACCTTCCCTGTCGGAGAGACTGAAATCGTCATGACGAATTTCTCCCTTTCTTTTTCTTTCTCATGTCCTCTGAGCTGTACTCTTAGTTGTCATGTCCGTCATATTCTCCGGTTAGAACTGGACAGCTGTGTCCCATTTTGTCCCTGTCCTCGCAGGGTCACCCTTGACCCTTCCAGTGGGCCGCTAGCTTTCAGCTGTAACTCTCCTTTCTCTGGAGTTGGCTTTCAAATTTGGCTGGTTAGTTTTTTTCACTTATTTCTTAAAGGGGCGGTCACACTACACTTTTCATTCTATCGACTTCCATTCATACGCATGCGAATGCGTCAGACCGCAAATGCAAAATGCGGAAAAAAAAATAGCATTTTGATGCGTTCCAAAGTTCAAGTTTGGTGAACTCTGAGCTGCGAAGTCGCATCACGTGAAGACGTGTGACCAGTAGAAGATCAATACGTCACTTTTAAAAGAACAATATTTTTTGCAGTAAAGTCGAGTCGATTGTATTGTTTTTTACATTTTGAGAGAATGACTATTTGTTATATGTTGAATTCGTGTTTATAAAAAAGACATCATCAAGTGACATCATATCACGACCGTTGCAGTGTCCAAAGAAATTGAGCATGCTCTAAATCTGTGACTGCGGCTTAAGTCTTTGATTTGCCCACTTTCCACTCTGTCATTGTTTTAATATCTCCTGGCTTGTCATTGTTTTAATATCTCCTGGATTGGCCGCTGGGGAATTAAGCCTTGCCCCTTAGATTATGTGATACCGGACACATGTATGGGAATAGCGTGACCTTACATCATCACCATGACTACTGCACGGGATGAGGAGGACAGCGCTTGCTGCCGATGATGTCACTGGGTCGACATATGGTTTGTGCTGTAATAGTCACTAAATCTGGGGAAATCGCCTTTCCAGGTGACATGAGTATTTAATTCATTCGTTCCTGTCAAGTAACATATTCTCTGTCCACGTTGATGGAGCGCCATCCTGCTATATCCGGTTTAGGGAGCCTGAAATGTTGGATTTTACGTGGTAATTACCGGAGCCAGAACATAATGACATGATGGAGAGGACACTGTTGCCGTGAGATAGCAAAGTGATGAGCCACTTTCACCTGGAAACTCATTTAAAGTGTTTTTTTCTTTCTTTTATCCTTTTTTTCTAGATCTACATGCATTAGCAAGGGTCAGCGTCCTGTGCGGTGGTGGACATAATGTGCTGAATAGACAGCTGTGGTTTGTGATCATTATAAAAAGCGGATGTTAACATTGGCAATGTGGTCACTTAAAGGTTTGCCTGAAAGTATATCTTAAAGGGATAGTTCTCCCAAAAATTAAAGTTCATAAAGGAAGATATTTTGAAGAATGTTGGTAACAAAACAGTTTTGGTTACCATTGAGTGTGGAGACAAAAAAATCACTGCGGCATTTCTCGAAATATCTTCTTTTGTTTTCCACAGAATGAGGAAAATCATACAAGTTTGGAATGGCATGAGGGTGAATAAATGATTAAACACATTTTTAACGAATACAAAGTTGTCAGTTTAAGGGATGTCTCTGAGACTAGCATCGGCTGCCGTGTATTTCCTGGTGACAGGTGTTGTTTCTGGAGACAAAGGGGCAGTTAGGTCTACTTTTGTGGGAAATAGGCTAGGGCCTGTGCCCTTTGCCACCTGTTGGTGGGACTTCAACCTGTTGTGGCAGCTGTGTGTTTATACCCTTATGCCGATGAGACGTTGACAAGATATGGCATGATTCGGTGACCTGAAGCAAGAGTGCAGATTACATTACAAAGATGGCAATCCACTGAAATTGAAATCTTAAATTTAATTGCTGCCTTAAATTTTTTAACTGAAAAGTTCATGGCACTTTTTTTGACAACTTGAATTTAATCACTGATGAAGATACCAATGAATCTCTATCTTTCTCTCCAAATAAAACCATAAAATAGAGAAGAAAACGACAAATTAAAATGATAGCTCCAACAGATATTGCTACTGTAATTTGGTTGTGTATGTTATATTAGCTAGAAGTGTCATAATTGTATTTATTTGTTTGTTTGTTTGTTTAAAAGGTCACGCTTATTCAATCATTAATTATTCTTGATCAATATCTTATTATTTAATAATAGGCTATATTATAATCATTATTAATGTTATTATTATTAACAACAACAATAATAATAATAATAATATTTTTTTAGGCTTTTATTTATTTCGATTGTTTGTTGGTTTTATTGAAACATCTTTGTGCTCTGAAAGAAAAAAGAGTAGTGGAGGAGGCAGGTGGTTTTTCTAAATTAAATGCTCTTCTAGTTTTTCCAGAGCTTATTTGCTTGGTTCAGCGATGTGTGTCCAATGAGAGGAGAAGAGAGGAGGGACTGGGGCGGAGAGACGGAGCCCAAAAGAGAAGTTGAGAGGGAGAGAGAGTATGAGAGACGTGCTGTCAGAGTGAGAGCTGGAGGACATGCATCCATTTCTACACAATATCAGACTCTCGCTACTTTTACCTTTACTCATATCCAGACGCTACTTTATAGCGCTTTTCTTCACGGGAGGCTAATAATGCTAATTAACGCAACGGGTGGATATATTTCCTGAAATATTAAACAGCGCTCTAAATCCTTTCCCGCTATTTATTTTCCGCTTTTATTTCTATCATTGTTCAGGTGTTCAACGCAACAGCTTTCGTTCGCAGGAGTCTCGTTTAAATAAATACCGTTTAATACTTCTGTCATTAAAAACCTTCAACCTGGAATCACAGCTTGACAACGAGCCGAAGAAGAAATGATGGCATGATTGTGACAACATGAAAAAGAAAAAGTGTGGAGGAATATTGTTGCACTGCTTTTGAAATCACCATATGAAGGTGGAGATAGACTGACAGAAGAGAGGTAAGTGACAGATAGAAAGATGTCTGATGGAATCAAAATCTTAGTTGTAAATATTCATGATTATAAATAAATAATCAATTTTATGCTCTCTAGTGTGTATTTATTTTAGATGCAAATACAAAAAGCCTAAATAGTGCAGAGCAGTGATGGTAATATGATGAGTCTTGCATTTGTCACAGTTCAGTCCAGAGGCCACAATTTGACTATTGTATAAGTTTCTTAAAAATAGAGAGAATCTTGCATGCATTTATGTGACATATATTGCTGGAAGGAGCTAGAGGAGAGGAGGGGGTGTCAGAGAGAGAGAGAGAGAAAGGAAGAGAGAAGGCAATGGAGAGAGAGAAAGCTCAGAGCGATTAGTAGATATGGATGGGTTCATAGGTTCATCAGTTTTCTCTTTTTTCACTCACAACGATCTTCCACGCAAACTCCTCCATCACATTGCAACAACTCGGTGTCACCCAACACTTTCAATCCATCCTTCATTTATTAATATGAGGGGAGTCCCCCATTTAATCCAGCCTTCTTTTGATCCTGCTATTTTATTCGGTTATAAATAACGTAATGATCCGTTCTTCACTCTCACTCTTCCTTTCTCTCCCTCCAACTAAACTCCAGAGTTGAGGAGCAGAGCACAAACAAACCTGCTGGAGCCTGGTTGCCATGGATCCCCCTCCCTCTCTGAGTCTGGTCCTTCTCAGTGGGAGCGAAGACGAAGAGCAACGTCTCCCCCTCCCTCTGGGTGGTATCTCCCATGCTTCCCTTTCAGGCAACTACCCTGGGACCAACCACTCAAATCATACGGGAGGCAACAGCAGCCTGGAGCGCCTCAATGGCACCCCTTCGCCCACCACGCCAAACCTTCCCCCGGCGTCACTACCCAAATTACCCCTGTCCATGACGCCCCAGCTGTCTACGCCAATCCCCAACGCGCTCCACCCCACTAGCACGCCGCTCTCCTCCTGCTTGGGTAGCCAACACAGCCTGAGCGGGGAGACGTCGCCTGTTTACAATGCGCTATTCTACTCCTCACATTCACCTTCCACTGAGCGAGAACGGGAAAGGGGATGTAAGCACAGGCAGGCCAGTCCCTTGGTGCACAGGCGGGACAGTAACCCCTTTACAGAGATCGCCATGAGTTCGTGCAAGTACAGCGGTGGGGTGATGAAGCCGCTTAGCCGCCTCAGCGCCTCCCGTCGGAACCTCATCGAGTCCGACAGTGGAAGCGACACCAAAGAGGGCGGGGCGAGCGCGGGTCAGGTGACCGCGGCCTCCTCTCAGCACAGTCAACCCCAATCCCAGAACCCCCCAGAGATCATCATCTCCTCGAAAGAGGATCCGCCTTACGGACACGCTTACGAACTAGAGGCCTCGGCCAATCAAATGTCCATCTACCACCAGAACCACGCCCTCTCTGAGAGCAGGGGCATGCTGGGTGGTGCGGCGGGGGGCGGGACTAATGGAAGGAGGGGCGGTGCCGTGGGAGGGCCAGCGAGGACTGCTTCCAAAGCCTCTAAACGTAAGAATCAGAACATTGGCTACAAACTAGGCCACAGGAGGGCACTGTTCGAAAAGAGGAAGAGACTTAGTGACTATGCGCTCATATTCGGCATGTTTGGCATTGTTGTCATGGTGATTGAGACCGAGCTGTCCTGGGGTGTCTACAATAAGGTGAGGACTTTGTGTACCGGGGACTTGGGTGAATGGTCGGGCACGAGGACACTTCCTGCTGGTCCTGCTCTGTCTGTGTGAATAAGAATGAAAGTGCACGTGCTTCCCATATAATGTTCCCAAAATATCAGTGGTAAAACTTGGATGCAGCCATATAGTAGTGCGGACTATTAAATCAAGAAGTATACAAGTTGCATAATGAGTTTAAACCAACAAGAACAGATGTTTGACCACACAAAAATCACCCAAAGGGATAGTTCACACTAAAACGAAATTATGTCATCATTTATTCACCCTCGTTTTTGTCCATCCATTGAAAGTCCAAGCAACCAAAACTTGCAAGCATCAAAAAGTAAAAAATGAGATCAGAAAAGTAATTCCCATGAATCCAGCAGTTTAATCCAAGTTTTCTGATGAGACGTGGTCGTTTTATATGATACAAAGATTTAATTGAGACTTTTATTCATATAGAAACATTTATCAATGCATTGAGCACATCAAATATGGTAAAAAACAACAACACAGCAGCCCAACAGTGCTTGCTTGACACGTGAGAACAAACCTCATTTCAGTAGGTATCCATGCGATTGGGAATTTCACGCGATGGCGAAACATTTAACAATACAGATTTAGCTTTTTTTTCGGGACCAACATAAATGACTTCTGTGTAAATGGTGCTTTTTTATTTCAACACTTTTGTCAATGGACCTTTTCTTCCTCACAAAATTTTACAGAAATGTGACCGCACCGTGCCATAGTTTCTGTTTAGTGTCGTTATTTTTTTTACTTAAATAAACCAAGCAAATTTTTCGACTGACTTTCAAAGCCAATGATCAGTTGCATTTCCTTTTTTTTAAAAACAGCAGCTTAAACCTTTTTTATAGTAACTGCTTATGTGTTCCACTGGAAGAAGTCACAGGTTTCGAGCAACGTGAGGGTGGATTAGATGATGACAGAATTTTGTTTAAAGCAATTGATCTGCGAAAAGTGTGACTCATTTGGAGTGACCATATTTAGATGTGCAATGTGAATGCGTGATTGTTTTGCCACAAACACCAACAATAAACCTGCGACTTAATCATCAGATATATAAATGAATGTTTTTCGGTAGTTGGATTCAAAGCCCTCTCAGTTTGAATGGGCACGAAGTGTGTGATCACAGAAACCCATCACGGGAGCTTCTGCTATTCAGAGGGTGCAAGGCCATATCATGATTCACAAGCTAAACTGAAAATCAACTCTCAAAACAAACATCCATGGAGAATTGGTATAGCATTTGTCACCTTTTTGGAACAGAGGACAGTAATGATGCACCTGTGTATCTGGCGTTAGCATGAATGTTTTAAATAGTTGTCTATCTTAGTGAACGTGCACATTGCAGTTGACATTCAAGGTTCGTAATGTTGAGAGGATCAGATGTCTATAGGCTCAGGAAGAATTTTGGACAGCTGAGATTTCTTAAATGGAGTAGAGATCAGCAATATTTGTGTGATTAAGAAATGCTTAGAAACTTTATTTAAAGGAATGATCTGGATCCAAAACAAGTTCCTAGAAGAACAGTTTGAATCATACCGCACTAAACATACCGTGGCCAGGGCTGGGTAGATTACTAGTAATAACAAATTGTAGTCGGTCACTGATTCAAAATTACATGACAAAAATTGTAGTTAGTATTATAATACATACACATTTAAGGTAATATAATCTGACTACTCTTTGATTAGGCCTGCCTTTAGATTACTGTTTTGACCTTAATCATTTTATCACATTGATTTGAATGGGATAATATTGTACCGTATTGATATAAAAATACAAAAAGAAAGAAAATATGTTCCATTATTTGTTATCAACAACATGAAGTGCATTAAATATCATGCACCATATATATATATATATATATATATATATATATATATATATATATATATTTGTATATAAATATTTTATTTGTTTAACTGCATGCCATATGATAATTAACCAACATCAGAGAACGGTGAATTGTATTATTTATCATTAACATTATTATTGACTTCATTTTATTATTGATCTAACTTAAAATCTCAGGGGGTACTTCAATTAAATATATTAGGTCAAAGAGGTTCAGCTGAAAAGAAAAAGTTGGAGGAATGCCTGCATTGCTTAATGACTCACATAATGATAATTCAAATAGTAATTAATGTGTTCATCAGGAGTTCTTTAGATATGCAATGTTGAGAAAACTTCTAAAAAGTGAAATGATTTCTGTAAATCCAGTGATCAACTGCTGTGTGGCTCACAGTTTTCAGTGATTTCAGGTTCATGACTAGTGGCTGGTCTGATCTGGAAGACCTTCTGAACTTGTCTGACAATTTATATGATAAAGTAGTAGTAGGGAGAATCAATGAATTATAAATAATTTACTGCCATAATTTACTGCCAACCAACATTCAAGCTACACATTTCTACTTTTAAACCCTCCACACTGTCTAGACTTTCATGAAGTGTTAAGACTGTAAAGAACTGAGATATTCGTCAAAATTGTTTGTGGAAATTGAAAGCATGTTGATGATAGAGCTCAATAAACCCAACACTGAAAGTTTAATACAGAAAGTGGTGTGGGTTGACTATGTGTTTAGCTTCCCCAAAACAGATTTATACATTTTGAAGGAATATACTGTTTCTTTATTTATGCATTACAAATTTCCATTTTGCTCTGGATAACCCATGGGAGACGAGAACACGCATCCACGCAGTCTGCGCTTGAGCTAAACATCAAGTGTTGCTTGATGATCAAAGTAGATGTAACTGCCATTACAGCCTATTGTGTTGCTCAAGACAAGAACTGACGTTCACTTCAGGTGAATTACAGACTAGTAACATTTTATATAAAGCCAAATTCTCAAAATCAGTGAGGCTGAAGTTAGGTGAGTGACTGATTCTTGTGCCGTTTTGTTAAAAGGATTGAATGTTACTGACACATCGTGTCAAGGTGAAATATTTTTCACTGTAAAAGCCACAGCCTCAGATTGAAGACTGAATGTGTGTGCGGGTGAGTAACTTTAGTATTTAACTTTGGTGTCAGTTGCCTGATTTTTTGTTGATGACAGGAAGCTAATATGCTAAAATTAACTAATAAAAGCATCATGGAACCTTATAAGTGACCCATTTTGCACCTTATATGTACAGTAGGTACTCAACTCTCAATTGATTCAGTTTGAAGCTGAATATACTCATAAGCTTAAAAACACATAGATGTTTACATAGGCTACATGATTTAGGGCGCTATATGTAGGCATACTCATCTCTCAATTTAGTCCAATAGAGTTTGATGTTAGCATGCTGCTAAGCTAAAAGCTGGGTAAAGCTTAAAAACCCATAGCACACATAAATATTAGGTAAAATCGTACGATTTTGGACGCTTTACGTAGCATCACTTAACTCTATTGACTCCAATAGAGTTTTACGTTAGCATATTGCTAAGCTAACAACTGGATACTCTAATAAGCTTAAAAACACAGCACACATAAATATTGGGTAAATTGTACATTTTAATGACGCTATAATGTTTTTATTAATAATTTTCATTATTATAATCGATAGTTCTATTGCATTTTCCGCCATATTGGATTTATTTTTTGATGAGCTTGCTGCAGTGCATTCTGGGAATGCATTTACCTTGAAGGCGACATGCAATGCTCCTTTGAAATCTGTCTAAAACGAGGTGTCTTAGAAGGCAGAATAACCGAGTCTTTGTGTTGCTTAAAATGCTCAGTAGGTTTTGGAACAGCTCCGTCATCTGAAGTGTGTGTCTGTGCGCGAGTGGGTTTGTGCGAGCGTTATGAGGTGTTCTCTTGCATCTGGCACTGTTCTGAATGGATCTGTCTCAGCGTGTATTCTGGAAATCCCTTGTACGTGTGGTTGTGGTCCTTGTTCTGCACAGGTGCTTGTGATATGGCAGATATATAGGAAATTGGTTCTGTCTCAGTATCTCTCTTTCTCTGCCTGTCTTCCCTGTGGCTTTCTCTTTTGTACATCACTCTTTTCCACTTACGCTTTGTTTCTCTTTTTCTCTCTGTCACGCACATTTTTTTCTTCTCATTTTCCCTTTCCTCTCTCTGGTGATTCCTTTCCTCTTCTCTCCTGGTAATTATTCTGGGTCTGGATATTTTTCACTTTCTTTCTTGTACTCACTATCCTTGGTGCTCTTTCTCTCTTTTTCTCTCTCTCTCTGTTATTGTAGTGGGCGGTGAACGGGGGAGTGTTATTGGAGAGGGAGAGAAAAGCGAGTGAGTGTTAGAAGAGATGAAATGAAAGGCTGTAATAAAATCTCTTTATTTGAGATGGAAAACGGGTGAGTGAGTCAAGTTTGCACATGAATAATGGCCATGCTGATTGTATACCATTATAGCCATTATAAAACAGCACAATAGCCTGTTAGTGCAGCATCGCCCCTCAGAGCAATTAAAGGGCTTTTCTCTCAGTGCATTACTGTTGAAGGTCCAGAGACATGCGAGATACTGATGCTCTTCCACTTCCTCCAAACTGCTTCAATTTGATTCGACTCATCTAATGGGGAATTACCTCTCCTCAAACCCCCTGTATAGGGAATGGTAACTCCCATTTGAAACAAGATTATTTAAAGGGAAATTTGAGTGATGGCAGAGGGAATAAATAAGGAAAGCGACTGCTTAGATGCTGCCGAACGCTCACATCTCTGAGTGACCGGCTATATTGATTATTGATAATCACCTTTGCACACCATCAAGCGCCTATTGATGGCTTTACTGCACCGCTTGAACTGTGTGTGTGTGTGTGTGTGTGTGTGTGTGTGTGTGTGTGTGTGTGTGTGTGTGTGTGTGTGTGTGTGTGTGTGTGTGTGTGTGTGTGTGTGTGTGTGTGTGTGTGTGTGTGTGTGTGTGTGTGTGTGTGTGTGTGTGTGTGTGTGTGTGTGTGTGTGTGTGTGTGTGTGTGTGTGTGTGTGTGTGTGTGTGTGACAGCTGTTCTTGAAAGGATGGAAACCAGCAGGAAATTCCTGATGAGGCATCATTATGTCCAAAACATTTTCCTAACCTCTTAACGCTCTCGTCTCTTTTGAAATGGCAGTTGTGTATGCACATTGAATCAAAGAAGCTGAAGAAGGCTGAGCTTGAGCATATAAAACTGAAGATTTCACTAGTTTGGTATGTGAAGTGTGTGCTGATCTGGATGGGAGTATATAGGCATATTATGGCTGTCGATTTAATGCATTGATTTAGTGCATTACTCATTTAAACAAATTATGCAATTAAAAAGAAAGCAATTAATCACAACTCCTGAACCATACACTGATTCCTTTAATAAGGAATTTTAAATAACAAAGCGGCAGCATAAAACAAATTGTCAGCATTAACGGAATTTGCGACGGCTTCCTGAACAAGAAAAAAATGTAGGACGGGACTTGATTGTGTCCATCAGGAATTGATTGGATGGTTGTGATTTGCTATTGCTGTGATCTCATGTAAGTGAGACATTACACAATTATGTAATGTCTTTCACTTATCTTTGTTTGGGGGCTTTTCTGTGAAAATAGTGACATGCAATAATTGCAATTAGTTTACTGAATTAATCCTCAAATCATGTATGTAGTTAAATATAATTTATACAACTGTGCAAAGGTACCGATGTTACATGCAAATGTTGCGGATGTGTGTAGTTATTTGTATGTGTGAAGATGCGTGTGTTCCTTACACGCTCAGCTGTGGTTCCTCAGGAGATGTCTGGTCCCTTCACACTCCTTACACATCCTACCTTCCTTAAATAGACAGGTAAAAGGAACAGGAGAGAGCGAGAGCTGATAAGAACAGCACGAAAGAGAGCAGCGTTAAATCGGAGCCATTGCGTGTTACTAGCATTGTATTTCATGTAAATATTTGCCCTTTCATGTCGACTTTTTATTTGCCGTCTACATTAACTAGTTCCTTATATTACATGCAAAATAATTGAATTGTTGTCCTAAAGCACAGCTGATATATGCGGTACAGTGTGGTCCAAAAGTCTGAGCTCACTGATGAAAAGGCTTCTACTTAGATTTATTTTTCATTAGAAATTATATCATTAGCATAAACATGAGTATGCTAATGAGTTTAAGAGTGTCTTAGCGTTTGGTTTTCCTCTTGTTTTTAATGACAGCAGCACTGAAGCTGCACAAACTCCTGATGAAAACCTGATAATCATGTTTTCCAGAATGATTTCAGATGATCCAAAGAGCTTCTTGAGTTTCAGAGGAAGCAAATCATCAGACTGTCTGTAAAAACGAGCCGCATGATCAATGACACACAATTTATTTGTCTAGAAATAGCGCAAAATCTACAGCATTTTACATTTTTAAATATTCTGGAACTTCCAGGTGTAAGTCATACTTTGAGGCATTTTGAGTTTCCAATGTGGTCAGATTGGTCAGTATTTGGATCCCATTGGATAACATTAAAAGGTAATTTCAAGTCTTGATGAAATTGTTCAATGGCGTGTGAGTTGCACGAGGCCGCATGCATTAAAGCCATCCATCTCCAGTCTCACATGTCTCCTCGACCCTGAACAGCCCTAAATACCTGGAAAAAGCTCCTGTCAAATCAATACTTAATTTTCACACCCTTCTCACTCTGTCACGCATCCCTTTGGAACATCTTAGCTTGGACTTGTTTATTAGATGCAAGGAAGCATGCAAAATGCCTTGGTTGATCAACCTGTTGCCAATGCACAAGGTTGTGGGGTATGTGTGTATATATCTGGGTTTTTATTTAGGGCAAAGTGTGTAGAGGACTAAGTTTGAGCACCAAATCAGCAAATTAGAATGATTTCTGATGGATCATGTGACACTGAAGACTGGATTAATGATGCTGAAAATTCTGCTTTGACATCAGAAGAATATATTACATTTTCAAATATATTAAACCCCAAACACACACACACACACACAAACACACACAGACACACACGCGCACACACACACTCACGTAATGTTTTCTGTGGGGATTAGATTTAGGTGAAAAGGGGATAGAAATGTATATTAAAACAATACAAATCAATGGAAAGTCCCCACCATGATAGAAAAAACAAACCTGTGTTTGTGTAATAAATCTCTAAGACATATATAAGGGGTGATCCAGTGGGCTGCCCGACCCTAATCCCACTCCTGCCACACTAACGCTTTTACAGCACTCTCACAGGAGCAATAATCATTAGTACATAAAGAAAAAAAAAGAAAGTAAGGGGGAAAACGACAGGAAACATGAGAGTAGATGGACAGCCTGAGGAATGGTCAGTGAAAGAGCGAGGGGGCAATAGTGCACGGAATTAAAAGGACCTTCAAATGGCCATTAATGCTGTAAGCGTAATGTATGTGCCTGTATATGACTGCGTGCATGTAGGTGAGGCTGTGTGTGTTTCCATTTTTTCCTTGGCCTCGGAGTATGTAATTGGGTTTTCAGGGGTGTAATGGTGTATGTCAGTGTGTAATCAAGTGTGTGTGTGTGTGCCACTCGGTGTGTAATTGGGCTTATCTGTGTGTGTGTTTTTCATTAAGTGAGATACATTACTGTTTTTGTAACATTTGATTTTGGTAGTGGTGTGTGTTTTTGTAGCGTTTTTGTTTTCTGGTTTAATATAACAGTTTGGTCAGTAACCCTAAGGAATATGGCAAGCCAGTTTAACATTAATTAATTTGCTGGATATGATTTATAGATATCTAGTATTCAATCTTCACTAGATGAAATTATTAATTAATAATTCTTGATATCAGGATTTTTTTCAAGTGACAACATGTAGCTTGTTACTTAAGGCTCCTTTACTCAGCATAGTTAAAGGGGTGGTAAAATGCCCTTTTCACAAGATGTAAAATAAATCTCTGATGTCCCCAGAGAGTGTGTGTGAAGTTTTAGCACAAAATACCTCACAGATATTTTATATAGCATGTTAAAGTTGTCACTTTTTGATGGTTTGCAAAAACGCACCGTTTTGTGCCTGGCCCTTTAAATGCAAATGAGCTGCTGCAGAGGGCGGGGTTTCAAGAGCTTGTGTGTTTTAGCAGCTGCGATTACCTCACGCAGACACACTAAAGCCCAATTTATACTTCTGCGTCAAACTCACGCCATAGCTACGTCGTAGGCTGTGTGTAGCGCGCGTACCCTTCGACGTACCCTGACGTGCACCTCTCCAAAAATGTAACAACGCGTCAATCCTACGTGGACGCAAGCGCTGTGATTGGTCTGCTAGAACCACTCCCTCGGGTTTCACATGCTCCCTATGCATGTGTAATTGCGCGTCAACTCGGACAGCGACGCAGAAGTATAAATGAAAACTAACGCGTAGTCTATTGCGTAGAGTCTCCGGCGTAGGTCCGACGCAGAAGTATAAATCAGCCAAAATGACAGAAACTGTTCTGCTTTTAATGTTAAAACGGAGTCAGACAAAGATGGAGAGACTGAATTTATGTTGCTGGTGTGGAGTTAACTATCTTCAATTAGCATATTCTGTCATGGTAATCTATAAATCGCTCATATTGGAACTGTTGTGATATGCACACAGAGGGACTTTCTATTGCATGTGAAAAGACGGATGCTAAAGTTTGAGCTGACTCACAAATGTGCTCGACTACAACAACTTTTCCTCTTCTCCACATGGACTGTGTGTTCCCGGGGGCAGGGTTTATGTACATTTTAGGGTTGGTGATGTCACTAACCCAGGAGGAATGTCGTGTAGTCCCTATCAGCCGTTTGTTGTAGTCCTTTTCTTTAAAAGCAAATATCTTCCTTTGCTTTTAACTTTGAGTGTTGTAACTTTGCAGGTGTTGTTTATGCACCCCTTTAAGGCTGCTCTGTGCCTGCTCAAAATTATGTGTAAAGACATAATACTGCATAAAAGCCAGACCAATTTATGCCTGCTCTGACCCGCATCAGCCCCTATATCAAAGTATACACTTGAAATTGCCGTGTAAATGCATTTGTCACTGCTGAGCAGCATTTGTGTAAAGACACCTAAATGGCTCTTCAGAAGAGCTTCTGTGCCCTATTTGCAGTGTAAATTTAGCAATAAGCTACTTATTTTTCATGTGCATATTAAACATTGTAAGTTCAATTTAGATCGTAAACTATAATTTGACCGTTTCACTGAGAACATATTCAAAAGAGTTATCTATTGCTTAATTATATATTGTTTGTTCTGATTCTCACCATCCAACAGAGAATACATGTCTTTATTGCTGAAATTATGATAATCAACTATGTAACGTTTTTCACAACGCTCCCTGCAATGTAATCAATAACATGCTTCACTACACGCAAAGCTGCATGATTTGAAATGTAGCAGCACTACCATCAGCCAAACTAATACGCTACTTTTACCGTATACCTTTAGCTAGGTTGAGCTATACTAGGGACACAATTTCCACAGCTCTCCTCTGTATGTCAACAGCTGTGTCATTTGTTCCTTTGGATTTTTTTTGTTTGTTGAGAAAACAGATGAAAAAAGTTATAAATAAAAACTCCAAGTAATCTGAGCTATGAATGAGCAACCTCTGAGCAATAAAGTTCCTCCTGTACAGGTGACAGATCAGGTTCTCATATTACCAGCTGTGGTTGGCGGTGTGTTTGTGTGTGTGTGTTGGTGATGTATTTATTGGCTTATGTGTGTGTTTATAAAGGTTGATTGTGGTTTATTTGCTGTGTTTTTCTGTATGGGGTGAGTGTAGGTCTCAGGGTGAATGATAAAGTGTGGCGTGTGTGCGATTGGTTTGGCCAGAGGGTTCAGATCATTAGACTGCTTGACTTAGACAAAGTGCTCCGAATGAAGGGTCACACACACATAACACTGCACATACAGTGACATTAATCATCTGCAAATCTGTGTTTGTCCAGGAAAAAGCCCCTCTAAGGGACCGTCCAAACGGCGGCCATCTTGATACCAGCTATTTTCTATGTCAGAAGAAGTACATTTTCTGTCTGCTTGAAAGACAGAAAGACCAAAATCTCCATAAATCTCCATCTCAATAGCACATTTTTAATCAACAATGATATCGGACACTGATGGTGTCACAAATTTAGCTTCTTCAGTGCAAATCATGCTAAAATAGCTGGTCCAGCTGCGCATAAACAAACTCTATCAAAAGGCGATTAGCCTATATGAGTGGTCCATCTCCTCCCCCTTTATCCCCCTTCACTTTCTCTGGTCTTGGATATCAAAATATTCTTGAAGCATTTTTGTGTCAGACTTGTTATTCCCTTTAAGCTTGTGTGTGCGACACCATCCTTCCTTTGGTGGTTACATTTTTTTTTTGTTCTATTGATTTATTCATGCACATCACAATTCTTTTCGAAAATGTATGTGACCTCATAATCATTAATGAAAATAACTTACCCTACCTTTTGCAATGACTTCTCTGTTGATGTGTTTACTGACGCGAGGACGGGACAACCCGTCACTCACAGGAGATCCGGAGCAACGTTCCAACAACCCAATTAATGTTCAAAAGTCCCGCCCTATATTTTTTATTGTTCAAGAAGCCTTGGATAAGTTACAATAGGGAAAAAAAGACTATTGCAACTTCCATTTCATTCCACTTTTTGCATCTTGAGTCTTGTTTGTGTTTCAGGATCTGAAAAAAATCTCTCGTTGTGTGTGTGGTGTGTGTGTGTGTGTGTGTGTGTGTGTGTGTGTGTGTGTGTGTGTGTGTGTGTGTGTGTGTGTGTGTGTGTGCGCGCTGCAGGTTGTATGTGGCTTGTATTTGAGATTTTTCAACTGAGTCCCTTCATCCAACACCAGCGGTAAATTAAGAAATCGAAACAAGAGGAAGTAATTGCATTAGAATCACAGATGACTGTGTGCATTTGTGGCGGTACATTCAACTGCGAATGTGTGTGTGTGTTTGTGCGCGAATGTGTTTGTGTAACTGCGTGACAGACAGCAGGCTCGAAGATGACTGTGTATTCAGACGTCAGAGCCGTTTTGCTCGGTGTTTATAAAAGGACCAAAGTGAAGTAAAAAAAAAGAGAGGATGTTGTATAGATGGAGGAGAAATGAAATGAAGAAGAGCAGGAGGGATATTTTGAGCGTGTGAGAGAATGCTGATGGAGTTAATGGAGCTCAGAAAGCCTATTAGCTCTGCATGGTGTCCATCATGACCCGGATCAATAACTGCTAATCTAGCCATGAGTCTGTTCGTCATACTCACTGTTCACACGCTAGTATATAACATGAGCTCGGATAGTCATGTCACAGACACTGAGGACTCACTTAGGAGGATGGTAAGAAGAAGAAAAACACAGGCAGAGCTAGAAGAGAGGGTTGGGGAAAGTGAGAAGAAAGCGGAAGTGAAATTCTGACCTCCATGACCGTATGCATTAAATATAGCATCCTCAACAAAAGGCCTCTAGTAAAGATCTCTCTCAATTTTGTGTGATGTCTTACATGACATGTTTTAATTTCATTTTAGAAATGTCCTTTATTAGTCAATATGTTGGAGCAGTGCTATGGGGGATAGTGCGTTTCTCATTAAATATAATGACCAGAGTCTCTCTCTCCCTTGACTTTCCTGTTAAATATCCACTGTACTATCTACTAAATCTAATCTAATCTTATATATTTTTGTCACGTTCCAGTTGCAATAAATGTGAGAAAAAATTGAATCGCAGCGGTGTGCGCTGCAGTGCAGAACACTACGAAACAAAACAACCGCTATACACACAACGAGAACTGACAATGAGCAGAAAGAAACCCAGAGCTTAAATTTACAGACAAACCTATCAACGAAATGAACGGCAGGTGCAAATGAGAACGAAACAATGAGAAACCAACTAATAGAAACACAGGAAACTGAACTAATCCTGATTAACTAAATGTAAAACGAACACAGATGATCCCTTTCTATTCTATTCTATAATATTAGTTTTGCCTTTATTATTTGTTGAAAATATAATGATATTTGATCATATTTTATATTATATTGCATTATATAAATAATTATATTTTAATCAGTTTTTATTGAATTGACATATCATTTTAGTGGACAAAAATGACACAAATGTGTCAAACTATAACATTTAAATGTAACAAACAAAACCCAAAAAATTATTGCTCCTGAAATAATAGCATATAATGAGCATACTGAAGTATTAGCTATACTTTTTAGAAGGTAGTGTTGTGAATTGTTGCTTCATGCCTGTGATTTTTTTTTTAATAGAAATTGTTAAGAACACTGCATTGTATGTTGTAATTTTTTGGGCAACCGCTTATTCACAATGTGAGTAATACAATAATGCAAATGCATAAGTTAATGTGCATTTGCATTGTTGTCTGTGCATATTTGCACGTTTTGGGTGCATTTAAATGAGTTTCCAGACAGTCATGGCTTTACCATATCCAACATCTCTTGATGTTGTTCCAGGACCAACAGTGGGATTGATGAAGGAACATCCACTCAGATAAATCACGTTGAGCATATAGGGCCAATCAATCTTTTCGCCTATTAGAGAAAATCATCTTTAGGACTTGTTTGAAAGCCTGACAGAGAATGAAACGCAACAGTTGTTGTATCGATAAGCTGTTACCCTGGATGGGTACAGTGTGTATGTGCTCCAGTTAGGAGCCCTGAGTATTTATATATGTGTGTGGGTGTGTGTCAGTGTGAGAGTGAGAGACTGAGGAGCCATTGGTCCCCCAGACACCACTGTCTGTCTGTCCTTGTAGAATAATGCTTCCAGTACGGAGCCTTAAATTAGACCCACGGGTGGCCAATCTAATAATGTGTGGTTCAGCTGGACAGCATCGATGCTCAGGCTGGAAATGATTAAGAACTTTAGCTTTTCAGTTAAGAGAGAGTTTAAGCAAGGTGTGTGTGTGTGTGTGTGTGTGCGTGTGCGTGTGCGTGTGTGCGTGCGTGTGCGTGCGTGTGTGTGTGTGCGTGCGTGTGTGTGCGGTTTGAAGTGATGTGCATGTAATCCATAGATTATGAAAAGACACTAAAAATGTCTTGGCAGACTATATGGAACAGATGCACATGCTGTGATTGTGCTGTTCATTTTTTATTTAAAGAGATAGTTGACCTAAAAATTACAATTCTTTTATCATTTACTCACCCTCGTGTCTTTCCAAACCGGTAGGATTATTTGTCTTCCATGGGACACAAAAGGTGAATTTGTCATCAATATCATATTCCCCCCCGATTTAATGATAGTGAATGAGGACTGGGACTGGCAAACTTCAGCGAGGTTGGAAAATGGAAAATGCCTATGGAGAAATCATAAAAGTGGTTTATACATCTAATGAGGTGAAAGGTTTGGTGTTAGTAAGAATTTGTAATGTTTTTGAAAGAAGTATCTTATGCTTATTAACCAGGCTGCTTTCGATTTGATCAAAAATACAGTAAAACTACAAAAAATACAGTAAATACAATTTACATTTGTATTTCAATATATTGTAATTTATTCCTGTGATGGCAAAGCTGAATTTTCAGCATCATTCCTCCAGTCTTCAGTTGTCACATCCTTCAGAAATAATTCTAATATACTGATTTTGCAGTCAAGAAACATTTATTATATTTATCAATGTTGAAAACAGCTGTGCTGCTTAATATTTTTTGAAATAGAAAACTTTTGTAACATGCCTTTCCTGCCACCTTTGATCAATTGAATGCATCCTTGCTGAATAAAAGTATTCCTTGCTTTAAAAAAATAACCTTGCTGACCCCAAACCACTGAACAGTAGTGTATATTCCAAACCTTCTGATGCCATATGATAGATTTGCATGAGAAACGGATTGAAATTCCAGTTGTTATTCATGAGCAATGTAACATCTGACAGACTCTGATTTGATGTCATTGCAGGGAATTTTATCACATGATTAAAAATTTCCATCTGTTCATCACACAAATCTACCGTATGACTTCAGAAGTTTTGGAATGTAGTGCACGAGCCATTTGAACCAGTTTTAAAATACTTCTAGTACTTTTGCATCCTTCTGAAGCTTCTGAATCCATTCCCCATTCATTGAAATTGCATGGAAAAAAAACAACCGTGTTTGTAGCTCATGTCAAGTCAGTCACATGAGTTTATAGTCAGTCACGTGTGTGTGTGTGTGTGTGTGTGTGTGTGTGTGTGTGTGTGTGTGTGTGTGTGTGTGTGTGCGCGTGTGCATGAGTTTATAATAAAATATGCCAGACATTTCATTGTTTGCTTAAAGGGGTCATGACATGTTTTTTTTATTTTTTATTATTATGTTCCCTTAGGTGCAATTATAGTATTACTATAGTTTTTTTTACAAAAAACTTTTAAAATGTAGTGATTTATGACCTTTTCCCACCCTGTTTCTCATCCTCTGATTCAAACAGTCTGTTTTGGGGGTGTTTCCCCTTTAAGAGTTCAGTGTTAACGCCCACTGTTATGATTGGCTAACGTCAGTGCCTATGCATCAATTATTAACGCCCCCAGCCAGAACATTTGCGGATTCGGCGTGTTTAAAAAGTAGTTTAAAGTTTTAAATACATTACTTACAGTTTGCATCGTCGTTGTTGAGCCCAGAATAGTCGGCACGGACTTATCTTTGAGCAACAGTTTTCTGGCAAAGCCAGCATCATTTTGGGATTTGTTCTCAAAACAGTCATTCTTCAAATGTACAGAACAGACGCTTAAACTAACACTGCCGTGACTGAGACGTCCGCAAAAAATAAAGTGCATTTTTCCCTGACGACTGGATCTTTCGCAGCGTATTCAAAGATGTTGTTTGTCCACAGCCAGGAACAGCACATCTGCGGCATCATAATTTCCCTGTACACAGAGCAGACCCACTCGCTGTCCGTCGACTAAACACTTGTGAGGCGCGCGGGCGCGACAATGATACGAAATGAGCGTAGTTGCCTTGCGCTTAAAGCGTAGTTGTCTTGGGCTGGAGGCGGTCATTATGCAAACGCTGGTACGTCACTTCGTACAGTGACGTCACTTCTTACCATGGATCCAGAACGAGCTGTATTTAGAGCTTGATTAAATAAATGATTTGTTTATAATGGGGAGGAAGTCTTAAGCTATGAAACTTGCAGGACGTTTTAATGGTACAAAGACCTCTTATATACCAAAAGATCAAGGCAAATTTGGTTTCTCATGTCATGACCCCTTTAAACTAGCTCTTTAATTAACTAGCTCCCCCTCCCCCCGAACACACAGGGTTAGCACCTGTAAGTGAATATTTATCCGTGAAATAAAAATGATGTGTGTACTAATAACATTATGTGTATGTGTTTTACAGAGCTCAATGTATTCTCTGGCGTTGAAGTGTCTTATCAGCCTTTCCACCGTCATCCTTCTTGGACTAATCATCGCTTACCATGCTCGAGAGGTGCAGGTAAACACACACATGATATTCTCACATTAGTGTCTATTGTTGAGGTGTGGACACATTCACCATTGTTCTACGATTTTCCGTGGGCGAAATCTGGTTATTTCAATAGGAATACATGCGATCTGGAATTTCGTTGGGGGGCTTCAGATTTCCCAATGCAGATCTCACAACAGGTTCAAGTTGGATGAATTTGCAATCAAAAATCTTTTGGTTTGAAAGTGATTTTTGTACTTCGTATGGAAGCTTGTTTCCACCAAAGAACAAAACATTTTAAAAGATAATTGTGACTCAAAGTAAATTGAGTTTATTTCTCACAATTGCGGCTTTGTATCACACAGGTGTAACTTTATAAGTCGCAATAGCGAGTTTTATATCACACAATTTGACTTTTTTCTCGCAATTGCGACTTTATAACTCACGATTCACCTTTGGCTAAGCCCCGCCCCCCCTTAGTTAATGTTGCTACCTCCGACAACTTCATCTGGGCTCTGGTTTGGTATCAACATAGCTTATGCTGTGACAGCTCTTCCTGATGAAATTTTATCAAACTTTTATAAAGCAGCAAATAAAGTGTCCGATAGAAGTAGGCAAAAGGGTCTGCAGTATGCGTTCGAAGGCTATATTCAAGACATACGGGTGAAACGCAAGCAACAACAAGCCAAATAGAGGCAAAAGCATAACGGTCACAGTTAAAAAAAATTAACCACCGCATATCCTGATCGAGACAGAGGCTGTGACTAACAATATCAAAGAGCAACACTGTTCATGCAAAGCTGGGTAGGTCTCTTCACTTCTATAATCGTTATTACAAAGCAAACGGACTACGCGAGTATAAAGTTGTATTTATTAGCAGCGTGTGCTAGCGTATCAACAATTAGGGTAGAGAACAGGAATCATAACCTAAACAGCATAAAACTGTACTACTTAACTAGTATAACTTCACAGTAAGGTTAAAAACAAAAATAGAGCACACAAAAGTGAGCTTGTTGATCCTTGAGGAGTTTCGCTGACTGAGGACGTCCACACAGTTTAATCCAAAGACGACACTTGTCAGTATTTTACTTCGGTTTTGGGAAGGGAAAAAAACGGACACCCCCCTCCAACCTCTCTGGGAAACGTGTATCTGTGTTACAAATGCCCCAGGCACAACGTTTAACCATATTTTTGATAAAACTACGACGGTAATAGCCTGCCGAGACCAAAAATATGAGACGCCTGTGTTAAAGTCAATGGAGCGCTGTGAAAAAGTGTCGGACCTCTGTGGGAGCTCGTTCTTGGCTGCGCTTTGATTGGTCAATCTACATTCTAGGGTGTGGCTTAGCCAAAGGCGAATTGAGACGTTATATCACGCAAATCTGACTTTATGACTCACAATTGCGACTTTATATCACGCAAGTCTGATTTTATAACTCACAATTGCGACATTATATCACTCAAGTCTGACTTTATAACTCATAATTTGAACTTATAACTACACATGAACTCGATCATTGACAACATTGTTTGTGTACACAGAGTTTACTAAAAAGTAAAAAACGAACAACTCACTGTGTTTCCGTCTGCCGGCATTTTGCAGTCAAAAGTAGTCGATCTACGAATGCAACGTATAGAACTGACTCCATATGAGGAAATGTCATGAACTCGTAATTCCAATGAAAAGCATGATAACTTAGACACGTACCTCATGGCAATATCTATTCAAATAATAATAATAAACAAAGGGTTTCATTCAATATATCAGTCTAAATAATGTAATCTTAGCTGACGTAAACTCTCACGTGAAACTTTGTTTCCGGAAAACATTTTTACCGTAAATCAGGATGGTGCATTTTTGTGCTTTTCCTTGGTGTGAGAAGAAGATGAAAAGAAACATCCCAGAAACATTTCACGACTGCCATTTCGGTGCACAAGGGATATATCAAATCTGTGGATCTCTTCGTCCGTCAACTCGAGCTCGAAAAGGTATGGATGTCCATCGAACTCAAACACCTCGCCCATTAAATCGAATTCTTCATTCACAGCCATGCAGGTGTCTCATCTCGGTCTTCTTCGCTGTTCAGCTCTGTTTTTAATCATGTCACCGATAGCCTACTGTCTTCCGGCAACAACTACCCACGTGAGATCTCACGTGACTTTTACGCTTTTTGATTTGAGTATTGTTTCTCATATGAGGCTCCTTTTTCAAATTCAAGGTCAATATTGATTTTCACTAACGACAAAACAAAAAACTATTGTAAATTTATATGGAAACAAGCTTTAGGAGCTTTCCATCTTTACTCTCCTCATGTTACGTTGCATTCGGAGGTCGACTACTTTTGACTGTCAAAATTCCATCCACCGGAAACACTAACTGATAAAGTGAGTCGTACAAAAACCTTTCTTTTTAGCAAACTTTGTGTACACATACAATGTTGTCAATGCTCGAGTTCATGTGCAGAGCCCCTGGTGATACTTCAAGCTCAGTTTCATGTTGTTTCGAGCCTCCTTGGGGTTTTAAAAATAGCTATTATTGTAGTGCCCCTAGCTCTCCCATTCAAAAGGCATTTTGACCGAAAAACAAAAATACGGTCAATCTTAAAAGTGGCGTTTCCATTCTAATCATGCTTTTACACTATTGTTTGACTCGGGTAGATTAAGAGCCTAGGTTAAATTTTGGGGAGAGTTATCCTTTAGTTTAAGAAGTGAAGAAATGTGAAGGTATGAAGAAAAGTGAGGAAAAAATCACTTTTTTTTCTTTGTCTTGTTTATGTGGCGTAAAGAACAGATGAGTAATGTTGTTTTAGGCTGTTGCCCTCAGCAAGGGGAGTAGAACTCAACCGCTCATTAGCATTATGCTAATAGGAAGGTTAGAAGGGAAAAGCTCACAGCAGCCTCTGTATCCAAACAAAGACACACACACACACACACACACACACACACACACACACACACACACACACACACACACACGTTGTCTTCTCATCCAGACCACTGTGCTCTCCCAGCCTAAATGTGATATTTGACCAAACTATTATAACTCTCCAGTGTGTTTAACTCTGTTCAACAGCCACAATATGAAACTCCATTATAAAACCAGTAGTTAATTAATAATTAAAATATTTGCTTTGAGCATTGGTGAATCATGGCACATGGGCATTCGAGGGCAGCAGCGTTCTCTAGGACGGCACGGGGACGCTGTGTGCAGAGACCGCTCTCAGTCCCGCGGTCCATGTTAGGGGCAATTTTATGGGATTGCGCCCACTCCCTGTCCCCATAATTGAAAATGAGCAGTGATGTAACAGGAAACATTTTCCAAGGGGTGTCCTGGGCTTTACTTTGCCTGTCTCACTATCTGTCTGCACCATAGGAATAAGATAAGCTGTCTACCCGTGAAAAAAGTCCCTTATCTGCTGGAGGCCAAAAATGAGGGATGAATGATAATAGTGGTGTACAGCTACAGGTCAAGTTAATCAAATCACAAAACTTAAACTACCGCTCAAAAGTTTTAGGGTCAGTACGTTTTTTTTAAAGAAATTAATCTTTTATTCAGCATGGATGCATTAAACTGATCAAAAGTGACAGTAGAGACTTACTTTTGTACAAAATATTTCCATTTTAGTTAACTGCTGTTCTTTTGAACTTTCCATTCATCATAACATTTCCACTAAATATTAAGGCAAAAAGACAGGCACATTTTTTTTTGTTTTTCATGCATTTGTCAATTTTGATATTTTGGCCTTTTCATAACGTGTTTTTTTTTTTCAGACTAGTGGAAAGAAAACATCCATAATACACTTTTAACTGTATCTTTTAGAGCACTTATCTATTTGCGTCTGTAGATTTCAATTACAGTATATATCTTTAAAGGTTTTCTCAAAATGAGTTTTTCCTCCTATTGAGCCAGAAATCTCCACTTCAGTACTTTATACTTCAACTTTATAGTTTTATTCTTATTCTGAAGGTTTTTACAGAGGGGTTTGTTCATATATAATTTTCCTGATTTTATACAACGTTTTATTCCTAAAAATAATGGCAAAAAAGTATTTATTTCAGGTTGTTGACAGTATTTTCTGATTTATGGAGTGATAAAAAGAGATTTTTAATTTAATCAGTTGTGGTGCTTAAGGCAAGACACCCCAGGTTAATAGGGTAAAAAAAACTTGTTTAATTTTTTTATATATATATTAGAGTCAAAGGTTTTTACCTTTGACTCTAAAATTTTATAATAAAAAAAATTAAACAAGATTTTTGAACCTGACTTCATCCAATGTTCAGATTTTTGTTCTAGAAATGTATGCAAATGAGTGCATATTTAATTTGATAACACCTAATTTGCATATTTAAACAACATTGCAGAAAACTTGTAATACAATTGTTTTTTGCAATTAATTATGTAATCAATCAACTGTGGAAGTATGGTGATATTTATTAGTTATTTTTTTACCCTATTCACCTGTTGTGTCTTGCCTTAAGCAGCACAACTGTTTTCAACATTGATAATAATAAGAAATGTTTCTTGAGCAGCAAATCAGCATTATAACTATTTCTGGAGGATCATGTGAAGTAATGATGCTGAAAATCCAGCTTTGCCATCACAGGATTAAATTACATTTGAAAATATATTAAAATAGAAAACAGTTATTTTAAATTGGAATAAATAGAGTAAAACATTTAAAATATCTTGATCAATGAAATGCAGCCTTGATGAGCATAAGAGAATTATATATATAAAAAAATAATAATTGTGGTGTACCTTCTTCTAATACACATTCACTGACATACAGTTGCTTATACATTTTTTCTTAAAAAGTTTACATTTGTAGATTTAAATGTGCCTTTATACATATATATATAGTACATATCTTTTTTATTATTATTTTTAAAGTTGATTTTCAGCAAGACACAAAGATGTAAACATTGTTTATTGTTTATACATTTAGTATGTTTTTAGGGTTATGCATGTCTGACAAAGCAGTCCTTCCCCCCATTTTAGCAGCATTACATTTAATAAGGTTAAAGGAATAGTTCCCTTTGAAATTACATTTTGGTATGTTTTAGCTTACCTGAAGTGCATCCAAGATGTAGGTGTCTTTGTCTCCGCAGTAGTTTCAATTTTTATATGTTTAGATGAAACCGTTCTTGTCTGTCAGTCATATAATGCAGGTATATAGATACTGTCTCCAAAAGCATGCAGATATGTCTCTAAGAGCATGCAGAGAAAAGTCAAAATTAAAAAATTCCCCATCGTAAGTGCACATTGATGGCCTAAGACACGAAACAAGCGGTTTGTGTGATAAAACGAACAGTATTTATATAGTTTTTATC
Organism: Phoxinus phoxinus; assembly: GCF_949152265.1. Classification (NCBI taxonomy): domain Eukaryota; kingdom Metazoa; phylum Chordata; class Actinopteri; order Cypriniformes; family Leuciscidae; genus Phoxinus; species Phoxinus phoxinus. Next base: position 19,299,922 of record NC_136885.1, read on the forward strand.
TCTTTTACACAACGACGTCCATCTGATCTGTTTACAAGCGACGTAAAGCGCCGGAATGCTCCGGAAGTGGTCTCCCGGATGAGTTCGTGCGAGCTTATATAAATGTATTTTTAAACATCGGTTTACATCGGTTTAAACATCCCGGATAAGCGCAAACTAGTACCATTTCTATTAGCCGTCCTACCTACAATCTCTGTTCTGTGCATAGGTTCTGGTGTAAACAATGAGTGACGTACACGCTGCGAGCGATCACTTCCGGAGCCTTCCGGCGCTTTACGTCGTAAACAGACTAAGTAAACAGATCAGATGGACGTCGTTGTGTAAAAGAGATAAAAACGATATAAATACTGTTCGTTTTATCACACAAACTTGTTTCGTGTCTTAGGCCATCAATGTGCACTTACGATGGGGAATTTTTTAATTTGGACTTTTCTCTGCATGCTATTAGAGACATATCTGCATGCTTTTGGAGACAGTATCTATATACCTGCATTATATGACTGACAGACAAGAACGGTTTGACCTAAACATATAAAAATTTTAACTACTGCGGAGACAAAGACACCTACATCTTGGATGCACTTCAGGTAAGCTAAAACATACCAAAATTTTATTTCAAAGTGAACTATCCCTTTAAAGTGACAAACATGTGACCCCATGTGACATGTGAGGTAATTCATCATTGTGAATGATTCAAAATTAATTGAACTTGTAATAATTACTTTACTTTTCAGTTGATGTCACAAATATTTAATCAATTCCCTTTGAATATGATCTAATCCTTCTTTTTCATTGAATATCCTTTCAGAAGAAAAATAGGCTGTGAATGCTGAATGTTGACTTGAAGCTTACAGTTTGTTGATTTTTTGGGACTAGCACATGTGTGTGTTTCTTTACATAGTGAAATCTGTTCACACATTTATCTAACAGAATATCATTACAAGCTCACACACGCAAACAACATATTCTCCCTTGTTTTCACTTTATCGCTGTGTATTCCACCCACTTTTGTAATTTCCCTCATCACTCTTTTGCCATCTAACACTCTCGCCTCTATCAAATTATGCCCCCCCCCCCTCTCTCTTTCTCTCTCCCTCTCTCTGTTCAAATCAATTCATTGTGTGCTTTCTCTCACGCCGTGTTATGTTTTCCTCTCCTTCCCTTCACCCCCCTGCTTCTCGTCGGGTTTCCTCTCTCTCTCTCGCTCTCCCGCATGTTTAGTTGCTCTCTCTCTCTCTCTCTCTCTCTCTCTCTCTCTCTCTCTCTCTCTCTGGTTGTATTTTTACCTTCATTCAACCTTCCCTTGCCCCCTCTGTCTGTGAGTCTGTGAATTATTCGTCTGCTTCAGGCTCCTTTAAGGTGGTGTTGAACACATGCACAGATATACAGCTTCGGCACTCGTTTTGCTCTCCGTTTCAGGCCAATGTGTGTGTGGTTGTTTGAAGATGCAGAAGTTGTTTCATTCATTTCGTTGGATTGAGAAGTTTCTCATGTACGTTCGGCGTTATGCAAGTGTTTTCATGCGATGAGACTCTCCCTCCTGTGTGTGAGTCAGACTTAAGCAGCTCTTTCCTTGACAGAGACTGTGTGTGTGTATGTATGTGTGTTTTTGTGTATCGACGCAGTTTAAGGGAGATAAAAACATGATGTGAGTAGGTGTTGATTAAGGATGTTTTTGAGGAGAGAGACAGAGAGGAATACGACTGGAATGACTGTTTTTTCTTCATCCCTACATTCCCAAATTTACAAAGGTAGCAATATTGATTCATTATTATTTGGCACCTCAAAGAGATAGTTCACCAAAACAAATTAATTCTGTTATCATGTTCCAAACCTATTTGACTTTCTTCTGTGGAACACAAAACAAAATGTTTTTGAAGAAAATTTCAGCCCATACAATGAAAGTCAGTGGATTCCAAAACTAAATTGGACCCCACTGACTTTCACTGTATAGACAAAAACAAACAAACAAACAACGTAAAAAAAAAAAAAAAAAATCTTCTTTTGTGTTCTACAGAAGAAAGTCATAAAGATTTTGAGATGGGGGTGGTTAAATTATGACATATTTCTTTCTTTTTGCGCGAACTATCCTTTTAGTCCTAGTCCTGTGAATCTCTCAATGGATCCCATTTTGTGGGTGTTCACACTTGGCATGTTTAGTTCGATTAAAACGAACCCTAGTGCGATTGCTCTGTTACCCTGGTGTGCACGAAACAAGCGGACCAAGAACGCTGAAAAGATGGTCTTGGTTTGCTTTGAATGTAATGTAAATGCAACACTAAAGACATGTAAACGTACCAAAAAAAGGAAGATGAAACCCTAAAAAGGGCAGAATGCTCACGCGTACCTGTGCAGATCTAAGTTTGTGTGTGTGAATGAGGGATTCCTGTCCAAAATACTATCACATGTAGGCTACGCACATACAATGAGTGCATTTAGCCCAGCACACATCATTGTTTTGGATGTTCGGTAAGTTTCGTCTCAAAATAGGCAATACGTCATAAAAGCAGACCAATTAGGTTGTGAACGTATCCCAATGCCTTTAGTTTTTTTCAGTTCAGTCAAAATCCACTTTGCCGTTATGGTTGAAAGCACCTCTAAGGTAGCGTTTGAACTCAAGTGTACGTGTTAATGTGAGTGCATCTCTTCCTTGGAGCCAACAGGCTTCATCCTTGGCAAAAGTTTGTGGACTGCTTGGCTCACCTAGAACCACATTAAAAATGATTCATGGCTGTGCAGCTTCAGCTAAGACCTATTAAAGAGTTTGGTGAATCACCAGTATTACATGAAGCCAATTTTATAATTTAGCTTCAAGGTTGGGCTGATTTTAGAAACGTTTTGCTTGAGTGGTTTTTATGATGAGCTTTTGGAAGCTGTTTGGCCCTTGGAGACTTAACACACTGCACATTTGAGTTCATGTATTTGGTTGGTGACACAACATGAGAAACTGTAAAAGACTACATAAAAGGATAAATCATTGATGTGGAATTTCACAGGTATTTGCTGGAATAAAACACTGATTAGCCATTGGAAATTTACCATGGAAATCAAATTTGTCCATGGTAAATTTCCAATTAAATTTACAGGACCCGTGACGTTTTTCCCAGAGCTGTTCACGTCCTCAGACTCAGAGTTGTGCGTTTCTATGTCAACACTATCAACACCGAAATTAATCTGCAGCAGTCTGGAGGTACAAGTAAGAGCTCTGTAAGTTCATCTACATTCATTATTATTGCAATTTTACGTGTTTTGAGACATTCGGTCATTTAACGCCATCTCTCATCTCGTGACACTTTGCAGACTCTGCTGTGTGCATTCATGTGTCTTGAAGGATGCGTGGCTATGGCGCTCTGAAGGGACGGTGGGATCTCATGCTTTCAAAGCTAACTTGCTAGTTGCTCCGATATTGCCTACCATACCTTTAAACAATTTCACCGTTACTGACCAGGACATTTTTTACAGTTCATATAATGTGACAACATCCCCCAATAGCTATATGGGGTAAGTGGTCACTAAACTGACATTAATCTGCCTGTCAGAGGTTTTCAGCAAAATATAAACCATAATATAACATTTAAATATACAATTAAAATGTAATATTTTAAAAATGTAATTGATAAATTGACAAATTAAATGTCCCGATTTGACGTTTATGATGTTAAAATTTAACTAAATTTGACTTGCGAGCACCGCTCCACAGCTAACTTCAGCTCTAATACTGAAGTACTGAGATATTGGGCCCTATCTTGCACCCAGCGCAATTGACTTTGTACACCGACGCATCATGTATCATTCCTATTTTGCACCCACGCACAGCGGAATTTTCCCTCCACAGATGCACGTCTGTAAATTAGTGAATCAACTTGCGCTCTGGGGGCGGTTTAGCGAAAAGAGGAGGCGTGTTCCAGCGCAAACGTTCCCTAGTGCTATTTTGCAGTTTCAAAAAACAATTCTAAAGTCTAGTCTAAAGACAGTGGCGTGTTGCGTGTAGTCATATGCTATTGTAAGAGCGCATGCTTGGCCATTATGTGGCGTGTGAACAACGCGCATACACTTTGATTCTCTAATCTAAACAGAGACCAATTAGTGCTGATATTTGAGCAGTTTTCATTTTTGCAAATTATACATTATTACAAGGAAAAATATTAACGCACGAGGGAAATCATTGTGTCCATGAACATGTGAAAAAAATAGGCATAAATCTAGCTTACACATTTACCCATCCCCATACATTGTCACTTCTCTGTCTTTTACAGCCCTGACGAGAATGTCGGTCTCCTCAGCTGTGAACCGCTCCTGGCGTCCTGGCAAATCCGCCGTTATAATAGCGATCCGCCATGGAACAAGCGCGTCTGCTCTTAAAGGGAATGTGAGAGGACGCTCTGATTGGTTTATTTCACGTTACGCCCAAACCACACCTATGAATAATGAAGCTACTTCAGACCAACCCATTTTAGATTTGCATCGGGCGCAAGAGTCATTTATCCCGCCGGTATAATAGCAACAGCGTCCGAGATCCGCCCACAAAGTTACTTGCGTTTCGCGTTTGATACTTGCGTTCCAGATCGTTAAAATAGGGCCCATAGACTTTGTCACAACTTCCCTGTGTAACAACTAGCCTTGTATTACCCTAATGACCTACACATCTCAATGTAAAAAAAAAACATCCATGAAATTTGTCAACTATCCAGTTACAATACAACAATTTTGAAAGGGAGTAAAATGTTGTTCTGAATGTTAAAAGCACAGGCTAGAAATAAAAGGCATAATTTAGCAAAGCGTAAGCAGAATGCTAATGTAGATCAGATCCCCTCAGGGTTCTGGAAAAGGAATGAGGTGTCAGTGACAGTCCTGTACTTAGAGCTGAGAGGTTACTGTAGTATTAACCACGCAGTACAGGCTTTTAACTGACAGCATGGACGGTGCTGGCAACGGAACGACAAGGAAACGTTTCCAGAACATTTCGAAAGCACCCTGACAGCACTCGTCTCTCAGGTTTATTGTGTGAGAGTTGTAGCTTGGAGGAAACTAAAGGGGTTTCCTGCTGTTTTTGCTACTTGCTACACACATGGGAGATTGTGCGAGAGAGAGAAAGTGTGGATATAAATGTATTTATTTTAAAAAGAGGGAATTCCAAGCAGGAACACTGCAGGCAGATTTCCTAGTTATTTAGCCTGTGTGTGTCGGGATTCGGCAGTTTGAAGTATTTTGGGCTTGCCTCATTGGTAATTTGAGTGGATTGGAGTTACCTGTTTCGTTCTGTAACACATTTCAGGGATCATAACATATTCACCATAAAGGCAGTAGGCTCGTTTTGAATGACATGCTTACAGACAGCCTATTAATTGCCTTTATGATGTATTTCGGCCTCTGATGAAGTTGGATTTTGACATTTTGGATCACAGTTTTGCAGTGTGATTGCTGCTATGACGCCTGTTTACTTTAACTTGTGCTATAAGAAGGGGGCATTTACATTTATACTTAGCATTTACACAAATCATGTCCTTTAGCATATGTAGCCTACTTTAACTCATGAAGTATTCCTTGAGTAAAAGTACAAAAGTACTTATTTTTAAATGTATAATAATCTTTGATATATACACTACCGTTCAAACTTTTGTGGTTGGTAACATTTTTAAGAAAAAAAAAAAAAAGGAATCTCTTATGCTCATCCAGGCTGCATTTATTGGATAAAAAAAATAGTAATATTGTGAAATATTATTACTATTTAAAATAACTTTGGGGTTTAATATATTTTAAAATGTAATGTATTCCTGTGATGGCAAAGCTGCATTTTCAGCATCATTACTCCAGTCTTCAGTGTCACATGATCCTCCATAAATCATTCTAATATGCTGATTTGCTGCTCAAGAAACATTTCAGTTGTGCTGCTTAATGTTTTTGTGGAAACTGATAATGGATTTTATGATAGAACAGCATTTATATAATTCTGTATATTTGTATATTTTGTAAAAATATATAAATGTCTTTATTGTCCCATTTTAACAATTTAATGCATCTCGGCTGAATAAAAGTACAAAAAAAAAATGTTAGTTTTTTTTTAAACTTTGGAGCAATGGCAAAACTCAAAAAGTTAATTGCGTTTGATCTTATTATTCAGTCCCAATCCTTTTAAAAGGTCCTGCTTTTGTCTTCAAACTTTCGGTTTGTGTTGAAGCTCTGGCGATTTTGTGTAAGAGCACAGAAAGAATTTAGCCAACGAAAGAAAGCATTTTAACAGACAATTTAGCTGCCTGGGGATGGCATTATTATATAAGTTATTAATAGTGCGCAGATAGGTGACTGTATTTATAACCTTTTTGCAAAGACACAAGTGTAAGTGGGAATCAGTTGGTGAAGAAAATAATGACGTAGTGTCCGTGACGTCACCCGTAGGTTTCTGAAGAGCATTTTTAAGCCTAAAGTGGGCGGAACCGGCTGTCGCCATCTTGGCAGCGCGTCACCACATGTCACTCCATGATAACCGAAAATGGGCAAAGAGGCGGGATTAGCTGAGGTGAGTGACGCTAACACACAGCAGACAAACGGTTAGTAGTGACAGCAGCGGCAATCAACCTGTCACTCAAGCGGCCACGCCCTTAATTATGCAGAACTTTAAGGGTTAATATAATTTAAACAGATGAGATATAAAAAAATTACCCGACTCACAGTTGTCATGCAGGGCAAAATTAGCTAGAGACCAAAAGCACTTTTTGTACCAGGCTGTAAACATGTTTTTTTTCTGCTGTAATGTTAGGCATTTTTAACATTTTTAACAGCTTGCTGCTTGTTAAAGACGCATCAAGTGTCCAATTATAAATATAGCCTACATTAATGTTGTTAAGTATGTTATTTTAGTATTATTTATATACTATTGTAATATTTTGAATTAGCTTTTATTTTTATATTTTCAGTTTTCATTTTAGTTTAAGTTTAAAGGTGCTGTATGGAGTTTTCAGCGGCATCTAGCGGTGATGTTTCAGATTGCAACCAATACGTTTACAAGCGAGTGCTCGTGCGCGTGCTTTCTTTTGTTTTTTATTATTATGTGGAGTTTGTGTTGGAGTCTGTGTTGTGCTAGTCGTTTCCTAGTATTAGCAGACTCCATGTTATAAAGTTGCAGTGTCGTCGCTGTTGAGTGCAAAGTCAGTAGACGTGGCGAGAGGCGAGACGCTCGGGAGCGCGCATGCAGGTCTCAGTCACGTCACTGGATTTCGCGGCAAATCCGACCCAGAGCATCATATAGAAATAGGAATACTTGCTTTCAGAGGTAATAGCAAAACCCGCCAAGTGGATTATTTTATTGTGAGATTACAAACCCTTCACACACAGGTAATAAAAAATTGATTCATTTTTAGTAGAAAAACTCCATACAGCACCTTTAAGTAATTTTAAGTGATTTTGTCATTTTTATTAGTTGTTTTTTAAAATATTTATTTATTTTTTGTAATTTTAGTACCTATTTTTAGGCAACATTTATCATTTTCACTTAAGTTTTTCATATAATAGTTTGCTCAGAAGAATAAGCATAGCAGTCAACACTTTTTTCCCCCACTGTTTTTGTATGTGAGTTAGGATGTCAGAACAGTCAAAGTTGTCAGTTGACTAAAGTCTGCAGAACTGTGTGCATCGCACAGTCTGACATAAAGACAGTTGATGTCTGCCTTGACTTTTACTTAAGATCGCACTTGGGTCATATATAATCTGACAAGCAACATTGATAAAAGACAGAAAAAAGTGTACAATGTTAGCTGGGACTTCAGTGATTGTGTGCTGATCTGAATTAGTATGTAAGCGTTTGTTTGTGTGCAGTGTGTATGTGTGCGTCTTCCTCCTGGATTTCCCTTTTTTTCTGGCCTCTGCATTTTTCTCTTTCTCCCGTTCATCATTTTACTGTCTGCTCTCCTATTCATCCCTAATTTTCCCTAATTGGCTCTGGCCCTCATTTGTTGGGAGGTTCTGGGTTTCTCTCTCTCTCTTGTCTCTTGTCTTCTCTCTCTCTCTCTCTCTCTCTCTCTCTCTCTCTCTCTCTCTCTCTCTCTCTCTCTCTCTCTCTCTCTCTCTCTCTCTCTCTCTCTCTCTCTCTCTCTCTCTCTCTCTTCTCTCTCTCTCTCTCTCTCTCTCTCTCCTCCCTCTCTCTCTCTCTCTCTCTCTCTCTCTCTCTCTCTCTCTCTCTCTCTCTCTCTCTCTCTCTCTCTCTCTCTCTCTCTGATGGGTTTAGAGAGGCAGCTCGGTCCAGTCACTCATGTTGACTGATTACCTTAACTAATGGAATTTAATTATTCAGCATATCCTGGTGGCGATTTGGCCCAAAAAAGAACGACAGGATGGGTGATGGGGGGAGGGGGGGAGGTAGTGGAGAGATGAATTAGGAGTAACGTGCGGAGGAGGAAAGGAAGAGATGAGGATGGAGAAAAAGGAGATTTCAGCGTTTTTAGCATTTCTTTTTTCACCCTCAAAGTTACATGGAATGTTCCCACGATTACTCATAAAAGCAAAGCTTTACAGAATTGAGAATCATTTATCTGCAGATAAAGATTGTGACGATTTTCAGCAAATATCAGAAATATGGAAGAAGCCATATAATGAAAGATACTATATAGCCTAGGCTATATAGCATGATATGTGGCTGTTTTGAGCCAATATGAGTTTGTTTGTTGTAAACTGATTTACAGTATGGACATTTTGAGTTGATATTTGTCTAAATGTGTTGAGTGTAACCAGGGTTATTAGTTAACTAACTAAAACCATAGAAAAAAGTTTTCATTACTGGTTGAAATAAAAAAATAAAAAAAAATGACAAAACACTTTTTTCTTTAAACAGAAAATGGAAAATAAAAAAATAATTCAAAATATTAATAAAAACTAGAGATTCACCAATATATCAAACAATAATCGTTATCGGCCGATAAAGCAATTATTTTCACTACCGGTCATCGGCGATTGTTTAAAATTAGCCGACGATCAGTGCCGATTATATCCTGTCAATCAAAAGGAGGTGGAAAACGTTTCTGAAAACGACTGCGACTCAAACTGTGTGAAAAATTTCTTGTGTTGAATTTAGGGCAAGTTAACATGACAATAACGCATTAACAGTTAAAAAATAGCCTACACCACTTCCCTGCACCAAACATTATTTGTTGCCCATCCAATAATCTCAAATAGCTTTGTGCTTTGTTTTAGTAATAAGAAAGAAATAATTTGATCATGAAATACAAACAATAAATGGCGTCTTAAATGTGACGTGACAGATTGCTGTAGCGCCTCAGTTCAAGCGGCAGCACAGAGCTTGAGCCTTTTCTTCCACTTTGGCCCTGTTTACACCTGGTATTAAGATGCGTTTTGGTCTATCAGATCACAAGTGGACGACGCTAAATACAGGCGTAAACGGGGTCTAAAACGCTTTGAGCTTTTCCACTTTTGTCCACTTCCAGAGGTAGTCGGGAACTTATTCGACCGAATTGCTTTCGATTGCAAATGCTCATGTGGTCGAAAGTGTTCGAACAGTGTCTCCCTCGTCTACTTGTGATCCGATCGAACAAAATGCATCTTAATACCATGTGTAAACAGGGCCTTTAATACAAGTTATAGCTCGAGAAAACATGCATGAACATCACAAGGTTTTACAGTTTAATCAATCAGCCACTGTCCACTGTAGAATATCAGTCATTAAGACCCATATTGTCAACCATTATTCATAAATCATACACCCATCCATACAAGCCTCTCACAGATTCACACTCTCTCATACACACTCTCACACATTCTCTTTCATTCTCCTTCCACCAACCCACACGCGTGTATTTTCCCCGCACATTCATTCTCTTTCTCGGCTTCTTTCCCTGCCTTTCACCTCCTTTCTCTCTCGCTCCCTCTCACTTTCCTCATGCTCTCTCTTTTGTGATTGCACACACACACACACACACACACACGCACACACACACACACAAACACACAGTCATTCTCTCCCTCTCTCACCAGGGGATCCTAATTAAGCTTGGCTGGTCTTTGATGTTGTCGCCTAGGCAACAGTCACCATGACGAGGCTGGCTTTTCCAGAAGAAAAAAAACATGCGCATTTTACAGCCATACGACATGCACGGTGCCCTTCGCACACACACATACGAGAGCGATTAGACAAACAAAACAATTTCTTCGGATGCCAGAAAGTCCTGTCGCGCTGTGACACAATCTCACGATGAATATAGGCGAGAGTGCCATGTATATAGCAGAAGAGATATCCGACTTCATTCATGAGTTCTCAGGATTCCCGTATAATCATTTGCAGCCCCTTATGTGTGTGGGTGTGTGTGTGTGGATGTGTGTATGTCTCAGTGGGGAAAACCCTGCTTGCCTTCTGCTTATCAATTAAACAAACCTCGCCAATCTAACACTTACAATTAACATTAAACACATCTAACACCGCCAGCCAGCACAATTAGCTTCCCGTTCCGTCGTTAGGCTCTGCTGATATACCGCCTGACATGAAGTTGCATCGGGAGAGAGAACGAGAGAAAGAGAGAGAGTCATATAACTGTCAGGGCACATTATGCCAGCGGAATTCTGTTTGCTTATTGCTCTGTCTGTTTGGCGTTCCTTGGCAGGATAAAATGACTATCTGAGCGTGTTCTCATTGTGGGACTCATCAATCTGTTTCCCTCTCATTTTGCCTCCTGCGCTGCTTCTGAGAACACACTTTACTCATTCAGTTAGTCGAACGGCAGCTCTATTTATTAGTTGTTCTAATGAGGTAATCTGAATTATTAATTTGTAATTGAACTTTTTTGATTAAATGGATGATGAATTGCTGGTCTTAAGTTGTTAGGCAACATTCGTTTTTTCTCTTTTTATTCGCATGTAGCACGGCGTGACAAGCAATTTGTCTCTCAACACTTAAAGCAAAAAAGCTGTGCGATGCAACACAAGAACATTTTTATTTATCAGAGCTGTTTGGTCCTAAAATCAGGAGGAGACTTTTAAATTTTTTGGGCCTCTGGAAATTCTAATACGTTTTTTGAATAGCCCTTTTTGATTTATGAATGCATTTGTGATATTGAAATGATTGTTTATGAGTACTTTCTTGTTTCTTTCACTATACATTTTCACACAGACATGCCTCAAAAACTCATTATACATTTCTGAGGGAACACATGGCCCTGCTAATTCTCTTCTGGCTTTTTGAAGTGGAACAGGATTTTTGACCAATGAGATTTTACTTAAGTAATTTAGTTTTAAATAATTAAATAATATTTTTGGAAAGATACATTTTAGATACTATTTTGTTTGGCTCTAAAATCCAGAAGACAATTTGCATTTTTGATCCATGAGTTTCCTTTGGAATTTCTTTTTTTTAGCAACTTCACATTATGATTTATGTGTACTACGACCTAGGGTTAAGTCACAATAAAGAAAAAGAAAAAGCAGGAAAATGAGACATGACTCTCTGCCCAGTGCTCAGACTAAGAAAAAATAAAATAAATTCACATACAAAAAAACAAACAGCTATACGATAAATGTTTTATTAAGATGTTGAAAAAAATATATAAAGTTGAAAGCTTCAGAGAAACAAAATAAAGACCAGTTGGTGCATAAACTTCAGTGTGACCCACTGTCTAAAATGATCAAACAAAAAGCCATTATAAAAAAATAAAAAATATCTTCCCTCGAGAGATCAAAGAAAAATCCAATTGATTAACCTAAATACACTTTCAAAACAGAGAGAACGTTAGGACACCAACACTTCTTAAAATATATAACAGTCATATAACAATAACATTGTTGGTGGGGAGAAGTGTGACCGGCCTGAAGTCGCAGCAACTCCTTGAAGAGCGGAAGAGATGTTTTAAACCTGCCGCAATCAGTGCCATCCAATCCAATGAAGACCGGCAGAGCCATCAATCAGCTGGTTAAAGGATGCTACTCAGGACAAACAACACACACACACAAAACAAATTAAAAACAAGAACAAATGCATTATATGCTGTAAAAGAACACAAAAAACACACACATCCATAACAGTACTTTACTATTTTCTTCAACATTATATTACACATAGCCATACCTCAAATGAAAAATGTATTAGAAGTTCGTTAGATTCATTTTTGGATTTTAGCAGGATTCTGGATTTTATTTTTTTCTATCTGTAGATTTTTTTTACTCTTGTGTAAAACATTTATTTATTTATTTTAAATATATATATATACACACATAAAGTTTTTATGGGGGTTTGGTTTTATTTCTTTGTGTTATGTCACTGTCACAGGCAGCTAGTGGCTGTTGTGTTCCATTGAGCACTTCTTTACATTTTAAAGGGGTGGTAAAATGTCCTTTTCACAAGATGTAAAATAAATCTCTGATGTCCCCGGAGTGTGTATGTGAAGTTTTAACTCAAAATACCTCACAGATATTTTTTATATAGCATGTTAAAGTTGTCACTTTTTGAGGATTAGCAAAAACACACCGTTTAGTGTCTGGCCCTTTAAATGCAAATTAGCTGCTGCTCCCGTCCCGACACAGAGGGCGGGGTTTCACACACAAGTTAGCAGCTCTGATTACCTCACGCAGACACACTAAAATGGCAGAAACTGTTCTGCCTTTAATGTAAAACGGAGTCAGACAATGATGGAGAGACTCAAGAAGAAGTGACAACATGTAAAATGCAACAGGACGTCTCTGAATGGTTCGTTGATGAATTTATGTTGCTGATGTGGCATTAACTATCTTCAATTAGCATATTATGACATGATAATCTATAAATCGCTCGTATAGGAACTGTTGTGAGATTCACACAGAGGGACTTTCTATTGCATGTGAAAAGACAGATGCTAAAGTTTGAGCTGACTCACAAATGTGCTCGACTACAACAACTCTCCCTCTTCTCAACATGGACTGTGTTCCCGGGGGCGGGGTTTATGTACATTTTAGGGTTGGTGATGTCACTAACCCGTGAGGAATGTTGTGTAGTCCATACCAGTCATTTGTTGTAGTCCTTAAAAAACGATTTCTTTGAAAGCAAATATCTCCCTTTTGCCTTGAACTTTGAGCATTGTAACTTTGCAGATTTTGTTAATGCTCAAACAGCAACATTACACACTAACTAAAGTTAGAAAAGTGAAATCATACTCAACCACCCCTTTTATACAAATTTGATATCCATTATGCAAATTGAAACTTTGCCGGGAAACTCTGCTCAATTTGCATTGTTTAACATTCCCATTCTGACTTTTCCCCTTTAGCTCTTTGTCATTGACAATGGAGCGGACGACTGGCGGATCGCCATGACCATGGAGCGCGTGCTGCTCATCGCTCTGGAGCTGATCGTTTCGGCGGTTCACCCGGTGCCAGGGGACTTCAAGTTTATGTGGCGGGCACGGCTGGCCTTCTCCTACGCTCCCTCGCAGGCGGAGGCAGATCTAGACATGGTGCTGTCTGTACCCATGTTCCTTAGACTCTACCTCATCGCCAGAGTCATGCTGCTCCATAGCAAGCTCTTCACCGACGCCTCCTCCCGCAGCATAGGGGCACTCAACAAGGTCAGAGGTCAACCCAATGATTCAAAACTGAGAATTTAGGGTGTTAATTTTATGTGTAGCATTTGTTTCTCTGAGTGTGGTTTTCCTTTTCTTGCTGTTTACATTCGTTTGGCTAGTTAGAATGGTTTCAGTAGCCTCTGTTGGTTGATAGCAGTGTATTCTGACTAAATAACATATTTGCAAGTAACACATCGCCTGATTCCTGTTCGAAGGTCTCTTAAAAGCATGAAATCACATACTTCTGGAGGGTTCTGCGCTAACCAAGCAACTGCCATTGAGATGAATGGGAATGCTAACAGCTAGCTTTCTTCAGGTATTATAGACCAACTAGTCCAAACCTCATAAACTGGTCAGCTTTTCCCTTCCTGTCTGTGTTCAATGGCCCACTTGAGCCCATATTCAATAAACACATCCTCTTTATGTTTTAGTTCCCTTTAATGTGGACAGTCATGAGCATTGAGGCCTGTGGTTTTCTGAGCTGGATGAAGAAGTTTTGTGTGAATTTATGTGGTTTGTTCAGTCTCTTGAGAAAGACGAACATTTCAGCTTTACTGACAGTTTAAAGATTCTACATTTATTGGCTGGTTCACACTGACCCACAAAACAGCAACAGGGTTAAAGGGTTGGTTCTCCCAAAAATTTAAATTCTGTCAGTAATTACTCACCCTCATGTTGTTCCAACCCCATAAGACTTTCGTTCATATTCGGAACACAAATGAAGATATTTTTTATTAAAGATATCGTTAAAATAGTCCAAGTGACTACAGTGGTTCAACCTTAAGTTTATCAAGCGACGAGAATACTTTTTGTGCGCAAAACCCCCCCAAAATAACGACTTTATTCAACTATTATTTTTCTTCTCTGTGGGCCTCTGAGTGAGTTCACGTAGTTAACTATCCCTTTAAGGTGACAGATTAAAGAAAAAAAAAATATATTTATAATATTATTATTCGATCAATCTTAGTTTTATCAGACAAAATTTCTCAAAACCAATCGGGGGTTTAAACTGAATCTTGATTACAAGGTACATTTACAGGTATATTTGCCCTAAATAAACGACAGTATAAATTAGTTGAAAACATACAAACAGCAGCATTTAACTTAGTATTTCATTATAAAAAAAGGCAAAACGGCTGCAAATGCCCTTCGGCACAAAGAGAGACTTAAATCTGTGAATACCGTAGTTTCTTTTGGAACCGGTTGATTTACAGGCACCTTATGATTGAACTGATTCACTAAAACGAATCAAACCAATGCAGAGGACCTGGTTTTGATTATCAATTAATTGGGCTCAGCTGTAATGCTTAGTTTATGGTACAAAACAATGTGACATAAAATATGACATTGTTATTCTATGCTGCTACTTATTGGAAAAAGTGGCTTGTTAATGGAAAAGCTACATTATTTTAACAGCTAAGCTGCTGTCATGCATGCTACTAAAAGTAATTTACTTAGTTACTCCCCTGGATCCAACTAAACCCACTTGCTATTTGGTGTGTGTGTGTTGTTGGTATTTGTTGGGTCAGAGTGAACTAGCATTAAGACGAACCGTATTTTGAAGGTCAGTGTTGGACAGGAGCTTAATCTAATTGTTTTTGCATTGTTAGGATGCAGCATCTCAGCTCGGTGTCAGTTGATGTGACTG
The DNA here is from genome assembly GCF_949152265.1 of Phoxinus phoxinus. NCBI lineage: Eukaryota > Metazoa > Chordata > Actinopteri > Cypriniformes > Leuciscidae > Phoxinus > Phoxinus phoxinus. Next base: position 19,315,099 of record NC_136885.1, read on the forward strand.
ATGAATATTCTGCTGTAATGGATTTTATGATTGATGGCTGTGTGTTTTTCAAGCAGGTTTATCTCTGCTCCCCTTTAGATGGCTGATTAATGTCTCTGAATATTGTGTATCTCTTCAGCTTTGTGCTTAAGAGAGGTTGAAGATTGACTGCCGTGGCTGTCAAGTGTTTGATAGTTCAAAGTTTGAGTTTTGTCCTTCGGTGCCATTGTAATAATCCAAAACAGGTGAAAAGAGTCCCGATGTACTTTAATTTGAATGGCTGATTGGAGAGGGTAATCACTTTGTCCTTTGAGAGAAGCTCTTGTTTCAAAGAGATGTAAATGCTAATTCTCTTTCCTCTCATGTGCTGTTTTATCATTAATGATCGTGTGGCCCATCTTAGCTCGGAGATCTCCGCCTTCCCTCTGGAGAGCTACCCTTTATCTGACTTTTCAGAAACACAGATCAATAATAATAATGACGATGATGAACATTGTTTTCAATAAAGTATAGCCTAGATGAATTTGAGTACAAACAAACAATGGCAACAATGCTTTGCATTAGAATCAATCTGAGCTGAAAATGAAAACATCGAAGGGCTTCTTGTAAATTTCTGTCAGGACACAGTATTTCACATAAATTATGATATTTCAGGTCACAGTCTTTACTTTTGAACAAAGACACTGAACATCCTTTGATCTAAAACAGCTGTTTTAACTTCCTAGTGCAACCGGTGGGACAAATATAAGGTCAAACATGATCTTTTGATGGTCTTAATATGAATAAGACTACCATATGGACTATTTGGACCCATCTCAGCACCACAGCAGCTTGTTTTTGAGAGAAAATGCATATACAAACATTAAATACAATGCAAGGATATATCTATTTGGGGGGGGGGGGGGGGGGGGGTCTGTGCTAAAGATATATACTGTTTAGTTTTAGTACTGAGATATACTGTTTAGTTTGATCAATTTCAAATATTCATGTAGATCTGTATATATATATAATATTTAAAAACAAAATTCAGCCATTACTCCAATCTTCAGTGTCACATGATCCTTCAGAAATCATTCTAATACGCTGATTTGTTATCAATGTTGGAAACAGTTGTGCTGCTTAATGTTTTTTTATAACCGATAATACTTTTTTCAGGATTCTTTGATGAATAAAAAGAACAGAATTTTTTTTAATATAGAAATCTTTTGTAACAATATACACTACCGTTCAAATGTTTTGGGGTCAATAATGTTTTTTTTTAAAAGAAATTAATACTTTTATTCATCAAGGATAGTAAAGATTTATATTGTTAGAAAATATTAATATTTTGAATAAATGCTGTTCTTTTAAACTTTTTATTCATCAATGAATCCTGAAAAAAGTATAACGGTTACCAAAAAATATTAGACAGCACAACTGTTTCCAACATCGATAATAACCGAGTATCAAATCAGCATATTAAAATGATTTCTGAAGGATCATGTGACACTAAAGACTGGAGTAATGATGATGAAAATTCTGCTTTGCATCGCATTAATAAATGATATTTTAATATACTTTCAAATATAATTTATTTATGTGATGCAAAGCAGAATTTTCTTTATTGTGAAATAATTGTAAAAAAAAATTGAAATATTATTACAATCCATTATTTTAAATTGTAATAAAATTTCACAATATTACTGTTTTTTTTCTGTGTTGTTGATCAAATAAATGCAGGCTTGATGAGACTTCTTCCAAAAACAATAAAATAGTAATTTTTCCAAACTTTTGACCGGTACTGTATATATATATATATATATATATATATATATTCATGATATAAGCCTTAACTGATCATTAGAAGCTGCTCATATTCATCAGGTAAAACTTCTTCCAGCTTGTTGCTTGTGCAACTTCATCTACGGTACGGTAAAATCCAGACTGAAATTAATCACATGACTGGTTGTTTTTCTCTTTCAGGTGCACTTTAACACACGGTTTGTGATGAAGACCCTGATGACCATATGCCCAGGCACGGTGCTGCTAGTCTTCAGCATCTCCCTGTGGATCATCGCTGCCTGGACCGTAAGAGTGTGTGAGAGGTGAGAGAGAGAACGAGCGTGAGGAAGAATGAACAAATGAATCATTGTGTTTGGAACTGCGCCATTGTGTCTAGACGCTGTCAAGTTTCTAATGCTTAATGAGGACTCACCTGAATCCCCACGCTTGAGGTGTGCGAACACTCGTACTTTCACGTCTGCTGTTCTGAGAGAGACCACAGAGAAAGAGACAGAAAAGGAGCACTTTCACTCACACCCTTGTTTCTGAAACCCGAGACCTGTCTATCTAAACCGCTTTCCCCTTTTTCCAGACACATATGCACTCCGGGTAACAGCCAATCGCGACGTGCATCAACAGATTTCCCATGTTGCATCTTAAAAGGGTCGCGGGATAAACTAGGCCCTCAGGCCAGTGAGTGGGTGTTTCTGACTCTGCCAGGCGTGTTGTCATAGTTACAAACTCTGGATGTGTGTTAGTCTCGGGGTATACGCTTTAGAATATTGAGGGTTCCCCCGGATTGGGGACATGAGGTTTGATGATTGTTTTGATAGCGGTAGGCTCGAGCAGCACGATATGAGCGACAGTTCGCGCTTTGCCACATGTGATCAGGGCAGATTCGTTGTGAGATGAGCCTACAGGGATCTGGTCTATTTATATGCACTGCACTCAAAGTCATCATGTTAAAGGCCCTTTCCAGAGGAGGAGTCTCCCTGCAGGCTGTATGCTGCTCTTACTCAGTCCGGCATGCACACAGTGGGCTTTAGACCTCCCCCTGACTGGATGAACTTGTTTCGTAAACTATATTCTCGGGAAGTTGCTATGATGCCTTAAGAGGACTTAAAGAAACTGATGCTACTGTACAAATAATAAAAAAGGCTTTGATTTTCTTCTGTTGCAGTCAACATGAAATTGGTTTTATTTATGTTCTTAATACATATTATAGGTCTTATTCTGCTCAATTCATTAGTTCAAGTTAGTAAACAATAAATCACATTATCACATTTATATATTTATTGATCAGTTTTTGGGTTTCCTGGGAATCAAACCTACAGTACGACCTTGGTGTTGTTAGTGTCATATTGGGCTTCAGGGAGTCTTTAATACGCCTGCTCTCTCTTTCAAAGTGCTCTGTAGAGAATTTGTGAAAGAATATATTTTTCAAAATGGAAAATATTTGTATTCATCAAAATAGCCTGAAATGTCATACCTTTTTATAAAGGTTCTGTATGCAATTTTTCTTTTTGCAAAATTATTTGCAGAGATTCAGGAAACATGCTCAGTTCAAATACTTGTTTCTCTGAAAAAAACAATGCCACAGCCAGTTATTTTTCTCTGAAATGTGCGTTCCGTGTCGGAATGTCTGTTTTGTTTTGGTCTGTGGGATTCCGCACACTCCCAATTTTTTCCAATAGTAGCCTAATTTGAACACCTCCGGTCAGTTGGCAGAAAACCCAGCGTATTGCAGCCATGGAATCCAGCAAATGAACTGGGACACACACAGATCGCAAATTTGACCTGACCTAAAAAGCCTTGGCAATAAAAAAAATGAAAGAAAAAAAACCCGTGTACATTAGCTGATCAACTTACGATTGTACTTGTTCATGTTGTGTCTCCTTAAAGGTCCGTTCAGAACTATAACTATAAAGATATAATTTTAAAAATCATTTTCAATATTAAAGAATAGCAGGGAGCGTTTGAAACAACACTCCAATATTTTGCATTTGGACTGCAGTACCCATTTCAACCGCTAACTGTCAGCATTACATACTGCACCTTTAATCTTGTTACCTTGACTGAACGCGTAGATACAAGTAGGATGAAGATATATATTTTTTTTATTGTTTTTGTATTGGTTTGCCATTATTGAGATGTTCTCAGGGAGGATTCTTTTTTTTTGCATCAAAGGTATTACAAACATTTAAGAACCTTCTCAAAGTTTCTTGACAGGCCTCTGGGCAAACACTTAGACTTTCTAGAATTTCCTTCAAAGTGCTTTGCAGATCAGATTAAGGGATGGAAACGGTTGAAATAATTTAATGCGAAAACTTTGATGTGATATTTGTGCCTATTTCACATCCAGTTATTGCTTCGCCATACCTTCCACAGCCAGAACCTTGTTCGAAGTTGCTTTCAAAAATCAAATCTTTCCAGACTGAACCGCTGCTTCTTTATTTCTCTCTCAGGTACCATGATGCTCAGGATGTGACCAGTAATTTTTTGGGCGCCATGTGGCTCATCTCCATCACCTTCCTCTCCATTGGATATGGAGACATGGTGCCTCACACCTACTGTGGCAAGGGAGTGTGTTTGCTCACAGGAATTATGGTACAAACACACACACACACACGCAAATATCATAGAGGTTTCACACCCACAGTGGCAGGGGACCGTCTAAAGTTATGTTTTCTTTCTCGTTATCTTATTTCTAGAAATCCAAACATGTACATCAGCCATGTCTGTTAGCAAACACCAGGACGCACCATCTCACAAACATCCAGTGTTTTTAGGACGAATCCTCTTGTGTATTCTGGGATGGCACATTTGTTTTTTAGGCTGTTTTAGGACTGCCATTGTTCTTCCTGATAACGTTATGATGGCGATAGCTTAATGTAAACCCCAGGTATTTCTTGTTATAATCCCGAGCCTTTATCGGGATTCTCGGATGTCTCTGTGCTTGAGGAATGCTTGACAGGTGGTGTAGAGCAATGGTTTAGCAGTGTGTTTATTTTGATATTGAGTTTGCAGATGTAAATATCTGTTAGTAAAGGTCGCTTTCTCTCGTTTCATTCTACTCTCTGTTGTTCTGTTTGGAGTATTTGTTCTTCCTGTTCACATGCTGTCAGTTTCTGTGTCTCTAAATATCCTACCAGAGAGACTACAGAGGAGAAGCGTGGTTTTCATGGAGTTGCACCACATGACATTTAATTAAAAAAACTGAACTAAGTTTGTCAAATTATCTTTTGATTTGAATGTTTTTATAAAATATAGCCAAGCTGCTTAATAATGATTTTTTTTTCTACCATAATATTTCTTCATTATGATATCAGGACAATTGTATCATCTTTTTGGCTCAATGCTCCCCAAAATGAATTTTAATTAAAAACCTGCTTATCATAGAACAGGTATTCAAGTCATAGGATGTGTGAACCGCATTATGTTTTGAATATTTATTAGATCTGGCCAAAAAAAAAAAGTAATTGTCCCAGATAATACTGATATACTCCCACAGTCTGATGTTTCAAACTGTTTGTGTTCCTTGTGTGTGTGTGTTTTTAAATATTTTTTATATGAGCTGCTGAAGAGATGAAATGCTACAGAATAGGAATTCTAGAAGGAGAGAGAGAAAGAGTGTTGGATGTGATTTCTTTTACTATTGAGAGTGATTGTAATGACTTTCTATAGGCAGAATTATGGGACTTGTTGCTATGACAACATAGAAGGCCAACTCTGTTAGACTGTACCACTGCCCTGCGGAAACGGGAGTGTTTGGGCAGGGCTTTAGTTTGCCAGTCGCTTGGTGCAGCTCAAGGATTTGGGGATGCAACAAGCACCTGTCTATCCTGACTGCAAATGTAGATGTGGAATCGAGGGCATTATATATGGTCATAGCGTCTTGAAAAACTTGTTCCATCATTCAAACACCAGCTTAAGGATAAATGATTGTTATAGTTGAGTATTAGCCTTTTTCTCGCTTCATAACAGTGAAGATTCTGTGTTTTTAACCGGAGCTCTAACACAATGGTCCGGTTTCACAAACAGGGCTTAGATTAAGCCAGGATTAGGCCTTAGTTCAATTAGGGCGTTTAAGTAGCTTTTATTAACATGTTTTAGAAAAAAATATTAAAATGTTACAATGTACAGAACAATGTTACTGACATATTGTCAGATACATCAGTGCAAATTGCTTTCAGTTAAAACAGCTCAAATATGTATTTTAGTCTGGGACTAGGTTTAAGACTTGTCTGTGAAACCGGGGGATATATTTTGGTCTGAGGGCAGGTGTTTTTTCTTATTTTCTCATGATATAACTGTCAGATCTGGAAAGAGTCTAAATATAAACTGCAATGGAGTATGTTAGCAGAAAAGTTGATCATTCTGACACTCTTTTGTCACTTTCAGAGATTTTTTTTTAATGTTTTTTTTTTGTCTGGGAATAGTTTTATACAAGCTGCCATACACGGAAATACATGGAAACACACATACACATTTTGACAATGTCCTAGGTTTTTTTCCCCCATGGATGGTCGTCATGTTTTATTAAGTGGTGACTATGGGCAACAAAAGTGCTTCTTGAAAATGGCCTTTTTCCTTTTATTTTTACGTCTGGCTCTAGAGTATTTTTGGGTTGTACGTTTCTCTTCCGTATGTCCTACAAGTGGGTCTAAAAACATTCCATTAGTGTCTCCACATACACATATATGCCCCATACACAGTCATAGGAAGCACACACACTTTCATTAGTCACTTTTTAATTCCATTTCATTTCTTATTAGTAGTTCTCCGACCTCATTAACACTTCCTCTCCTCTTCTCGTCACTTTACACTCCATCTTTTTTTTCCCAGACCTCTTTCTGCGTTAAACTATTGTGTTCCTCTCTTCTTAATCAGAAATTGTATTCCTGTCTACCGCACTCCACTTCTTTATCTCTAAATGGGTTTATTTCCTCATTTTCAGTCTTTTTTCCTCTGTGTACCTCTACTACTTCGGTGTAGTCATTGATATCTTTAGTTTACACGTTTGTGATGTGCAAATGGGAGTAAACCTTTGTGTGTGTGTTTTTTTTGTTTTTTTTTGTTTTTTGTATCATCATAGTCTCTCCAGTGATGTCTACACTGTTAATGTTTCCTAGTCTATTTCAGTACATGGATGAATCTCAAGAATCTCAGGTCAGGGTCATATTTCTTCCCAGTATCAAAATTTTTTTTAAATGTAAATTATATGAAATTATATTGGATTACTCTGATTAAATTCACATTATTTTTATACAGTAATGACAATCATACTCATTATCATACTGTTTTTTTATCAGAATAAATTGGGAAAAGGCATACAACAATGTAAATACTTAAAAATATTATTTTGTTTGGATATCTTGAATGAGAGAACCACATCATGATTTATTCAAAAGTTTGGGGTCAGGAAGATTTTTTTTAACAAATACTTTTACTTAGGCTAAAAAGGCAATTAAAGTTAAATGTATAATGTTACAAAATAAATTATATTTGAAATAAAATCTGTTCTTTTCTATTCATCAGAGAATCCTGAAAAAAATATTATCTTCCACAAAAATATTAAGCAGCACAACTGTTTTCAACATTGATAATAATAATAATAATAATAATAATAAATGTTTCTTTAGCATCAAATCAGCATATTATAATGACTTCTGAAGGATCATGTGACACTGAAGACTGGAGTAATGATGCTAAAATTTCAGCTTTGCCATCACAGGAATAAATTATATTTTAAAATATATTTATCAAATCAAAACTGCCTGGGTGAGCATAAGGGACTTATTAACACATAGTGCTAATTTGTCAACTATTTTTTTATTTAGTCTTAGTCTCAGTCCTGTGTCAGTGTACTTTTAGTTTTTATCATATGTAGTACTAGCCAGCCTTGTCCTGTTTTTGTTTAGTCAAGTTTTAGACAGCTAAATGTCTGGTCATTAGTCTAGTTTTAGTCAATGAAAACTTAGTCACATTTTTGTCATGCTGCATAATGGTTAAATTGATAATCATGATTATTTTGCTCAAAATTATAATCATAACGATTGTCGTCATTTTAGACAATTATTTGCATATTTCATCAAAATTATTGCACTTTCACCTATAAGCACAAATCAAGAGAATGCCAATTCATACGCATGGTTTATTTCACATCATCTAGTTTCCTGATTTTTTAGTGGCTATTTATCATATAAATTAACACACTCTCTACATTACGAAAGCTGGTAAAACAAGAAACTTCCCTCAAAGATTAAAGCAGTGAAATTCCTAATTCCAAATTCCATTAATGTTTTTCGACAGAAAAAAAAAAATCACAATCGCAAACAGTGTAGTCGAGATCCATGTTTAGATTAATTACGACTTTGCAGTTCAGATTTCACCAAACAAGAACTGTGGAACCAAGTGTGCCGCACAATTCCTGAAAAGTGAAGCCAGAGCATTTCGATCATCCCCCTAGTGGCTGGCTTCAATACAGGTCTTAAACTCCACCCTCTCCATGTAATAGAATGGGACACGAGCCAAACTAAAAAATCCAATTACATTTCAAAAAATGTTTTTCCAAAGATGGTTTCTGTCATTTTAGCCAGTTCTTATCACGCAGACGTATGTTCAAGTTTTAAATTTTTCCAATAAGTTTGGTTTTAGTTAGTTATTTGATGCCAAAAAACGGGGTGTAACATTGACAGTGTGCTTACGATTGAGTCTGTGAGAGCGGGAGTGTGGGCGGGACCTTGGTAACGCGGCTCCACCTCAGGATCACTACTGCGCAGGCTCAAGCTCCGAACGACGTAAACCACCATTACTGGGACATTTTGGCTTCTTTTTTTTATAGTGGAAGGAAGCAGAGAAACGCTGCCCATCTTTTTTTACAGTCTATGTTTGGAACGCAGCAAAATCAGAAACTTCTTCGCTTGAGCTTGCGTTTCCTGTTACTCACATTTGCATGTGTTTGAATGCAAGTCAGTGGAAGGAAAAGTGTAATGTGACCGCACCTTTAGTCGTGAAAAAAAAGGGCCGTCGACGAACATTTTTCGTCATAGTTTTCGGTAATGAAATTAACTTAATTAAATTGTCAAAGCTGCTCTTTTCCATTAAAATGAAAACACCCTTGATTGTCAGCAGTCAGTAGCGCTTGGTTTATATTAGTGTTTATTATATTAGTGTATATCCTCATGGGGACTTTTTTTTGTCCCCATGAGGAAAACAGCTTATAAATCATACTAAATTAAGTGTTTTGAAAATGTAAAAATGCAGAAAGTTCTCTGTGAGGGGTAGGGGATAGGATAGGATACAGTTTGTACAGCATAAAAATCATCACGTCTACAGAAAGTCCCCATAAAACATGGAAACCTGTGTGTGTCAAGATTTGAAAGTGGTCAACATTTACACGGAATAAAAAAACTGTACCACTAGAAGCAGTTTTTTTTTTCCTTTGGTCATGCCTGGACTCCTCTAGGGCACCAAGGAAACAGAACTGCCACTGGTTCCCCTTTAAAGAAATAGATGCATGACGCCACCGCATGTAACACTGCAAAAATCCTAATAATGCTAAAACTGTTTTCATTTTCCTAAACACTTCAAAACACTTCACATCCACTCTTTGCATTTTTTTTCCATATTTTTTTTCTAATGCTCTCATGAACTGGAGTTAAATGTTTCCCTGGCCCGTCCATGGATCTCCTTTTATTATCAATCATCATTTACTGCATTATCAGTCATGTTTCCCTGTTTCTCCATGTGATCTCTGCTAATGATACAAGTATGAAGTATTTTTATGCTTCTGTGTGATTTCACACCTTGACCTCATCTCTTGTCTCTCACAGGGAGCAGGTTGCACTGCATTGGTTGTTGCCGTGGTAGCCAGGAAGCTTGAGCTGACAAAGGCGGAGAAGCATGTGCACAACTTTATGATGGACACACAGCTAACCAAACGGGTAAACACACTCACACACGCTTCAATAAATGGACACGTAGGCTGACAGCTTTATATTCAGAGAACCATACATTTACCAGTTTTCTTTCTACGTAGGTCCTTTTCAATTTTTCATGCACTTGAAAGACTCAGAAATAGCTCCCTGTATCAAATATGTATCAACATCATGGCTGACATCAGTGACTAGAAGGCTGCTGATCAATAATTGCAACACACAGATAAAAAAAAAATCACTTTAGCTGTGGAGTGCTTCTTCAAATGAGCAGCTAAAGTAAATGCCGTCCTCAAGTGAAGGGAGTAAGAGCCTCTTTTTTTTAAAGTTTATTACCTCAAGCTTACTCAATTGCCTCAGCTTAACAGGCTGTTGGGGGACAAGAGAAAGAGAGATTGATAAATGCTGTAGAGTCACCGCGCCGATCATCCTCATGCATTGAATTTGCCGCTACTATGGTTACAAACCTCTCCAAAAAGCAGAAAAATGTTCTCGCCACTTTGACCTCACGAACATGTTGCCGTGGAGACACAGTAACAAAAGGTTTACCTTCAACTGGGTGGAAGGGTGCGGGTTGTTCCTCCGTTTTCCCATCAGGTAAAACTGACAGCGCAGTGAAGATGGACATGGTTTCTCAGGGTAGAATTATTTATCACAAACTATCCTTGAATAGAAATGCTAATGTGATCTTTCTAAAGTATTCCAGTTTTCTAATCACGTCGGTACCATTTTCACAATTTTTCATAAGTGGTAAATAAACTCTTCTGAACTGATTACACTTGTAACAGCCAATCTTCAGTAATTAATGTGCATTCATGAGGGTTGTAAATGTTTTCTTTCATGCTATTATTGTTTTTAAAGGTTACTGTGTGATGAACACAACAGAATGATCATTTTTAACTACCTGTTTATTCAGTAAACTCTTAAAACAAATGCTCTTTATTGGTATCTAGTTCCATGATGATCCTTTAATATCCAAAAGATATTTCGTCTCTTAGCTCTCCTTTTTGCTCTTTCTATCTCATGACTTCCACCTGTTATCACGAACTCCACGACACACAACAAAACTACAGCTCCGATCACGGATGTTGACGTTGTTGAATGCTGCGCTCAAATTACATCGCTGTTGGCCGACTTAAGTCACTTCAGTTCCAACAGGCGGTGTGAATGCAACCAGGAAAATGGCCCTATGGGAACATGTAGTTCTTGTGGAACCACCCTGGTGGCTAGTTTCTATAATTAAATTCCTATAACTACCCTGGTGCAAAAGCCCCTAATGGTTCCACAAAGAACTTTTATCGCCCAGTGAACCTTTCTATTGCACAAAAGGTTATTTATAGTGGAAAAAAAGGTTCTTTACATTTCTAAATGTTGTTCACACTAAAATCTTTGTTGATCTTGGAACAACATTCCAATCAACCAATCAGATTTGAAGGATATTTACAGTTTATGTCAAGTTTAGGCTTACAACCAGGGTTAGATGTTTCTACATCACTGTTGATTCACCTATGATTTTCCTCTGATTCTAGGGACAACTTTTTAGGGATAAGGTTAGGTTTAGGGCTGGGGATATGGTTAGGACAAATTTTTCAGAGAGCAATGTTGTTCCTGGATCAACAAAATATGTTTGATCCAGGAACATGTCTTACTTGGCAAAATCACAGTGACATGGGATCATCCCCATTAGTTCCTATAAGCCCGCATAGTGCATATCTTTTGTATTTGGAAAAATGTTCAGATTGAATTGACAGTTGTAGCTTGAGGTGAGCTAGTCTGGCAGCTGTTATAATGGTGGCTTCAGTTTACCACATATTAAACAATGATGGCCCAGACTTCATTACAGTTACCTGCCCTTTCCCTCCCCCTCTCTGACGTCCACTCAACTGCTTCGACCTCTCTGACAGTCTCTCTCTCACTCTCTGTCTCTTGCTCCATCTTGTCTTTGTTTAATTGTACAGTGCCTAGTTGTGACTACCATGTGAAAAAATGCTATATGGCAATACTACTGTAAGAATGAGGGCATTTTAAGATCTAGTTTGTATACTTAGGAGATATACAGGGGCTGTTATGATCTAGGCCTATATTATTTTATGTGTAATAGCAGTATTTATAATCACTGTAATACTGCTTAATTGTCATTTGGATTCCAGATTCCAGAAAACTCCACTTGTAGACAACTATGAGCATCCCTGCCTAAATTATATCTGGTATCATCGTTATCCCTCTCTTGTTCTCTAACTTGCCCTGTCTTTGGCTCTTTTCATAATGAGACCTGCATTGAAGTTGGAGCAGTGCTCCTACTCTTGTATTATTAAATACACTGACCACTGTTAATTAATCAGAGCTGTGCGGTGCTAAAAAAAAAAAGAGCCTGGTGCTGCCCTATGTGTGGAGGAATACTGTCAAATCTGGAGCTTATTAAAAACGGGAAGGTTCTATCATCCCTCCGTTGCCCAAAGAGGATGTAATTGTTCTTTCCATCGAAGTGGCGCCCCTTTGAAGTCTCCTCATTCATTTTTCTTCTGCAGATTTTCTTATTCAATTTTGTCCTTTATTTGCTCTCCCTTTTCTGGTGCCATATGTGAGATTAAAAGAGTATTTGTGGCTTCAAGACCTCACAAATGAATCTTTCGATGCACCAGGAGGTCTTCAAGAGTCGAGAGTTTCAAATATTAAAACCCGCAATCCTGTTTAACCAGGCGCCAAATGAGCTAGCATAGCTCTGCGCTGTCTTTAAATGGGTGTATGTGGATCAATTGCTAAAAATGCAGGCCGAGTGTGCAAATAAATGCTGTGATTGTCTTCAGAAATACCGGTCAAGTTACATTGTAATAATACTTACTCATGAATTTTGAAGTCATGAAGTTTTCATTTATGCAAAGGGAGGTTTGTCTTACTGCAATTGGATGTGGAGTTTGCCCAGAGCAGAACCATACCGCCAACTCTAACTGAATGCATTATCACTTAATAAAATATACATTTGACGATAGTGGTCCTGACTGAAAAATTGGTAAGGTAACTCTCACCTTACACTCATTGTTTTAATCAGAATACATCACAACCAGTCGGGTGGTCACACATGATCTTGCCGTTTAAAATATTTTTAACACATTCAAAGCTTAAATCAGATCCAAAAAATTCCATATACGCAGATGACCGCAACTCCACGCAACTGCCTTACTACTCCCCATTGGAAATGAATGACTTCCAGTCTGTTATTTTTGGGGGATATTTAAAAGATGGCTTTACTTCACTGCTATTGTCCTTCAAAACTTTGCCACAAAGATAGCTATAAATATACGGATTTAGAGACGACTCTCTTATTGGACATCACTGGTCTGCAGCCAGAATAGTGAATTGACCAGATGACAGAATTATGGGCTACAATGTCTTTTGTCAAGTCACTCTGGAATATCTCCCAAAAAGACCTTTAATTTGGCAGATGTTTGGGGTTGTGTGCGTGTATTGGCAAAGCAGAGCTTATACTTGTCAATACTCTCTCCTGAGGTGCTTTTCCTGTTGCTAATATTGTTGTTATGGCGACATGTTCCCTCAGATAAAGAACGCAGCAGCGAATGTTCTACGAGAGACTTGGTTGATATACAAGCACACCAAGCTGATGAAGAAAATTGACCACTCCCGTGTACGCAAGCATCAGAGGAAGTTCCTTCAAGCCATTCACCAGTGAGAAAAACAGCCTCCCTTCACAGACACCACAATTTCACTTAAGCCATCATGCAGTTTTTACTTTAAACACACACAGATGGACCGATAAACAACAAAAGTACTTAGTGAGCTTTAGCGATGTACGCTAAAACCGCACAAAAAGCATTTGGAGTGCTTCACATTTGGGCTGAGTGGCCAGTTGTGTGATAAGTGTGATTGTGGCAGTTAACATGTCTGACCTGCCCATGGACATGGCATGACAAACATACATGAATGTCAGCTTTTTCTGATAATGGTTAGCTGTAAGAGCTAATTTATCAATCTTCATGCTTTTTTAAAAATCTGTGTACAAGTGTAGTGATGGTTTTCTGTACCATTCATCTCTTCAGAGACCTGTTTAGAAACCGGTGTAGAAACGTGAAACTTATTCAATACTTACTTCAATATTTTGTATCATCCAAATACCAATTTATTGACATTTTAGTATTTTCTGGCCTTATAAATGATCTCGCTTGACCATCCATATAGCAAACATTGTAAAGGGCCATTCACACGAACACGGATAATTATGATCGTTCTTATTCGATGAGAACAGTGAAGTAAACAGCCATAACTATAACTATATATATATATATATTGTTGGAATTACTTTCAGAATTTTTATTTTTAGCTGATGAATGATATACATAATGACAGCCAATCAGAATATGGCTTTAAAGTGATTGAGTATTTAAAGAGGCAGACATTAAAACTGCAGTGCGGACTTATAATAAACAGAACATTATTATCTATTGGTGTATAGAAACTTTGCACTCCACTGTTTGAAACATGGTTATTGCATTTTTAGTGCTGCAATTAAAATTAGTAAATAAAATGATTAAAACAACGGCTTAAAAGGGATAGTTCACCCAAAAATGAATCAATTACTCATCATTCATCAATTACTCATCGTGATGTCGTCCCAAACTTGTATGACTGTTTCATTTATGGGTTACATATCCCTTTAAGACCAATCAGAAGCCTCTGTCAAATGGTTGTTTTGGCAGTGGACTGGAAGAATACACAAGTGCTAATGCTAATATGGCTAGAGCACTCTTGCCTTTTAGCAAATTAGTTAGAACTACTGAGAAAATGTTACGTCACCTAATTCAAATTCATAAGCCAGTCCAATTTGGTGATAACATGCCCCTCTGACTTTTCAGATTGTCGTAATCCTTCTGATGCGACCATGTTTCTTATTCGTTTGGCCAAACTGACTGCTGTATCAGCTTCTTTGACTGTTAGCTCGCTATGGCTAATGCTATTCTCTGTCTCTGTGTGGGTGCCCACCACACACATACTCATCATTTTAAGAGCTCTAATCCTCCTGTCACTGTTTTGTTGTGGCCCTGGCCGCCAATTTTAAGAGCTCCTTTCAAACCAAAGCCTTTCTTTTAAAGAAATCCTACACTTATGGGATCCTTTTAAGTCTGAAGCTTTTATGATTTGCGCCGTAATTGCGTATTCATCTTGGGGGATTCTCATCAACAACAAACAAATGAAGAAAACAAGCTGATTAAGTTAATTAGCTAGTTGAGGTTTACAACTGAGGGCCATTGGTGCTAGTGAGATTAGGAGGGGGTCTAATGGGCTGTGTGTGTGTTTGTCCCTGTTTTGTAGATTGCGAAGTGTTAAAATGGAGCAGAGAAAACTCAGTGATCAAGCCAATACTCTGGTGGACTTATCAAAGGTAAGACTACATGCACACACATCATCAACACAAATCACAGACATGGTCGCACATCAGAGCCCACGCATATGCACGTTACATCTGTTAGGAAACAGTAGACACCCACACACACTTTCGATGACATTGTGTTCCCTTTCCTGCAATTTTATCATACCTTCATACACACAAACACTTTATAATGCCTAATGCTGCAAGTACGTCGACGAAAACACATAATGCCCGGTGACACACACATACCTTTGCTTTCCTAAATATATCTCAGCATTCAACTCAACTGTTTCCATGATGACCCGTTTGTTTCTGTGGCTTTGTGTCTCCTAGCAACCTGAACAAGTGTTAAAGCAGGGATGACAGTGGGAGCGAGGAGACGGGGAGAGGTAGAGGGTGGGAGGGGAGAGAGACAGGAAGCTGAAGAGTGACATTCATAGTGTGCAATTCAAGATATTTTTCATGATGGCGGTGTGTGCCTGTTTGAGGTTTTTTTTTCTGAATGTAACTGAGTGTAGTGTTTTTATTTATTTTGTGCTTTTTTTGTGTGAAAGAGAGTGTTGTGTGTTCCTGCACTGTGCACCAATTTATCTTTAGAAATTTGAAGATGTTGTACAGTGTACATGTCGTGTGTGGGTATCTAATTGTATAAGATATTAACACTTGTTTTCAGTGAGCCTGTCTGGTAAGTTTTATTCCTCAAATTTGACTAGACCCATGCCTAAAGACAGAAACAAAATTTCTAAAAGACCAAGAAAAATAAACTTTATTCAAGATATAATTATCTGAAAACAAGTCTTAATATTTTGCTTCTGAAGTAACTATATAATGTATTTACTGTAGGTTTTAAGGATTTTTAGAATCCAAAAATAGTAATTAAGAAGATTTTTATCTGAATTCTAAGTGTTCTGTTTTTCCTATTAAAGTATTTAAAGTATATTTTCTATAGAATACTGTAAGGATCATTTTATTGCTCAGATAGTGCCCTTGCAAAGCTTGGGAGACCTGTTGGAGATAAGTTACATTTTATTAAAGTATCAACTTTGTCTTTAAAATTCCTGAGAATAAACAGAGCATGGGACACAAATGAAACAATTGTTCAGACACAGTATGACTTTAGAGCTATACAATTAATATGAATTTCATAGTTCAGATGATTTAGTCCTAGAAAAATATTTGATTGCCGATTTAGTCCACAGTTTAAGATATCATAGAGAAACTCGAAAGAAGAAACTTTTGGATCTTTTTTTATCTTTTTTTCTCAAGAAAAATTGAAGAAGCTGAAGACCCAAGCAAAAGTCTCCATTTAATCTCCATTTAATTGTATTGCTGTCTAGCCAAAGAAACCAAGATAATACAGATTAAATCAAAATGGACCCTATTTACTTAATGCACATTCCTGGTTCTATTAAAAATAATTGTTTGTCATCATAATCTTTCATCAAAATATAATAACTTGCTCTTTCTCTGTTTTCCTTTTCCATTGATGTCATATTGATTAATGCTATTCAATAACCAAATAGCTACTTGTTTTAGCAAACTCTATTCTGGTATATAACGCCCACTGTTCACAAATGTTCTTATTGTTCATTAGCTGGAAAAAAATAATTCTGGAAGTGTTTCCAATTATATCGTTCTTTTGTGTTGTTATCGTTATAGTTATGGTGTGAACTTTCCTGTTCTCATACAATTAGAATGATTATTAAAATTTTATAGTTATCGTTATTGGTGTGAACAACAAAAATAGCGATTTTGATGCTATCATTGGAGTGCCCCTAGCTCTCCCATTCAAAAGGCATTTTGACCGAAAATGAAAATACGGTCAATCTTAAAAGTGGCGTTTCCTTTCTAATATTGCTTTTACACAAATATAGTTACCCTTTAAGAAGTAATATCCAGTGTCTACACCATGTTAACTTTATCTCTACTCATGTTATCATGTTTCTCATGATCTCGTTTAGTGTTTGTACTCTTTTCCCCTTCCTTTACTTTACCTCAGTATTGTCTAACTACACTGTCATTCTCTCTCCACATAGATGCAGAGCGTCATGTATGAACTGATGTCTGAGCTGAATGACCGCAGTGAGGATCTGGAGAGGCAGATGTTAAGTCTGGAGCAGCGGGTGGAGCAGCTGACGGCCGGCTTTAACGCTCTGCCCGCTCATTTGTCGGCCACGCTCAGCTCCCAGCATGCCGCACTCATTCAACTGCTGCGTGAGCGCGATGCCAAGGTCCTGAGCCCCACTGTGCCCTCTGTGCTCTCACCCACCGCTGCCAGCCTGCCTCTAGCCAACCCCCCCTCCGGCTCCGGCTCCGGCTCTGGTTCCGTCCCGGCTCAGCCCACCGAGGACAGTCCCAACACCAGCAGCTCCAGTTGCTGAGAGCACTGGTGCGGGAAGTTCCCTCCAGGCTGGAGAGATGGATGATCAGTCGTAATGAAGAGAAGTGAAGACATAACCATATACACGCATACTCATACGATGCACTGTAACTACGAGCATTACGCAGCTTAACGCCACAGAATATATCACAATGGAGGAGATGCTAACATTTGCACAAAAACCCTATGACAAAACTGCCATATTTCATGTAGTCCAAAAGAAGGACGTCCTTTACTGTTACCATGAATGTATACATTTTAGAAGAGACTGACTCAGACATGTTGACATGCATGGACACTCATACATACACTTTCTCTAATTCCGTCTTTGCTACCAAAGTGCTTTGTCTATAGTTGACTGAAATTAACTGAGGTGTGTGTTGCAAAACAAGGGATCGGGGTGGTTGGGATTAGAGAGAGTATAAATAATCAGCGCCCAAGAATGTTATGATGGCAAATCATCATAGAGAGCTGGACAGCACTTTTTACAGTCTGCAAGAGACTAACAGCCATTTGAGCAAAGCATTATTTCGAAGAGCGACGCTGAAGCCAGTCGATACATTATAAAAACCACCCCATCAAGGTGGAACAGCTGCTCACACGGAAATAACTGTAGAATGAGTGATTATAGTCATTTTCTTAGTGGAATTGCTTCTATTATAATGGTGTTGGAATAAGAGACTTCTAACCCCATTTCAATGGTGAGACCATTTCGAAAACTGACTAATAGTGACATCCTGTGGCCGGAATACTGAATTACATCCGCTTGGAATATTGTACAGTATGCTATTACTGAAACTTAGCTTTGTATCGCTCGGTTTTTTACTATTAATAATTACTAACGCAGTTTTAGCTCATATTTATTATGATTATACAATAGCATTCTTCTCATTCGTCACGGAAATTATGATTGCTGTATAAATAACGATTTTATTAATATTAATTATAGAAAAGGGAGGTGCCGTTTGAAGTTGAAATTATTTTGTAATTTTATTTTACCAGAGAGAATTAATAAAGTATATATCTATACTTGACTGTGTCTGTGTGTGAGTATCATTGTGTGACTGTCAGATCGAGCAGCCATTAAAGGCACATCAACATCCATGTTTTAACATGTTTGACTGTTACAACTGACAGCTAACGTAGGCTAATGTGTCTTTGTTTCCGTGCAGGCTTAAACGTTCTTGTTGTAGTTTTTATTTATTTAAAATGATCATTTATAGCCTACTTTTATCTTAGGCTACTATAAATGTAGCCTACAATTAACCTAAACGAAGGGTTTCAAAAGTTTTAGTCATAAATCTTAAATGCGTGGTTGCGATCTGCTGCTCGTTCGCTTTCTATCGATTTCGGACTTATGCATGTGTCGATAAAGTATTATTATTCATTTTTATAAATGTATATAGCTTATCACCAACGTAAAAGTTTTTTTGTTATTGTTTGCTTATGTAACGTTAACGTTAAAGACGTTAACTTAGTGTGTGATCCGCGCGGTTTGAATTTCAGATTTCTCTTGGCTGGCTATATATTCGCATTTATTCTTAATTTTATGATTGATTTAGGCCTATGCGTTGCCACGATCATTTTCTAACTTTTTTTTTTTTTTTTTTTTTTTTACATTTAGCCTACATTCACAGACGATTCAATTACTTTATATATATATATATATATATATATATATATATATATATATATATATATATAAACACTAGCTGTAAAATTGCCCCCCTTGCCCCTTCTCGGTTTTATAAACTTCATAACTTAAAAAAAAAAAAACCTGTAGCCTAACGTTACTTTGAAAACAGCGCAGACAGGTTACAAATCGTTCTGAGGGTCATGTAAAAACAGAACACGATGATTACCGGTACAATCAAAGAGCCTATAATTTCAAAAATCAACATCAACAAGCGTCATTGTAACTGTCGTTTACCAGTGCCTAGCATAATAACCCTAAATGTAGCTCTTACAAATGAGATTAACTAGTTTGCGGTTTCTGCTCGTGTCTTGCTTTGAAAATGATGTCAAAATAATTGTTTAGCCTCCAGCAGTATTCAGTTGTGTATTGTAGTTGGTTTTGAGAGCTGCAATTTCAACATGCCTATGATGGAGAGAGCAGTTTGGGTGATTCTGCTAATGAGCTCATTGATTGCACTCAGTAAGTCGACTAAACTGAACGTTCCCAAGCTGCTGTTACCTCTCAGCGTTCATGTGCCTGTGAACATCACACTGACAGCACAGAGAGGATGCTACAAATGGTGAGTGACAGGGGCTGTGGAGCATACCCAGCTTAACATGCCATTCTGTCTCATTACGAGCTGTCATGTCTGAAAAGTAATTAATTCATAAGTTCGTTTCTCCTTGCTGAATAACAAAATTCAAACAATCTTGTTATGACATCATCTCCATGGTGAAGTTTGGTTTGCCCCTTTACTGCCCTGCAAAGCAATATGCATTTCCTGAAGAATTGGCCTAACAATGTTTGCAAATGCTAGAAGAATGTTAAAAACTTAAAATTGGTTAGAGTAATGTGCTGTTTTGGTGTGATAATAGTGTGAAAGCCCGAATAGATTGAGGGAGAAAAGGGGAAAGAGAGAGTAATTGACTGAGGGACCACAATCGGTCTTTGTCAGGTGACGTCACACTCGCGATACACGAAGTGCATTATGGGCGTAACCGCCATTTGTAAGGTATCGATGCTGGTGTATTCTGATGTTGGAGAATTGTGTTTTTCATTCTTTTTTCAAACTAAAACATCCTTAACATGACATTATCATCATCATCAATACAGCAAACCTATCTTTGCTATTACTACTGTGTCCTTCGGTGGGAATGTAAATAAATCCTGTACACAGCCGTTTATGAAATGTCCGTGGGCTTTAAGAGATTTATAGTTTTTAAATTGTTCACTGGAATATGCGCTTATACCATAAACAAGATAGTTGACAATGTCCAAGTATGAGGATGAGGAAAACAATTCGCGATCAGAACTCCAACTCACTGCAGTTAGCTCATATATGGATCTATGTTCTGAATGGATGACAATTTCTCCAAATAACGGTACCTGCCATATTTATCGAGTTTATTGCGGTACGACCTTTTCTTAGTTTTCTTGTGCTTCTCCAGTTTTGCGAGTTATTTACTTGTTTTCTCTACTATTGTAATCTCTTCAATGCTCACAGTCAGTAGCGATACCTCAAAA
The DNA here is from genome assembly GCF_949152265.1 of Phoxinus phoxinus. NCBI lineage: Eukaryota > Metazoa > Chordata > Actinopteri > Cypriniformes > Leuciscidae > Phoxinus > Phoxinus phoxinus. The sequence goes on from NC_136885.1 coordinate 19,335,738, forward strand.
ATGGCGGCGCGGTGACGTCACACACAACAAACCCACGTGTCTGACAAAGACCGATAATGGTTCACTCAGACCTTTCCATTTATAAATGGGAAGGATAAAGATAAATAGTCTGATAAAGACAATTTAGCGTGCAATTTGCAATTATAATGTGTATACACGACGACACATCAAAATAACTGGAGTTAGTCTGGAATTTGATTGCCTCACTTATTAGACATGAGACGAAACGTCCCACAACTTTACCTGTTTTTTATGTGAAATTATATGATTTACATGAGAAATGAGGAATGATCACTACAATGTTCTTAACACATATGTACTTTTTAATTTCCTCTTCAATGTATCAAAATTATGACATTACATTATGTACACTAGGCTATACCATTCAAAAGCTTGTAATCGGGTTGATTTTAAAATATTTTTTCAAAGAAGTCTCTTATGCTCACCAAGGCTGCCTTTATTTAATCATAAATACAGTGAAAATAGGAATATTGTACAATAAATATTTGTACAATTTAAAATAACTGACTGACCCTACCTGTTGTGTAATTATCAAAGTCATTCTTCATCAGGAAGGCATTTTCCATGTTGCACCTGCTGTGAGTTAACATCACAAACACTAGTCTTGTTTTTATATATAATTTAAGTAATTATGATTATATTTTCCTGATCCAAAATAATTCCTTAATACAGTTTTGTAGCCTCATTTTGCCTGAATTATTTGCAGCAAAGTAAGTATGAAACTAATAATATCGGCAATAGCGTGCTTTACTTGCAGTCATGTGTCTAACTCTATTGCTGTCTGTCTGACTTTAGGGTGTCCTCTAAGCCTGAGACTGTCAGGGTGTATCCTCTCTCTGCGCTCAGCCCTCCGGCTCCGCTGCCCCTCTCTTCCTGCAGTCAGCAGTGCTTGGTGTCAGCTCTGTCCTCGCCCCAGGCTGTCCCTATCCGTACTGTGGTCCAAGCACAAGACCCTGGTGAGCGAGAGGAGGAGACAGTAATAAATAGACATGCACTTTCTTTTTACAGAAGGACATACAGAGCCATTATAGCAGTATATGTTATTTTTTCATGAGCAATTTATGAATAATGAAGCCATTTTCCACATGAAATTAACCGTCATTTTAATTGACAAATAAATACTGAATGCAGTCAGCCTGCTCACTCTTTGGCTCACTGACTGCTTGAATTAAAATGCAGTGCACACCATTTAAATCTCATTACAGTTGTTCTCAATCTATTAAAAGGATAGTCCACCTAAAAATGAAAATTCTGTCATGATTAATTCACCCTCATGTTGTTCCAAACCTGTAAGATTTCGTTTCTTCTGTGAAATATAAAATATTTTTGAACAATGTTGGTAACCAAACAGTTTTGGTTCCCATTGACTTCCATTGTATTTCTGTCATGACAACTCGGATATGACAATGTTGATATGTTTGGACTTGGTGGGAGAGATCTGGTACACTGGTGTTGTTGCTGCTTTTTTTCTGCTTCAGAGCAAGTACAGGACTTGCTACTGCCAATACATACTCAAAACGCTGCTGTGAGCAAGTAAGGCCCTGTTTACACGAGAACGCTCGCGGGTGAAAACGTAAAAATATTTGATCGGATGTGCCTTTCGTTTACACGGCGACGGCGTTTTTGGGGCTTAAAAACGCAAAAAAAGTGAAACCACCCTCCAGAGTGGAAATTTTAAAAACGCTCCACCATCGCGTTCCCGTCTAAAGGGTAAAAACGCAAAAGTCTGCTAGACAGTGAAGGCGTCGCGTTTACGTCACAGGCATGCACCAGTACAGGAAAATAACAAAACATTATCAAACTAAAATATAGCATTAATTTCATCGACCAAAAAAAATTTCAACACGTGAAGAGCACCGAGGGTTAAAGCAGCAGCTTTACCGTGTTAAACATGAAAAATGGTGTCAGCGGCTCTTTCACTTTCAGTGCTTCACATTGCCACCTAGCCGCCTGGAGTGCATACTACATCGAATTTCACACACTTTTGCGTCACCATATGCACACAGATTTCCCTCTCATAACGCTCGTCTAAAAGCAGAATAAAAAGTTATAACGCAACGGCACTTTTGCGTTTTCTCTTCAGATTGTTTCCATGTAAACATAGCCTAAGACATCCTGCTGCTGCGGTACAAAACAACACACCGGTACATGAATTACCCATAGCAGATCTAAACAGGTGGAGCTGGGGAAGGTGGGGGTTTCTGAAAGCGCACTGCAACTGCTACAGGAAATGATGACCAACATTTGAAATTTAAAAAATGACCATCATGACAGAACTTTCTATGGACAAAAAATGTCTCTTTATACGGCTCAGTGGGTAGCACTGTCGCCTCTCAGCAAGACGTTGTCTGGTTTGAGTCCCTGCTCCTTTCCATGTGGAGTTTGCATGTTCTCTCCGTGTCAGCTTGGGTTTTCTCCGCGTGCTCCGGTTTCCCCCAAACAGTGCAAAGACATGCATGTGAGGTGGATGGGACATGCCAAACTGGCCATGTGAGTGTATCCCAGCACTTCGGATAATTCCGATGAATTATACTTTTATCAAATAATCAACTTCAAAATATCCTCTTACTGTATATGTTCCAAAGAAGAAAGAAATTCATACAGGTTTGGGACAACATAAGGGTAATTTTAGTTGAAAATTATACTTTTTTATGGTTAGGATCCTTAACAGAACATGAAGGGTTTAAAAGTGTGATTTTACCCATTCCCATTTTAGTGACAGGTCACATTTTGCGCTGTGATGTCATCATTGATCGGATCGAAAGGATTAAGATCGTCACGACTGCTCGACAGCTTTTTACCGACGACCCCCCACTGCAGTTATCTGTCCAGGCATTTGACTCTGAAGGTACTTTTCATTTCACAAATTTCCCTTGGACACTGTGCAGATGCGTTTCATTGAGAATGAGAAGGTTATGACTGTGCTCTGTTCTTGGCCTGATCCACAGGAAATACTTTTAGCTGTCTGGCTGGTTTGAAATTTAATTGGCGGCTGGCAAAGGAGTCTGATTCAGTACAGGCAGTGAGGTGAACAAGGATCTTAAAGTGAAGAGAGCGGGGGAGAGATAGGGAAAATACATCAGCATAAAGCACGTCTTGTTTTCTGTGATTAACATAGGTTTGTGCGTTATCACGATGGAGGGTACGTTCCCCCGCCTCATATCCTGTCTCTAGAGGATGTTGGTCAGAGGGGTGAGAGTGTCCTGCTGCACGGGATTCACAGTGGATCAACACTTATAACAGCGTCTTTTCTACACTCTGAACATAAGGTATGAAAGCACATATAACACTATAGGTAGATTTAAAAATGATGGCAGATGCACATAAGCCAATAATTACTTTCAAGTTATGGCTGGTAACCATTTAATGGCCAATATTAAAATTCGAGATATTCCCTAAAAATGTATAAATAAATAAAGCATACTAGAAATAAAACTAATAGTTTTAAATACAATGTTTAAAAAGTTAATTTAGGGATCACTACATAATGGCCCGGTTTCACAGACAGGGCTTAGACTAAGCCAGGATTAGGCCTTAGTTCAATTAAGACATTTAAGTAGCTTTTATAAATGTGCTTTAGAAAAAAAACATTACTGGTGTGCATCTTGAGACAAAACAATGGCACTGACATATTTTCAGATAAATCAGTGCAAGTTGCTTTCAGTTAAAACAGCTCAAATATGCATTTTAGTCTGGAAATAGGCTGAAGACTGATTTCTTTCAAAGATCTTACTGACATCAAACTTTTGAACAGTATATTAATATGTATACTGATAAATAATACATAAAAAAACCCAGATGTGGTACTATTGACATATTTTACATCCCTAGAGACACATTATCCATAGATTTAAATAACAAAACATGTAGAAATTGTTTTGTAATGTATGGGCTAATCAAATATAACGATAATATTTTCTAACGTGTGTGTGTGTGTGTGTGTGCGTGCGTGCGTGCGTGTGTTCAGCATGTAGAAGCAGCCAGTGTGACTTTGTTTGTGATAGACAGACTACACCTGAGTCCAGCTGGAGATACATACCTGCTACAGGGGTCCACGGTCAGATACAGTCTGTGGAAAACAGAGCAAGAAGGAGAGACTGGTACAAATAAAATCTGGTTTATGCTGTTTTGGTGCTGGTTTAGCTGGTGGACCATAGCCATGTTGATTGACCAAGGGCATTGGCGTTGATTGCTGGTCATAAAAAAGCAACCCATCTCCCTCCAATAGGGACACAAGCATATCAGCATCCAAAACCAGCAATGGTGGTCTTTTTATCATGACATACTGTACTGATTCAATACAATATTGTGCTTGTAAAACTTGAGTTCAGGACTCAACTCCTTGTCATTGACAGAGAAATGTTAAAAATGTATGCATGGTGTTTATTATTCAAGCGGTTAAGCTCTGGACTGTGTTGAGCTTTCCTCTAAAGCAAACTGAACGCAGGAATCTCATTTGACAAGTATCCTCAACACCTCTTCACATAAACACACACCCGAGATTACCAATATGCCAGTGGCTTTTATATGCTTACGCCAATATGGCATTTAAACTGCATGTTAGCACTTTAACACCCTAACCACATGACTTCACACTTCTAGATAATTATATTGCATCACATGAACACATCATTGCATATGTCAAGAGTTACATGTTTTACACCTGCATCTAATTCCTCACTGTCCTGTCTGTTTGTAGAGGTCACTCTCTCTGAAGAGGGATACGGCCTGGCTGTGGATGGATTCAGAATGTACCATCATGACATCATCTGTGTTGAGCGGGAAACAGCGACAGTCACCGCCCTCAAGCCGGGTCATGCGACACTATCAGTTGAACACAACAGTATCCGACACAACTGTGTTATTCACTGAAACATTATGTTGTAGGGCATATGAGTGTGTTGTTATGGTTCCAAGCTCAATTGTGACTCAGATCTACCCCCTGAAATAATGTCCCAACTACCTCGCGCTTCTGTATATGTGGTGAAGCCCAGCTATATGAGTGAGTTACTCATATTATGAGAGTTACACACCTGTATGTGAGTTTATGTTTATTTGCATTTGTCTGTGTGTTGCAGCATTGAGTGTTGAGGAGGAAGAGGACAGGTGGGTGTTGGAGACAGGGCGGCAGTATTATTTGACTGTCCGTATCCATGACAGCGAGGGCCATGTGGTTCACCTGTCACAGGTTGTGCTTCATAGTTTCTGCACTGTTTGCTCCACTGCATCTCTTGACAGGAGCATAACGTCTGAACTTTAACCCTGTGCAGAATGTGGTGATTGTTGTGGAGGAGACTGAGGGGTTAGTGGCACTCGAGTCTTTGTCTGATCCATCCTGCCATCTCCTGCAGACCATCATGAAAGGAAAGACTTTAATACAGGCCTCACTTTATAGCATCGTCTCTGAGGTAACATACTCACACACACATATATATATACAAAGATTTGACAATTGATCGGTGCACGTTATTGCAAGGAAAGAAATCATTTGTTTTTGTAATCTTCAAAATGCAATCGCTTGTTCTTCCTTCCTTCCTTTTGCGATGGTCACTTATTGATAAAGTCAAAGTGCTCCTAATGTGCTATTTTAAAGGGATGCTATTTTTACATGCATCCAAAAAACATTTTTTTTACAGTCTGTTGTGATCGGGAGCAGCATCTCTACTAAATAGCGAAGTTTACCTTCTTCAACGATGTTACCACCTCTCTACTGAGAAATATCAGTAGCTTTTCAGTTCCGAAACTATTGTATTGGTAAAGTCACGGGCCAGAGCTGACAATACGTTTTTGTGCACGTGTATGTTTCCGTGTGAGTGTGTCTGTATTGTATGTGTGTGCGTTTGTATGGGAGACAGAGCCGGAAAAAAAGTGTGTGCTTTTCATAGGCAAAAAAAACGTAGTTTTGTGGTACAAACAGGAATACTTTTTCATTTTCATCCTATTGTTTGTTATATTCATTTGCTTTGTCAATGTCTTTTGCTTTTGTAGGCAATAAGTATTTGAAATAACTGAAATAATAAAAAGATATGGAGCAGTAATGTGCTGGAACTACTTCAGCTGTGCGTTTACTGAAAAACAATTGCAAACTTTAGAACGTTCATCAACTAATCAGAATCAAGCATTCAACATCCCTGTAGTATATAAAAAAAATACATTTACTTGACCTCAAACTTTTAAACTGTAGTGTATGTCTATAGAATTACTTTGTTTTGTTGTAGGTTTAAACACAATTTTACAATACAGAATACAAGACTTGTCCAGTTCACTCCAATGGGATGTTCTGCAAACCTTTTCTGAGCAAGCAACTGTAACTAAGGAGGATAAATCTTAGCAAATTGTCTTTTTGTCATTGGTGAGCAACCTGAATGTGTACATGGATGGTTATATACTTTCACATAGACATCAATATGTTTACTGCATTACCAGAACCCTGAAAAATGGTTGAATTATTTGAATCATTATTTTTGTGCTGGACTGGTCTTTGTTCCCTGTTGGGTATTGTCATGGGTTTAATTAGACAATACCAATGTTATCAGTATGTCAATATCCTACTTCTGGGATTTTGTTCAGTTCATTGCTCAGTTTGAGGAGTTCAGTAAGGGTTATTTCACAAAAGTGCAGTTCAGTCTTATTTGAGTAAATGGCACAAGCTGTTTGCAGATCTAGAGGGGAGCCCCACCTGAGGGGGTATGATAAGACAGAGAGCAGGAAACGAGGACACACACACTGTGAAGTGTAAAGAGAGGCATGGGGTGTGTTGGGAAACCCATTGTTTAAAAAGGAAAAGACAGCGTGTTCCATCTGCGGGAGGCACTGTGGTGGCAGAAGATGAAACGCGTCTTAGAGGGGGGCAGTTTTATCCGATCGGCATGCAGGCGTTATGGTTCTGTAAAATGGGCGCCAGGGGAAACATTGCTCATTAGTTTCGTTCTGCAACTTCCTGTCGATCCCCGCTAACTTATAGGGATCATCCATTCGATTAAATGGGGAAAAAAGAAGGGAAAACTTTCCAAACTGCCTCCAAGGGAAATCATCCTTTAGGCAGCCGTACATTTTCCTGTCAGACCTCCACCGCGAATGCTGTGGTGCTGCTGTGTGGTTTGGCTGACTATTGAGCTGGTTAGTATCGGCTACATCAGGTTGGGATTTCCCAGCCTTCTTTTTACGTGATATTTACCTAGAGTTTGTGTCTGTGACATGTTCTGTTATATTATTGTAAAAGTAGTTATTTAAAATAACTGTGTGTGTTATTCAAAGCGTTTTCAAGGTTTTTTTTTTGCCACAGACCCACAATGATGGTTCTTTTGTAAGGGGCCGTGTTTCTAAAAGTCAAGTCGAGTCAAGTCACCTTCATTTATATAGCGCTTTTAACAATATAGATAGTTTCAAAGCAGCTTTACAGTGATAATAGGAAATTAAAGTAACAGCGATAGTTTTGGCTTTACAGCAGCTCTAGAATAAAGTTATTGTCCAGCTAAAGTTATAGTTTTGATTGATTCACTTCCTCGCAACAATCATCAGTTATTAACTTAGAGACACCGTTCTAACAGAAAATCCTTAATGCGATCCGGCCGCTCATTTGCACAAAACAGTGCCTGGTGTCTCGAGAACGCAAACCATGAAATAAGTTCCAAGGTACAAGCCTTGAAATATGTATAATACAGAATTTTTTATCGCTTCCGCATAGCCACGTGAACCGGAATTATCCCAACAACGTTTTATCTGTAAAGAGGTAAAAGGGAAGGGAGGGAGGCCTTCACAGTGGAGAGACTAGTTGACACTTCAGGCGTGTCCAGGCGCAGGTCCTTCATCAGATCCGGATACGGCCTGGATCTGGCGGATTGCGGTAAACCTCGGGATAAACCGAGAGACTATATTAGCGTAGACGCCATCCTTCTTATGATGTACCAAGTACATCGGGATTTATGGGAAGGTGTTCCCGGTTAAAATGCAGTATATAGTTCAGTTCAGTTAACTGAAAAGTCCCATTTATACTGTAAAAATAATATGTTATCATATTTTAATATAAAAAAAATTATATTGTCTGAAAAATATATGCCTTTCATAAAGTACTTTACCCACCTTTAGAGGACTGTTATTTTTATTTTATTTTTGTATTTTACTTGGACAACCGTCTTATGTAACAGGATGGTGAAGAGTGGCCTGTCATCCCACCAATCAGAGTGCGACAGGAAGTCGAAATCTACAACCCTCTTACCCTGCAGCCCTCTGTCATTGTGTTTCCGTGGCAACCCCACAATCAGCTGTATCAGCACAAAATTCAGGTGCCGTTAAAATCAATATTGTTATCTATATATGTTGGAGCATAATGAATCTGCATAACTGACTGTGTGTTTTCAGGTGGAGGGAGGAAGTGGCTCTGTGAATTGGGAAGTGTCTGATAGTGGAATTGCCACAGTTACAGTAGAAGGGGTGGTCCTGGCAGGAAAGAGGAGGGGTCAGGTGGAAATTCAGGTTTCAGATTCAAAAAACATCCTACATAAAGTAGTTGGGAAGGTAAAATTTGCACACACTAACACAACAATATATGTAAAAAACTGTGTCTGATGTTTCTCATTGTGTGTGTACAGGTGATGGTTGTAAGGCCTGGCCGGTTGCAGCTAATTTCTCAGAGGGGCGATTGTCGTGTGGGGGACAGGATAGATATTCCCTTTGCTCTTTGGGGGATTCAGGACCCACCAAACACCTGCTATCAGACACCTTATGTCTTTGATACACATTCAAACACTCACAGGAGCACCAGGACAAATTCTCAGGCAAACTTCTTGTCGGATACACAAAATCCTCAATGTGGAGAATCTCAACTGGAGGACAGAAATCTTGTGGCCGTCACAGACTGCTCTCAACTCTCTCTGCACGTTCACACTGAACCTTCCGGCATCTTTACACACATGTCAGGTGCATCTCCATCTCTACAATTATACATGGTTCATCCATTCACACTCCACTGATTTCTTCAATATTCTCTTACTCTTATGGCCCTTTCATTCACCCGCCTGCTCTAATTGTATACCTCTGGGCATATCGAACATAAAGAATAAGTGATCATCTACTTCCAGTCACACAGAGACCCCCTCACTTCTTACACACACACAGACACCCCCCCATTTCGGATTTCCTCTCCACTGCACACACAAATTAAAATAGGATTAATTAGTCCATTTCTCTTGGTTTAATTTAAAGCACTGGGAAAGTCAATATGCGCTCTCTCTGTGTAATCCGGTTAGTACATTAGCCCGTAAACATCAAGTTGATGGAGTGTATGTGTGTTTGTGTTTGACAGAGGATTTACGTACCGATAACTCGCACAGCTGTCTGGCATGGCACGTGAAGCCAGCACTTGGATTGTGAACTTGAACATTCTTAGAATAACATTTTTGGCTTATATTTACAACAGAGACTGTATTTGTTACACCCGATAAAATTACCAACATCACAGTTGTACCCCATTTTCATTCAAAAAAATATTTTAAGAGAATTTTGATATAACAAAAACAATTTGACAACTGGGATATTTTTTAAGGCTACATTTAGATATACTTAAATACTTGAAACATGACAGATTCAATTTAGCTCCCTGAGATGTTACATGCAATCTCAAAAAGCCAACCAAAATTATTTTGATTTTAAAATAAGTATTTCCTGTTTTCACATGTATTATTTATTGTGGTTTTTCTTATCCTATTAATGTATCTACCTGATTTAAACCAGCAAGAACACCACATTAATATTTTCTGTCTGTTTCTACATTTCTGCCTCTCTCTCTCTCTCTCTCCCAGGATCTTTGTCTCCAGGTGCTGAATTCTGTGGAGGGGTCCGAATGGAGGCTCTTTCACAAGGACATGCTGTTGTTACCATCACAGTGGTAACAGAGGCATGTAACATCAGTGAGACGACAACACTTGTGGCCTACAGTCCTCTTAAAGTATGCTGTGTGTGTGTGTGTGTGTGTGTGTGTGTGTGTGTGTGTGTGTGTGTGTGCTTGTATGATTTGTGGTAAGTGTCATGTCTGTATAAAGGGTGATTTATCAGCCCTATGGTGGCTATTTATTAAGATAATGAACTGTTTGGATGTAGCAGAAGATTAATGTGCTCCTGATCACTGATGTATGACTCTGTAGCATGTCAGGGACATTGAGAGCAGTGGAGCTCTCTGGTACACTCATGAGAGTTTAACAGGACAGTGCGATGGATCAGTGCTTTTGCTTTTGTCAGTCATACACTAATGAAAGACAACAAGAGTTTTAACAAGGACATTATCATGAGCTTTTGACTCCACTTAACCTCTCAGTGACATTGTTCTCTCCTTCTTCCGCTCAGTCGCTTGCGTCTGAGGTTCTTCTCTCGGTGGGCTCATCTCTTGTGGTTATATTCGAGGGGGGGCCTCAGCCCTGGCCTCCGGCCCCCTTCCGTTTTTATAGTGACATCGAGGTGCTTCCAATAGGGAGTGTTACCGTGGAGGCACTGAGTCCGACCCAAGCAAGGACACCTCGACATGCGTATCAGGTCATGTGCACCTCCGTGGGAAAACAGGTTGGGAAATGTCTTTAACTGCAAAGTATCACTCATATGTACTGCATATGTACACTAAATACTGGTTTTACATTGATAATAATATGTTTCTTAAGCAGCAAATCAGCATATCATTTTTGAAGGAGCATGTGACACTGAACACTGGATTAATGATGCTCTGCCATCACAGGAATAAATTACATTTTAACATGTAATAAGATTGTTATAATATTTTTAAATATTACTATTTTTACTGTATTTTTGATCAAATAAATGCATAAGAGAATTTTAAAAACATTAAATATCTCTCATATTGTGAGATATTGTGTGGGTTTGTATGCCAAAAACAAACAAAAAACAATTGAGATAGTATTCTTCGTATTAAAGAATTCATTCTAAATTTGACATTTCTCTGCTGCATAAGCCCTTTATGCATTGAGTGGGTGAAGCGCTTTTTTACTTGTGTGTGTGTGTGTTTATGTGTGCAGTGGTTGGTCTTCAGATGTGGTAATACTCCAGGACCGTTCAACGAGATTCCCGTAGTCGAGGAGAGCAGAGTTCATGTGGCGTGTGGCATCCCCGCTAGTCTCTCTCTCTCTCTTCTCTCGTCAACCACCTCCTCCCCGTCCTCACATTCATCCATCCCTCTATTCTCCCATCACTATTCCTGCACTCACCCTCAGTACCCCTGTGGACTGGTGAGTAATGCCCACTTTATCCTCTCTCTTTCTCGTTTTGCCCTTTCCTGCTGTTATGTCCTCTTACAAACTCTTTTATGAATCACTCATTTTCCTCTTTTCCCTCCACCTGCCCAGACCTCTCTTTTTTCTTTTCATTTTTTTCTTTTTCTCACCCTGCAGGTGTTTCTCTTTCTTTCTGTTTCACCCCTACACCCACACCAGAACTCCGTCTCTCTCCTTCCCTCTTTTCACTGCTCTCATTTGCCATGCAATTATGTGAGATATGCAGGGTGAAGTGTTATGGCAGTTTCCATAGTAACCGCATGCATGGGCCCTCAATGTGTGTGTGTAGGTTGCGTGAGGGCTTTTCCTCTCCTGACATAGATGTTCTAGAAACCAAGTCTTTGATCAATGTCAAACCCTCGCAATCAATATACCCTCAGTAATATACTAAAACCATTTCTGAGAATGAAACATCACATCATACCTCTAATTGAAACCGAAGGGCACCCATGAGTGATGAAGAAAACTTAGATTTTTGGTCATAAATGTTCCTTTTTTGGTCACAGCACACTGAGAGAGGCAGAAATTGCATTAGATTTACCAATTTAATGAAGCATATCATTAGTCAAAGTGAAATACACACACACACACACACACACACACACACACACACACACACACACACACACACACACACACAAAATGGAAAGAATAATTACAAGCCGGCAGAATGCCAGTGATTGCATGCTCACTTATTTACACACATTTCTACAAACCATGATTAGTGTAAGTGTGTGCAGTGCAGACACCAAAATGGTAATGATATGTTAAGGACTAACTGACAAGTTGGCAAAGAAAAGAGTATTCACATATTCTTCATTATATACACATATTGTACTGTTCAAAAGTTTGTGGGTCGATAAGATTTTGTGCTCACCAATGCTGAATTTATTTGATCAAAAATACAGTAAAAAACTGTATTATATCATAGTAATGAAATATCATTACTGTTTATAATGCCTGTTTTATATTTCAATATATTTTCAAATAAATGTAATGTATTCCTGTGATGGCAACTTTGACTTCATTACTTCAGAAATCATTAACATGATGATTTGGTGCTCAAGAAATATTTCTTATTGTTATCAATGTTGAAAACAGTTGTTCTGCTTAATAGTTAAAAAAAAAACATGATAATTTTTTTCAGGATTATTTGATGAATAGAGTAACATTTGTAACATTATAAATGCCTTTACTGTCACGTTATATCAATTTAATGCATCCTTGCTGAATAAAAAAAAGGTCTTACATAAATCTTACATAAAATAAATAATGTGACCCTTTGGTCATGAACTGACGGATGGCAAAAAAGGGACTATTACTGCACATTCTTGTGACTGATATCTCTGCCACCTTTGTTCAAAGATTCATTCACACATTAACTAGGTTCACAGTTTCTTTCTCATGATTATAGAGCACCAAATCAATAGTTTATTGCTTTTCTGCTATATTTGAAATATTTTTCCTGTGTGCCTTCTATAGTGAGATAGGTTAAGCATGATTTTATCATTATTTATTTAACGAGGTCCCGCTTTATCTCTTTCAGTGTTTGGACTTCCTTTATTCTCTCAGAATTACTCTGATGTAATTGAATATCACATTACCATATTCTTTCATGTCATTCTTTTCTTTCTCTCTCACAGTTATCTGTGTCCAGCACTAGGGATGCTACATTGCAGTTGTCCGTGTTTGACCAAAAGGGGGTGCAGTTTGATAATTTCACTTCCTGTTCGGTGAGGTGGACCTCCTCTGACCCTGGTCTCCTCTCACTGGGACAGTCCACAATGACAGCGGCTAACAGACCAACTCAGACAGGCTACAAACTACATGGTGTTTTGCTTTGCACTGTATAATTTTGACATTTTTTAGTTTTTACAATATTGTGTAAATTGATCAATGACGCTCATTTGTTTGTCTGAATCTATTAAGTTATTCAAAAATAGATGAATGCAATTCATGCATGAAATGAATAGACCGCTTCTATTATAAGTTTTTAATTTCTGAATTAAATAAAAAAATGTCAGACTGATACAGCTGTCCTGATGCCATATTTTTTTAAAGGAATTATGCTTTATTAAGTTCTCTGGCATAATATTTTTTGTAATATTTCTTAAAAGCAGTTAACTTATTATTATTATGCTATTTATAAATTAAATTATCAAAAAGCAGTGAAGCAGTTTTGGTAAAATATTATTAGTTATTTAGCTATTTATAAATCAATAGTTCATAATATTTGATTAATAACACTTTACTTTGTACAGTATATAGATATATACATATATATATATATATGAGATTACTTAATCGTTATAATCAAGCAGTGAAGCAGTGTTGGAACAATATCAGTTTATTATTATGTTATATTATTATATTATGTTATTTCTAAATAAATTAATAATTAATAATATTATATATATATTGATTCATATACTTTCAAATTTATGTTGTAACTTGTTTGAAAGCAATGAATAAGATTTATTTTTACTTGGTTACACCACATAACATTTTTAGAGTAATTAAAGTGAGACTTTTCTCGAAAATGCTATAAAGGTTTGATACTATATGAAACCAACATATTAGTAGTACATTTAGACACAAGACACAGGATTTAGACTAGATTTTTAAAAATGATTTTTCTTTCCTTATTGTGGACAATCTTATTGAGCTTAATCTAATCAACTCGCCTGTTCTGCAGCCTGCCAGGTTCTTCAGTCCCACAGACAGACAGGAACCGTGACTGTCAATGTCACTCTTACATGTCCAATGGTGTGTGTGTGTGTGTTTATTGTGTTTTTTATATATATCTGTGCTGTAATGTGTCCATATTTATGTTTGTATGCCTGAGTAACACTTGATCTATGTGCGCTGTATAAGATGTTGACAGCTCCAGCATCTCAGTGTGTGAATCTGCGTTTGGTAGATGACGTACAGTGGGCCAGACACTCTGTCACTTTATTCAACCATCCAAAAGTCACAGTGAGCAAATTCATCCCTCTCCATCATATCTCATCTGGCCTGTTTTTTGTTGTATTTTAATGACTCCTCAATCAATCCATTCATCTCTGTAGGAAAATCTGACCTTGATCTATGGTTCAGGTCACTTTCATATCCATCTACAAGACAACCAATTGGCCAGCATTAACCACATGATGGACACCAATGTAATACAGGTGGGAGAATAGTCTTTGCCGGTTCAAATATTTCTTGTAAATATTTTGCAATATAAATAACTAGTTCACTTATAATCTTTCTATCCCAGGTGTCCCCACTTCTGTCTGGTTCTTCGACTATTTTGGCTCATGACCTCTGTCTGACCTCTGATCCTGCTGTGGCCTCCATTCTTGTCTCTGACATCACAGATTTCCAAATTGACTTCATTAATATTGTATAACAGAGACAGACGCTCCTTATCTCTTGCATTACTTTTAGGCATTTTACTACACTGTATTACATTTTTATCATCTCATGTTCACTGAATCTTTGTCTCCTATGTTGATGGTTTTTAGATTGAGGTCAGACATTCTGCTGTAGTACGAGTGCGTGTTCTGGATTCAAAGAATCAACCGTTTCTTCATCATTTCCTGTTGCTCATGAACCTCATGCTTATCCCTTCTTCATCAATAATTTCTGTGGAGTGAGTCCAGACCATGTGTTTTGTATCAGTCCTATTTCACTAGTTTACATTTACATACATTTGCATGAGATAAATGTTTGCTGTCCATAATGGAAGGGTTCAAGCTCTAAATTCTGTCCTATGACTTCTTAATAAAGAGTATGTAATATCTAATACATAATAGAAATTAATAGATATGCTGGAGGTGAGGTGCTGTAAAAATTGTAAGGAGTGAGGCAAGTGGCTTAGAATTGAATTAATGATGCATTACTGAATCTAAACTGAAGTAGTAAACAGAATGTCGAATGGTATGAAATTTAAAGAAATGCATATAACTGCTATAGGAGTAATATTTATTGTAAAGTTTCAGTGTGAATGACAAATAAATCGTATACACATGGGGTGGGGTATTTCCATTTTATTGTCAAATTATTTGAATATATACATTTTTTATTTCTGTCATTAGTTATTTCACATAGAAATTATAGTTAAAACAGATGGCTTTTGAATTGTATTTTACTGTATGCTTACAGGGAGGCGGGGCCAGTGGACGAGTACAGCGTGGGGTTCCATGTGACAGGCCTGGCAGTGGGTGTGGTCAGTCTCCACCTCTCAGCAGTGGACGGTCATGGGCGTGTTATAAGCTCCTCCCACAAGAATATGCAAGTTTACCCTCCATTCAGTCTGCAGCCCAGTAAACTCGCTCTGGCAGTTGGAAGTGTGCGACAGGTGGGTGTGACAGAATGCATCAAACCATATGTTAATTTTCTCAGAAATGCATTTTTGAGTGTAAAGATGTATTTGATGTTCAGGTGAAATTGGAGGGAGGGCCTCATCCTCAGTCCAGCGTCAGGTTCTCCGTGAGTGACAGCTCTATTGCCGTGGTAACAGAGACAGGACTGGTCAGAGGCGTGGCAGTGGGTGTGGTCACACTCAGAGGAGCTCTCCAGACACAAGATACAGAAGCACCGCTTACATTTGTACAGGTAGCACGCACATAGATTTGTAATCGATTTCCTGCGATGTGAGGCCATACATAAAAAGTATTATTTACACAGACGAACACATACCTGTAGCAGTAGTTGTAGGGTCTGCTCACACAGAACACGTTTTTGCAGTCCGCTGTGAACAAGTTAAAAAAAGTTAGACTCGACTTTGCACATCTTGCATTTTTGCATTTCACTATGCTGCTTTTTCATAGTTTTTCAATGTAAACTTGTGCTAGACAGTCATGTTTGACTGTTGCATCTCAATACTTTTTTTCTCATTCCAATACTGTGTTTTGTGTTTAAAGGGATAGTTCACCTAAAAATGAAAAATCTGTCATTAATTACTCACCCTCATGTCTTTTCAAACCCAAAAGACTTTCGTTCTTGATGTAATCTGAGAGCTTTCTGTTCCTCCATTGGCAGCTACGCAACTACCATTTTGACGCTTCAAAAAGTACATAAATAGATCTTAGAACTAATCCATATGAATTGAGCGGTTTAGTAAAACATTTCTGAAGAGCCACCATCGCTTTATATGATGAACAGATTGAATTTAGGCTAACACTTTATTTCGAAATGCATTTTAGACATTCTACTAGCTATAATTAACTTTGCAACTAAATGTCAACTAACTGTCATTAGAGTATTAGTAGACTATCTGCTAACACTTTATTTTGTTGGTCCCCCAACAGACATCCTGCTAACTATAAGTAACTTGGCAATTACAAGTCAACTCATTCTACTAACCTGAACCCAAACACCTAACCTTAACCTAACAGTCTACTAAAATTCTACTACAGTCTACTAATACTCTAATGAGAGTTAGTTGATATGTAGTTGAAAAGTTACGTATAGTTAGTAGAATGTCTAAAGTGGACTATCGAAATAGAGTGTAACCGAATATAGGATTTCATTCACATTTAAACATTCATCATTCATCAGTTGTGGTAAACAGAAGCTCAAGCATGTTCGCTTGTTATTAATGACAGAACTTTCATTTTTGGGGTGAACTATCCCTTTAAACACAAAAAAGTGTTCTGTTTGAAATGCCCCTTAATCACATAATTATAAAGGTGACTCAGGAGCAAACATATATGCATGATTTAATTTTCCATTTCCACGGGACCCAGGATGAATAATTAATAGGCCTAACTACTTACCTACTGCAGCTAATCCAACCTTCATCCCATTCCGGCTTAATTATATGCTGTAACCACTACCATCACTAACATCTGTTCTCATACACACACATCATGCGCTTACAGGGTCTTATTTATTATTTAAATTGTATTAAAATTTTACCATAATCACATTTCTAAGGGTGTGTTCACACTTGTCGTTTGGTTCTCTCTTGGTTCTTTTTGTCTGGGCCAAAAAAGAAAATGATACATTTAGATCTGGTTTGCTCAGTGTTGTTTACACTGATTTTTAACACCGCACGACTAATTAACACACTAAAAAACGCTTTCATTATATATACTTTGCGTCAGAACTTACCGAATATACAAAACAATGCTGTGTGCTGGGCTGAATGAGCTCAATGTTTGGGTCAGCAATGGGTTAAAATAAAAACGAAAAATAAAGGCAGGATCTAATCGCATGCAGTTCTTTAATCAAAACAAACTAAAAATAACACTTTGTAAAACTGTATGTGACTAAAGAAGTCTGTCCAAATTTATAGTTCTCTTGAAAGAGTAGGCAAAAAGTACCGGATGACCCACTACTAGATTCTGAAGTGTCCATTAGGCCACGGAAGAGGATTTATGAATGGCAGTGAAGTTACGCAACTGACGCCGGTAGGTCACATGACAATGACACACTCATACTAATAGAACATACTAGTGTTGGGTCCGAGTCCACCTTTGTCGAGTCCGAGTCGAGTCCAAGTCTTTAACAACCGAGTACAAGTCCAAGTCCGAGTCCAAAGAGGGTCGAGTCGGACTTGAGTCCGAGTCCTTAACATCCGAGTCCGAGTCGAGTCCGGCCGAGTCCACAAAGATTTAAATTATTTGAAATTGACCTTTCACAAAGACCCGCCCCTCTTGGTTACTGTTGCTACGTCCGACAAGCCATTCCTCTCTCACTCGGTCGGAGCAAAGAGGACACTAACAATGTGCCAACAGACAGAGCAGGGTACTTTTGGTTTGAAATAAAGTCTCAGCTTTCAATTTTTTTAATTTTTATGAAATTCAAACGATAAATACTGTTTTGTGGTGCTTTAATGTGTAGGCCTCAGTTCAAGCAGCACGTGAACTGATAATCTCTTCTAGTTATAGCACAAATTTCTAAAAAAGAAATCAATACACACTATTTTTCAAGTTCAAGTCCACTGCCTTTAATCTACTAACTGATTTGGTTTGTTTGTCGAACAAAAATGGCATGTATCTGCATTATAATTGGTCCGATCACCTGTCAATCAAATCCCGGCGAAAGGTCTCAACACTGAGCTCTTAAATTAATATTTTAAACCTTACAAAATGATTGCAATGTATAGTTACAGTCATACGTTTACCTATTGTACATCTTTTAGAATCTGCAAGGTAATGCTTAATAATGCAACACGATGCATTAAGAGCCAGGGGTAAACTTTTGAGCAAGATGATGATGTTTACATTTTTCTTATTGTGTTGTAGGCCTACATGCTAATATCTTATTTAGCCTCTGAAGGGTTGGACTAAATTAATGAATGCATTTTTAAACAAATAAGACCAATTTACACCAATGATCCAGTTTAAAAGTTTACACCTCTTGGCTCTTAACGGATGCTTCCTTCTTGTGCATCACTAAATGTTTGCAGGGTTTGTAATAGTTGTGTATGAGTCCCTCAGTTGTCACCAGTGTGAAAGTATGGATCTTACAATCATAGTCCCTCTTATTAAGGAGTCAAATATGCAGAAGATGCTGGAAAAGCAAAGAATGTGCAGGAGCTGGGTGATTTTTCCTCAACCATTAAAAAAAAAGAAAAGAAAAAAAAGTTGTTGATCATTCAGGTAATGACACAATATTAAAATCGAGCCTATGTAATTTGTCTTTATTTTGTGTTTGTATTTTATGTGAAAAAGCTTTTTCAGGGCAGTACTAAATAGAAAAAATGTGTATGATCCGTCTTATTAAAAAACATATAAAAATAACATTTTGGAGATTCTGCAAGGAGTATGTAAACTTATGACTAAAGTATAAATGCAACAAAAATGATAACATTATCAGACGCCAAAATGTTGCTATGGTTAACACGTTCTTATGTTGCTGTGTCAAATCATCGCAATTTCATGACTCAAAGGACAAAAATTAAGTGGATTCAATCCCGCATTTAAATGCAGTTATCACTCTTTATAATTTACAGTGTGAACGTAACCACTGGTCCTCTAGATTAGAAGTATGAAAAACAAAACTATTTAGATTGTCAACAGAGCTCCCTTTAAGCCATCACTTACCTTGTTCGGCACTCTCCCTAAAACTCTCGTCATAAACACTGACTGAAGTTGTCCGCACTGCACAGTGAATATCTTATATTGCGTCTAGAGAGACTTTGTTGTTTATGAGGGGATTTGCGAAAGGATAAAGCTCGTGCTGATTCTAAACATACATTTTGAGCGAATTATTCGCATGCGGACTCTAAAACGCCTCTGATTTGCCACTGTTTATGCACTTAACTGTGATTGGCTACAATGCTCAACGCTGAAACAACGTTGTTTCGTTTCGTTTTTGAATAAAAAAAATTCACAAAATTTCGTTTTGTGTCATCCAGTGCCCGGACTCGACTGGACTCGGACATTTATCCGAGTCTAAAATGTCCCGAGTCCGTGTCAAGTCCGAGTACAAATTCATTCGAGTGCGTGACAAGTCCGAGTCCATTCAAAATTGGACTCGAGACCGGACTCGAGTCCGAGTCCGAGTTCGAGTACCCCAACTCTAGAACATACTTTTTTTAGTGGTTTTGAAGTAATTATTTAATCAAAATTAAGAGTTTGCGATTTTCCGTGTGCTTGCGCATTCTCTCCTTTTAAGTGTCGCATCTTGTGACATTGTGCTGGTTTTGGTTCATTTAGATGCCTTTGATCAGTGTGACATTATTAATATGTCAGTCAAAATGCACAAGAGAAAAGGTGGGTCTCTAGCGCCAGAGTTCATGTTAATCAAACCAAACCTACTAAGTGTGAATACACCCTTAAAGATATAATGCTTTCGCATAAACCTAATAATTGTGATTCAACTGTATGTGATGTGACCAGGATGAAGTGGAGGTGTTTAACCTGACAGCAGTGAGGATACAGGCTCCTTTAGTTTCTCTATCTGTAGGAACAGAGGTTTGTCCTTCTCATGCTCATTATTATGGTGTGTTTTGTTGCTGCATGTATAAGGAGGGGTTTGGATGAATCTTTCCTTTTAGATGCCAGTTTACGTGATGGGGAGGGACAGCGGTCAGAACCCTCTCTCTCTGGGTAGTGTCGAGTCTGGCTTCCGGTTCCACTGGAGTCTGAGCAAACCGTGTGTGCTGGAGATCAAACCCAGGCATGCACAGGTGAGATGCACACACACAGCTTAAACTGACTTGTGTGAACGCTTGTTTGTTCATTACGCTGTCTGTTTTAGGTGGGCGTTAGTGCGTCTCCCTCTCACAGTTACTCTGTGCTAGTGAGAGCCGAAGCTCCAGGCAGGACCAGCCTCAAAGTGCATGTGCAGCTGGAAGAAATACACACCAGCAACACTTCATTCTCTGATCATCTCACTGACGAGATACAGATACTGGTAAATACATCCTGCACAAAGAACAACCAATGACAAGCCATTTGTAGGAGTCACATCATGAGGAAGCAGATTTTCCTTGATCTTCTGAGATAAAAGTGTTATGTAGGCTACTGTACTATATAAAATCATACCGTTGAGGCTTGTTTTTATATATATATTTAATAAAATATAATAATAACAATGTACTGTAACCCACACAATCTCAGAATACATATTTCATCACAGATTATTTTAGTCAAACAGATTCAACAGGGCTATTCAGCAAAACAGAACATCTGGATGTTTAAAATACTCAAGAATGAGTTAATGGAAGTAGAATATTTAAAGTCACCATGAAGTCAAAATAAACAATGGAAGGTTGCAGCATTTGTTATTAATGGTTTATTTGTGCACATGTCAAGTCCCACCCAACATTTTGAATTCGAGAAGCTGTTTTTTTTATTTTATGTATCTCTTCTCTTTTGTTCTCCCTCTTTTGTCAGGTGTTTGAAGAGATGAAATTAACAACAGGAAGCCTAGGTTCCATCCTCATGTCTCCCCTTTCTCAGTACACCCTGCAGAGCAATAAGTGAGTTTGTATGCCTGTTTCATGTCAGAAATTTGGATATATTTATTTGTTTTTTGCCCAGCTTGAAAAAAATTATTTAGCATCCACTCCATGAAGTCTGTTCCACATCATTGCCTGATCAAAATTACATTTACATATTTTCCCCCCTACTGAAGAATTGTCTGAAGATCCTGGTTGGTTTCATATAATCTCAGAAACAACCACAGGTATTTTGCTGTTTAGTCAACGGACTGGTTACGCGTGACTAGGTAACATCATACAGGTTTTAAAACGTGTGTTTTCAGAGACTCCGTCTGTCCAGTCCGTTACACCTTTAGCCGGTGTGTCTCAGGGGCAGGGCTTGTTACTGTTGATGATCAAGGGGTGTTGAGAACAGGACCTGATACAGGCGTGGCTCTTTTGGAGGTTTTTGCCGTGGATATTTGTGGTATCAACCAAACACTGTTGATCAGTGTGAAGGTGAGTGTTCATCATGATAATTACCGTAGGCAACCCTCATGTTAGATCCTCATGTCAACCTTTTTCCTTCCTTAGGTGTCAACGGTGTGGTTTGTACGTGCTTTGACTGTGTCATCCGTGAACAGTGATGATGAGAGAGCCCTTCCTGCCTACCCTCTGGGCTGGAGCATCCATATCAAAGCTCTATATTATGACAACATGGGACAACAATTCCACTCCCATAATATGCAAACACTGGTCACCACTAACAGGTAATTACACAGATATACATGGTTTATGTGACTCCATGTACTCGCAGTAGTGGTCTAATCTTTTTTTTTCTGTCTCAGAGATGACCTGGTGCAACTGATAGTTGACAAAGACAATCAGTCGTTTTTGGTTCAGACGGTGTCATCCGGTCTAACTGTTTTGAGGGTGCAGGGAGACCCTATAAAGCCATTTCTGAGCGATTACACCTCTCTGTTTGTGGTGCCTGCTATCTCAGAGCCCCCAGGATTCCTGCGCCCTGGGGATATCTTCTGTTTCAGCTCTCCCATTACAGACCAGCAGGGTAAATCAGTAGGTTACTTGCAAGCAGAGCACTGCTTTTAGTTTTTGTAAACAAACCCTTCATAAAGTCCAAAGTATACTCCATTTTTGATGTGAACACTATGCATACGGCTGAGCGTGTAGCCTTTCAAAGTATACTCATGATGTGTGCAAAAACATGCGCTTAAAAGCACAGTATGTAAGTTTCGCCGCTAGAGGTCACTTTTTCAAAACAATAACAAAAGCTTAGCTTGATGATGCCGTGAATGAGCGATGGAATCATGGGAGTTGTCATCTTTAACTCCACAGCCAATGGAAAGCTATCCAATGGGACCATGTTCATGGATGAACTAATGTATTAAAGTTTTAATAATGTTACTGTGGTATGAAACAGGGCGTGGCCGAGAGCCTTTCTCATTGCTGTTTTGATTATATTTATACGCCGCAGTCAGCCGCTTGTTTCGCTTTGTTGTTTGTGTTCATTTTATGATTAAAGTTATGTTTAAAGTCCACATCCAAGTCAAACTAATTAGACAAACTAATGGTATGCATGGTTAGAAAAGTCTGGCTGTGTGTATGTCATGCATGCTGTACGCACACCCTTGTGTACGCATAAAAACTGAAGTATACTTTGAGCATTAGAGTATAGATCGTTTCTGCATTTGTTTTTTCCTCTTCAAGGTCGGCAAGGGAGATGGAATGTGTCATCAAGTCAGATCCTTCAAATTAACTCTGAGACTGGAGTGGCATTTGCAAAGAACTCTGGGACAGTAGTGGTTTACTACAGGCTAGAGGGTGGGCAGCAAACCTTCAGAGAGGTAATCAGTGCCTCTGTGGTATTACATAAGTGTCCTCATATTTTGTGACATAATAGCTCTGTTCCCCCTTACCTTAATATACAGCGAAGCTAGTTGACAATGGAAGCCCTTTGAGTAAAAAAAAAATGTCCAAATCAAACACTTGTGTGGTTCCATCTCTGTTAGGATGTGGCTCATTAATTTTTGGAACAGACCCATTGTGGATGTTTTGATTTCAAAGACTCTTGTGGTGTCATGCAGGTAACAGTGGAGTCTGCGTCTATTCCTGTGATCATTCTTCCTGCTGATAGGCTCCTCACCAACTGGCCCGAAGCTTCAGAATACACAGTCCGAGTGGATCTTAACACCTCTGCTGCCAACATAGGTACCTCCTTTCACCTCCACTTGAGATTCAGGAAGGCCAGTGTACACAAAACGTCTGACATGCCATTAATCCAATTACGTAAAGATTATTAAAGAATAATGAGGGATATTTAGACCGTTAAAGAGATTAAAGAAATAAAGGGATTATAATCCAAATATTCATTTCCGCCTGGAGGATCCACATATCCCATTTAATCGCCTTTAAACACTTAATCCTTAGACTAGAAATGATTCTCAGTGGTGATTATCTCTAACGGTTTAATAAGTACAATTAAAACAAGTGGTGGGTGGGAAGTTTTACTTGTGCATCTTCATTATCTCAACTCTATTTGATATTCCTAGATGTTGGATCCGGGCAGGATTTTCACTTTCAGAGACATGGATAAATGTCTGTGCAGATGGAATATGAGGTTGTGACTGAGTCTGACTGACTCTTTCTCTTTCTTTCCGCATGGTAGCTCAATGCAATCTAGACAAGTGGGAGGTCATAGAGGAGAAACTACATCCTGAGGCAGAGCTACTGTGCTCTTTACACTTTGGCACCCCCTACCTAGATATAAGAATACTGCAGGATATCTTTCACGCAACACCCTTCTACAATACAGACACAGGTGAAATACGTTTTACAAAACCTAAAAAACTTTAAGATGCTGGCTTTTTTTTAAAGCCTTCTGTTAAGCGTCTGAGAGATTCCAACTGTATTTTAATAATTAAAAAAACAATTGAAGTATCAATTTGAGAAATCCTTGATAAACCTAGTCCTATGAGAATGGATTATAAACACATTTTCAAACTTGGTAACATGTTTAAAGCATCCTTCAATATATATATATATACCGGTATATATATTATTATTTTTTAACCATGAAGCCTTTATGGTTGACCTGTCTTGTCATGTCCTGTTTCAGCTCAGTACAGCTGCAGGATCTCTGTGCAGCCCCAGTCAGACTCCATCCTCCATCTCCTGTCCTCTCTGCCTGTCTCCATCTATCTGTCTGCGTGTCTGCAGACTCAATCAGCCCCAGCTGCCCTGCCGTCGCATCCTAACTCACCCCCTTCTTTTCAATCTTCCGTTCGGCTCCAGTATGTGCCAGCGTTCCATTGTCCTGTCACCAAGATCAAACTGTCCTCCCAGCAGCCCGTGGCTGAAATCACAGTGTTTGGCACCACAGACATGCTCAGTGCACTGAGGGTGAGAATGAGAGGGATCATGGAAGAAATCCTTATACTGCTTGACTGAATAAATTGTATTTAAAATGCTTTTAAAATTAAACGACTTTTCAGTTTCTTATTTCTTCACTCTTATCTAATTAGGTTCAGTCAGACACAGCAGACATTGTGTTGTCTGATCCGGTCCGGTCAGATGGAGACCTCACCCTCCTCCTCATTAGAGTCTATTCAGCATCACATTTCCTGGATCAGGTACCGTCTACTGCAATCATCACCCTGTATACAGACCTTTCTCCACAAACACACGTCGTGATGGTGACTAGAGTGATGGACAGCCAGGAGTCAGGTTAGAGAGCAACAAACAAACTCCTCGCAATATCCTACATATACGCTACCAGTTTGGGGTCAGTAAGATTTTTGTTTTTTGAAAGAATTTAATGCTTTCATTCAGCAAGATGTATTAAACTGAAAAGTGACCGTAAATACATTTGTGATGTTACAAAGGATTCCTGAAAATAGTGCAAATAGTGATGCCCCTGTACGTAGTTTAACTATTTGAAACATTGATAATAAGAAGAAATGTTTCTTGAGCAGCAAATCAGCATATTAGAATGATTTCTGAAGGATCATGTGACAATGAAGACTGGAGTAATGATGCTGAAAATTCAGCTTTGCCATCACAATAATAAATTATTTTAAAATATATTACAATAGAAAATTGTTATTTGCATTTGCAATAATATTTCAAAATATTACTGTATTCTTAAATAAATAAATGCAGCCTTGGTGAGCAAGAAACTTTTAAAAGTATTAAAAATATCTTGCCAGCCCCAAACTTTTGAACTGTAGTGTAACAGACATCTTTGTTTCTTTAACAACCACAGTGCTCTTTATTTGTATGTTCAGGTCACCTTGGAGCAAATTTTGGCCTTTTGTTCATTTTGATATTTGCTCTTTTTGCTGTACTGGCCACCACCGCTGCACTTTTCATAGGTAGGGTCACGCATACGGATTTTAACGTTCAGCAACACTGAATATGTTTGCTGTCCAGTGATTCAGACTCAGGCCCTGCACATCTTATATTCTCTTAAATGTGTTCAATTTCCACAGCGTACAATACCATGCTGTCTCTCACACAAACTGTACCCACAGTCCTCAGACTCTCTAATACAGGTGTGTTTGACCTCAAGGTGTGCCATGATGACACCCCCTCACATTTTATTTGATAGAGCCGCTTTACATTAAAGGTGCACTCAGTACTTTTTATTTTAAAGTCAGCATGAAATCGAATCTATTTTCTAAATGCACCTACATTTGCTTATTATGGATTAAAAGTGTGAGACTGATGTGCTTCTTTTTTTAATCAATGTTTTCTAACTTTCTTTCAGAAGAGGACAACAAATATTTATATCTGTGGATCACACCATCGATGCAGACACAAAAGGTCCTGCAGAGAAAACAGTGGCTCTGGAATACTAACTAACTTACTGTACATCCGTTGTTATTCTCTCTGCCATGTACTTGAAAGTTTTGTTACAATAGATTAAAATGCTAGTCATGGTTCAATCTACAGTTCAGCAGTAAAAACGTGCAAACCTCTTCAGATTCCTGAGTAGTATCATTTCTCATGGTCAGACTGTTTTTACTTTAAAGTTTGGGGTCAATAAGATCTTTTTAAAGAAATGTATTCAGCATAAATTCATTACATTTATCAAGTGACTAAAGAAATGTGTAATGTTACAAAATATTTGTATTTCAAATTTGTATTTTCAACTAATATTATTCAAAGAATCAAGAAAAAAAAAAGTATTATAAAAATATTAAGCAGCACAACTGTTTCAAAGAAATGCAGCAAATCAACATGATTTTTGAAGGATCATGAGTCACTTTGGACTGGAGTAATGATGCTAAAAAGTCAGCTTTGCTATGAGGAATACATAACATTTTAAATAGAAATACAAATGATTTTACAGTATTAATGTTTTACTGCATTTTTGATGAAACAATAGCTGCCTTGGTGAGCATGAGCCTTAATATTAAAAACATCTGACTGACCCCACACTTTAGATCAATAGTATATGCTATAGTTACATGTGTACATGAATGCCACCCATCTAAACAACAGACAATATTTTCAGAGAAAAATATTTGTATTACCTTGTGATGAGATCAAGTCAACAGGCAAGCATGACACGAAACCTGATCAAGCTGAATATCTCACATTTTCCCCTTGTTTCACAGACAAAGCTTAAGCCTAGTACCGGACTAAAATTGACAAAGCAATTTGCACTGAGATCTCTTAAAAAAAAATTGAGTGCTCTTATTTTGTCTCAAGATGTTCATCAGTAATGTTTTTTCAAGGAACGTTTATAAAAGCTACTAAATGTCCTAATTAAACTAAGGCCTAATCCTGGCTTAATCTAAGCCCTGTCTGTGAAACCAGGGCATAGTATTTATGTAGCTGTGACGATGCAGATTGGCTGGCAAATGATCTACAACACAAATACATAAATGAAAAATGAACCTTTATTTAAAGTAAGAGGGAGAGACAGGTTTGGTGGTTATACACCTCACACGCTCTGTGTTCAGACAGCACTTAGACAGTTTTCTAGCACTCTTCTCGGTTTAGCTTTCATCTCATTATAGATAAGAAACACGGCCTCATTGTGGGCGGAGTCACTGAAATCCCTGTGGAGTGGCCAATCCTGTCTCTCCTCCCGTGGTCTCTCTCATCCTTGCATACTGGTTAATGAGAGACTAGTGCTGCTTTCTCCTGAACGAGCATCCTGTTAACAGAGAAACAATTCAGTCAAAACTACTTCTAGATTTCGTCACACTTCACAGTAGCAGAAAATGCATTTCTATGGGGATAAAAAGCACTTTGAAAAAGCCGAGCAAAGAAAAGGTGTCCATGACGCTTAAACATTTTAAACAAGGTCATAAGCATATCATTGCATGTTAGTTGCTAGCGAGTGCTTATTTAAAGCTCTTGAGGGGTTTTCACCAATGCATTGCTTACGTTTTAGTTATTTTCTTATCTATAAATGTTAGAAATTAAAATTTGTCGTTTCATTTTGAAAAACGGATAATCCTGACAGGGCTTTTGAACTTCAAACATTTCAACAGAGCGAGAGAGTGTGACAAACAGAAATACATTCATATTATTCTTTATATATAGCCCTGAATTTACACACAGCTCGGCCAAGAATATTGCTTAAGATGTACATTTGTTTCCATCTTTAAAAATCCCCACAACAAACAAATTCTCAAAATAATTGTTAGCTGCTGCAAACTTAAATAATAAAATTTGTGCTTTTAAGTAGTTGAACATGTCTATTTTTTGGACAGGGAACCAAACAATTAGATAGTGTTGAATCATTGAGACATAAATCTGCCACTGAATCATTGGCTTTCTTCTAAACTGTGCACCAGCAGGGCAGCGAGTTTCAGAGCTTCACCAATCAAGCTTCAGCTCAAGAAGAGAACAATGATCAAGTGGGAAACACTAGGTTGGTCTGTGTCGGCGTGTTGCTATGGCGCTGCTACAGTTACAAGCGCATGTATGTGTACCTCTGATCTATGAGTGCATTTCTAGCCATATTTCTCCCACACGAAAACATGAATTCATTAGTCATCTTCCGAAGGCTGTATTTTAATGTGTTAGTGTGACATGTTCTGAATGCTCTGCTGCAGGTATGAAGAAAATCCCACTGTGAGATTCTGCTTATGAGATAATCATCAAGAATCCGTGCGACCACTAGATTGACAAACTAGGCTCTTTCATGCTTTGGTGTCTGTGCACTGGCGATACCTTCTGTGAGGCGGGCCTTTCCTCCGGTAGGCTGGCACAGCACTGTAGAGCATCCTACACATAAGACCACCGTCTGTGCGTGACTGAACACCGTAGTGATCTTATAACAGCCTGCAAAGAGAGAATGGCGAATAGTTTCAAACATACTATAATACACAAATCAATGTCTATTGTATGTGGAACACAATTTTTCAGTGTTGTTTTATACACACAAATAAATAGCTCATACAGCTTTTTATTTTGATCGTCACTCACGATGCTACATGTCATTGTAGTTATTTCCCTCATTAAAACTGTTAAGTACACCGTTTTGTACCTTTATTTATGTCTACTTGTCAAATACTACTTTGCTTCAAATCAAACTTTGTATTGTTGTGATTCACCTCATAGCTGGTTGGTTCGGTTAATGGCTTATAACTCTTAAATAAAGACTTTTTAAAAATCCCTACAGGAAAAATACTCCCAGAACAAAGACTGATGATCATTATTGTCCTGTTCCCCATGAGAACCAATGACTCAGCGTGGCTCTGCTTGTTACACAGAGCACCTAGTCTGCAGATGTTACCTGGGCATTTGACATCCATAAAATAAGAGTTGGGACTCTGTACGAGACGCTTCTTCTTGTGTCTTCTCTTCTCCTCCTCTGGCGTTGGGTGCAACAAGTCCTTCGCGAGCTGAAAGTGATGAGAGACGTGTCAAACACATTTGCCAACTAGCATAGAGAATTTCAGCTATGCTAGATTTATTCTAAATAAAGGTTACAAAAGCAGATTTTCAGTGATGCTATATATATATATATATATATATATATATATACACACACACACACATTTTAGGTTCCCCAAAGCATTTTAACAGCTACAACGACAATACAATATGAGCACTCGTGTAAAAAAGGCGTTTTTTTTAATTTACATAACTAACATTAGCATTAGCTTGATGATAGACCTGATCAGCTGATTGTCAACACCGCCACTACAATGGGTGATCTGATTCATGACACACTTCCGCCTAACAAACTATATGAGGCACATCCACACACTACTCCGCGTATTAATTCCATTTAACGTATTATTTATTTACCAAATCTCAACTACATATAACAGTAACGGTTTTATTTGTATGAGATCGTGATGCTCTCCACGAGTTTCTAACGCATGCACGCGGCCATCTTGTCGTTCCTATACACATAGCACGCGCTTCGCCCTTTTCTACTAAGTTTTAACCTCAAAATATGTTACATTAATTTAACGTGGCCAGTATGATCATGAAGACAAAAGCCTCCCCTAATCAATCGATGCGATGTAATCCACATACCCGGTGTGATTACGTTTTAAATGGACTTGATTGTAATAGCACGCACTTACAGGCATGTTGGCGACAGTGAAGCAGCAGCCGAAAAGGGGGGGCGAGCGGAAATACATGGCGTATATGAACGGGGCTCGTGAGCAGGGGCAGGAAATACTTCACATTTAATAAAAGCATTTTCTTCTTAACCCATGACAAGTATTGAGCTAAGACAGGCCGTGGGTTATGTTGGAATGTTGAATTGTGACATAGACTCTTACATATCGTGCCTAATAATAGGCATACAGGCAAAACCTAACAACATAAAGGCGACATTCAAAAGTATAATGTGGTGTATTAATGTATAAACATACTTATTATAATTAAACAATAATTCTAATATTATGTTTAACATATATTTGTGATCATTTCAATTACTTTTGCCAATTAATGCAATGGAATTTCAAATAATTTAAATCGTTTATCTGAATAAAGCTTATTAAAATTACTAAAGCTAAATAAAAATATTATAAAATTAAATTAAAATGACAAAAGCAAATAACAAAATTACTAAAACTTAAACTAAAATTAAAATATAAAAATAAAAACTTAATATGTTGGTAAATACTAGGCTATAAATAATAATATAACACCACCATCAACTTCTGTGTTATTCTGCTATAACTACTTCATTCAGCACCTTAGGATACTTATAAGTAGATCTCTGTTGTGACAAAAACAGTTGATATGGGCACAATTTGAACATTTATTACAACTGATCCCAACTAGCCTATGCAAAACAACTTGTTTCACGGTGTTTAAAAAAGTGACAGGGGATTAAGTCCACAGGCCTTAGTTAAATTAGGACATTAAATTAGCTTTTATAAATGTGCCTGTGAAAAAAAATCTTGAGACAATATATATATATATACTAAAAAATATTAAGTTTGATTAAATATTTTGACAACGTTACAAACAGACCAAAAATGACCTAAAAACAGAAGTTCAACGGGTGCTTCGTTTCAGCATATTGTGTGCCAATGGCGCCCTCTGTTGATAGACGCTGTAATCGGTCTCGTCAGCAGTGCTTTATTAAACCTCTCCCTCCCTCGACGTCAGCTTTTGGGAACTCGGGCAAAGGAAAGTTTAGGGAGAAAAAAAGTCTGCTGTTGTCTATGTATGGATGAATACCTTAAAGTATATCGTACAAGAGAGAAAACTACCACAGCGTAGCCGGAAATGGAAAATGCGTGGCATCCGCACTGAAAAAGGGCTGTAAGAAAACTGTTCTACTTTAATGGAATTTTTACCTCTTATCCGGACGGACAAAGGCAACAAAGCAAAACTGAGTTTACCGGTGACAGTTTTCAAAGTAAAGAAAACCCATGAAGTTTCAAACGAGGACACTTTTCAGTCGGAATAAGGATTTTAAAACACTGCGGGTGACTGTTTGTTAACAAAAACGGGAGGAAAGTCTTTTGAAACCTGTTTAAAGCTCTAGGCGAAAGGAGCAATGGCAAAGAAATACGACTTGCTCTTTAAATTATTGCTTATTGGCGATAGTGGTGTTGGCAAGACCTGCCTGATCATCCGTTTCGCAGAAGACAATTTTAATTCAACCTACATATCAACCATCGGTAAGTATACAATGCAACTGTTTGTAATACTGTTTGATAAGGCAAACTGTTTCGCTCTACTACTCAGTTTCTACCTGGCAAAGCAAGTGCTAGCCCAAGTGTTTGTTCATGTCAGTACTAGTCGAAACGTCATCTCATTCCAGCCTCTTCCCCAGTATAACTCAATCAGTCCTGCGGATCATCCTCCTCCCTGATTGCATTTCCGGCCCCCTCGCGCTACTTTATTTCTGCCAGCCACAGCCTGTCCCTCTCTGTATCTCATTTTCCCAATCTCACGTCCACGAGTTACACCCCCTTCATTTATGCTTCAGATGAAGGTCATCCTCCATGGCATTTAGTGCATTCACCCAGATCTTCAAAAGACCCCATCCCTCCCTCCCTCCTAATTCACTGAAAAACAAACCAGGGTGTTTATTAAACCATTAGAGCAGTGCTTGTATCTCATTATGCATGCTCCCGTGTTTCAGAATGTAGAAAACATATTCATTAGTCCACTTTTATTGAGCCTCTTGGGTTTAAAACATGTCCATCCTTCCTTCCTTCCTGCCTCTCCTGTTTATCCATTTCCTTTTTTTTCTTTTTTTCCTAGGTATTGACTTCAAAGTGAAGACTATTGAGGTTGATGGAAAGAAAGTTAAACTGCAAGTCTGGTAAAAAAAAGTATATATAAAGTGTATATATATATTAAATACACATGCAAATTTAATATTATAAATGTTTTGCTGTGAGTCCTGTTTGTTTGATAAATCTGAGAAGTTAAAAGTTATTCAAGTCTATTCAGCTGAAATTATTTACATGTGTACAGAATGTCTGGGTAAATACGGTGGCAGTGTTATGTACACAAGAAATCTTCAGTGTGTTTATTTTTTGTAAATGTGCCAAAGGTGGAGTCTGTTAGAGTTTAGTCCCAGTCCCAGACTTGACTCAAAGTCATTCATGTCCAACGGCAGTGACAGCCGGAAGTACAGAGTCCAGTTGCAATAAAATATGTATATTAAACATGCCAAATGAGATTGTTGTTACATAAGTCACATAGTTTTTCTTACTGACAAGCTTTCTGACTGCTAAAATGCCTTATGTGTGCATCTGGTTTTATTTGCAAGGGACACAGCGGGACAGGAGAGGTTTAAGACCATCACTACTGCATACTACAGAGGGGCCATGGTGAGACAAGAAACACATGTTATGTTAATAACATAAACACATTTTCTTGGTCCTATATCTTAAATAGCCATAAACTTACATATGTTATTATTTCAAAACCAAGATTCATTCGACGGTTATTTAGATATGGCAAATCATACACATAATGTTAATGGTGTTTTATTTTGATCATCTCTTTCAGGGCATCATTCTTGTGTATGACATCACTGATGAAAAATCCTTCGAGAATATTCAGAACTGGATAAAGGGCATCAAAGAAGTAAGAGAGAAAATAAAATTCAGTCATTATAGGAGTTTAATAAGTTATAAAGGTCGACATATTACCTTTAACATATTTCTCTGTTTCATCCTTGATTAGTTTGGACAACTTGCCAATTTTTTTTAGGAAAACTAATCTAATAAAATCTTAAGTGTATTGTTTAGGGGGGTTTTATTCTATTTTTGTCTACAGCATAACAATTTATTCTTACTATTGTATACCCAGTGATCAATCAGATTTTTCTGTCAACCTCCAGAAAAGCATATAAAATGAAACAGGCTTTATTAAATGTGAGTTTCAGTTCTTTATAAGATGCCATATAGGAAGCAGATCCTGCACAGGTTACCAGAACAGAGACGCACTAAAAATACATGGGGCCTTTTGTTAAAACAAGTCTCAGTTTTGACGAAAATAAGGAAGTGAGCACATGCTTATTTTCCGTGTCTCCCAGAATGCATCCGCAGGTGTAAGTCGGATGTTACTGGGGAACAAGTGTGATATCGAGGCCAAGCGGAAGGTGTCAACGGAGGTGGGTGAGAAGGTGAGTGCTGTCATACACACTACCAGTATGTGGTTCAAGAAAATATGCCTTTCTTTGTCCATCCAAGTGCGTACGAGGAGTTTTGTTGGTGCTTTGAATGACATTTCAGACAGTCATTTGATTTACAGCATGTGCATATCATGCTTTATAACATAAACATATACCATTTACCAAAATTTGTTACATTTGGCATGACATAGTGTTATTTTTTTTCAGTTGAAAACAAACTTAAAGGGATAGTTCACCCAAAAATGAAAACTCTGTCATCATTTACTCACCCTCAAGTTGTTCCAAACCTGCATGAGTTTTTTCTTCTGCTGAACACAAAAGTAGATAGAATGAAGAATGTCAGTAACCAAACAGTTGACATTAGCCATTGCCTTCCATAGTATTTTTTCCCCCCATACTATGGAAGTTATTGGGACCCATTAACTGTTTGGTAACCCATGTTCTTTAAAATATCTTCTTTTGTGTTCAGCAGAAGAAAGAATTTCATACAGGTTTGGAACAACTTGAGGTTAAGTAAATGATGACAGCGTTATAATTTTTGGATGAACTATTCCTTCAAATAATTATCATCATTAAAAAAAATATTGTCATTTTTCTTTCGTTACAGCTTGCAAAGGAACATGGTATTCGATTTTTCGAGACTAGTGCAAAATCGAGCATCAACGTTGAGGAGGTATGGATTGACTGATTCATGATATGTTCACTTAGCAAAAAAAATTAGCAGGCAAACAAAAAATGCTATTTTTATTAGTATGATTTGTTTATAGGGACAGTCGATCTTTATCTGTTACTCAGATATTATATAATATCAGTATTCTTATACGTTCTTACAAATGTACAATATAATGATTGTTTGGAAATATATATATATTATGAGTTTAAGTGGGAGAAACATACTAAATCTGTGCATTTTAATATGTTGAATTTAATATAATTGGTCTACTTTTTTATAATTTTATAATTTACCTTTCTATCCATAGTCTTTTGCTTCTCTTGCTCGAGACATTTTACTGAAGTCAAATAAGAAGTCGGTAAGTTTCCAGTGTGTGTGTGTGTGTGTGTGTACATAGATACAATTAACAAGTATACTACAGGGCCGTTGAATGCGTTGAACAAACGTTCTACGATGTGCAATTATTTTCAGGGAACCGCACGGTTAAAGTAGTTCCAGGCAGGTCTTGACCGCATTACAGTTACATATCACTTCGCGTAGTTAACTGTAATAACGGAAAATAAGATACAATTCATAACATGAAAAACCATACAGCCCCATACGCTTGATCTGCAATTGTCAATGACTAACTTCACAATCAATTGAAACATGCAGTTTAATTTTAATAAATAAAGTATATAGTCCTATATACAGTATAATCAATAGAAAATTAAACTGAATATTTAAATAAATTGATAGTCCTGTTGCACGGGTTTTCGTAATTATTGCAGATAATATAACAAATTAATAATTATTGATAGGCCTATACTTGTTAAAAGGGCTTTGTGTTTCATTTATTAGGCTAGTCTACTGTCACTAATAGAAAAAAAGAGTGAACGAATTAATCAAAACTAATTGAATGAATAAATAAATAATAATATTGACGCACATGCTTCTCTCTCTCTCATAACTGCATTAATAACTGCATAAAGCCGGGGACACACTTACTGTAAGGCCGGTTATGAATGTAATTTGATACTTATGACTGATCATGCACGTGTTTTCAGCCGTTTCAGTGTGTGTTCACAGCGGTGTTTAAAATCTGCTGCATTCACAGTCAGAGAATGTTTCTAGTCGTTAAGTGTGTCCCCAGCATTACTCTGCTATCAGTGGCTCAAACCTCCGTTACTAACTCTAAAATTACGTTTTGGAATTAGCAACGAGCATGGGTTTAGATGCGCAATGAATTAGTCCTACAGTACATACAAGAGCGTTTTAATGACAAAAACTTTACAAACGTCTTGAAATACATCATCTGAACAATATTTCGAGGTGTGGTAACTGTAGTATAAGCGCAATAATTAACGACAGGCCGTTGAATTATTAGAAAAATAATGCACACCCGAGGTGTAACGGCCACTCCGCTTCGCGTCGTGACTGCATTACCACCTCGGGTGTGCATTATTTTTCTAATAATTCAACGGCCTGTCGTCAATTATTCCTTACTTATTGTCTGTGCATGTTAATACTGAAACAAACACACAATCAGATTTTAAACTTTTGAAGTATAAACGTATTTGTAGATTTCATCTCGACTGGTATCACAAGTTTTTTTTTTTTTTATCAGACAGATCTAAAGAATAAATTAGCATGAACTGTAACAAAGCTGCAAGGCTGTGTGGGCCTTGTATTAGATTTCATATATTTTCTGTTTTTACAGGGTCCACCTGGCAAAGAGGTTAAAATGACCACCAGCACAGAGAAAAAGTCCTCCAAATGTCTTCTTCTTTAGATATGCCTTCACCCAGAGGACATGCTCACTACATACACACACGCACAAACACTTACACTTACATAGAACTGCTTTGTTAATTCCTGAATGTTATTTGTAAAGTGAACATGGAATGCTAATAGGAAGTGGTTTCCAAGAAAGATGGGAGTAGTAAGATATGAAATACAATAAAAGATAAGTAAAACAGGGTACAGCTTTCATGTAGTTAGAGGAAAATAACCTTTTTTTTCATTTCATGTTTATATTTTCGCACTACAGTGACTAGGCTACAATGGTGACAATGTTGGTTTTACTTGCACAAGACCTAGTTTTGCTCACTTCAGCATTATTTCAGGTGTAGATAGGCATGATAGGTATTTTTGTTCAAAATATAGTCCGGTGTGACAGCTAATCTGCACTTTCTGACACATGGTTTGAATGGTCGCTGCTGGGTGAATAACTTTCATTTTTACAGACTGTGACCTCTTAAAATGGATGGATAAGAGAATTGAGGGAGTTAAATGAGTTTTGTGAAAAAATAATTGATGGATTATGGGTGGGAATATAATAATGTTCTACTGAAAATTCACAGTGTTTCTCCAAAGGGATTATGATCAGACATAATGCATGTTTGGTTTTGCATAATTGTTTGCATCAAGTTTCTGTCTTTCTGCATTATTACACTTTTTTATATTCTTTGACACAGCATATTTCTCAGAAATTTTACTATGAACTGCTTTTAATAAAGTGAATAATGTTCACATTTTGTGAAAGTTTTTCTTTTTACTGGTAATAACATTTTGATATTCTATTATTTAATCACATTATGTACAGTTGTGGCCAAAAGTGATGTCCGGAGAGAAATTTGTTTTTAATGACCTTACAAGTTTAATTAGTCCATCAAAATATGAGGAAATATTTTATATTTTTTAAATATTTTTAAAACTTTTTAATATGAGGGAATAACAAAACACTGAAATTGGTTAAGGTAGCCTACTTGTATGACAAAATTATTTAGCAAAAAAAGGCAAGCAACAGCTACAGGTTTTATTGAAAAACCTGTTAAAAAAGCATAAACAAAACAAAAAGACATACAAACAAAAGCATACGTTGACTTCAACATAATCAGTTATTTTTTCATAGATTTTACTCTTGTTTTTTTCTTCATACTTTATTTGTATGACATCCTGGCCAAAAATTATGTATGGACAATTTGCCATGTTTTATTGAAGATGTCAATCCTGGGCCGGTGTGGTGAAGTGTTGGGTCCGGATGAAGTGTTGAGTCCGGGCTAAGGACCCAAGCAATCCGATTGGTTCAAAGCACGTTTTATGGGTAATCGCTTTAGTGCCTGGTTACAAATCATACAAAATCACATAATTAAAGACCTCGTTTGACCTACGTTATAACGAGTCATTAATGTATTTTAACTTATATGTGTCATATAATAGTATATACCCGAAGCTATATATTGTGAATTTAAGCATTTCTCGTTCTTAGTGTTTTTTTTTAGTTAGCGTATTGTAGCGCGGCATAGAGCATACATCTATCCGATAAACGTTTTGTCATTTTTAATAAATTTGTATTTATTACTATTTTCTTATTAACAGCTTAACCCTAAATGACAGAATGCTAGCTATGTTTTGTGTGTACTTAGTATAAATATTAATCAACCAAATAAGTAATCAATCAAACCCCTTTCTTCATATTATATTTTTTTATCCTGATTAAAGAAAGAAATAGCATTTTTAGGTATGTTTTGAGACATTAAGTTACTCGTTATTAAGCAATAAGGCATAATATATATTTTTAATTACAAGCATGTCATTTGTGTTCTAATTCATATGATTTATGTCATAATTAAATGTTAAAACAGAACATCATACAATACAATACCACTCAATGTGAACCAGAACCAAAACTCATATAAAAATAGTATTTTGATTAAATTACACAATATAATACAATACAACTGAATTATGAGATTTATTAGATTTCATTTTCAAATAGGCGCTATCTTTATAAATAAACAACATATTTGCGCTTTAAACAACTACATTGTCGACTGAAAAACTATAACAACTACATTTCGTGACACAATAACGGTAGTATTTCTCACAACTCCGAAAACGTCAGATCAAAATTTAAAATAGGCGCTATCTGTATAAATAAACAACATATTTGCGCTTTAAACAACTACATTGTTGACTGAAAAACTATAAAAACTACATTTCGTGACACAATATACCGTAATAGTAGTATTTTTAAATTTAGCTACAAGTTATCGCGAGAACAGATTTAGATCAGGCATACTACTGGCATACTAAAGGGTCCTTAGCCCGGACTCAACACTTCATGCGGACCCAACACTTCACCACACCTGACATCCCTTTTGGCCACTCCCGTATTTCTCACCTCTGCTTCGATGCAAGTGCAAAGCTATATATTTTGCGCATGCGCGGAAAGGTCGCCAACCGTTGCGACTGTCGAAGTAGGTTGCCAAGCAACCGCTTATTCAGTGCAGCATCAGCACCTCGCGCTGGGTGAATGCGGTGCCGCATTGAACAAATATTAGGGACACGTGCTACCACAATGCGCTGCCTATTATATATTTCTAAAACTGAGTCACGCTGAAATGGCATCGGACACGGTTTACGTGACGTAAATATATTAGGCGTGAATAACAACGTAAGCTAAGACACTTACAAGTCTGGCGCGATTACGTAGTGATGCTCATGTCCGGGATACGGACGGGACGGGAGTCCTCGTGACTGCGGGAGGAAAACGGGGAGACTGGACAGGATCAAACTCCCTCACAACACCATGGCGTTATAATTATTATACAAAACAAACGGATGCATCATGGGAACAACATAGCGAGTGAGCGAGTTTCTCCACGCAAATTTCATTTCCTTTTTCTGTCGATCGTTCCCTTTTCTCTCCTGATACTGTTTTGCTTCATGAGACGGCTCTTCCGAGCTCTGGCGGGGGATGTGAGGCTCTCTAGTGGAAACCCGAAGAAGATACACTTCGATGTGAGCTGGACTGGGATTGTTTCTTCAGTCCCGGAGTAGCCAGAAGGCCAAAGCTGCTCCTCTGGCCTGCGGATGCGGCAGACACTTCGGCCTGCTAAAGGCTCTGGGTACCGCAATGCCGCGGGGACGGGGGGAGAGAGACGGCAGGTGGGCGATGGAGCGAGCGAGATCAAGGATCGGAGAATGCAGATGTACGACGCCAAGAATAAATGTTAACACAACATAACTGTGTCAAGTTCAATTTGAACAGCTGTGGGATTCATTTCAGGACCCTATATAGACCCTGTATATTTCAAGAAGTATCTTCATTCACATCCCATATCTTTTGAACTGTCACATAGTACCATAATATAGGAGGTATTTCAGTAGCCATCATGCCTTCACCGTCGGACTCCAGTAGCGTGGCCTCGATGTCAGGGTCTCGAGCTTTGTCTGGTAGTCGCAGAGCCATGTCTGGGAGGACCAGTGCGCGCCTGCTGCTGTACCTGGGCTTGTGTCACCTTGCGCTTGGGGCCATGGTGCTGGCCTTCAGCTTCACAAGCCTGGCCTTCACCTCATCACCCCGTGTCAGACAGTCCTGTCCTTTCTGGGCTGGCTTCTTTGTAAGTTTCTTTGAATATATTAACATTGGCATGACATGTCAGCAGTGGACCATGGTATATTTAATGTACTGTTTATATTATTATAATTATTATTATGGATGCAGTTTTCATCTATCTATCAATCTATCTATCTATCTATCTATCTATCTATCTATCTATCTATCTATCTATCTATCTATCTATCTATCTAATATTCCTGATCTATCTATCTATATAAAACAAATCTGTAGATTTATTAAAGTAATATATACTGGCAACTCTTTTAAATGTAATGAAATTGAGGTGTGGGGCTGCCAAGCTCCAAAAAACTCCGTAAAAACTAACATTAATTGCTCCATTGGACTTTTGCTTTGTAATCCTAGTCTTCTGCAGCCATCTAACATATATTTGTGTGAGAGACAGAAAATCTATCCCTTGATCTATACCTTTTTTCCTCTGTTGAACAGGTTGTGGCATCAGGAGTAGTGGGTGTGATATCATGGAGGAGGCCCTTCACTCTTGTCGTATGTACCTATATCATCTCGACATGATGTCTTGAGTGTGTGCATTTGTCTGCTCCTGTTTAGTTTTTGCAGTGATGCTGTTTTTGTTTCGTTCAGGTGTCGCTGTTCATGCTGCTGTCTGCAGTGTGTGTGATTCTCAGTCTGGCTGGTTCCATGCTGTCATGTCAGAATGCACAGATGGTCAAATCTTATGTTACCTGTCAGGTACTCTTCTCTTCTCTTCTCTTCTCTTCTCTTCTCTTCTCTTCTCTTCTCTTCTCTTCTCTTCTCTTCTCTTCAAATAATATCTGTATTTTTGTTCCAGATGGAGAATCGCCTGTGTCTTTGCTGTGACCCAAAGCAGACGTGCTCTCTAACAGAAGATGAGACACTAGTGCTCTACCAACATTCAGATTGCCACGCTGTGCGTCACCAGCTCAAGGTACCTGCTTTTTAAGATTGTAAACAAGGTTTGCAAATTTTTTCATTTCAAGTCACAAATGAAAAGTTTAACAGAGGAAAATGTCAGTGCAATAATTCAGTGGAAAAAAAATCCTAAAAACTGTCTTAGGACACCCCAATGGTGTCCTAACTTCAAAATCATTTGAATAATTGAATAATCTGTAAGACAACTGCCAACTGTAAGCCAAATCACATAATGATAGCCATGTCTGAGAATGACGTCACATTTATTAATGATACTAGATGAAGAAAGACTTGCAGTTGATGTGCTGCACTTTGACAACAAAACTCTTAACAAATAATTACAGACTCATATGAAATAAAAGGATTAGGCTTTGCCTTATCTACCAAGCTTATCAAAACTTTTGTTTCTCCATTCTCCAGTTTTTCCGACTTTACTTCACAGCAGTTGTTTGCGCATCGTTAAATGCTTGCTTGGTAACAGACCTGAGAGTTGATTACCGAACTCGATGGAGGGGTTTAAGATTCCCTAACTACAGATAAAATGAGATTTCGTAAGATAGGATAAGAATCTTAAATCAACTTACGATTTGCTTGTGTAATATGAATTTGTGAAAAATCCTAAATTAACTTGTCAGATCTTAAAGGGGGGGTACAATGGTGTTTCATGTATTCAGAGTTGTTTACAGTGTTAAAGAGATGGATTCTCATGCTAATAATGGCCAAAGTTTGAAAAGTTATTTTGAACGAATAACAGAGAATTTCTGTGCTGAAAATCATACTTCCGGGTTGCAACACGTTTCGGCTGGTTTTTTTCTATCGTAGATCTAATGACGTAGACCAGAGTGGAACTCCTTATATGAGCATTGCTCTCGGAAAAGCGCGTTCACGCACACGTCGACCAGAGGAGAGAAAGACCGCGCTCATCGGCGCATAGACATCATATATCTCTATATAATATCTATGCATCGACGCGCTACTACCGGAAATCATCATCAGCAGCGCTAAATAGGAATGGTTGATGTCAAGAATGTCTCCAAAAAAGTGTGTTTTGGGATGTGAGGGAAAGTTTACCTTGTTCAGCTTCCCAAAGAACCCAGTGTTACTGGAACAGTGGATGCAGTTTGTATTTCCGGGACAGCAAAGGAGTGTGGCAAGTGCGGTTTTGTGTTCTGGTCATTTCAGTGACGAATGTTTTATTAACAAGGCCGAGGTCAACGCTGGATTTGCAAACCAAATACTATATGTATATATAGTAATATGGCCTACCGCACCACGATCGATAATAAGCAAACCTTCCCGCGCGCTCCCGCTTGACTCTATAGCTCCGCCCACGCCCAGAATCAAGGACCTCGGCTTTTTCCGGTTAGAATCGGAAAGCTGTATTTTTATTTTATAAATATGATGAAACTAAAGACTTTTTGGAGATATGAAGGACGCACTATTACTCTATAGGTACTCAAGATTAACATGAGATTGACTGAAACTAAGTATTTTACCCCCCCTTTAACTTAAGACTTGAGATAGAAAGTTTCTGTAATACGCCCCCAGATGACTCACTTTTAAGACTAGTCTGAGCAGTTTATGCAACCGAAATTCTCACAAAAAATCTCCACCTTATTCACAATGTGTAGGTAGGTGTCTATTTAAGGACTTTCTGTGCAACCTTTTTTTTGTGTGTGTCAATCTTAGCAAACATTTGATATGCTCTCAAGACACAAAAATATATTGTATATGTTATATAATATGTTTAAAGATTCATCAGTATTTTAATATATGTATGGTTTCAGTAGTTCTCCCCCCATAAATTTAGAATACATTTTAGTACAAAAGTTATTGAAGAGTAAATTTGAATGATTTGTTCGTGAAGGCATTCGTACGCACATTTCACTCACAAATTCATGCACACCGGTATGCACGGTTAGTGACCAAGACCCAATGTTCCCAATGTTTAAGATGTGGTCACATTAGTGAAATTTCAGCAAAAGTTTGCAGACATAAAGGTCTGTTGTCAATAGTGTAGTAATGTATGAAGCAGAACTTACATATTAGTCACTTTCAAATCAAGCAGCTTTCGTTTTGGTCAACACAGCGAATTTGGTGGACCAACCCGATCCGAAATCTGCTCGGGGAAATATTTCACCCTCTCCCGTAAAATTCTTGTGAAAATTTGCCACACAACAGTAAGTGTGACTGCACGTTGAGATGGCCAAACGTAGCATAGTGGAGTATAGTAGCATAGTTTTTTGTTTTTAAGGTCATCCTTTAACTTGATGCTCCCAGACCCCCAAATCAAACAAATAGCTCAGGTGCCTGAATAAGACTGAATTTAAGCATGATATTACTGTATATGTGTGTGCAGGACTTGCTGTTCAGTGCCTGTGGTCTCAGTATTCTCTCTACCATTATCTGCACTCTGTCCACGGTCACCTGCAGCATTCATATCTTCTCTCTGGACCTGCTGCATCTAGTGAGACACAATGCACAACATCTTTACACTGAAACTCTAGGTTTACTAATAGTATAATGCACTCTATTACAACATGTTTCTATCATCCAACTTTGTTTGTTGTAGCTGGCTCCTCATCGCTCCCGTTCTGTAAACCCAGAATGCACCACTCCTCAGGATGCATTTCTCAGTAACATGATGGACTTTGAGGAGTTTGTTCCACCCATTCCCCCACCACCCTACTACCCTCCTGAATACACCTGCAGCTCTGAGACCGATGCACAGAGGTGAAAACACACACACATTTGTTTTTCCATCATACTGAGCTAATAAAATCTCCTAACCCAACAAACTTTTAGGAAACCCTTTATAAACATTTTAAAATAGTATTTAGTATGTTTAGTAATGAAGCTTACATACTAGAGATGCTCTGGTAGATTATTGTTCCATTAAATGGTTCTCAGTTTTTTCAGGTAAATCTTCTTTATCACTCTGAAAATATTGTTTATATTTCTATAGGCATCTGCTCATTTTAACTACTGTACACTCCTTCTGTGTCATGCCTTAAATTTTTTTCTCATGCCTTGTTTTTCTGCGTGTACCTGCAGTGTCACGTATAATGGATCAATGGAGAGTCCAGTGCCTCTGTACCCGACTGACTGTCCTCCTCCGTATGAGGCAGTGATGGGTCAAAGGGCTTCTAGTCAGGTACTTATTTATTTATTTTTTGAAAGAAGTCTGCTCGATGCTCAGCAAGGCTGCATTTATTTAATGAAAAATACTGTAAAAACTGCAATATTGTGCAATATTATTACAATTTAAAGTCCCCCTGTAGTCAATAATTTTATCCCTTAAACTCACCTTTGATCACTTGCCAAACTTGCGCATTGGCTTCTGTCCATCATAATGGCCTCCTAATCATCCCCATATATAATGATTGGCTTCATTACTCTGTCTCCTCTCCACCAATAAGCTGGTGGGCGTTTTTGCGCAACATGGTTATCAATATCATTCAGTGGATGCTGCACATTGGTGGTGGTTGTGGTTCCCCCTTCCATATGTAAAGCACTTTGAGTGCCGAGAGAAGCGCTATATTAATGTAACAAATTATTATTTTTTATATAATGCATTCTTGTTGAATAAAAGTATTAATTTCTTTTAAAAAAGAAAGAAAATTCACAGACCCTAAACATTTGTATAGTAGTGTATATTAAGTCCAAATTTCATATTTTATCATGATTTGTAATCATCATCATTATCTTGTAATACTGTGGTCATGATGACACTCTCACTATTTATAGGCCACAGTGTTTGACGCTCAAGCTGGTGAGCT
Source organism: Phoxinus phoxinus (assembly GCF_949152265.1). NCBI lineage: Eukaryota > Metazoa > Chordata > Actinopteri > Cypriniformes > Leuciscidae > Phoxinus > Phoxinus phoxinus. The sequence continues at coordinate 19,379,747 of NC_136885.1, forward strand.
GTCTGCAGAGAGAGGAACATCCACGGCTTTCAGTGGTGAAGGTGAGCCTTCTGGGAACAGGCCCTGTTTACACCTTGTGTTAAGATGTGTTTTCAGTGACATTCATTTCAAATGTGTCTTCTGTGGTTTTTGTCAAGACATCCCATCTTTTATGTAACATCCTCCATCTCTTTCACTGGTGTGCCGAGTGCGTATGAATACTACCGAATGATCGGATCCATGTGTATATGTGCACATTTTGTATATTCTCTCTCTCAGTGTCAATGGACAGTGGCTCTCTGTTGATGTCTGAGATTGTGGATATTCCAGATGACAGCTCCCCGTCCGAGGACTCCTGCCTCTTGGAAGTGGGTGTCGGTGTGCGGGCGCGACCACGGGGCGACAGCGAGGGAGGGGAGACGGGAGAGTACGCCAGCTCCCGTTCCACACAGCATCCTGAGGGAATGGTGGCCGCTCCTTCCGGAAGGCATTGTTTCAGAGGCGAGAGATCGAACTCCTGCTCCTCCCCCAGCTCATACAACACCTCTACCTACAGGTGGAAAGAGTTCAATTATTAAAAATTGTTAAACAAAATCACTTCTCAGGTGTAAATCTCCATTATTTTCTCCATAGGTCTCCATTGCTGAGGCGTCAAGCTCTGTTGGCTAGTAGCTGCTCTCAGTTGGAGTTCTTAGCGGGATCTCAGCATTCCTTTATCCCGGAAATCCGAGTTCGGCCCTGCACGCCCTCCCGACGGGACTCCTCATCCGCATTTCGCAACCCACCTACCGCAGCCCTATCAGGTCCTGCTGAAGACCGCACGGACCACACGCCCGGACTGCTCCTTCTGAGGCCATGCTTACGTGAGCAAATTGGACGGGATCGGAAAGACAGCGATGGGTTCTTTCCCCTTTTGAGGTCACACAGTGAACCAGGGCTTAGCTCTTCCACTGACACTGGTATAAACACACATACGTAACAGGCTGCATTGTCTGGGATTGATGTGAAAACATGAATTTTGCCTTTTATTTTATTTTTACAAAACTTTTTTTGAACTCAAATATTAATGTGTACATTTATAAAGTATTTGTTACATCAAAAAAGTAATCTGATTACGTTACTTGTAAAGCATCTGACGTCACATGTGCTCTTCTGTCCTCAGGTGATTTCAGTCTCTTAGGAGGCAGTAAAGGGGTCAGTGAGGGGGGATCGCAGACCTCATCTGAAACTGGTAAAGAGTTTAGCACTCTCAGGCCACAGAGACGTTTATTATGTACAATTATTATGATTATGAGTGGCACACAGTGTTATTCTAATTTTATTTATACTATTTTTAAGTAGCTTTTATTTTTAAATTTTCAGTTTCGTTTTTTCTAATTAATTTAGTTATATATTTTTTGTGGTTGTATTAGTTTTAATATTATTATTTAGTTTGAATTTATTTTTATTTCAGCTTTAGTTTTTAATTTATTTTTATTTATTTCCACTTAGTAATTTTAGTACTTCATCTTAAACTTATTCAATTTTTTGTTTATTTAAATTACTAATAAGATAAAAGCTATTTAGAAAATTAGAAATGTTGCCTTGGCACTAAACTGAAATAATAATAAAAATATTAAATAGAAATATATTTTTTAAAACGAATAAAAATGACAATATTACATAACAAAATAACTGAAACTTTAAATAAATATTAAATTATAATTATAAAATAATTTATATTAAATCATTAACAGAGTATATATAAGTAACACTGAAATAACATTGTAATGGTAAAATGTATTTATTTTCTATTATTATTTTTCTACATCATTATTAATAATGTACAAAATTGTTTTAAATTATTATTATTATTAATCTGTCTCTTTACCCCCCCATATTTAAATTGGCTTTGGTTTATTTGTGTCATCCAGGGGTATCGTCTGGAGCTGGTTTGTTACCTCGCTCCTCTCTGGCCCTTCCTGCTTCTCTGCCCAGAAAGGGCAGCATTAAGGCTGTAAGTAGCCGGTTGCCTTCAAAACAGGTTCCAGCCACCTCGCTGCGTTTACCCAAAGACTGTGCACGCTCACTTGGAGACCTCAAGGTTAGACCCCGAAATATGCTGCTCCCCTACAGCCATATCACCCTGTAGCCCAAGACTGGTTGCCCACTGAAGCTACAGTAAGCAGGGTTGAGCCTGGTCAGTATCAGGATGGGATACCGGATGCTGGAAGAGTTGTTAGTGAGGCCAGCAGGGGGTGCTGCTTACTCTGTGGTCTGTGTGGGTCCTAACACCCCAGTATAGTGATGGTGACACGTCGGATAAGACGTCTAACCGAAGTCCCAACTTTCTGTGGTCATTAAAAATCCCATTGCACTTCTCGAAAGAGTAGGGGTGTAACCCTAGTGTTCTGGCCAAAATCCCTCCATTGGCCTTTATCAATCATGGCCTAATCCCCCTCATCTGAATTGGCTCTATACCCCTCTCTCTCTCTCTCTCTCTCTCCTCTCCACCTATAGCTAGTGTGTGGTGAACTCACTGGTGCCGCTGTTCTGTGGCTGCCGTCCAGAGGTGTAAAGTCCAGGGGTCAGAAAGTAAAAGTCCTTCCATATGTAATATAATTACATATGAACTCAGCCAGTTGATTTCACAAATGTATTCTATCTCCTGGCTGAAAAACTGTGCTAATTAGCAAATCCAGGTGATTGGAGCAAAATACTGAGGAGGACTTTTACTTTCTGAACCTGGACTTTACACCTCTGCTGGCGTCACATTATTCAGGTGGATGCTGCACACTGGTGGTGGTTGAGGAGATACAATTTTAAAGCACTTTTAGTAGTACATAGTAAAGCGCTAAATAAATCATTCCTTATATTACTGTAATGTTAAATGTATAAACATGAAGACAAACATTTTCAATTCAATTCAAATTTGTATTGCTCTGTTCACAATTATCATTTTCATTTTTCTCCTTTCCTTTCAGGTCACCAGAAATTTAGTTCAACGTTTCCTGCAAAGATCCAAACGTAACTTGGCCCCTGCAACTGAGCATGCTGGAAACTGTACTCAGGGGCCTAAAAGAAGGGCAGGAGGAGAGGGAAATCTGCCGTTAGAGCAGGTAAAACATAGCCAAAAATAGCCATAACCATAAATAAAATAATTTTGTTCAGAATCAGATGGAATTTTGTGTAGTACAATTTAGTTCTAAAATAACCCATTGCATGTTTGTGTTTCTATGAAGGTGCTTCGTAACTCTCTGGGAGCCAACAGGGGGCAGCAGCAGCACGCCCACCACCATTGTCGTGGACACCACCACTCCCATAGCGACAGTCGCCATAACGCCCGTCGGCACGATGATGACCCTGTAAGGGCCGGGGGAATCCACCTGCGCAGCTGCGGAGACCTCAACTCAACATCAGTCGCATCACTGCGCAGGCTCCACCCACCGCCGCACGGATCCTCAGGGGCGCTTTACTCTGAATCTGCCCTCTGAAATGGGCCACCGATTCTGGAATAAATCACTGCATGAATAGGGTGAGGGGAAATTTGATGGAAGAATAACAGGTGGGGAATAGGTTTGAGATGAGGAATTTATCTTGCAGACAGGGTTATGCGAAGCTACCCTTGATGAAGTTTTTAGCTGTTCTCACCATAATAAAAGACTGAACACTACACCCAATATAAGTGAGTTTAACCCTTCAGACCCACTGCTCTCAGTGCCTGACAAACTCTTTTCCATTTTGTTTATTTATTTATTTTTCGTTCCATCTAGTGCTTCTTTTTCTTGCTCACTGTGTTTACATGGATATGGAAAGAATGCGGCACCTCTGACACCTCTTCTTATCTTCACAGCTCATACATACACGGCCGTAACCTTGTCTTAAACAAATATTTAAAAACAGCAAATTGTTTATGTTCTAATCACATTCAGTTATGAATTACATGAATCATGCAAATAATATAGCCTATTTTTTCAATTCGAATTGGCGAAATTTGACAAAATAGAGTAGTTTGCATCATTGGATATTTCTGTCAGTTATTTAACATTTCTGTCATAAAACAGTTGTCAGATATTAAATGTTCAGCTACTTATATCTAACCTCGCATTATTTTACCATTAGAAACTGTGCTGGAATTCACATTGTGAATCTGTTGACAGTAAAGCCCGCCTTCTTTGATTTGATTGGCCATCTCAATCATTTAGACATTGGCACTTGCCTTTTTCAGCGCTGAGGCAGACCAGCCTAAAAATGTACCTTTGAAAATATTTTGCCTTCCTAAAAATCAGAGCAGCATCAACAATACGGCCTTGCAAACATGCACATGCAAAATGCATGATTGACCACACACTCAAATGTTGTAACCAGCCACAAAATGCTTTTAATGAATTGACCATCTTCGTTAGCGTAGCTAAATATATCCAAACATCATCTTACATATATAAAATTGCTGTTTTTAACCTCATATTGTCTCAACAGCTGAGGTTGATGCAGCAATGATTTATTTGGATTCATTGGCTTTTTTTCTCTCTTTTTTTTTAGAAGTGCATGTTTTTTTAAACAACTAAGATCATTCCTTTGAAAGTTTTTTTTTGTTGCATCTGTCTGTCTCTCATGGTGGAGTCTTGCCTCCCAGTCTGTATAATACTTTCGTACAGAATGCCTCTGCATGTAATGAGAAGGCTTGTTTTCTCTTTTTGACTGAACACCAAATGCACCAACACACACACACAGATACACAAACATGCTTGTGACAAAACTAGAATGCAAAGAATGTGTGAGGGAATTTAGGATTTTATAATATAAATGATTATCTGGCAATAAACATACTTGTACAGTTATGTCAAACTTGAACTTTTAAAGAAAATCGGGAACTTATTTGGAAAGATGCCTATGAAAACTGAACTGGAAGTGAGACAATGAACACTGTCAAACTGATATGTTCAAGGATTTTCCATTCTAGACCCTTTGGGAATAATACATTGGAAAGACAGCCATGGACTTCTGGTGTATCTACTTTGTTGTCTTCGGAAATGGATGTACATCTAAAGGAATAATTGCAGTTGCCAATTGTTTAGAAGTGCTTGGGAATGCTAATGGCTTTGAATCGGTAGCAATGTTGCTTAATAATGCATTCACATAAATTGTTATATATGTAAATAACTTTGATGCACGGAACCTTACGCTCACACACATTCTGCAACTTTTTCAAGCACTAAAACCAAGTCTGAAAAAGAGCTTGATATTCTACCTCTTTTATTGCAAACATACACTGACATGTTATGGCCCAGTGGAATATTTTAATTTAATGATTTTATGGGCTATTTATGAAAAAAAAAAAAAAAAAAAACTACACTTACTGACGAAAAACTGTTGTTCTGTAAATATGATGCCTAAAAAGAACATTTAAAAACAGCTCTATTTAATGAACTTTTAATGCAAGTTATGTATATATATATATATAAAAAAAGAACACATGAATAAATGTATACACATCAAATTAATTTGGAAAGTTTTTAAATCATTTATCAATTTCACTGTCATTTTTCTTCGTGCGTTGTGTCTATTTTTTTAACACTGAAAAATATACATTTAGGTGAGAGGCGGTGTCGACCTGAGTCATATCTTTTTAATGAATCGGTTGAACTGGTTCACAAAACTGGCTGAACCAGTGGTTTCGAAACTTTTTTTGTTAGCATTTTATACAGTTTAGACGTCAGTTTTATTTCAATTAATCGTGCATGCAGCCCCATTAATTTATTTTAATGTAACATTCGATTTTAGTTCATTATTATATTCCCGAACTCCTGTTTAGAAAACACTTGGCTGAACCATAGACTGTAAAAAAAATATGGACGTAGTGTCCGTGACGTCACCCGTAGGTTTCTGAACACTGAAGAGCATTTTACCAGAGGGCTGAATGATACGTTCACGTATGGTGTAATTACGTCATGACGTTAAGAATCGCTGTTCTTTGAAACAAACTGTTTGAAAGAACCGATTCTTAGAAATGAATCGAACCTTCCATCAGTTGCGCTGTAGGACTTTTATTTTGAAACTGAAACGTCGCACATGAAGATGTAAATGTGGCGCGCCAGTTCATACAGTTCAGTTTTACAGCTACAGTATACATTTGATAGAAGTATTGATTCTCTAGAAAGCGACAAGTATTGAAATGTGGAAACTGCAAACAACCGAAGCTGGAGGTAACGTTTTATGTGGAAAATTACTCGGTTTTTCGGTGTTTTAGTGCACTACGGCAGTAACGTTACTTCTAATCCAGACCAACTGCATACGATTCAAGCAATAAAAATTGTAATCTAATATGTTGCCGTTTACATAACAAGTCTTCCTGTTCATGGGACGACTTCTAAAGACTTGTATGTAGTCACGGATAGACATAGAGAGGTAGAGTGCATAATTATTGTGTAAAAGGCTGACGTTATGTTATTAATGTCAATAATTGAATTATGCTAACATCGTATTTTACTCATTGGATGTCCCATTAAAACAAACTGCAAGGAGTTTATTTTTTATTTTTTGTAAAGTAAGTGTGAGTATTTGTTTTATTCCTGTTCAGGATTGCTGAGTTGAAGACTAGAATGTAGAGTTGAAATTGATCATTTTCTCAATAAGAAATATGAATAATTAATTTTATAATGTGAATCAATCACTTATTCAAAACGTGGCTCTGGGTTTCACAGTTGTCACCACTTAAATTTGTTATGGTTATGATTTATATTAGACAGAGCAATCTTAATAATACATCAATAACAGACCCCTGAAATATTTTATGTACCAGAGATGTGTACATAAATATGACTGACTGCCATGCAAAAATGTTGACATGAAATCAAGACAGTCTGCACTTTCACTAATGGACAACTATAGTTCAACAACACTTTTAGACCCTTCAAAAGTAAATCGTGGTTACAAATGTGATTACATTTTATTATTATTGTTTACAGACAAAGATTTTGTCATTTAAGAAGAGAAATTCCCCATGTTTCCAGTAACTATTGTCTGTATAGCTTGGGATGCCTTAATTCACTTCTTTCCTTTCTGTTTCTGAAGGGGAATGTGTCGTTCTGCTCCCGGGTCAGGAGTATGTGGTCGGCCGTAAGAATTGTGAGATTCTGCTGTCCAATGATCAGTCCATCAGCCGTGTGCATGCCAACCTCACTGTCACTGAGAAGGTCAGTAACTCTGTGCTGTATAATGTTGACTAAAAAAACATAGAGCTTCTTTAACGAAGAGATGTTTAAGCCCACTAATACTATGAATGCTTCTGTACATCCTCCCACTGTCATTCTTACACAGTATGTCAAACCACAGTGAGAGGTGTGAAGAATATGAATAGCACTGCCTTTGACTTGTATTGTCAAAAACATTATTTGCACTTTTCTTCAAACATGCAAAAGTCATCTTGGCTTTGTTTTTCCTGGGCTTTCTTAGTCTGTCCATACATATCTTAGTTTGCTTAGTGAGATTGTCTCAAAGAAAACATTGTGGAAAGTATTTCATAGAGTAATTTCTTTTTGTTAATTTACTAATTGTTTTTGTGTGTGTTATTTTGCCAATTACTCAGCAGAACAGTAATCATGTGCGTCATTATTTCTTGGTCATTCTTATTGTGAATCCAGTTAGTCATTCTTGTTGTGGAGTCCTTATTTAAATTCAGGATGCAATAAATTATATTTGTATATTACTAATAGCTTGTTGGAAAGTTTAATGAAATTAAATGTACTGGCTGTGAATACAACCAAGAATATAGATTTTTATTGCTAAATGCATTTAGAAGTAAAATCTATATTTTAAAAAGTACAGTAATTTGATATAGGTATTTTAAAAGTCAAAAAAAAAAAATGAATGTAGTGCTTTGATAGATCACTTGTCATCTTTTAAGCAATGGTATATGATAGTACCGTGGTATTGAATTACAATACCAAACCGTGTTGAAAATATAAGCAAACTTTAGTGCTGTCCTCTTAATAATCAGTGGAATACCTTTTTTTAAATACAAAATAATAATAATAATACACAATGAAAATGTAAAAAGCAAACAGTTGTATATATGGACTTGTGATTGTGCTAGAAAAAAAATCCAAGAAATGCAATGTATTTGTGACTAAATATTCTATGGGTGTGCAACTCATTGCATGAATTCACATATTAATTTGTGTATGTGCTAAATTTTTCTATGACTTCACATTTTTTGATACGAGTGTGTGTTTTGCACCATATTCACTGCAGCGACTGTAGGAAAAATGGGAGTGATTGTTATTCGAAGTATAGGATTTGTGCACCTGCAGTGCAGAATTTAAGGTGTAACTGATGTGTTGTGTTTGTTGGAGAAGAAAAAAATCTTAACAAAACAAAATATTTTTTCTCTGTGACTTTAAATGTTTTGATATGTGTGGCTATTCTCTACAACTTAAAATTCTAATGTCACAGGTGTTCAGTTGTTTTGCTCCAAAAATACCTTCATAAGCCAGCTCCGGATTTGATAATTAAATGTATCATGTAACTTGAGATGGCTGCATTCTGTAAATGCGTGCTTGCAGGTGTCATGCCCTAGAGGGCCCCGTTTCCCTTACAGCTGTATTTTAGATGGATTAGTTGACAGTAGTTTGTGGTAAATCTTGAGTCTGACCGGGTGCTTTCTTGTTTTTATACTGTTGGCAGGCAGTCACTCTGAAGGACAGCTCTAAATACGGCACTTTCATCAATGGTGAGAAGCTTGAGACTGGCTCCACAAAGACCCTGCAGACAGGAGACAAAATCACATTTGGTGTCTTCCAGAGCAAGTTCAGGTTTGAATGTGACTATGCATTCTTTTGTGTATGTAATGATGCTTTAGAAGTGGCTGATAGTGGTAAAGGGATTGTTGACCCAAAAATAAAAATGAATGACCCATATGTTGTTCCAATAGCCTATGGTGTTCCGTCTGTGCACTACAATTGGAGAATCTCTGAATGCACTACAAATGGAGAATGCACTACAAATGGAGAACCAATTGAGGACTGGTCACTTTTCCCGCCCTTGTTGCAAAAATGAATGACAATTGAAGCTTTCGAGCTTAAAAAATGAATTGTGAGATGTCTCTATATTTGGCCGAGCAGTCGTTTGGGTGGCTCGCCAATGTATTAGAATTTTCTAATACATAAAATAAGTAAGCTTGACCAAAGTTATTGTGGGGGAAATAATTTATTAAAGGTGTAGTGTAGCAGTTCTTCAGCAGAGATGTTAGCATGTTGCCTTCAAATAATCTTAACCCATGGTATTGACTTTGAGACCAGGGCCCGTATCCCTAAAGAGTTTTTGTGCAAAAAGTGGCTCCTAGCGGCCAAATTCTAAGAAAATTCTCAGAGTCATGACGTTTTCTTAGAATTTCCCCTAAAAGTGACACGAAAATCCCAGTTAATATAAAAGCTATTCCTCAAGATTCCTAGCGCTTAAAAGGGCTCCTAAGGCGAGATCTGCTAAGAGCAGGGAAGAGGACTTTTAGTGGCTTAGGAGTTCCCCTAAGCAGCTGCACAAAATGGCCAACAGAGGCAGGAGAGATGTCCTGCAAACACTGGACAATCACAGACATTGATAAAAGCTGAGCCGTGGACCCTTGTTAAGACCACACTGAGTTGTAATGTTGCAATTTCTACTTCATTAAGGACAGCCCCTTGAGATAGGCCATCTTGTTTTCAATGGGGTCCATATGGGAGTGAAAGTACAAAATATGCCAGCTAGGATATTAATATGAGCAAATAAGACACAAATCATTATTTGAACAGGGTGTAATGAGCTTAAGTTTTCACATATTTTAGATTCTAATGTTATAGGCTATAACCCCTACAGCTTACTATTCATTTTCCAGATATTTTCTTGAATGTGAAATATTATTTACAATTACAGTCTGCATAAGATTAGAGTGTATAATTATGTTTATTGATTTGAGGGTACATCCTTTGCTCATTATCACCAAAAGTTCATTTTCATCAAACTTGTAGGATCAACCAATCACGGCTTTTGAAATGATGACTCATACCTAGCAACGGGGTCAACCACACCTCCTCACTAAGATAGGATTTTCCATCCATTCCTTGCTCAGAGTTTACTGAAAATGTTCTGGAATCACTTCTAAGCTAAAACTCCTGGCAAGGAATTTTTAGGTTAAGTTAGGAGCTCTCTGAGAGGATTCTCAGAATCTTTAGGGATACGGGCCCAGACCTTTATACTTGATAACAAATGTTCCACAAACAATCAATAACATCGTATGGAGAGCCCATGACACATGAAACAAATACACAGTTGATTGCATTTGAGGCATGTAAATGCATCTGACTAAAGATAACTGAAGTACACAATCTTTCAGTATGATAGAAGTAGACTATAAGACTTATCCGGCATTCATATGGTTTGTGTGAAGAAGAGAATGTAAATTTGCCGAAGTTGAATTTGAGAACCACTTCAGTCCAATTTGTGAACGAATCAATTAGACCAGTTTTGTGATTCTGATCAAACAGTTCTTGAAAAGATCCAACTAAAAAAAAATATTTGTTCACAAATCTGACATTGTTGCTTACTTCATTTGCTTTAGGCTATTGTCTCATTATGTTTCATGCGTGTTTATGTAGTTTTTTTTTAATCGTTTTATTGTGTATTACATTTTTTTTTCATGAGGTAAATTATAAGCACCCTGTTTCCCCACTCAGTTTGGAGAAAGAGTGTGTCGTGGTGTGTTCCTCGTGTCTCGATAACGAAGGGAAAGCCTCCCTCTCTCAAGATGTGCATTCTATCGGAGGGCGACTTGTCAACTCCTGGACACTTGAATGCACGCATCTCGTCATGCCCACTGTAAAGGTCACCATTAAGGTAAGGAGGCCATTGTCCTCTTAAAGGGATAGTTCACCGAAATTTTAGTTAATGATAACAGAATTTTAATTTTGGGGTGAACTATCCCTTTAAGCACTTCCTTTGATCCTTGAGGGTTTATTCAGTTCCCTGGTAAACTTAAATATTCACTGAATCAATGTCTCTTTTGGCAGACGATCTGTGCGTTGCTGTGCTGTCGGTCTATAGTAAAGCCTGAATTCTTCAGTGTGTTTAGCAAGGCTGTGTTGCAGAAACTGCCACTGCCTAAAGCTGAGAGGTACAGAATGTTTCTTTTTTTTTCTCGCTCACAGTTGCTTGTTCTTTTTCATTTAGCTGTGACGCAATATTTTGAATAGACATTATAGATCAGATGTTGCTGTGTTTTGTGTTGATCAGATTTAGGCCTCCGATTGATGAGCCCAGCCTGGCTAAAGAGGACGTGGATCTGAGTGCACGACCTGAGAGAAAGAGCCTCTTCAAGGGGAAAACTTTTCTGTTTTTGAACTCTAAACAGGCAAGAGGGATTGTTTAACTACTACTAATATTATAAATTATACCATCACTGTAACTATTAACATTATATTAATATGACTGTTACACTGATACACTAGTATTCAAAGGGTTGTTTTGGAGGGAGAGAAATTACTACTTTTATTCAGCAAGGATGCAAAGAAATGAGATTTCCATTTCAAATAAATGTTGTTCTTTTGAACCTTCTATTTAAAGAATCCTGAAAAATCATAGTCATAAAATAAGCATATTAGAATGATTTCTGAAGGATCATGTGACAGTGATGACTGGAGATTAAATGCGAATAAGAGAATTTAACATAAAAAAGAAAGAAAAAAATATTACTAACCCCTTACTTTTGAACAGTAGTGTATTTATGAATTATAAAACCTAGTCATAAGTAGTACAATACATAAACACACCGTATATAATACAATGAATACAGGAATATAAGAAAGTCATACTATTATGTTGTCTAATTTCCACCGTTTTCACAGATTCACATTTTTTAAGTTTACACTGAGATGATAACAGTATCGCTTTCAAAACTCATTTTCGAAAACTTGCACTTTGAACCTACTTCAAAGTTTGCAATCTCAGGCCACCAAAATGCTGTGGTCGTGTAAATGAACGGTCAGAACGCATCAGAAGTTTTATATACATTAAAAGCAGGATATATATATATACAGTGGGGGAAATAATTATTTGATCCCCTGGTGATGTTGTCAGTTCGCCCACATACAAAGAAATGAAGGGTCTATAACTTTAATGGTAGGTTTATTTTAACGGATAGAGACAGAATATCAACCCAAAAATCCAGAAAAAAATTAATTGATTTGCATTTCACTGAGTGAAATAAGTATCTTATCAAATAATGATTTCCCCCACTGTATGCTGGTTTGGCTGCTGGCATCGCAGTGGGATGTGGCCTATTTCACTAAAAAAGGTAATGTGATATTGTCTCACTTTCATGTTTCTTATCAGTTTACGTGGCCAGTTACTACATAAGACAAATGTTACCTTTATACCCAAGTCCGTGCAGAAGTTTTTTTCTTCTTCCACAGTTCACAACAAACTGCAGCTGCTGAGTGTCATTAAGTATTTCCACTACCAGACCCTAAGACATCCTTATTTTGGTTAACTTACGAAAAGACTCCTTAATTTCTACATTATACTGTAATGCTGGACAATATTACCAGTTACAAGCACTCTGACCTTTCTTACCAATTTCATGTCTTCTTTATCTTTGATCTTTTCCCTCTGAAAAATCTTAATTCATTAGCCTGTTATATACAGTGAAAAAAGTTGGATCATGTCACATAGGAGTTCCTCCCTGCTGTTCTGTATTAATCAGGAGGTGTAAAACAGTGCTGATTAGCTCAGAGTAAGAGCAGACCATGTGATGTCGAACAGCTGGTATATTCTCTGTAGCCAGCAGGTTAGTTTGTGAGCGAATACCTGCTGATAGAAACTACAGCAGTGCAGTGGGGTCACATGGTCTTTTTCTTTTTTGAGGGAGTACTTTAGTAAAAATCATTATATAATTTTTGGTTCATTTAAATGAAGCTGAAATAAAAGTTCAAATTTAGTTTTTTTGTATTTGGAACTGTTGTTATAATATTATTTACAAATATAGTATTATTTTCATTTTAGTTTTAGTTGTGTGCTGTTTTTCATTTTTATTAGTGTTTTTTATATATATTCCTGTATAGTTTCAATTTGTTTTTATTTCAGTTTTTGTTTTACTAATTTTAGTACATCAAGATATATTTTTATTCTATTTTTTATATTCTGATTTAAGTTTTTCATATAATAATTATATTTTATTTTATTTCAGCTTCATTTAAATGAACCAAAAATTATATAATGATTTTTACTAAAGTAAAACTAAAATTAGTTTAATGTATAAATGTTTGAAACTTACAAATGTTCAATTTCTTGTTGTTGTGGGACAAATTAAAAGGCCAATCATGTTCTTTTTAATAGCTAGCAGGCTTCAATTACTTCAGTTTATTCTTAATTTGCAGTTTAATTTTCTCTCTTGCAGGACATAGCTGTAATTAGGTTAAAACAATTGAGAAAATCCTTGTAATCCCATCTGAATTAGTCAGTGTTTTATTTTTGTAGTCACTGATGTTTTGTGTATCTTTTCAGATGAAGCGTTTGAGTCTGGCAGTGAGTTGTGGAGGTGGGGTGTTTCGGCTTTTGGACGAGGGCTCTCTGCCCGTTTCACTCTTGGAGTCGAGCAGCACTTGTGTGGTTGACATGATATCGGGAAACTCCCAGGCTGTGATCCCTCCAAACTCCAAGAAGTGGGTGGATTCTGTGGCCCAGGTTCTGCACAGGTGTGTGTGTCTATGCTGTCTGTTATTAGTTCAGACAATGTACATAGCACTTATTCTGTATATTGAGAATTTATATACCTCTGTTTGTTGAACTGATCATTACTCTTTTGTGTGTTAAACATCATTATAAAGAAAAACAACAAATGAAAAAGTATATGATCATAATCTTTGACAAAATACTATTATAAACTAGATTAGTTGAAAATTCAGAACGGTGCGCTTGAAGCAACATGGTCACAGCGCTACACATTGAAAAGTTCAAAGCAAAAAGGGAAGAGGTATCGATACGTAGTTCCGGTATTATATCAGTGTAATCGTTTATGGAGCCATTTTTTTTTTTTACAGTTTAAAAATGTCAGTTACTGTGCGTGTGAAGAACAATCATAGCGCTCTCTACTCCAGTGTTTTGATCTAAAAGACTCCCCTGAGAAAGTTACATGAACAGCAATAAACTCCAGAAAGTAATTGTATGCGAAACCACAGACCTTTATCTACAGATCAAGTATAACAATAGTAAAATTGAATCATCTTGGAGAGAGTTTCATCATGTTGACTGCCGTAACCGAAAGCGATGCTCTATTTGAATGCTGAATGGAGAATGACTGACAGTCGTAGCGGAGGGAAGCACTTACTTGAATTTAACTACTTCAATATTTATCTCTACGTCACATTAAACGATGGAATGGCTTTAGAACACTTATAATATAGTGCACGAAAAGTTGATGGTTCTTAATAATTTTTTTGTGCCTTTTGTGAGGCTTAACAATAAAACAAAATAGTATAAGCACAATATCGGATTTGGATCGGTCTCGTTTGACCGATATAGCCCATCCGGCAAAGAATGGCATTATATAAAAAATAATGAAATGTATTATTAAATATAATTATTTAAATTAATTCTATAATAAAAAATATATTTTGCATATATTATGATTTTTGTAGTTCTACTCAGATAGCTCTAAATTATTTGTTCTAATGTTTTGTCTTTTTTACACAGAAACGGCTTGCGCTTTATCACAGAATCTGAGATAGGATTGGCTGCCATTCATTTCAATAATCAAACATACTGCAATCCCTGTTCTTCTATTCAATCTGGTGGGTTTACATACACTTACATACACATGTGGTGCAGACGGACTGTTTTAGAACATTACTCTTTCTTAGTAGTGTTTTTTTCAGTATGTTAACTCACTGAATAATGATGATTATGATGATTGATTGTTCATTATTTTTTTTATTGTGTGCATAATGGACCTTTCATGGCAGTGAATTTGAGAAGTGGACTTCCTGTCAGTTTTACGCAGAAACTGACATATCAATAACAATTTCTCAACATTTCTTCACAGAATCTGTGAAAGTGAAGCCAGTCATTGCTGCAGCAACACTTTCTCAGAACACTGCTGTGGATGAGACGGCACTCGCGGCACCTTCCCAGAATATCACAGCCTATGTGGTCAACACTGAGCTCTCTCAGGACCAGAGCAGGTAGAAGTCTGTGCCATGAATCATACAGAATACCTGTGTCTTATATAAAGCAAATTGGACCACCTAACATCTCCAGATCTGGGTACGGTTGCTCCAGCTATTCGTACGTTTTTTCTTAAATTGGAACGTAAAGTCCACACTAGAGGCTTAGTAACTACTAGCTAGTTTGTAACTAACTCTGTACTTTATTTAGTTGCACCATTTTTTCTTAAGGCAGAATGTAATTAGTTGGTCGTAAGCTCTCCTTAAAGTAATGCGTAGTTGCATAAAATGACAAATGCCCTCAATGATCCAACAGCAGCCTTCAAATACGTTAGCAGAAGTTGTGTTTAAAGGCTATGAATTTCACTTTATCCTTCATTCTTTCTTCTCTTGTCTTGCCTTATTATGTATATGTAACTAATGGTAAAATAAGTTTTCATTAAAATATGATACTATTTAATCATGAATAACATAATAGATATTTTTGTATATAAATAACATAAAATCAATAAGGATCAATAAATGAATACGGGGGTGTGCATTGGCACTGCCCTCACAATTCGATTCGATTACGATTCACCAGGTAACGATTCGATTCAATTCGATTCCACGATGCATTGCGATGCATCAAAATTTTACTGCACACAACAAGGCACATTTTTCATCAGTCATGACTCATGAGGCAATACAAGCAGTCATATATTGAACAACAGATTTTATTGGCTGCTATGTGTGTATTATCACTCTCCTGTATCTTCGACATAAATGTCATTAAACAAAATAAAATTGAATGGTACAGGGTATTGTATATGGCATTTTCAAACCTGAAAAAGAAAACATAAATCACTGCTTTCAAGGGGTGTAATCTCCCAGTCTATTAGTCGATTATTGGTCGATACGTTCTGGCTTGACCAAAATTCTGATTTTTTTGCCGTGTTCATTTCATCAGTTTTGCCGCGTTCATTTCATCAGTTTTTCCGCGTTCGTTTCATCAGGTGGAAAGCACTAATTGCTAATGGGGGTGTTTTCAGAGCACCCCTGTTTCACAGGTAACAGTCTGTCTTCAGAACACCCCCCTTGTTTTCACTTCTTTTGGATTAGCCCAACCCACCGGAGAAGAGAGACAGATTGAGCAAAGTAGGCTACTAGAAGGTTTGCTGAATATTATTTATTTAATTGAGAGCGTTTAATTCATAGTCAGTCCTCCTCTACCATGTCAACAAAGACATCGGCAGTGTAGCAGCATTTGTTTTTTTTAGAAGACGGGAAATAATTATTGGAGCCCAATGCGCAGTGCCTACTGTTTGTATTAGTTTTGAGCCTATGCTTTATTTTTCAGTTATGCACTTTATTTCGTTTTTGCTCTTGATCTGGTTTGTTTAATAAAAAATAGTTTTTAATTAAAATGGACGTGCCTTTTGTGTTTAAGAGTAAAAGCTTTATGTTAATAGTCTATTCGTGTCTCACGCCCGTTTCACACATACTCCGTTTGCAGTGCGTTTGCGGTGCGTATTTTTTTCCGTACCCATGTTAACAGGTTAGAGCTTTCACACTGCACGCAGATGCAGTCCGGCGATCCGTTCCAGTTGCGGTGCGTATACAGCAGTGCAGAGATCGTTTCCGCACCGAGTCTATTTTTGCTGTGCTGCACGCGCTGAATTAAAGTGACAGCGCATGTTGCGTGGTCAAAATGAACACAAATTGACATGAAAATGTAGTAATTTAATCATAAATGCACTTAATTCAATTTAATGTAGTAATCTCACCATAAATGCATTTAATTAAATACTACTATTTTTCACAGTATCTTTTTACTTCATAATTATTTCAACAAGATCATAACGACTCGTCTCATTCGTGGAGGTGGAAAAGCAAGTTCTTTGTGACATGCAAGATTTATTGTATAAGGATTTAAATTATGCAAAAGAAAAAGGTATGAGTCTGCCGTTTTTGTCAATTTTAAGTTTTAATTTAAAATGTCTGCTATTTTAATATACAAGTAAGGTTAAATATGTTACCACTTGCTTAAGCAACATATTATATGATCTATATAGAAGTAATGCATTGAATAACACGTTGTTTAAATTGTGTTTAAAAGTGAATACACCTATTAAAGAGTGTATATGTGTACAAAGAGAATCGCAATGCTGACAACTTTTTTTTGTTAAATAAAAGTTGCTGATAACTTTGAAATACAATTTGAAATACAAATAGTGTGAGTAAATGTGTTTGTGGTACAGCCGCGGATCAGTTGCGCACTGCAAACGCACGCAGCATATGTGAAAGCACTATAGCGCGTGCTGCTCCCGTACTGCATACGCACCGCAACACGCACCGCATACGCACTGCACACGGAGTATGTGTGAAACGGGCGTCAGCCGCGAAGCTGCGCTCCTGTGTTAAAGGAGAACTCCGGTCAATTTTAACATTGAGCTCAATTTTTAGTAAATTTGGAGTGCTGTCAATACAGAGAACAACGACAAAAATCGGTGTTGCCTACACCGTGTTATCCTATTTTTAAAATTTGCACCCTATTGACTTGAATGGGGCAAGTTTTAAACCTGCTTTTATCCTCTTAACATCTTTGATGTGTCATTACAAGTGCCCAGCCATGTGAGTGATTCCTTCAGAGTGAACACGAGTGAATCTGACTGTAGTAGATGTGAAAGATATGAATAAAAATGATGTTAATTCAGCCAGCGCAAATACCTGTATTTAGTTCCTGTTTTCGGTGGAAGTCCAAAGTAGTCGATTGTCGAGTTCACGCGCGTGATCATAGCAACCGGCAACCTCCCCGTCTCTCTATTGAAACCAACACGGAAGTGAATTAAACGGCAATTCATCGACTGGCCGCTTGAGGCTGGCTGCAGAAGGGAGTCAAATCTGTATCTCCCGCATGTTAAAATGCCCAACTTTACAGCAGAAAAAAAACATGTTTACAGCCTGGTTCTCTCTGTGGCTTTGGTCTATACAGCTAATTTTTCCATTCATAACTACTGTGAGGGGGGTGCATTTTTTTATAACTCACCCGTTTAGTTGATTAATATTTAAAGTTCTGCAAAATTAAGGGTGTGTCCACTTTTGAGTGACAGGTGGATTCCCGCTGATGTAAATGCTAGCCGGTTAGCCGTCACTTCACCTCAGCAAATTCCAGCTGCTGAACTTGCCATCTCTGCCGTGTTTGTGCTTTTTTTCGGGATTATTTCATATAATTTAATACACCCATTACCTCGCCCACGGCTTTAGATTCCGTCGTTGTCGTCGAGTATCGTTCGAGAGAACAACCAGCGCTGTATTCCAGTTGTTCTCCTCTGTGAACATCATGCACTGATGTCTGACAATTTCGTTGCTTTTTGGAGTTTTCAGATATAAGGCTACACTCGTTCTGCGGTGCCGTTGCTCTGGACCAGATTATAACATGCTTATGTTCCGTCAGATGAAATCCTGCAGGTGTCTGTGTTTCTCCGTCCATGCAATAAATGCACATCCTTGAATGAGCGTGGATTTCTAGCGCATTTACTTTAACTTCATAGGTAATATATCTATGTTTTGACCCATTTGAGAATTGAGATGCGGCCAAAATCAGAATTTAAAATGGACTGAATAATAAAGCTCTCTATGAACTTGACGAGCGATGCCGCGCTGACAGACCATAGACTGTAATAAAGAGTGACTGACATGTATGCACATAATCACGGTCACACACACACACACACTCTCTCGGAGTAATATTGTAAAGTTACTGCATAATACATTTTCAACTAGCAGAATAGCTGTACAGAATCACGATACACAGTCTCACTTGTTGTAGCTATGTCTTTTAACTATTATAATATTTCGAAGGGCAAAAGCAGGACCTTTTAATTGGCATTCTGATTTTAATCATCAACTGTCAGTGTCACTTTAGCGCGAGCCCCTGTGCAGTCGCAGACTTGGTACTGTGAGTAGCACATAGCATTAGCTCCCAAGCCTGCGCTAACCATGGAGCTATCTAACTCCATAACGTCGCGCTAGGTGGGCGTGGTTTCAGATAGCCAGGCTCCTCAGCTCCGCCTCTTTGCCCATATTCTGTTATCCGGGAGTGATGAGCGGTGACGCAAGGCCAAGATGGCGACGGCCGGCTCCGCCCACTTTAGGCTTCAAAAATGCTCTTCAGAAACCTACGGGTGACGTCACGGACACTACGTCCATATTTTTTTACAGTCTATGGATCATAGTAACTAAACCTATGCGCGTGAACTCGACAATCGACTACTTTGGACTTCGACCGAAAACAGGAACTAAATACAGGTCTGTGCGCTGGCTGATATAACATCATTTTTATTCATATCTTTCACATCTACTGCAGTCAGATTCACTCGTGTTCACTCTGAAGGAATCACTCAACATGGCTGGGCACTTGTAATGACACATCAAGGATGATAAGACTAAGAACTGGTTAAGTTTAAAACTTGCCCCATTCAAGTCAATAGGGTGTAAATTTTAAAAATAGGATAACACAGTGTAGGCAACACCGATTTTTGTCGTTGTTCTCTGTATTGACAGCACTCCAAATTTACTAAAAATTGAGCTCAATGTTAAAATTGACCGGAGTTCTCCTTTAAGCCTCATCTTGTCTAGTTTCCCCATTAACTTCGTAGAATCCGAAATGTGCCCAGATGTCCGCTTTTCCAAGCTTTGGGTGCGTTTTTAATTACCCGTCTATCACGGCCATCTCCCTCCGCCTCAGCCGTCTTGATTGTTGTTGTTGTTATGCCCTCGGAAGTAATCGAAACTTCACAACTTTATTGTCCAACTCAAGGCCAGAAAATAAACAGTGATATAATCGATTATGGCACTTTGCCGCATCGATGCTGAATCGTGCATGCCCCGCATTGCGATGCATCGCTGAATCGATTATTGTTGACACCACTACTGATACAAAGAAAAGTGAGTAAATGTCAGCATTATCATATGCTGTATGTCTAAAGGATTCAAGTCTTTGGGGTAAAACAAGAGCTTATTGATGCAAATCAGTCTGCTGTTTTATTCCAACTGTTACTCCTGGTTGAAGGCTTCTGTAAATATAATATTTAGCTTATTCATTGAGTTACATTTCAATGGTGCAACGTGAAAATATTTAGTAGTTTGTAAGTTGTAGCTTAGTGTCCATTTAAGTCAAAACTAGACTAAGCTGTAACTTACGGACAGCTGGTGCAACTGACCCCTGAACCTCAGAACAAGAACCTAACATTTTAAGTAGTGTTCAAACCTTATAACTAGAAATAGCCTTATTTGACCGCTTTTTGTGCTTTGAAATGAACTAGACGTCTGCTTTAAGCAAATGACTTACCTTTTGAAAGTGAGACAACAAAACACATTAAAGTGAAGCAAACAATCAGTTAATTCATTGTTATGAGCTGATTACTCCATCTATCCAGTGCTTTTTTTTAAATGATAATTATTGGATTTTTATTTTTATTTTTTATAAACCAATCAATTCACAGACCAGAGTTCAAAAAACACTATTTTACAGCACTTGCAGTGAATGAAGTGTTAATATAAATCTGTCTTGTAAATTAAGTCAATGTTCATATTTTCAGGATGGTTACAAGTGGAATGAGTGCAGTTGGTGAGACTCCTGAGAAGACACGTCCCACAAAGAAGGGCTCCACACTATCAGCAACCAATAAATCCTCATCCCTCGGCCCGGAACCTTCCACTTCCCGCATCATCAGTGAGACGGTGAGGTCATCTGAGAGCTGCAGCATGGTTGAGCCTGAGCAGAGGATGAAGAAAGGTTCTGCTCCTTCGGGCAGGGGGCAAGTTGAATTTGAAGGTTCTGGGAAATTGACAGCATCTCCCAATGGCAGCACCACACTAAAACAGTCGCCCCAGAAACAGACAGCCCTCACAAACTTCTTCCAGCCTGCCGGCAAGAAAAGGCAAGTCTGATGCAACACTACATCATTAAAGCTACAATCACACTGAATGCTCAATTCAGATTTTCTTGCTTAGATCTGATTTTTTTTGTTTGGCTGTTCACATTATCTTTTAAATATGGCCAATATAAGACTGACCCGCATACCCAAAAGGACATTAACAAAGGCGTCACTCACGCAGCACGCTGTTATACGGAAGTAAACACGGAGGTTACTGAAGTCAGTATTTACCCATTCATTTATAAGGTTATGTGCCGCGGAAGCCAGCGAATTTGGATGAGGATGAGGAGAGTTGTGCAGTTTTTCCTCAAGTTTTGCTTGTATAGAGCTGTCACCGTATTACTAATGAGTAATACCGTCCCTCCACTGACTAACTTCGCTGCCGTCTTCCATTTTCAAAGAACTGTATGTCAAATCTTTGGAGTGATGTCCATCAGCGAAACATAATCTAGAGTAACATAAAACATCTGACCTGTATCGGATCCACATATAGAAGTGGCCCAAATCAGAATCGAAAGGATTCCAAATGGTTTATGCTGTTCAAACTGTAATAAAATATCAGATCTGATTTGCATGCTAGTAAATATTATTTATTTATTTTCGGATTTGGGCCACGTTTCCCTGCAGTGTGAATGTAGACATAGACATTTTAAAATAACTGTTTTCTATTTTAAGATATTTTTAAATTGAATTTATTCAAAGCTGGATTTTCAGCTGCCATTTCTTCAGTCACATGATCCTTCAGAAATCATTCTAATATGCCGATTTGATGATGCTCAAGAAATAATAATTATTAGTATCAATGTTGAAAAGCACACACAAATGAAGTTAATACAGTTGCTTGCCTAGAATAAGTGATGTTCAAAGTGAAATTTAATTAATTCGGTCGGTTTTAATTTTTTCTTTTACTTTTAAGTTTGTGCTTTATCAATATGTAAAGTAATGAGACAGAACATGCTGCATGTAGTCTAATAAATGTGATTAAAAGTACAACCAGCTAATGTGTCTCAACTGACCACTCATAATCAGATCCCCCAGTATAGACATTAGGCTTGTTCGACTTGAACCGGCACTGCACAGAACGATCGGTGAATGACATCAAAGTACCGCGAGCGAATAGAAAGTAGACAGCTCCTTATGCGTTTGAATTGCTCTCGCGGTACATTGATGTCATAAACCGATCGGTCTGTGCAGCGCCAGTTTAAGTCGAACAAGCCTAATAAAACCAGGTGTGTACAGGGTCATGTGACAGTATTTTCATTTTGAAAGGTTGCATGATGTTTGAACTATTTTTATAAATATGTTTTGTTTATGGTTGCAGGCCCCGTGAAGACTGTGCCAATTCTGTCCAGTCAGAGATCAAAATCTTCAGAAAAGACAGTGAAGATAAAAAAGACGAGATCCAGCAAAATTCCTCCGCCAAAAACTCACATACTGCCCAAAACCAACACAGCTCAGTGTCAAGATCTGAGTTCAGTGCCAGTCTGGGTCAGGCTTGTGGGTCCAGCCAAAGCTCTGGCAGCAAAAAGAGGAAGGAACCAGAGCTAGACGTCCCATCAGGCCCGGAGGAACCTGAAGCAGCTGCTGATTTAGAAATGTCACTTGAAGAGCTTGAATCCATAATGTCCGACGAGATGGATCAGCCTCCGTGTGTTGCATCTAATAAAAAACAACGTCTTGAGTCAGGACCGAACAGCACAATCAATAACCCACAACTGCCCAATCAGCAAGAGGGCACTGAGTCCAAAAGCAGAAAAAGCACAAGGAACAACATTCAGAACTTGCAGTTGGACAGAACAGGCACAGC
This sequence comes from Phoxinus phoxinus, assembly GCF_949152265.1. Lineage (NCBI taxonomy): Eukaryota > Metazoa > Chordata > Actinopteri > Cypriniformes > Leuciscidae > Phoxinus > Phoxinus phoxinus. Next base: position 19,402,624 of record NC_136885.1, read on the forward strand.
TTCAACAAATCAGGGCTCAGAGAGGCAGTCAAAGAGGTCACCCAATCAAACGCCAGATCTGGCAGCACATGGGTCAGCAAACAAGGGGAAAAGACCAGAACTTGAAGAGGTCAAAGAGGAGGAAGTGTCTTTTGTTGTGGTATGAAGACAGCCATCATTTGTTTCTTATAAATATATATGTTTTTGTTTTTATCTACAGAACAGCTAGTCCCATGTTTTTTTCTTTCTTTCAGAATTCAAGGACTCAAAATGGCATTTCTCAGCACAGTGAGACTGTAGCCAATCAGGAAATGCAGGTGAGAGGTTCAAATACAGACATTAGTCGTGAGTCGGTTTGACCTATGCTACCAAATAATATATTTTCAGGGTTTCACAAAGGTCATGATCACAATGTTCACCCCGTTTTCCCTCAGAGTGTCTTGTAACATGTTGGTGTAATAAAATCTCTGTTGATCTGAAGGCCTCAACCTCCAAAACTGGATCTGAGAATGACGCTGAGCTTCCCAGGAGTCTCCTACAGGTTCAGTTTAAGTCCCTGACTGTGAGCACCTCCTCTTCCAGATCAAGACCTGGACCACTACAGACCCGTGACCCCAATGACAAAAATGTCAAAAGGTTCCGCAAGGTCTGAGCGAGTGTCTCGTGCACGCTTCTGTAATATTATGGCAAAGTATCACAGTGTCTGTTTATCTGTGTATATGACAATTTAAATGGCTTCTGTGTGTGCACGTTTAGGCAAATGTCCCTGGATTTAATGGGCTGCCCAACATTATCGGAGGCTCGGATCTGGTGGCTCACAATCGCAGCAAGAACTCTGAACTGGAGGAATGGCTTAGACAGGCAACAGAGGTGAGAGACCACAGGAACAAGGAAATGAGTTGCAACAAACCATGGGAAATGGGCGTTATACTTAGACTGTATTATATTTATGTCATTGCCTGTTATTGGATATTTATTTGTGCATGCTCATTTCCCCTTTTTTTAAATTTGATTATTTTTTACGCTCACTTAAAGTTTATTTTTAAAATCACTTATAATTTAATAATGGTGCACACCTAAAGATTTTTTATGGCTGCTGTTTTTCTTTGACCATTTAGCAGGGGTGTTATTTAGCAGGGTTATATTTTGTCTTTCATGCCATTAAAGTACAGCATGAAGGAGATAAAAAAGAAAAAAAGATTTCCCTTCGGATTGTAATTTTAATAATTTGGAGTAATCTGCTTATTTTTGCTTGCATTGAAACAGTAGTAGGCATAATTTTTTCCTTGTGCAAAGCTTTATGCTTATATCATACCATATAAAATGCTATTTTATACAGATGATTGCCAGGGTGCAAAAGCCTTTTGTCATGAAATGACATTTTAATTTTGTTTTTTAATCACTGTGACATACCCATTTATTAAGAAATTAATGAATTTGATCAAAAGTAACAGTAAAGACTTTTACATTAAATAGATGCTGTTCTTTTGAACTGTCTATTCACCAAATCATTCAAAAATGTATCACAGTTTCCACAAAAATATTACCTGCTTAAAAATAATAAGGATAAGGATCATGTGACACTGAAGACTCAATTGAACATCAACACTGATAGCAGTAACTTCTTTTTTTCTGAAAACTAAAAGCAACAATAGCACAACAAACTGAGCTGTCATCCATTCACACAATCGCGCAGTGCAATGGATGTGAAATACTTAACCTGTTAAATTACATCCTTACTTTGGAACACAAACGACACAAAATCACAGTCGCTAGTAGATATAAATGGTCATAAGTTGAAGCGCAAGTTTTTTTTTTTATTCAATTGATGTGTATTTTGTCATGTTTTAATTAGAATGCATTCGTTAATTTATACAGTGAATGACAGTAAACAGAAAGCGGTCACTGATCTGGATGTTGACAAGTTCTTGTACAATTCACTATACAATTCACAAGTACTATCAGCGACTCAAAAACTCAACTTGAGGCGGTTGTGCAAGCACTTTGTTAGAGCTGTGCTGTTTAAGTCTAGTATTTCTAGCTCTTAAATAAAACAAGCTGTGTGAATTAGAGGAAGGACTACCGGTAACTCAAAATGTAGTTTCTTGGATTTAGTGACTTCATCTAATTTAAATGCATTCACCTTACTAGTGGTTGCCAAACCCTGACATATATTCTCTCTCTTTTAGGAGGAAAAACAGAATGAACGGGAGGAGATTTTGGGAGATGATTTGTTCAGGTATGCGGTCTATGTGCTTGTGCAGACAGTAGGGCATAACAAAATGGATATGGGGAGGGAGGGGCATAGATCAAACAGACAGAATCAAGTGAGTGACGTCAAGTGGGACGTGAGCAATTTTAGTGCTCTTTTGAACCCTGACTGAGATTGTCTGATCCCAGTCCATTTCTCACCCTCATGCAGACAATCGCCACCTGCCTAAACTAACACTACATTCAACAAGACACTGACCTCTGACCCCTGATATCAAGGCTCACAATGAGACCATAACATTTGTGTTGGCATACTATGGGCTTAGCCTGGAGTGGACTGGCTGAGACCGGTTTAAGCGATGGGATAGTGTTACGCACTGAGGCAGGCCAGGCAGAACAGAGGTATTGGATCCAATTCCCAGTATTGGGCCCCACTTTGAATCCTCTGTCAGACAGGCTCCCATATATTAGGAGGTAGACTTCTACAGCTTTGACATACCTTTGAAAAACTTCACTCAACCGCAGTAAGTTTCTTTCGTAAAGTCACGCACACTTTTTATGAACTGAATTCATGAACTCATCAACTGTGTTCTGGCTGCTGATAAGCTACCAGGTCTGATCCACCAGTGTCACGGCATCACGCATGAGTTCTTGAAGGGGGTGTTTTCTCCTTTTAGCAGATCCTTCATTTTCGCAGAGCACGCTTGGAAAGTATGACGTCAATGATTTCCCAACTGCTTTTTAGTCATTGTTCACAGTTGAGGTCATGCTGGGCTGTGATGACCCGTTGATATTTCTAACAAGCTCTTTCTGATTAAACACTAAGTGATTAGGACAGAAAATACAGTGATGATTTAAGTTAGTGGTCAGTGTCTTGAGATTATTTCTTTAGTAGATTCACTCATATCAAGAGGTGAAACTCGAAAAATTAAAATATCGCTCAAAAGTTAATTTATTTCAGTAATTCAACTTAAAAAGTGAAACTAATATATTATATAGACTCATTACATGCAAAGTGAGATATTTCAAGCCTTTATTTGTTATAATTTTGATGATTATGGCTTACAGCTATGAAAACCTTTTCACAATATTCTAATTTTGAATTTTGGGTTTTCATAAACTGTAAACCATAATCTGTTAGCCATAATCATCCAAATTATAACAAATAAAGGCTTGAAATATCTCACTTTGCATGTAATGAGTCTAGACTCTAGATAATATATTAGTTTCTTCTTTTAAGTTGAATTACTGAAATAAATGAACTTTTGCACGATATTCTAATTTTTCGAGTTTCACCTTTTTGTATAATACATATATATATGTATATAATTTAATTTCAGATATTGGTGTAGACTTTGTCCTAACACAACTGAAACGTTGCCACCATCTTGTGTCTTAAAGGAGAACTCCGGGCAATTTTTAAGTTAATCTTGATCGCTATACCTTTGTGAGTACTGTCTATAGAAAAAAAAACCGAACCGGATTGGTGCTTGTAACACGGAGCTGCTACCGCTAATGCCCAGAGCTCCCACTCAGCTAAAACGGCAGTTATGGGGGCATATTCATAAATAGTGTTTTTGTGCCTCTTAACAGACACAAAATGCAATTAAAATGTCTGTCCAACATGAACAGGGTCCTTACATGACAACAAGATGCGTTTAGCAACTTAGCCATTGTTTAAATTCACCTAAATAGTGTTTTAGACGGCTAGCTGTAGTCTCGCGCTGAAGTCCCGTTGTACCCGGAAAAGGTATTGTTGACTGAAGAGTGTGAGGCTGTATACTCGGGTTCTAATAAATAAGGACGACTGTCAAACTCAAAAGCCTGTTCCATGTGTTCAAAATCTTCTATATTCTCCATAGTTACGTTACGAACCATTTCTTCTTCATTTGTGAGCAACTCCGATCATCACTCTTCACACACACGACGTTCCTACCACCTGCACACTGCTATTTACGGGACTTCAGCGTGAGACTACAGCTAGCCATCTAAAATACTATTTAGGTGGATTTAAACAATGGCTAAGTTGCTAAACGCATCTTGTTGTCATCTAAGGACCCTGTTCATGTTGGACAGACATTTTAATTGCATTTTGTGTCTGTTAAGAGGCACAAAAACACTCTTTATGAATATGCCCCCATAACTGCCGTTTTAGCTGAGTGGGAGCTCTGGGCATTAGCGGTAGCAGCTCCGTGTTGCAAGCACCAATCCGGTTCGTTTTTTTTTTCTATAGACAGTACTCACAAATAGCCTGGGTTTCCCCAGACTGCCTTTGCGCAGCACAATTTTATTCACGCTGGATACCATGGAGCAGATTTTCACCTCATCTAGGGAACCAATCACAGAACGGGGAGGGAGCAGCAAGACGATGACGACATCTATGCGACACAACTAAGCAGTTTGTTTATATCTATGGATTCAACATGGCAGCAGACGCGAAGCTACCTTTTGATGCAGCCTTAGATATTGTTCTAAGTATATAAAAATATCTTACCCATCGTCTTCTTCCTTGTCTAATTTCTGTCGCTCTACATACGTCATCTGGTATAATGGAAACGATTGGCTATGAGCTACGTACAGGCGCATTTGATAGACATTCTTAGCACCCAATAAACGGCGCCGGGCATTCGTAAACCACGCCTCAAATACGAGAAAATGTACATGTGGTTCCCAGACCCAAGTCTCAACGAGAATTGGGTCTGGCGTTAGCCAGGCTAACTCCCAAAGGTATAACGATCAAGATTAACTTAAAAATTGCCCGGAGTTCTCCTTTAAGGTCTGAGTATACTTAATTTTCTGCGTTCCACTCCGTGCGCAAGCCTTTCAAAGTATGCTTCTTTGGCCGAGCTTTTAGGCTCGCATCTTCTTGAAAAAGAAGCGTTAGGGCTTGTCAGGCACAGAATTGTTGCCTGGAGACTGAACCTGGCTAACAGGGGACTTTCAAGTGGTGCCATTTCTCCTGCCAAAGCAGAAAAACCCACACTCACGCCTTCAAATATACACACAGTCACGGCTGTGTGGTTGTGTCCAACACAACTGTTTGATCTCCGAATCTGCTCAGCCAGTCATGCATGGGGTGGGAACATCACATAGAAAATAAAAAGAATGAAAAGAAAACAGCACCTCTGTTTTTCTAACATCTGCTCCAGCTCCCTCCCCCAGGCTAATGAAGTGTCCCAGACATGTTTTATGGAAGGGGATGTTTGGTTTGATGACTTATAAATAATATCTGATTTTTTACTGCATACCAGTTTATATAAATTTGCTCAGTTATTCAATCATTTAGACATCAGTTACTAATTGGTCACCGTTGGGCAGGAATGATGGTTGGACTGTATAAGTTACTTGATTTTGTGTTGAATCAATTTTTTTGTTTGTGTTTTTTCCCTCTCAGGTACAACCCTAAACCTACAAAGAAAAGATGATAATGTTCATAATGTGGTAAATATCTGTGATAAGATTGCCAAGCAAAACACATTTCCATTTTTATTAGAGATTTATTTGTCTATAATAAAAAATACTGTGTACAAAACGTATATGTAATAAATGTTGAAGTTTTACAAAATTGAGCAGTTGTATTTCACCTCCTTGTGAAGCAGCTTCAATCATTCTGCACTGGATTAAAGGACTTTCTTATTTCTTACAGCTCAGATTTGTCTTAGGCTTATGGTTCCTTCAAGTGTACCTTCATGTCTTTTGATCAAATCTGCAGTCTAAACTGTCACTCCACACAAGGATACCCTCAGCAATCTAAATTTACAGTATGAATGGTGAAAAGGTAATGCTTTAGAAGTTATTATTATTTCAAAGCAATGTAACATTTAATTGGCACTATAGATAAGTATGAAATAAAACATTTCACTAGTATTCAGTACTGTGAAATACCTTATTGAGGAGTCAAAACCTATTGCAAATCTCTAAAACATCTTCTCACATTGGATTAATCTGAATTCTCTGATCAGAAAACCCTTATTTAACTATTTTACTTATAAAATACCGTAGGGACTGAGACACACCATGGCTACTATAAATTCAAATGTACTGTAGGTTTGGCACTTGTTAAAAGAGTCAAGTTGGTTTGGCTCTTGTCTGATAGAAAATATACACATAGTCCAGGTCTTACAATATGGCCTCCTAATTTCTTTTAGCAGTAATCCTTCTGAATACCAAACTTGTCCAGATCAACTTGTGGCTCTGTCGCTGTAGACTCCTCCTTGACTTATGCTGCATTCACACTGATTGCTGAGTCTCTGAGCCTTTGGTGTCTAATAGGAATTCCTACTCTGCCTCTATATCCAACTCAGGCTGATTCTCTTTGCTCTGCTCAACATTGTCACTTCTCAACAGCAACAGTCTGTTGGTTGTGACGCCAACTATGAATGATGTTCAGTTGCTTTGCCGCTACAAATCAGTGTCAGTGTGAACAGCCCTTTAGGCACTTCGATCATTAAATGAGAGATATGCAGTCTGTGATGTAATGTAAGAGCAGATTACTAAGTACAAATAACCAGGCAACTGACAGCAACAAGAGGTAAAGCGTACTCCATCTAGACTTTAAATGACACTGACATATTGGCACATTACTGTATTTCTGACCAGCAAAAAAAAAAACTTTTGTAAGAGTCCACATAAGACTCCATTCGGAAGAGAGTAGTTTCTCTTAGCTTCTGCTCATTTTTATAAATGTACTTTATTTTAGAAGTGGAAGGAAAGTTGAAGTTCCATTAGTATTCACTGCATACATACAAAGATAAGATTTATCCCAAGATGACTACTGTCATGAAACACCTTCTCTTGGAGCCTTAGACAAATCCTCTTCCTCCGCCCCCATTTCCTTCTCTTCCACGTCCTCCACACCCTCCTTCATCGGCGATCAATTTCCTGTTTTTCTTCATCCTCTGTTTCAGTCTCTTGAGCAAACAGCTAGCAATGCCAAGAGCGCCACCCTTCAAGAAGCGTACAAAGTTGTCACCAACAAGGGGTCCCATGGCAAAGAGCCCAGGCTCAGCATTGCACTCAAAGGTGTAAGGGTTTATGTCGACAGGATTCTGTCTGCAGGAGATTGGCCTACTGGGATCCAAGCCAAGGTACTGCCCTTGGTCCTTCAAGAAAAACAAGTTGGGATAGGTCCCGATCAGAACTAGCACCATCGAGACTTTAAAGATAAGGACACCATTGGATCCCTTCATCACACAGTGCATGTCGGGCTGGAAAGAGAGCACACAGTGCTCAGGGAAGCTGGTGTAGTCGGGAAACAAAGATGGACTAGGAGCTGTTGGATTGGCAACAGGGGATGCTGGGTAAATTTGGGAACACATCATGTGGTAGACCCTGTGATATTCAGGGTAAAGCGTCTTTGGCAACTGTTTAAAGATGAGACCTGGGTCATCAGTGCGCTTTCGGAATGCATGCAACACAGAGACCCTATGGTTCAGGGCACACAGCACTGCGTCCGCTGCGCTAAGCCCCGCCCCCACTACCAGCACAGGGTCAGAGGAAGAGCCCAGTTTGGCATGACAGCTGACAGCCACCCCAAGGTCATGCACACTGTGAAACACATAAGGGAGATCCTCCCCCTCTACTCCCAATCGAGCTGGAGAGTCAGATGCCCCTGTTGCTAAGACAACATTCTCTGCAAATAAGCTAAAAGGGACATGAGTTTCACCTTGGAACTGTTGGTACCCCCTGACCTCCCAGAGTCCCTGTGAAAGCCCTTGGGACACCCCAGTGGACTCTTTCATTCCTTCTTTGCCTCTTTTATCTTCATCTTCCTCCCCAATCTCTCCCCTTCTAATGCTATTCTCCATTCCAGTTTGTAACTCATTACTAAACCCATTTACCAATCCATTCTGACCGTTCTCTGTGCTGTTCTTATTGCAATAATCAAACCCATTTTTCACACCATTCAATTGACCATTTACAGCGTCCTTTTCATTCCCAATACTGTTTTCCTGACTGCGGTGAAGTTTTTGAACAGAGGTGACATAGGTATTGTCCACAAAGTTCTTCTGGAGACCCATGATCTTGACATAATTTTTGTAGTAGGAGGAGATCTCATCTGGAGTGGCTCGATCATTGGACACCACCCTGTGAGAAAATCACACAGATATACAAAGGAACCCATCAATCTCAGAACCTACTAAAACATTTACAAATTATTTACCAAATTAGACCATATTTCTGTTTGATAAGACCCGTAATATCGATATTCTTGAGAAATACTTATGCAGAGATGTCTAATCCTGCTCCTGGAGGCCCACCTTCCTGCAGAGCTTAGCTTCAACCTGTTCCAACACACCTGCCTGGAAATTTCTAGTAATAGAAAGACCTTGACAAGCTGGTTCAGATGTGTTTAATTAGGGTTGTAACTAAACTTTGCCGTAAGGTGGTTCTCCTGGAGTTAGACTTGACATCCCTGTACTAATGGAAGCTGCCTTAATCATGTATGCAGTTCTCCTCCATAGTGCATACTTCCGTTTGCCCGGAGTCAAATCTCTGTAGTTGACTCCTGGTAACTCCATCCATATACCAAGACTAATGGTCAGCATCGAACCTTCCATTGCCTAGGAGACCAGAAGGACAAAGTTTGTCAATGAAGGACATAGACAACAATATCTATCCAGGTTTTCTTCACATTATGTAAGTTGTATTGGATTACTAGCATGGCAAAACTCAGAAAATTCTCAAAGCTAACCTAACAGTTAGGGAAGGTATTTTTTCAATTCATATTTTTTTTCAGCTCAGGAAGATGTAAGTGAAAAGTATAAACCCTACTATTACAAAAGGATAACTCACGTGCCATGCACCGCCAGGTGTAGCTTTGCCCAAGACCAGATGAGGAATGTGATGTTTCTTTTCCAGCCTCCACTGCAGTACAGAGGGGAACTCAAAGCCCAAATCTGCATTTGGATGGAGGAGTGTGTCTAAGAGCACTGCCACAGGGTTTCCTGAACGCCCCTCTAAACCCTCGCAAAGATACTCCAAATCCTACAAGAAGACACACCGGGCAATAGGTTTATTGCACAGTTGACTGTAACATTTTTGATTGTTTACATTGTTCACAATTTTCTAAGTTAAACTCCACAACCTGTTTCCATTTTTTTACCTGTTCAGTGATGGGAAGATGCTTGGCTTCCTGTAGTTTACGAAAGAGGATGGGGCTTGGGTGCACAGCCATGGGATCTAAATAAGGAGTATATCCATTCAGAAGGTATGACAAGCATATGCCGGAAGGGCCATTACCTGTGAAGAGGAGACGGGAGAGAAGGTAACTATGGAATCTTATATTTTTGTGCATCTTTTTAAATATTTATTTTCATCCATACTAACTAAGAGCCATCACTATCGGTTGATGCTGTAAACACCCGTCTTTCATTATTGATGGATCTGATAATGTTTGCTCCTTGATGACTCACCAATGATGACTACAGGCACAGTTCGAGTACAGTCCCTCGGCACGGAACTTTCTTCCAGCAGAGGCATAGTGGTAGCCAGAATTAGAGCTGGCACTGATAAACACACACAAAAAAAACATATGTCTATCAATATCAAATGAATCCTGGCTGCAACATCTTAGCATGTTACAGTAATGCCATATATGTGGATATTTGCTTAAACAGCCTTTGTATAGAAACCATTCCACTTTAAAATATTATCTTGTGATGTTGTGATGTTTGCATATTATTACTCGCACTGAATATTTGAAATTGATTAATGCACCACAAATACATGGTAACTAACTTGTGATAGCCTGTAAATTCTATTCTAAATCTTTTATCCTGTCTATTGTTGTTTTTGTTTTAAGCTTTAGAATGATTGCTGATCTAATTTTAAAGTGTACACAAGTCTAGTTTGATGTGTTGCATATTTACTTGGATATGCAAGCTATTTATTTTCCACATGAGAGCTTAAAATGTATGAAAGTTGTTTAACCATAGAACCAAATTTACAGCAATGTCTCCCCTCTTGTCATATCTTATATATGCAAAAGGTTCTAATAACAAAAATGTCACCAACACGCAAAGATGACCTTGCTCAAACACTCTACACTGCTGAGCTAATGCTAGCATTAGCACTGCCACTGCTTCCTGACAAAAGCAAATCATAATCAGTTTTACGGAGTGAGGTAGTGTTATCTGAACACACTCATTGTCTCGACCTGACGGGTGTAAATCCCCCCTGATTACACCTCAGTTTGGCATGTAATCCATGCTGCCCACGTTTATGTTTTTCAAAAAAGTGGGCTTGGCATGCTGACAGTCGGCACATCGCAGCCACCCGTCACAACCTGTTTTTCTTTGACCCTGGTTGTTTACTCTTTTCAGAGAGAGTGCGTGGGATTCCAGGCATAACCGGGTGTGAGAATGGCGGGACGGGTGTGTAAGGGGCGGAGGGAAGCATATTTGGCAGGGTTTGGAACTGGCATTTCCACCCCACTGCCCCATTTAACAGTCTCCTGACCACATTCACAAGGGGTACTCACATGGGGTGACCAGCCCCTTGTTTTTTCACACTCATTTGTCTCTGTTTTCAAAAAAGATTCAATCCTCATAACATGTATTGCACTGCTCTCTCTAGAATCATTGATTCTGACAGGTCAATCAAAGAATTCAGATGTCAAATATTTCTGAATAATGAGTGCTGTCCAGGGAAAAACACCATATTGACTGCTCATCCAGAAAACCAAATGTTTACTACAGCTGTGCTCATGTTCTGATCTTTTGGAGTTTATATATATATATATTTATTTTATTATTATTATTTTTTTTTTTTAAGTTATAAATCCCTTAGCCTATATATTTTAAAAAGTCAGTGCCAAGCCAATACCAATGTTTTGTGAACAAACAGTTATGTTTTCATTGACATTCAACATTCGAATCTCCATATTCAAGATGTTTAAATTCTTAAGACTTGGTATCATATGATGGGAAACCAAAACATCAGACATGGCAGAACTCACTATACTTAATAAGTATCTTATAACTGAAAGTACATTAAAAGTGTGAAGAAAGTTGTACAGTGTCATGTCTGTGTGTGCCATCTAGACAGGCTATCAGTGAGTTTAAAGCTTAGACTGAAATCTGGATTGTGTGCGAGTATTGTATACATGCACGCACGTGTCTGTGAAAGCACGTGTGTATGCTGTTGTGTATAAGTTTATATGCACCTAAAAGAATGCACACTGGAAAGACTGGCAAATTATGCAATAAAACAATTTCATTTACAACACTCATTTCGGATATTAACTAATAGCCTAGAGGGAGGGACAATGTTTACATGTTACTTTTTCTGAATAAGTAGGCTACATTATAAATAACGTTCCTGTTAAAAAAGTAAAGCTTCTGTTTTTGTCTTCATGACCTATCTATCTAGTAGCCTACCAAACACCCTTCCTTTAGAGCACGTAACGACAGAGGAATGGGAGTTGTTTTAATCTTTCGTTGTAGAAAAACTCAATTTCAGCTAGAGATAAAATAAAACACTGACTGTAACTAAGCAGCGGGTCTACGACTAAAATGCGTGTCAAAACATCAGAAGCGAATATGATGTTTGATGTTTTTCTGCATAATTTAGGTCACATTTCAGATCGCAGACTAGCCTACTGTTCGGAATGGTAATAAAGACGTTTCTATAGTGATTTTCTTACCTCTAAGCGAACAATCTTCAGAATCTTTGTTTTTTTGGATTCGCGTATCTCTAGAAGGCTCGGGATGCTGCACGCGGTATAAATAGTCTGTATCCCTAGTGGGAGGTTCCCAGCCGAGTCACCGGATGACATGGACGAATGATTTTCTAAAGATGCTGCTGCTGCTGCTGCTGTTTTCTTGGAAAAGCGCCTGATCACTAAGATGATGATAGTGAACAATATTTAAAAAAGACATAGCACGTCGCTGAAGTCCGTTACTCCAGAGTAGCAGCACGGAAAAGCTGCCAGGCGTCAGTCTCCATCAGCATCATTCATCTGCTCCTCGCCGCACCGGCAGGCATGTAGAGCGAGCCCAGATACGCGGAGTCTGCCTCACGCACATGGCATCAGTGAATTAAGGAGGCTACTTTTCCCCGTTAAACGGGAGGAATCTCAATCGATCATTACTCGATGCGCGCGTCATGTTTGCAAAAACGTAACATTGCCCATGTTTAAAAGAAAAAAAGTGTTTCTTTAGCAAAAATGCCAATTATATATTTTTCCTTTTATTCAATATCCTTTTTGCGTTTTTATCTCAGTAAATGTGTGAGTATTGGTGGGTTTTTAATAATAAAACGACATTATTTTAATAAAAGGATAGAATGTATCAACATCCGTCATTGCGTGGTTTAGTGTCCTCGTTAGAGCACTTGTTAGATTGGGTCGAACATTCAATCGTCATGACTCTCATAACAAAGCTGGTTATTAATTTAGGTCAGCTAGGAAATGTGCGTTACTGCTTCGATGAAACTATCTCGGTGAACAGGACAGTCCGGATCGTCAGAGGCGACCACTGCAGAACACGTCACTGGTGCTGACACACTGATGGCAACATGTTGGCCTAAAGCAGTGCTTCTCAATTATTTTCTGTTACGCCCCCCCCAGGAAGAAGTAAACATTTCGCGCCCCCCAACTCTCCGGCGCGACTGTAAATAGTATAATTTGTCTATAAAATTGTTATAAGTACACCTCTGCATAACATTGTATCCTTATTAACATTAAAGAAAACAAAAAAGAAAAAAGAAAGAAATATAGATCAACTTAAAACAAAGAATAACTTTATTAACATTGTTTTTTAGTCTGTAACAAAGAAAGGCTTAAAGTGCATCAATTTGCCAGAAATTAAAATATATAATCAATAAATAAATTTAAAAAAATCAAATTGATCAGCAACATTAACTCTCAAACACTTTGAAGGTTTACTGAAGTAGCATTCACAAAGCGAGACGATTGTTGGCAATATTCGGCACGTTTTCGCTGAAAAAACTCAAGTGGCTTATCAGCGTGATTGGGGTGTAATGTCTTTAAGTGACGCCTTAATTTATTTGGCTTCATGCTGTCCGCTGCCAATATTTTTAGACACAGTAAACATACTGGTCTTTCTTCGTCTCCCACCGTAGTCACGGTGAAGCCAAGCGCAACATACGCTTCGTCATATTTCCTCGTCTTAGCTTTCGGGAGACTTACGTTTGTCTCGTTATCTCCGTCTCTCTCCGCCTTACTTTTCATCCCTGTTAAATATTTTTCCATGTTGTTTGTTATCTACACTTCATATCTCCTGCTCTGTACTCTTGTTCGGTGCAAAAAATAACCACTTCCTGAAAAAGCATGTACAGCATCGGGGTCTCGCGCGCCCCCCCTGGCATCGCTCCGAGCCCCCCTAGGGGGTCCCGCCCCACTATTTGAGAAGCACTGGCCTAAAGTAAAAAAATAAATAAAAAATGTTGGCCTAAAGTGTTTCCTAAACTAATTTACATTAGCCTATGATGTTATACCTCACCTCGCAGCCCTAATCAGTAGGGCTTAACCCTTTCGGGAACACCAACTAAAACGGTGTTCCTCATTATACTCATATTAGACTGCTTATAATATCATGAGTCAATAGTATGACAGAACATTATGGTGAAAAACAGACTCAAAGTATATTCTCACTAAGCGTAGGCTATTCTTCTACGAGTGTCATGGACTGTAAAAATGACATGACTTATTTTGTTGTCTTTTTTTATAAAGGGAACTAGGAAAAATATTTTAGTCATCTGTTAGTTATTTTCATTTATTAGTCCGCTTATTTCCGTATGTTTTAACAGACAGGACATAGCCTTTCATTGATATAGGCAACTATTTTGTTTTTTTATTAATATTTGTAATTAATTTATATATAGGCCTATATTTATTTATAGTAGCCTAGCCTATATTGCATAACTTACATGCACTGTTATTGATACAGTTTCCACACAGTTCACCGCAATATATTAGAAAAATACTCTGTAAATATATGAGTAGCATACAAGTAAAATAATCGGTTGATGGACATGCACTTGTTAATGCTGATGCTGAGGAATTACATGTTGCAACATCTGTTACTACCTCCAACTGTATCACTGAGAAACGTCCTGCTGGAGTCGTCCTTGCGATGGAGGTTCGGGATAGTTCTTCCAATGTTTCATCATCGGACACGCGCTCGCATTGATATGGTAAAATCGACGTCGTTACTGTGTTTAGTTTACGGTGTAGAAAGCCTCAGGACACGCAGCGCTGACGTTGGCAATGGGAGTTTTTGTTTTCGATGCATGCTGAGGTACACGGTAGCTAAAGTTAACTAATCACAACAGACTGAGCTGTCTGGTCAATCAAAGCAGAGTAGCTCGTGGAAAGGAGGGATTTAGAGAGATTCATCTGACGAGTCGTTTGAGAATCATTGAAAATCTAATGATGTGCAAATGTAGCCTATATTATGAGAAAATTAACAGTTTATTGACCTTTTGGCCTTTTTCGGCAGCATTTGATCCAGTAATACTAACATGTTCTCTTCTATTCTATAGAATTTAAAATATAGGCCTATATATAGGCCTATATATAAATAATATATAGCCTAGCTAGGCTTTATATATATATTCTTTTACATGTGCATGCGTTGAACTGAGAGAGGTCATAGCACTATTGTTGTCCTACTGTTAGTTTGACTGCTTCTATTGTTCTCATTTGTAAGTCGCTTTGGATAAAACAAACGTCTGCTAAATGAATAAATGTAAACCTGTTGAGACTCCAAAACAACATTAGGAAACTTTAAAATAGCATAATAGGGGCCCTTTAACATGCATTTTCGTTCTCCACTGTTTACCTTCACTTGAAACATAACTGACTTCATGTGAATACCAAGACCTGGTTTTTGACATTATTTTGTGTGTATTTGACTGTTTAAGTGCAATAAGCAGCGAAAAAGAACTCAATTTAGTACTGAGGCATGCAAGCACTTTGGGTGAGCACAACATCTACGGAATGAGTAAAATTGTGCGCAATCCCACATCGAAATTCAAGCCCTGCAACACCAACAACATTCATCAATATTAATGAAACGAGTAAGTGAGGGGAGGCGGGTTTGTGTGACAACACAAATCTCGCTTTTGGAGAGATGAAAGAGAGCGAGAAAGCGCAGGCGTGTAATGTGTATATGCGGAAAATTAGTATTGGAAGCGTTTCAGATATTGCAGTATTGAAGAATCTATATTTTTGACAACATTGCACTTAGTTTATTATTTCTGATGCCTTTTTGTTTTAAACTATAATATATAGAATTCAACCAACCAAATTTGGCGGGTTGGCTGGTGTTAATGTCATGCCATGAGAGCATATTGTTTTAGTAATGCTTAGTAATAGTAATAAATAGGCTATATATAATATTTTATTTCAGTTAACATTAACTCGTTAAATAAGTATAGAGAAAATGTTTTTTTTTATGGTTTTAGCTTTAATCAACTATAAAAACCCTGCCTGGAACCTGTATACTGCATGATGTACTAAACATCAATCTGTATAGAAGAACATGACCTTCTCACACTTTTCAATCAACTTCAAACATGCAATCAGCTTTTACATGGTCTACACTTATACACTTTCACTTAAAAAAAGTAGCTGTTGACTGTAATTGAGCAACTGGTACCTAGATGTTGATTTGTGATTGATTGTGTAGTCATCAAGCCGATCCCATGCAGTGCCACAATAGTCTCAGACAATAAACACTAATTATGTTTAGACTGTTGTGGCACTGCATGGGATCTGCCAGAGTGATAGTGTTATACTGATGACTAACTGAACTCAAGGGACATTTTGCTGTTGCCTCAGGTATGTAAATTTGACTGTAGACATCCAGCGAATAGGTTGTGTATATCCTTATAAAAAATATATAGGCCTATTATTGTACAGCTTCCATATCACAAAAAAAGAGTAGTTCTTCTGCACTATGTAAAATAACAGCTATAGTTGCCTTTTCAATTATGCATTGTTTTCTTACATGTTTGTGAATGTATTTGTGAATTGAACTTATAAATTATACGTCTAAGGTGGTAGACATATATTGTACATGGACAGGTAGACTAGACAACACGTTCTTAAAAAGATTTTTGTTTTAATAGTGGGTTCGCATGTGTTATGTCATTCTGATACCGCACCAGAAATAGCATTTAACAAGCTAATTTAGCTTAAGTTTGATATGAGTCACAAATGAATAAAATGCATTCAGTCTATACATTTTGACAGACATTCAAATTTAAACAAAGTGACTATATTTTCATCCCTTTTGAATGATAAGTTATCACTTTGATGATCTCTTGCCTGGACGCACTGTCCCTTCTGCCCAGTCCGTGCGCGCGAGCGAGCACACAGTCCACATACCGCTCCCAAAAGACCTGCGCCAGCTCCATGAACATGCCTTGATGTTTGGGTTGATTAAACTCGCTCAAGTATGTCATGAAGTCCCAGAGACCAGAAACCGTATCGGCAACGGGTAATTTACGCGCTTGTATTACCGCTAGTGACGACGTGTCCCAGCATTCACGGTTTATCTCGCCCAGGTGACCGGGAGTCTTGCCGCCTCCTGCCCTCTCGGTATTCAGCATCTCGAGATTGGGTATGGAGACCGATGATGCTGCGGTGGCGAGCATCAGCAGACACACTGACAGAAGGCGCCACCACTGGCCGTCAAGGAATCCAATTAATCGTTCCATTGGAACCTATGGAATCAACAGTGAACTTTTAGGACTTGAAAACTGTTGCGGTTTATGCCGCGTAAAACAAAACCTCTTGGAAAAGCAACACAAGTCCTATTTTTCCGACCACAGCAAGTGAAATAGCTGCATGTAAAACATTACTCAAGATAATTTACTTACACTGTTGAGTCGTTTCTTTTCTGCGATTGTTCTACACATGGGCGTCAGTTTGGTTTGAAATGTGCTGGGGACAGAGACGCATTCGGAAGTGCATTTTCAGAAGTGCTGGGTACAATGACGCATTCATTTTTTTTCTCTTTAGCGCAGGTCATGTTTTGAAAGACGACGTCATGTAGCTTACTAATGTAAGCTCTGCAAGCTACTATGCAGTGGTGGCGTTTCACAAAAACCTAGAGTAGCCTATGGCATTCCGTCTGGCAGAGGCGCCGCAATAGGGCAGACAATTGGCTGGGGCCACGCATTTTAAGGGGGCCCCAGAGGGTTGATCATTTAAACAATCAGAAATATTAATATAAAGATGCAGCAACATCAGTGGGGCCCCTCGCTACGCTCGTTATGCTTTTACCTTTTTCAAACTGGTGCAGCGCTTACTCGCGGTTAAGGCAAAAATGCATGATTTGATTTGTTAAACATGAAAATGACTTATCCATCTGGCATGGCAGCTCGCTCTAACTTTAACCTAGATAAATGTTCGCTATTAAATGGATATTAGGTGCATATTCAAAGTGTGTGTGCGGAGACGTGGAGCGCGCACTGCGGCAGGCGTCGGCGCGAACACTTGCATTTTCCTATCAACAGTGGAAACAACATTAAATACTCGATCTTTTCTGGTCATACAGAAAGGAATAATGCATCTGTCGCAAGTAGCCTACTTTTATTTGGGTAAACTTACAATAACAAGAAAACGTTGTGCTTTTGTTAAATAAAATAAAACAAACAGGGCGCGCTATAATTATCTCCATGGCGTGAACTGGAGCGCGTCTCAATAATGAACTGAAATACAGTGTATAGCCTCAAAAACATTATGAATATTTTTATATAAAGCTCGAAATGTTCACTTTTAAACGAAAAAATTTGAATCGAAAGCAAATACCGGCTGATTAGGCTGTAATCCATATGAAAGGTGCATTTCTCTCTAAAGGCGCATCCACTTTACGGAGATATGTTTGGAGCCGACACTGATTTAGAAATATATATTTTTATTAATAAACAATAAAAATGCCTCATTATTTTTTCAGACATGTTATCATTGGTCTGCTTTTGCCCATGCTTTGCGGCAAGATTTATGCATGTGGAATAGGAATAGGCTATATTCCTCCATGCACTCAGTATTTAAGCAGAAATTAATATAAACGTGAGAAAAAAATAAAACGAGCTCCACAGAACATAAAATATTTTATTTTATTTTTCGTGTTCGCATTTATGAGGAAAAAACGATGTTACGGACGTGACAGTTCTCGGTTACGGACGCGACCGCTCTGAAATCGTCAAACGTCTGCTTTAAAACATTCACAGACCTCAAATCAGAAAGCACAAAGCCTTTCTTTAAAGTGAATTTCGTTTTGTATTAATTGTATCTTAATTTTAATCAATGTTTCATCAACCAATTGGCTGGATTTAATAAATAATAAGTAAAGCAGATAATAGATATCTATCACGACGACACGGAGGCGCCGGCGCGTGAAGTGGAGCTCGTCTCATAAATGAACCGAAACTCAGCACAGCCTATGCCTCACAGACCTGAGAAATATATATATTATCTACAGAACGCTTTAAATCATACTTTTAAACAGAAGAACCATTCAAAACGAAAGAAAATTATGTAATCCGTATGAAATGTGCATTTCTCTCCGGCGCGTTCACTAGCATCGTCAACTTCATCTTTGCAGCGAGACAGAAAACACTTGTTTATTAGGCTAATAAATGTCTCCTTGCTATATTTGACATATTCAGATTACTTTTGCCAGTTCTTTGTGACAGCTTTTAGGTGATTTATTGGCAGCGCCACCCTTATGTTACATGAACGGGTCACCACTGCATCATTTTTTTTTTTTTTTTTTTTATCCCCCAAAAAATCGTGATACGAACTGAATCGTGGGTCAAACATTGTGATACGAATCGAATCGTGGCTTTGGTGTATCGTTACAGCCCTACTAGCAACCCTAAAAAGTGGTGGGTACAAAATGACTCATGACGAAATCTGGTGGGTACGCGTCCCCACCGTCCCCCCCGAAATCGACGCCTATGGTTCTACAGACACGTCAGCTGTCATACCATTGAGGCGAATAATTGGCTTGGACAGAGTGTTTAACGACTTCTGAAGACCTATAAAGCTCTGCGCGCCCACGTTTCCAAACGTCATTCTGTTGACCAGAGCCCATTCCACGTACACTAAAAACCTCTTGACGTGAAGAACATAATTAAATTACAATCAAAGACTTAGAGCTCATGATTAACCTACTATTCTTTTTTCTTTTCTTTTTTTGTAGGGTGAATAAAGTGGGCCTCTTTTTGTTAAACGTGTAAAGATACCTATATGTTTTTCCTTTTTTTATTAGACTGCTTTTGTTAACTTTAAGGTCTATATATCAATTATATGAATACAGTTTATATAATGTGTTATTTGCAAGGTAGGCTATATACAATTAAACATTTTAATGAGCATGCACTCCAGACACATTTAAATTGGGTCATCCCTGATTTATCAAAAATGATCCTGTATCTTAATTAAAACACATGATTTATGAATATGTTTTCAAACACATTTCCAAAGCACATTGGCTATGAGTAAAAATCATCAGTTCACTCAATGCATGTGTAAAATTTAAAACAACATGTTGTGTTGACATTAAATTTGATAAAATCTGCATATCAAAATAGTCTTCAGACTATTACATAAATAGGCCAACAAAAATTGAATAAAAGGAACATTTAAATTGCCAACCATATTGCAACCATATTTTCTCTCTGTTTTTCTAAACACTTTAAATTTACTTAAATTGTGTAAATACTAACCAAACCATTATATTCTTCATCTACATCTTGCTCATCTTATCTTTTCTTCACTCCTCAGATTGAACTTATTCAATTATATTTAACTTATAACTTATATTTTCTGCTCTTTCTTTCCTTTCTTCCATCTCTGACTTGAATAATGGCACACTCAATTCTGTTTTCTAAAAAGTATATGTCAAAATAGCAGTGAAGGTCAATTTATTTAATACATTTGAGTATAATGAAGATTAAAGGTCGCCCACTTCACCTGAATCCCCCTTGCCCAGTTTATCTTACACATTTAACCAAAGTGGGCCAACAATATTGAAACACCTTTTTAAAAAAGCGTTGTAGTTTTAATAATAATAGCCTAATATTATCTCTCAAAGGGGACTTGCTCATAATTACCTGCCTCATGCCAGTTTTGTTGTCTGACACAGCGCATTACAGGTTTTCTGGTGTCTTGTGAAATAAATAATCAAGTAGCCTATTTTTTAAACAAATTATAAGAAAAGCTGAGCGGGGAAACTTATTTAGTTGCCAATACCAACACGAGAAAAAATTGCTCCAAAATTCAGAAATCTTTGTAAGATATCGCTGAACATTTATAAGCAAAAGTAGTAGCCTACATTTCTTGTGTGTTAATTTTTCATATCTGTTTGTGTTAATATCAAATTTGTCTAAATTTAAATAATTTTAAACTTATATCTGTTATTTAACAGTTGAGATTTAACAGTTTTTTAACTTAACCAGCAGAAGACACTAGCCGGGGCTAAATCCCAGTTGCGCAGGTGGGGCATGTTGTCACACGGCGTTACAAAGTACCCTTATTAGAACAATGCTAATATATTATACTTTTATGAAAAACCATGAGAAAATGCTGAATAAAAACTGAGAATCAATGTTATTATGTTTTGTATGTTGTATGGCTGTTTCCGGTGTGTTTGTTGTAAAATAATTTATTTTTAATTTGTATTATTATTTAAAAGAAAAAAAGTAATAATTGTATTTTATTGAGAAAATATTTTAGTTTGTACTATGTAAATAAATATTATTGTGACAGTTGCTCTTTTGTTTGTAACTACGGTTAACGGAATAAAATGCAAAGAATAAAATTTTGAATTAATTTATTTTTTACTTTTTAGTTTAGTTCTGACTGGAAGAGGCGGAAACATGGCAAGCACTTGCAGCCAATCACGGCACACATCGCCATGTTTCCGGAAGCACACACGTGTTTGGTCCTTTACTTCAGCAATGCAGAATCTGGAACGTTGTAACTAAAAACAGATAGATTGTGTGCCAGTTCAGGACAATATCTGACTTGAGGAGTTGTTTCGGGATGGTCTGGATAAGCAGAGCTTGCCTCCGCAAGGTTAGTAACGTTGCCAAATTATAGAATGACATTTAGGAAGTCATAGGTGGCCCGATCGGGTCGACCTTCCCATGCTCTTCTGTATCATTAACAGGTCGTGTAACAAATTACTATGATTATAACTGTAACAAACGTGATGCTACACACTTAACATGTTTAGCATATTGTCATCTTGTGGTGAAATGAGTAGAAATCGAGCTGGCAAAAGCTGTTCCAATTAACATATCCATAAATCTGATGTAAGAATTCCTTATTTTGTTAGTGGGCTAGGCAGCCTATAGGACTATTTTCATAAATTAATGCGTTTTATCTTTTGGCTAAAATCACTATGGGGTTAAGGCTAGCAGACGTGAATAAGTAGCCTGTCGGTCATTTTCCTGATGTGAACTGTTGTAATCTTGACGTTTGTCTATCCCCGAGGCCCAGACCAGACACACTTTAATTAATGAAATTGAGTATGCTGCAAAGTGCGACGTGCGTAATCTGTCGACGAGGCGTTTGTGGTCTCCTTGCGTCTCTCCTCCCTCGACTATCGAGGATTGAGGTACCTAAGCAAAACGTATTGCCTGCTCATTTCAAAGGGACATCATAAGGGCTCTGTTCTTACGCTGTTGAAGTTTCATTTAGGTTGGGTTTATGAGAAAACATCAACAGCATAAAACACGTATGTGAAATGTATGATTTATCTGAACCACAAACGCAAAACGTGACTTTAAATGGTTATTCACCCAAATATGATATTTCTGTCATTAATTACTGACCCTCATGTCATTCCAAACCTGTAAGACCTTTGTTCATATTTGGAACACAACTAAAGATATTTTTGATTGTACTGTCAACACCAGAGAAATAAATATCTTTATGCTTGAAAATTTCCATGCGTTCAAAAGTGAAATACAAACAGTTTCATGAACTTAACTAATTCTGCATCTCTTTTATTTCAGTATGGTAACTTTGTGGATAATATACGGCTGTATGTGAGGGGTGGAAGCGGAGGAATGGGTTTGCCCCGTCTAGGGGGAAATGGGGGAAACGGTGGAGATGTGTGTGTGGTGGCCCAGAAAGGCACTACATTGAAGCAAATTAAGGACAAACACCCTAACAAACGATTCATTGCAGGTGTTGGTTCAAACAGCTGGTGAGTCCTTCTTAGAAAGAATATAAGGGTGGGCGAAATTGTCAGTAATACTTCTGGAAAGGCAATAGTAGGAATTTCTTTTAATCCACAATAAGATATTTTAAGTGATACATATATATCAGTGGTTCCCAAACCTGCACCTTTTCTTTGTCTCCCTAATCAAACACACCTGATTCAACTCATCAGCTCATTAACCCATGTGATATTGAGCTGATGAGTTGAATCAGGTGTGTTTGATTAGGGAGACAAAGAAAACGTGCAGTGTTGGGGTTGCGTCAGGACAGGTTTGGGAACCACTGATAAATATATATATACTGTCTATACACATAATCTGTCATGTCACTGGGCCCTATTTTCGCACTAACATATTGTGTGATCTCTCCTATTGATTGATTGTGTCGGAGTGAGAAATCTAAAACATGCATTTTAGGTGTTATTCTTTTGTCTGGTGAATCTGATGTAAGGAGGCCTATGTTGTTCTGATATTGTGAAGGCTTACTAGCTCCATGCAGAGGATGCATTCACAATATTTTAAATAGTTGCTATCACAAAGTCTATTGAATTTTCAAGATATTTAGCAGAATGTCCAAGCTTGTTTTTCCATATAACGAAACTGCGAACCCAAATGTCAAGCTCCATAAAGTCCATTAAAGTAGTGCAAAAATCTTTGCGAGTCTTTAACAGTTTTGTGAGGAACACTTTGTCGTTATTCATTAAATATTCTTGCGTTCCACCTGTTCAGATTATGATAAATGCAAGACTTTTTTCATTGTTTGCATGCACCCAGAAAATCAGCACATGATTGAACATACCAGGAGAAGATGATTCTGTGGACAATTTCTTTGATTTGCATGTGTATCATGTCATATTTAAATGAGCAGAAGTATGTTTCATTTAAGATAATGTGCACAAGTCTGTAAATAAACACTTAGCTTTTTGTGAGAAGCAGTCCAAATATGTTTATTGACTTAAAACCTGATTTTGAGAGCTGTTGAATCTGATTTGTATTGTGCTGATTTTGTAGTATAGAGAGTAGAGACTTAATAAAGTATTGTGTGGTGCGTTTGTCAGTATTCATGCTCTGAGAGGGGCGAAAGGAGAGGACACCCACGTATTCACACCTACTGGGATCAGTGTCACAACGGATGGGGGGAGAATTCTAGGTAATTCCATTTACACCTCTCTATAACATCTTGATCATCCAATGGTTTCCTTTCACATTCCTCATATTACTTCACTTCTTTGTTTGATGTTTTTCTACACATTTTCTCTCACATTTGAACTTTTATATCAAATGCCAATTGGTGTTGTTAGTTCCTTTTCACTGTGTACTCTTTGTGTCATTGAACATTTTATTCTTTTCACTTTAGGGGAGTTGAACTGTGAAGGAGACAGACTTTTGGTGGCTAGAGGTGGTCATGGTGGCTCTCTTCACTCTGGGTTCTTACCCAGTAAAGGTCAAACCAGACAGATTCGGCTGGACCTTAAACTCATTGCAGATCTTGGACTTGTAGGGTGAGAGAATCTCTACACAGAATGTGGACTGGGGTGGGAAGTAGTGCTGTCAAAAGTAAAGCACATAAAGAGCTAAACATGTATAAAATATACCGTAATGCATAATTTAACTAAACTTGGTATGTAAAAACTTTGATTGTGAATTTTTGTCATAAAAAAAACTGCTATACGTCATTCTCTGTGACCCTCCTTGTGTTATTGTTTTTCTGTGTATTTCACTCACACACACACATCAAACATTTTTTTACAGGTTTGATAGGCTTGTATTATTTTTGACAGGTTTCCCAATGCAGGCAAATCCTCCTTGCTGACTGCCTTGTCTCATGCTAAACCAAAGATTGCCAGCTATCCCTGTGAGTACTGAAAATCAGTAACAAATTAGTTAAACCAACGTAGTGAAAAGTTGAAATATCTATCTATCCTCAGCAAAAAAAGAAATGTCCCTTTTTCAGGATACTGTATTCATAAAATCACTCTATGAAATAAATGTTTTTCTCCAAAACACATTGGCCACAATTATTGGCACCCCTAGAATTTTAAATTTTAAATAGTAAAATATCTCTGAAGTAGACTGTGTATTCTCATTAATATTTACCCTTTTTTAGCACACCAGGGTGACTAGGAACATGAAATTGTCTAGCTATGACTTCTTGTTTCACAGGAGTTTAAATATGAGGAAACACAAAGGCCAAATTAACAATGCAGATTTTTTACAGCCAATTTTGATCATATATACCAGGGGTGGCATTAATTCTAACCACGACTGTATATTGCTTTTTTTTTTACAATTCTTCCCCCTTTCCCTCCTCCCTCAGTTACAACTTTAAGACCTGAAATTGGAAAGATCATGTATGATGACCACAAGCAGGTAGGATGACATACTCCTCAAAATGTGCTGAACTCATAACATTCACTCATCTCTGCAAGATGCTATCATGTCATTACTTAAGGTAGTTACAACAGTGGCATGCCCGTTCAGAAGACCACATTGTGTGAGGAGTCTTTGTTTTTAATGTAAGGATATAACTAAATTAGATTTATTCTGCACACTGATTGGCAAGCTTGGTTTTGACCTTCTCCCATAAAGAGAATTAAACCAAAAGTACAATATACAGTTAAACCACGATTTAAACCAAAAATTACAATATAGGTACATTTTTCATAAACAGATATTTAGCTATATTATATGTTGTGTCTTATAATACACACTTCTTCAGACTGATGTCAGAATGAGTTACAGAATATTTTTTTCTCTGAAGGTTTCAGTGGCAGACTTACCAGGACTCATCGAAGGTGCTCACGTGAATAAAGGCATGGGACACAAGTTTCTCAAGCATGTGGAAAGAACCAAGCAGCTCATGTTTGTGGTACTGTGTTCAGTCTGTTATGTTGTGAACTTAATGTTAAGTACTGGGAGAGTTGTAGTAATCTCATGTTCTGATGTTTCAGGTCGATGTCTGTGGGTTTCAGCTAGCTAGTAACACCCCGTTTAGGTCTGCATTTGAAACTGTACTGCTTTTAACCAAGGTAAATGTATACACTACCGTTCCTAAGTTTGGGGGTTTAAGATTATAAAAATGTTTAAAAAAAAATAAAAAAAAATAATATTTAATTTTTTACATTTAAATTTTTTTTTTATTACTTTTATCTGGCAAGAATGCATTGAATTGATCAAAAGCAATAAAGACATTTATAATATTACAAAAGATTGCTATTAAATTAAAGAATTGTCATGCTTTTCATGAAAGAATCCTATATAAATAGGCAGCACATCTGTTTAACACCTAAAATAATATTCTTGAGTGCCAAATAAGCAAATAATAGCTGCTGAAAATGTAGCTTTCATATTACAGAAATTAATTACATTATCAAATATATTAAAATAGAAAAGTTATTTTAAATTGTAATTTGAAAATATTACCGTTTTACTGTTTTTTCCCCCCAGTAATTAAAAATAAATAAAATAAATGTAGCCTTAGTGAGCATAAGAGTTATCTTTAAAAAACTATTACCAACCCCAAACCTTTAAAAAGTAGTACACACACACACACACCATGTCAACACATGTGAACTAATTAAAACACTACTGCCTTTCTTAACGAAATGCTTCTGTATACAAGATTTTGCTTCATAATTTGTTCTTGATTTTTTTTTTTTTTTTTTGATCAGGAGCTGGAGTTGTATAAGGAGGAACTGTTAGACAAGCCAGCCATCCTGGTCATAAATAAGATGGACCTCCCTGAGGCTCAGGGCCAGCTCAGAGAGCTGGAAGCTCACTTGGAGAACCAGGAAGGTAGGGATTATTGGAAGCAAACAAGCTATTTAGGGATTATTATATAGGTAATATCATGAATATTAGTCACAGATATGTATATTAGTTTAGACTTCGCCTTTTTGTGTGTGTTATTTTGGGTATATAGCGGGTGCGTCAGAAATGTTATATCATGACAGATGCTTTTATCAATAAAGTGGTTGCATTATTTATCATGCAATTGTTATCAATTGTTCAATGACCATTCCCACAAGTATGTACTGCAATTTTTCCCTAAAGATGGTGATTTGTACTTGACCATTTTGGCAGTCTCAAGTTTCTACTAGAGTGTGGATCGGGCCGAATTATTCTGTCCGAGCCCGGCCTGCGTCCGACAGAGCAGTAACCGAACCCGACCTGAGCCCGACAGGCATAAAGATATTTATGTCCGAGCCCGACCCGAGACCGGCAGTTAAAATCCCATTTTTTTCTCATACTAATGACAATTGTACGTTTGTTTGTGTGGAAAGCCCGCTTTTATTAAAGGAGAACTCCGGTCAATTTTAACATTGAGCTCAATTTTTAGTAAATTTGGAGTGCTGTCAATACAGAGAACAACGACAAAAATCGGTGTTGCCTACACTGTGTTATCCTATTTTTTAAATTTGCACCCTATTGACTTGAATGGGGCAAGTTTTAAACCTGCTTTTATCCTCTTAACATATTTGATGTGTCATACAAGTGCCCAGCCATGTTGAGTGATTCCTTAAGAGTAAACACGAGTGAATCTGACTGCAGTAGATGTGAAAGATATGAATAAAAATGATGTTATATCAGCCAGCTCACATACCTGTATTTAGTTCCTGTTTTCGGTCGAAGTCCAAAGTAGTCGATTGTCGAGTTCACGCGCATAGGTTTAGTTACTATGATCACGCGCGTGAACTCGACAATCGACTACTTTGGACTTCCACCGAAAACAGGAACTAAATACAGGTATGTGCGCTGGCTGATATAACATCATTTTTATTAATATCTTTCACATCTACTGCAGTCAGATTCACTCGTGTTTACTCTTAAGGAATCACTCAACATGGCTGGGCACTTGTATGACACATCAAATATGTTAAGAGGATAAAAGCAGGTTTAAAACTTGCCCCATTCAAGTCAATAGGGTGCAAATTTAAAAAATAGGATAACACGGTGTAGGCAACACCGATTTTTGTCGTTGTTCTCTGTATTGACAGCACTCCAAATTTACTAAAAATTGAGCTCAATGTTAAAATTGACCGGAGTTCTCCTTTAAGCAACTGTAGGAAGGCAATCGGAAATGTCAACAGGATGAGCTTTTAACACAGGCGCGTGCACATTATGCACGTGTTTCATTGTCACGGCTACATAAACAAATGTCCGCACACAGGAAGACATGTTATGGTAATATTATACATTTATTTTAATCGTTTGCATCAAGTGAAAGCATTAGGCACATTGGCTACCTACATAATAAGCTGTTTTAAATTTAAAATGTTCAATGCCTTATCGCGCTGATGTGACCAAGCCCGAACCCGAACTGTGATTGTTCCACTTTTCTGCATTATTCCTTGATTGATAACTTTAGAGTGATGCTCTGCTTTTCCTAGAATCCAGCCACATCTTTCCTGAGGACGTCACCCCTAAAACACTAATGCGTTTTATGCACATCGTCCCAGTCTCTGCCACGACTGGCCTTGGACTGCCCTTGCTCAAGTCCCTCATTCGTCAATCACTTGAGGAGCAGGATGTCATAGAAACTGAGGGTCAGCGTAGTGAGAAGCTACTCAAGTTGAGAAGGGAGGTTCCCACTTCATCCATACCCAGCTGGGGGTTTCCTCAACCAACCTAAGGTCTCATATTCAGGTTTAGGTATGGGAGTCCATAAACTATCCTCAGGGATGCTGTTGAACATTTGCAGACCTGTGAAATATTCAACGTGTGGCTAAAAGGAACACAAATTGCATGTTTTCATTTGAGCAAATCTGTATAGACTACTATATGTGCCTTTACATTTTAACATTTAACTGTGCATTCATGTAGTGTTTAAAGTTGGTTTTAGATAGTCTCCCAGTCTGATCAGGCTGGTCTGGTTTGCTTGTTTTAAAGGGATTTGCGAAAATTGTCAGTTGAACAGGCTGGGAGACCAGAATAAAAACCAAAACCAAACAAACTATCTTCAGCTGGTTTAAACTTTTTTTCCCCCAACAAGGTAGTTAGACTAAAAAGGCACAGTCATATACATTTGATTTAAGTCTATTGAGAGTGACTGCCCGGGGTTTAATCTGTCTTATTATCAAGTTCGCGTCACTGTCACTGTCTTGTGACAAATGTATTGCAGAATCAGAGCTCTACTGCCATCTGCTGAGATTTTTTTGATGCAGGTATCTCATGCCTTCATTGATTTGTTTCATACTAGATTATATTGTACCAGATATTGTGAATTTACGAGAGAGAATGAGAGTGAATGGAAGGATGAACTGGGAAGCAAAAAAAAGTTTGAAATGTTGACCAAATCCAAGTATGAATTAATATTTGTCAATTATATTTGAATTAATAAGATGTCAGCAAAGCAGAGAAAATTATTTGACCGTTGTTTTTTTTATAAGTCAGCAAGCTGAAATTCTGGAATCTTGAGTTCAAAGGGATTTTTACATTTCATAGAACTGTTACAATAAATATATAATTCCTTGTTATTATTTCTATGGTAACGGTTGTGGCGTGGCATCAATAAACCAATCACCACTTGACCGAGTACTTAAGCCAAATTTAGTGCAAATGTTTTCTTTCTGAGTTCTCAAGTGTTTTTTTATTGTTATGCTGTTCATCAGAAAACCTTCGTGTTATTTTTTTTATCATATCTAATATAAATGTGTATGTCCTCTTGTTCACGTGCAGACAAGTAGCAGCTCCACCATATGCCACTAGATGGAACTAAAATCTTGCGGGTGGTTGCAGGCCAAACCAGGGTGCATAGTCTCCTTTTCATGATATAGGCCCTGTCCCAAATGGCACCCTAAACACTCGCGTTCTTCCCACGAGTCTGCACTTTCTTGACGCA
Organism: Phoxinus phoxinus; assembly: GCF_949152265.1. Taxonomy (NCBI): domain Eukaryota; kingdom Metazoa; phylum Chordata; class Actinopteri; order Cypriniformes; family Leuciscidae; genus Phoxinus; species Phoxinus phoxinus. The sequence goes on from NC_136885.1 coordinate 19,431,863, forward strand.
ACGCCTCTTTGACTGTTGGGAAGAAGTCTGCTGCGGAGCTCACAAAAGTGTGTATCGAGGGCGCATATCGACCACAAAAGGGGCGCCCGCGAGCACCCTTCTGAGACCTAAAATTACTAATGGGACACCCTACGGTCTCATGGACTTAACGGACACGTGGACGCGTCAGCCATTGTAAGTCAACAGGACTGAAAGTGCATATGGAGTGTGCCATTTAGGACAGGGCCAAACTCAAGACAGTGGGCGGTTTTGGAGGTTTGCAGAGTTCATCTGTCAAATTTGTATGTATATTCTCTTATATTCACATTCAACACACTTGAACATTTTAGTCATATTTATTAAACTGATTACTTGCAAAACTGTTTTGTGATTTATATTAAAAATAACATTTCAAGATTAGATTAGTATTTTACTGACAATAGTATTCATGCAGCGATTAATAACATTTGAAAAGACTCTGATATGGCAAATATTTACCTTAACCTCCACAGAGAATGTGTGAATCAAACATTATTATAGAGTTTGACAATAAATGCTTTATTTATAAATTGTTATAATTAACATTTTATTAAATATTATATTAAATATAATATAAGAATAACACTGATTGTAAATAAATTAATATAAACGTAATCTGTTCAGCTCCTTTCATTATACACATTTAGCTATCATATCCCAGAAAGCTGAAGATTGATGTAGTGCTTTGGCATTGAACTCATGTGTAGTCAGACATGGGGAAGTGATAATAGTGATTTCTCATGATTAACTCGCTAGAAAAAAATAAGTAAAGCACCAAGATGATCAGAGAGGAAGCAGTCTTGGCACAATCACTAAAAGAGGAGAGGTAGACATATGAAGGTAAACATTATTAATGCAATAGAACCACATCAGCACAATGATAACCCCAAAAACTCAGACATACCAGAAAAACTTTTAAATTCCAAAATAATAGAGCATTAAACACTAACAGATCTCCCCTATATTAACACTGAGCAAAACACATTACATAACACTTAATTTTAACATTTACTCTCCTTTCAGAAGTCAGTCAGAAGCAAAGCATGTTGGGAACTAGAAATCTGTTTAATATGACATTTATATGGGAACATGCATGTGCAATATACAGGTGAAAAATTGGAATATCTCAACTGTGCTTTATTAAGCCCAGAGTCAACATAGCCGTCTACTCTGTAAAAAAATTATTGTGATTTTAACGGTAAAAGACTGTAAAAATGCTACAGTGAAAATTGGTTAACAGAATGTTTCCTTACTGTATACGGTAAATAACTGTGATAGATCTAATGGTTAATTTAATGTCATTTTACTGTAAAATACCGTTCACTTTACAGTTTTTGAAAGTGAAAAAGAACAACTCATTGTATAACTTACAGTGAAAAAACATAAATTGGCATTCCCACAATTCCCTGCGTGACACTTCACATTTGATGTATTTTTGTTGAAATAACTGTTTCTTCATAGTTTTCTTAGTTTTTCTTTCTAATCAGTTATGTACGTTAGAGTTGTATGTTATCTTTAATGTCGTCAAATTCATGTTTATTGCATTTTTTAAATTTCATGTGTGTTACCATGATGGTGTTTAATGTTTGTGTGAATGAGACTGTGCAGTGTCTATATAATAGTGTTAACTATCTTGAGGAAGAACTGCTTACAATGAGCTTTGATTGATCATGTGACTCTCATCACTACTATGATTGTCAGTGTATTATAATGGTACAAAACAGATATTAATACTTCATTAGGTTGGTAAATTAACATTATATCAGATAATGAAATATGGTTCATTACTGTAAATTTTAAGTTAAGTCTGTAAAACCTAAAATGTTGCTACCGTATACGGTAAATTTCTGGCAACCATGCACAGCTGCCAGTATTTTACCGTAAATTGAACAGATTTTTTTTACAGTGTACCAGGACATTTTAGAGTACCTCATGCTTCCTTCAGCAGACAAGATTTATGGAGATCAGGACTTGGCACCTGCCCACACTGCCAAAAGAACCCAAAACCTGGTTATATGACCATGGGATTAATGTGCTTGATTGGCCAGCAAACTCGCCTGACCTGAACCCCATAGAGCAGGGATGGGCAACTTCAGTCCTGGAGGGCCACTGTCCTGCAGAGTTTAGCTCCAACCCTAATTAAACACACCTGAACAAGCTAATCAATGTTTTCAGGACTACTAGAAAAGAGTTTTTGTCAGGGTTGAAGCTAAACTCTGTAGGACAGTGGCCCTCCAGGACCGAAGTTGAACATCCCTGCCATAGAGAATGTATGGGGCATTGCCAAGAGAAAGGTGAGAGACATGAGACCGAACAATGCAGAAGAGCTGAGGTATTGAAGCATCCATTGAAGCTTCTATAACACCTCAGCAGTGCCACAGGCTGATAGCATCAATGCCATGCCGCATTAATTCATGCAAAAGGGGCCCAAACCAAGTACTGAGTACATATGCATGATTATACTTTTCAGAGGGCCAACATTACCTATATTTTAAATCCTTTTTTTAAATTGATTTCATGTAATATTCAAATTTTCTGAGATTTCGAATTTGGGGTTTTCATAAGCTGTAAGCCAAAATAATCAAAATTATAACAAATAAAGGCTTGAAATATCTCACTTTGCATGTAATGAGTCTATATAATATATTAGTTTCACCTTTTAAGTTGAATTACTGAAATAAATGAAATTTTGTACGATTTCTAATTTTTCGAGTTTCACCTATGTATACAATAAAGGATAATAAAAAAATAAAAAAATTATATGCACTAATATATAGCCATACATGGTCATTGCATATATTGCAGTATATTGAAAAATATAAGCTCTAGTTTCCCATATATGGAAATGTATTATATCGCATTATATTTTGCAGTATATTCCCATATATTTTTGTTCCGTAAGGGTTTGCAATACAATCATCCAGTCGAGGTCATGAATGCATGAAATAGAGCTTGAGTGACCGAATGGAATTCAAGCGTTGTTCAGGATGACCACTGATCGCTAAACAATATCAGCTGACGCTCAGCTGATTTGTTACTCCACCTACACCAAGTACGAAAAAAGCCGTCCTTCTTACCCACAAAAAAGAACCCCGCCCCCGCAGGTGAAGAGGAAGGCCGGGTGAACCCTGTTGCTAGAGAATCAGAAATATATTTCTCCAAGGCCTCCCTCTCCCGGACAGAAAGTGAATAAAGTTTGCCCTTAGGCGGAGACGTACCTGGTAATAAATCTATTGCACAGTCATAGGGACGATGCGGAGGTAGAGAAGCAGCTCGAGACTTACTGAACACTTCCTTCAGGTCGAGATACTCGATGGGCACATTTGACAGATCCATATGCTCATCCTGAAACACAGAACAAGACACAGAAGGACAGGCAGACAACAAATGATTTTAGACCTGTAGCACTGACATCAATAGTAATGAAATGCTTTGAGAAGTACATTGTGTCCCTATTGAAAAGTGAAGTAATGTCATCCATGGCAGTTTGCGTACAGACAGGGCAGGAGTACAGTGATGCAGTAGGAAGTATCACCCACCTATCTAAACATCTGGACGATTACGCGCGCCTACTTTTTATTGATTTTAGTTCAGCTTTTAATACTTTGCAACCGTATTTATTATTGGAGAAATTAAAACAGATGGATGTAAATCCTTTAATTATTAAGTGGTATTTTTTCTTTTTTAACGAATAGAACCCAACAGGTTAAGGTTTACAGGAAGATCTCCGATTCTCATGACATTAGTACAGGAGCCCCCCAAGGGTGTGTGAGCTCCCCAGTACAAATTTCCCTTTGGGACAATAACGTATACCTAACCTAACCTAACCTAACCAAACAAGCAGCATGGCAACTCTCACTCCAAGAGAGAATAGAATTCTGACTCCAATTAAAGTGAGGGTTATGAAGCACAAGCCAGGGATGCCCAAGAACTAATGGCATAATATCTGCACAGAACCGATTACTGGTGATCAGCACGAGATGCATGTCGGTTAGAAATGTGTCCGAGTGCAGTCTGCCTGGCTCTGATGTCATGCTGACGTATGTCAAAAAACTCTTGCGAGCGCAAGGTGGACGTGTTGGATTCTGCAGTCGAGCGCAGTTCCTCTCCACCGACTGCTCTGATCAAAAGCATGATGAGAAACCGTCTTTGATCTCACAGGTGTCTAATCCACTGCGAGAAGAGAGATCTGTCCGTCTTGCCTTCTCTTTTTTCACTCCTCCCCTCACTGCAGCCGCATACTCTCGATTACATTTCAGGTGAGGCAAGGCATCTCAAACAAGCCTAAAATCATCCCAGCGGTGAAACATTGAAATTTCGAAGTGTTTCGAAACAGTTATGACGTTATGAAGCCTTGTTTACTGAAATCACGTGACACTGGCAGTTTGATAAACGCTCTGAACCATTGATTTGGAACAAAAAGATTTGTAAAGTTTTCGAAGCCTCATGAAGCAGTGCTTTGAAATGGCCATCACTAATTTACACTACTGTACTGAGGCTTAACTTTGTTTTTATCTAGAATATCACTGCGTTTCTCATTTATGTCTCATTTTAGATTTACAACAAATTAAACCAATATTTAAAGTCTTGCACTGTAGAATCACATCACAAAAGTGAACCCAAGTAGGAGTTTTTGTCTCCAAGAGTGGCTGCAGTTTCAAGGTGACAGTCTTATAACCTCATTTCTAGGACCCTATAGTGAACTGGATGACCAAGGACAGATAACCAATAACCTTAACCTCTTAGCCACCAAGCTGAAGCACAAGACAGAAAGTAGTATTTGGGTGGAACAACAGAATTATAGTATTATCATATTGAGACATAATGGTTGGATAAGGACTCAATGAGCCCATTTGCATCACTTATTTGAGTGCAAAATCTGCACGGACAGGGTCTTTCAAAATACTAAAAATAATAATTACATAACCTAAAGTTCACTTGATATTATGTGTTTATGCACTCAACTCTCATGCCCTATAGGGCTATATATTGACATTGAATGAGTGACCAAGTGAGTGATTTTGAACATACAACTTTTTTGACACAAGCTTCTAAACTCTGTTGTCAGTTGTAACATCACTGTCTATTGAGCTGTCACTTCAAATGCCTCAAAATTTCTCTGAATAGGCCACAACTTCAAGTGGCACGTGTCTCTCAATACCAGGTATGTCACAGGAGATGCCACAACTTCCAACGGCATGTGCCAGTGGCACCAATATATAAGTACCATACCACCAATTGTTAAAATAACCAATTTCGCAGTTATTTAGATCAACACATTTACTGTAATTGGCCACTTTGTCACACATAACACACATATAACCGATAACACTGAAATGTAACTGTAGTGTAGTACAAATGTAGTGAATTGGGGTGAATGTGACTGAATGAAAAAAAACCTGACAAAATAAAATCACACGGGTACAGCGCCATCTTAAATTGTCATCTCAGTGCTTATATGTCTCACAAATGATAACTACACGTTTGTGCTCCTTGCACACGGGCCTGGTGCACTCTTCGATTGGCCCTCCTGCTGATGTCCTCCTGTGGCCGGCTGGTGGCTGCGTTTTTATTTATTTATTTCTATTTTATTATTGTTACATTTATATAGCGCTGAACTCAAAGTACTGTACATGGAAGGGGGGAATCTCCATACTATGACAGCAGCCATAGTGCACCAGAACGCCACCACACACCGGCTTATTGGTGGAGAGGAGACAGAGTGATGAAGCCAATCAGTATATATGATTAGGAGGCCATGATGAGAGGCCAATGGGCAAATTTGGCCAGGATGCCAGGGTTAAACCCCTACTCTTTTTCCAAACGACATCCTGGGATTTTTTGGAGGTGCCCCCAAGCACCTCTTCATATGGGGCATGACAAGCTCCTCGAGCATGCAGCTCCTTGATGAATAACCGTCGTGCATTGGTCACATCACCCATGTAATCAGGGTGTTGTGCAGTGAAGTTGGTGTAGGCATTGAGGGTGGCAACATCCAGCACATTGTAGTATTGGATAGTTTCTGGTTTCTTAACACTGTTATCATCCACTTTTTTTCATCATGCATGGTGCACAGGAGGACACGCTTCTTTCGCTTCTTCGACACATAGCTTACCATGGTCATGTTACCATTGAATCCAAATTATGAGCTATGCTTCTCCCTCAATTTGGATGGCTTCTTCTGGGGAAGAGTCCACTGACAGACGTAAAGGGTGACCGATAGCATTGATTTATGACAACAAATAAAAATGACGAAATATGGAGATACAAGGTTTCCGCCCGACAGCGACAATATATACTTGTGTATATATATTACGTTCTATTTCAACTTTTATTTTGAAATGAATAGAATAGAATATGTCAACAGCAAGCTAGCTAATAGGATTGCATGTTTCTCTTTCTCACTAGTAATGTATTTCAAGGTCAAGGTATCCTTAGCCTAAACGTTAAAATATTATATCCAGTTGTCTTTCACAAAATATCAAATATTTTCTGTGACAAAAAAATTGTAAAATAAGACTTACATGCATGAAATATACAAAAGCAGCCGTGTTTAGTTGTGAAATGTGTGGCAGGTGAATAGTTTTCTGCAGTAAATATGTTCCTACTATTTACAAATATCAAAGGTTCCTACATGTGTGTAAAATTTATGTATAAATACAAAAACCGTGTTTGTTTATAAAGTAAGAAAGGAAAAAATAAACATAATGATTTGTGAAAAACAACAACAAGATATTTAATGGATACCTGGTTTAATAAATGATAAAATACATTTCTTTCAAAGATTCAGCATAGAAACACTCTGCCATGATTGAAATAACATAGGGAATGAATACGGTAATTTTAGACCCATGTTGTGCATTAGAAGGGTAGTGACACAAAAACTATGTTTATTCGAAAAGAAAGAAAGGAAAAATTTAAATAAGGATTTGTAATGATCTAAAACAAGTTAATTGAGGAATACCTGGAATACTAAATGATGAAATTAATTTCTTCTATATGCAAAGATATAGAAAATTAATACTCAATCGGGTCACTTTAGACCCATGTTGTGCATCAAAGGGTTAATAAAAATGCACATTCAATGGTATGAAGACCAGAAACTTGTTCACCCCATCTTATGGGTTTCCTCCGGGTGCACAGGTTTTCTCCACAAGACATCTAGGATACATGAATGGGAGACAATAAATTGTCCATAGGCATGGGTGAAAGAGTGAATGTGTCTGATAGCCTTGATGGACTGGCCATCCATCCAGGGTATTACCCTACTTATGACCTGAGATGCTGGGATGAGCTACAATGGGATAGGAGATACAATGGGATAGGCCATGCAATCCTGAAAAGGACAAGTGCCTTGGAAAATGGATGGAAGGATTTAATGGAATCATACTCAGAAGGCTGAAGATAGATGCAGTGCTTTGACAATGGCTACAACAGACTCTTGTCAGACACTGGGTAGTGATTAATAGTGGCTTCTCGTGTTTAATTCACCAGAAAGCAAAACACCAAGAGGATCATAGAATAAACAGTCTTGGCACTGGAATGGCAAAATATGTCCAGACATCCACTAAAAGAGGAGAGAAATACAGATGTGATGATAAATACAATAAATTGAAAACACTGTCTGCCTTCACAATGGCCCCTAAATGGAAAATAATTATTATTAATTTCATCACATTTATTTTTGGAGTGTCCATGCAATAAGTAACTGTTTCATTTTACTTCATGTATTATTATAAAATGGTCCTGGGTTCAAAGCAGTGTGCTGAAATCTACAATATACTGCAGTAACAACTATGCAAAACACTTATTCACTATATCGTCTCGGTTACGTATGTAACCCTCGTTCCCTGAAGGAGGGAACGGAGACGTAGGTCGTGACCGACCAATAGGAATCTCGCTAGAGAGCCGATCTACTTCGAGTGAAACTAAACGAGCCAATACACATTGGCGTGCAATCATTTGCATCAGCTGCGCAGCCTCGCAGCGCGGGTATATAACGAGCAGCTGGTGATTGCACTGTAGTTTTTTGCTGAGGAGCCAAGCCGATAAGCTGGCTGCCCCGGCGGGCGGCAGCAGATGTGGCGACGGGACCTACGTCTCCGTTCCCTCCTTCAGGGAACGAGGGTTACATACGTAACCGAGACGTTCCCTATCAGTCGGTCACTACTACGTAGGTCGTGACCGACCAATAGGAATCCCTACCAAAGTGCCACAGCTGCTGCACCCCATCCAGCGCCCTGTGCAAGCCTCTACACCTTCTTGCCTGGAAGGACGATAGGAGGCGGCTTACACAGAGTGAACCTGTCACTGTTGTTCCGTGATAACCCATACAGTGAGATTATTGGATAACACTGGGAAAGCGTGCCCGAACTGAAGGAGGGGAACGCTGCGGAAGCCACATTCTCAAGGAGTTAAGTGGAGATAACATATGGACTAACCCGAGGGTTGTACAGCATATGAGTAATGGGTGACTTAGCCCAAGGGAAAGACACGGGCTTCCGTTTAGGAGCAGCCGTGGAGAATATACACATATGGGATCCCCGTAGGGTCACACATATGGGACCCAGCCTATATCCGGTTCTCAAGGATTCAACGGATACAGGCCTGGCACCGGACGCTCCGCCATGTCCAGGCCGAGGGTGTTTGGAGGACTCACAGGTTTTTCACACTGGAGAATAAGGGTGCACAGTAGGGTGCAGCAAGCCGACAGAGCCGGGCCTCTCAGTGCTTCTACCCGTCTAGGGTGAGAACACGGGAGGAGACCGGCTCTACACGTAGGCTATAGTATCTAGCGAACGTGTTAGGTGTCGCCCAGCCCGCAGCTCTACAGATATCTGTTAGCGAGGAGCCACGTGCCAGCGCCCAGGAGGATGCAACGCCTCTCGTAGAGTGTGCATGCAACCCGAGCGGGCAGGGCACGCCTTGAACTTGGTAAGCCAAGGCGATGGCATCCACTATCCAGTGGGCCATCCTCTGCTTGGAGACAGCCTTTCCCTTCTGCTGGCCTCCGTAACAGACAAGAGCTGGTCTGAGGTTCTGACGCTTTGAGTTCTCTCCACGTACATACGCAGAGCGCGAACGGGACAGAGCAAAGCCAGGGCTGGGTCTGCCTCCTCCAGGGGCAGCGCTTGCAGGTTCACTACCTGGTCCCTGAAGGGAGTGGTAGGAACCTTGGGCACATAGCCAGGCCGGGGTCTCAGTACAACATGGTTGTCACCCGGCCCGAACTCTAGGCACGATTCGTCGACCGAAAATGCCTGCAGGTCCCCTACCCTCTTGACCGAAGCCAGTGCAACCAGCAGCAAAGTCTTCATGGAGAGAAGCTTCAAGTCTGCTGATTGCAACGGCTCAAAGGGAGCATCCTGAAGTGCTCGAAGCACCAGGGAAGGTCCCAAGAGGGTATGGAGGGGGGTCGAGGAGGATTTAATCGTCTCGCCCCCCTAAGGAACCTGACGACCAGGTCTTGCTTTCCAACTGTTTTGCCATCTATGTGGTCGTGATAAGCTAAAATAGCAGCAGCATGTACTTTGAGGGTGGAGGGAGACAGCCTTCGCTCCAACCCTTGCTGCAAGAAGGAAAGCACGGACCCTATCGAACATCTTCGGGGGTCTTCTCGGCGAGAAGAGCACCACTCGACGAACAGGTTCCACTTCAGGGCGTACACACGTCTCGTGGACGGCGCCCTTGCAGAAGTGATGGTGTTAAGTACCTCTGGGGGTAAGTCACCTAGAACCTCCGCATCCCGTCCAGGGACCAGACATGGAATTTCCAGAGGTCTGGACGCGGGTGCCACAGGGTGCCCCGTCTCTGAGTCAGAAGATCCTTCCTCAGAGGAATGGGCCAGGGAGGGACTGTCACGAGGAGCATGAGTTCCGGGAACCAAGTCCGGGTGGGCCAATAGGGAGCCACCAGAAGGACCTGCTCCTCGTCCTCCCTGACTTTGCACAAGGTCTGTGCAAGTAGGCTCACTGGGGGAACGCATATTTGTGGAGGCCCCGGGGCCAGCTGTGTGCCAGTGCGTCCGTGCCGAGTGTTCCCTCGGTCAGGGAGTAAAACAGCTGGCAGTGGGTGGTTTCTGAGGAGGCAAACAGGTCTACCTGAGCCTCCCCGAACTCTCTCCAAATCAGCTGAACCGCCTGGGGGTGGAGTAACCATTCTCCCGGGAGCACAGCTCGTGATAGCTCGTCGGCCACACGGATGAGCACTCCGGGGACATACATGGCTCGAAGCGACCTCAGATGCTTCTGACTCCAGAGGAGGAGATGGCGGGCGAGTTGCGACATGCGACGGGAGCGTAGACCACCTTGTCGGTTGATGTACGCAACGGTCGCTGTGTTGTCCGTACGGACCAGCACGTCTCTGTCCTGTAGCGGCCTCTTTAGGCGGCTCAGAGCGAGATGCGAGACTGCTAGCAACTCGAGGCAGTTGATATGCCAATGCAGTTGGGGAGCCGTCCACACCCCTGACCCTGCATGCCCGTTGTACGTGGCGCCCCAGCCGGTGGCAGAGGCATCTGTGAATACCGCAGCATGCCTGGACACCTGTTCCAAGGGCACTCCTGCCCGTAGGAACGAGGGATCTGACCACGGGCTGAAGGTCTGGCGGCACGCCGGTGTGATTGCCACCCGGTGAGTGCCCTGATGCCACGCCCATCTCGGGACTCGGCCGTGAAGCCAGTGCTGAAGCGGTCTCATATGAAGCAGCCCGAGCGGGGTTACCGCTGCTGCCGCTGCCATATGCCCCAGGAGCCTCTGAAAAAGTTTCAGTGGGACCGCCATCCTGCCTTTGAACGTGTTCAAGCAGTTCAGCACCGACTGAGCGCGCTGCTCTGTGAGGCGCGCTGTCTGTGCGACCGAATCCAACTCCATACCGAGAAAAGAGATCCTCTGCACGGGGGCGAGTTTGCTCTTTTCCCAGTTGACCTGAAGGCCCAACTGGCTGAGGTGCCTGAGCACGAGGTCCCTGTGTTCGCATAACTGATCTCGAAAGTGTGCTAGTATGAGCCAGTCGTCGAGATAGTTGAGGAGGCGAACGCCCTGTTCTCTCATGGGAACAAGGGCCCCCTCCGTGACTTTCGTGAAGACACGGGGAGACAGGGACAGCCCGAAGGGCAGGACCTTGTACTGATATGCTCGACCCTCGAACGCAAAGCACAGAAACGGCCTGTGTCGAGGAAGAATCGAGACATGAAAGTACGCGTCCTTCAGGTCGATCGCTGCAAACCAATCTTGGGGACGGATGCATCCGAAAATGCGTCTCTGCGTGAGCATTTTGAACGGTAGCTTGTGGAGGCTCCGATTCAAAACTCGCAGATCCAAGATCGGTCGTAACCCACCACCTTTCTTGGGTACAATGAAGTAGGGACTGTAGTGTCCTGACCTCATATCGGCTGGAGGGACCGGCTCTATCGCGTCCTTCGCCAGTAGGACTGCGATCTCCGCACGCAAGACATGGGCATCGGCTGCTCTCACTGTAGTGGAGTGGATGGCCCGAAACTTGGGGGGACGCCGGGCGAACTGAATCGCATAGCCGAGCCTGATGGTCCGAATGAGCCAGCGAGACGGACTGGGGAGCGCTAACCAGGCTCGCAGAGACCGTACAAGCGGGACCAAAGGGACCGTAGGCGTACCCGGAGTGGGGCAGCGAGGTGGAACACAGGGACGCGGCCCGGGAGGCTCTCTTGGGGAGGTGGTCCGTAGCGTGGTCTAAGTGTGCTGTGCAGCACTTACCTGGTTCCACGAGGCAGGAGGTGCAGGAGGCGGCTTGGTTGCGTTCTCGAACCACACACTGCGCTGCCCGCTGGCGACAGAAGAGGCGGATGAGGGTGGTGAGGATTTTCTCCTCCCACTACTCTCCAGACCCTCTTCAGACCCAGAGATAGAGGATCTGCTCTTTTTTTTTTTTTTTTTGAGAATTTGGGAACCACTGTGACTCCAGTGGTGGAACAGAATTTTGACTCAAAAGATTAGTTTCCCAGCCCTCTACTGGGAGAGAGCAGCTCCACCCATCTCCGGGTCACCCGTCTCCAGTGATTGTTTCACCGACCACTTAAACAGTGGTTGAGACGGGTGGTGTCATCCTCCTGCAGCGGACACAGTAGAGCAGGCTGTGCCGGAGTTTTCTCTTTTTTGCAGGGGATGACACCCTTGGCGACGAGTAGACTGAGGGGCAGCCCACGAGGTACTCTGGTGGTACGTCAGGGGAACCGCTTCAGTCTGCTGCTGACTGTGGAGAACTGCTGGGCCAGTTCTCAACAGTGTCGCTGAAAAGGCCACCTTATGAGATGGAGCATCGAGAAAGCGTACTTTGACGAGCTCTCACACCTCAAACAAGGACAGCCAGGGGGGTTTCTGGACCACCAAGGTGGACATCGTCTGATCGAGGGCCAGCACTGTGACTTGAACACGGTCAGTCGACAAGCGCAGCTCAACCCCGGCTCAGAACTACCCTCGTGCAATAAGAGTGCCTTGGCCTCGCATGCAGGGTAGAGGTGGCCTGCCAGAGGCACAACCACCCCACCATCGAGGGTAGTGAGAGAGGTGAAAACTTTATGCAGAATTTGGCACTTTTGGCGTTCCATATTTTTGGCACCAATATAGCTCCATACTGCTAAGTTTTCAATGCACGTCCGAGAAAGACCCGGGAAAGCATGGCTGTCCGCTCTGAATCTGATTCAGCATAAGCACACACACTATTACAGTGGGAACTTAACATCATCCTCATTTCCAGAACGAAACAGCCCCTCTCTCCGATGTAGCAATCGACATCTGCCCTCAGCTGGAGCCTTGAATGAAACGCTAGGTTCCTCCTTCTTTTTTTTTTTTTTTTGAAGGACCAGCAATCTCATCCAGAAGCTGCACAGCTTGTGATGCGCTAGAGAGGGAGGGGCCCTAGGGGGTTGGTTCCCCGAAGGAGAAGCCCTCAGCTCTCAGGATCACCCAAGCTATTCTACTGAAGTAGACCTCTCCTGGTGGCCACCAGGGAGGGCGCTACAACGGAGAATAGACATGGGGACCGCGCACCTAGAGCGCCGAGCGAGCGCTGGGTTGCCGTGACAACCCGCGCTGCAGCCCGGCAGCTCGACGGCACACGACACGCTGGTGTCCCAGAGTGTCGAGCAGACCTGCAGCTGTGCTTTCACACACAAGCAGCGGCTGGCCAACAACAGAGGGGACTCAAGCTTTTCGGAGAAAGCAGAGTCAACCGGCGTGCCGACGTGGTCATGTTCCCGTGCGAAAACATGAACCACCCACGAACACAGTCTCACATGTTTCCCAGGCATGCGAGAGAGTGATCGTGGCCGTCAGTGAGGACAGGAAACGACCGCAACCAGAAACACAGGTGGAATGTCATCTTTAGAAAGACGCAACTCACACCCATGTAAGCTCTTTCAGGTGAATGCTCTTCTTGGTACTGAAGCACGCAGGGGAACGGTCGCAGCGGACACAGACAGGAATGTGCAACCTGTCGTGCGCTGTCTCTCTTCACGGCGGTCTTACCAGCCGTAAGAACGGCTATTTAACGCTCTTGGCACACCGTTACCAGCTGTGAAAACAGCTTTTTTTTTTTTTTTTGCTTAGTAACACAAAAATAAAAGAGAAAATAAAGTCGACCCCGCTGCCGCGCTGTATCGCCCGCACCAGACACGAGAGATCTTCCTGAAGAGCTTGCTCGTTGTTTGATCACTCAATATTAGATAGATTAAACAGCATCGGTTGGCTCCGAAGCAAAAAGCTACAGTGCAATCACCAGCTGCTCGTTATATACCCGCGCTGCGAGGCTGCGCAGCCAACCCGATCTCACGGCAATTCGTACGAATTTTACGAGGTGGCTAATTCGTACCAATTCATACGACCTCACTCGTACGAATTTGTACGTTTTTTGCTAAATCGTACATATTTTACGATTTGCCAAAATCGTATGAATTCATACGAATGACCTACTCCTGACCCCGCCCCTAAACCCAACCGTCACGTGGGTTTAGACAAATCGTACAAATTCGTACGAGTGAGGTCGTACAAATTCGTACGAATTAGCCACCTTTTAATCACTCGTACAAATTCGTACGAATTGGTCGTGAGATAGCGTTGGCGCAGCTGATGCAAATGATTGCACGCCAATGTGTATTGGCTCGTTTAGTTTCACTCGAAGTAGATCGGCTCTCTAGCGAGATTCCTATTGGTCGGTCACGACCTACGTAGTAGTGACCGACTGATAGGGAACACCACTATAAGCAGATTCTTTTTTATTAGTTCTGTTATGTTTAGGGACTGTGGCTGAATTCAGAATAGCATACTAGCATACCAATCCCTATAAAGATATTGCAGAAATAGTGAAAGTAGTGTGGTATGCTTTTTTTGAATTCAGCATATATCTTTTAGCAGAAGAATGCAACCATAAATGTGCTTATTAAAATTTTAGTAAAAATATTTTTTAACTTTTGGTATCTCTTTTACTTGTGAATATGGTACTGTGCATCACTCCTCACAACTCTTTATTTATGATGATTATATTATCTATGACTACATTATAGCACAGCTTCCCGAATCTTATTGCTTCAGAATTGCAGTCAAACTATAAAGCAGATATTGATAATATAGTATGTTTTTTCAACATTTCCCATCCACATAAACATAAACAATATGACTATATGAGATTGTGGCTTACCCTACAGTAGTTTCTGGTGTAGTTGTTGTTGAATTTGTCTGATGAGGTGTGGGAAGAGCTCTAGAAGGGAAGATACTGTTAATGTATCCAATTTCCTTCAGAAAAGTGTTTTAAACAATGATCATAAAAAAATTCTATTCCTTCTATTCAAGGAACAATTTCCTAAGAATAGCACTTGATTAATGAATTTGATTAATAAATAAGTGTAATTATAATTATTTGGTTTTTAAAAGGTATGCTATGTCGCTTTTTATTTATTTATTCAAAATGTTATTATTGAGAGAGTGCAAAAAACATCTTCCAAACCATGTCTTTACTTAATACACTTTGATATGGAAACCCTAAAGGGACATAGTGGTGGAAAAATATAAGATGGGAGGAAAAAGTAGTTTCCAAAGCTTTTGCGTTCCCTTGCAAAAACGTTTGCGTTCCCCCGAGAAACTTTGCGTTCCCCCCATAAACATTGTGTTTCACAAAAGGACTAAAAAGGTTTGCAAGTGAATGCAAAGTTTCTCGGGGGAAAGCAAGACATTTGCGAGAGACTGCAAAAGCATTACAATTTTTATTTTTTATTTGTAATATTATTTTATTAGTTCTGTTATGTTTAGCGACTGTGGCTGAATTCAGAATAGCATACTAGCATACCAATCCCTATAAAGATATTGCAGAAAGAGAGTATGTGGTAGTATGCTATTTTGAAGTCAGCGTATATCTTCTAGCAGAAGAATGCAACCATAAATTAGCTTATTAACATGTTTTAGTAAAAATCAAGCGTAGCGTCAGTTCTGGCAGGTCACGTTAGTGAAGCTTGCATCAGCTGACTCTCTACCTATAGGAATAACTATACATATATAAGTTCCTTCAGTATTATCAGCAGCTATCGCGTTTCTCAGGAGCTAGTTACCCTCCTCCATCCCCAGCTCCTCCTCTCGTCAGTCAAGATTTGGCATTCTGATTACCCCTGAATCAAGCTAAAATTCTCTAATTATGTTGTACATTAAAATTAATTAATGATATCTGCAATACATTCAAATTGGTTCTGTTCTGTTTACCCTAAGGGGGGTTATTGTTGCTCACCCTGCTCTTATCCATGCTAGGCTGCATGGATGAGCAGGGCCCAGAACAGAACCATACCGCCAATCCTAACTATGCTAATTGTCAATCGTATTTGACGATAGTGGTCCTGCCAGAACAACAGTTAAAGGGTTATTCACCTTGGAGCACATGGTCCCTGCTGGGAACTTGCATCAGGAGTAATGTTGAAGTTCTTCACTGTCATTTTAGAGCAGGGTAGAGAGTCTTTCTGAAGGAGTCCTGAGATATCTATGAGAAAGTATTCAGGATTATTACAACATTTAGAAGGGGTGACAAGAAGATACACGTTATTGGGTTCACAAGAACAAGACGAGACGCTATTTTTGCGAAATCTTCAATGACAAAATATGTGATATATGTATAATACATATATAATAACAATGAGGCAATAATAATTGGTTCAAATAAAGTATCAAAAGCAAGAAATCATGTGGTTTTATTGAACAACACTGTTAAAATACATAATGTAATATACTATAAACAATAATCAACTTCTGTACATTACGTATTATAACAAATGCATGCAGAGGGCGCCAACGGCCTGGTGAATGTTGTTGTTACAACTTACAGGATGATCAAATCCTTGTTTAATATTGGCCATTCAACATTTAATTCAAATGTTCACTTAATCTTAAATATTCGGCCTCTTCTTTAAGATACTGTAGTTAGAACTGAACAAGAACATGTGGACATCAAAACATGCAAACTCAGAGCGAGGGTTTAAATTTTTTATTGAAATCGCGATGAACAACAAATCATTCAGAAACCCTCAGCTAATTTTTTTTTTTTTTATTGAATTGCAGCCTTTGTGATTTCACAATAACACTATAAAATGGTTTTAATATCGTTCGGGCAGAGGCTGCAGCCTTAGAAATAGGTCTAATAATGTGTTGTTGTTTTTTACTGGTTAAACGACATGCGTAAAATGCAATTGAGCATTTTTTTTAAGTCAACCCCTCAAATTTAATCTAGGAATCGTGACAGTCCTATCTTGTAACGAATGTCAGACAGAACAACATCATGCAAATAAGATTTTGCCACAAACTCAACCAAAGCCACTTGTGAAGGATAGGCTGCAACCTTAGTAGACAAACAGTAGGCTTGTTCGACTATGCAGCACTGCACAGACTTGAAACAGTGCATGCCGGTTCGAAGTTTTGTCTGACTTGAGACCGATGCCACATCACTGTGACGTATGGCATCAAAGTCTACCTCGAAAGTAGACGGAGCACATTGTAACAGCTTTTGTTGCTGGAAAAAAACCTTGAACTAAACCCCTGAGATGTACCATATACTGTGCCTTATATTTGCAGATTGCCTTCATGGACCAACTTAATTTGAATATAACTCATGAATTGCGAGTGGTCATTTGTGGAGCAATACATTTAGAATTCTACACTACTCACTTAATCAGTTTCTCATTTACAAACAGCCTTCAAGAAGCATTCAAATTTAACTTCCGAGTTGAGCTTGGACAGATTATTTTATTCGCACACTACCTTCATGGAACACCTGCAATCTAACTTGACTTCTGAGTTGCGCATGGACAAACTTTAATTACAGACTGCCTTTATGGAGCAAAGTGAAAAAATGTTGTGCTCGGTTGTGGTTCCTTCATCATAAGTAAGTTACTCTGCCATATGGTTGCACCTTTGCCTAAGTTACAGGATAGCTTTAACTACCTTTTTGTTAGCTCACATTTACAGCAGTAAGCTTCAAAACCTTTTATACTGTTAAACCGTGCCGTTAAACCGTTCTTGTTATTGTTATGGTTTCTATTATTAATCAAGTGACTCTTTCCTGCTGTTTTTTTCTTTTATTTAGTTTTTTTCTTTTTTTCTTCTATGCAAGTGGCAACTCTCACCAATCGGTTACACCCAGCCACAGTCGTCGAACACACTTATCATCGTCAGTTGTGGCGTCATCGCCATTCACAATTCCTCTCCCGTGGCCTCATTGGATAGCAACGTGTCCATTGTATGCACACTTCAGAATCTTGCCAGAAGAAGTAGGTCATATGGGTACTTTTTGCCTACTCTTTGAGTACTGTGAATTCGGACATGTCTTTTGTTACATACTGTTTTTCGCCTGCTATATAGCGAAGTATTCAATTTTGGATGCAGCCCATCTGTGACTATTCCATGCTGATAACGCGAGGTTTTATTTGGTAACATGACACAATATAACATTGCAACTACATAAAAATAGCTTTTACTGGAAAACATTTGTGAGCTTTAGTGGAACTGAAGGTCAGAATAAACATGAAACGCACGTGACCATTTTCATGCTGTGAATCTGGCCAATCGTGGAACAGCTGTATGGCCATCATTGCTTGTGATTGTGCAGCCGCTCTTTAGAAGCTGCGCTGGCTGAGTCCTCCGGCTGGTCTCGAATCGCTCTCGTGGTACTTTGATGCCATACGTCACAGTCATGTGGTGTCAGCGCTGTCTCAAGTCGGAAAACATTTCTGGCATGCACTGCTTCAAGTCAACCGCCTATTAGTCTCTACAATTACTGCATGAAGTCAAACAAGAGTATCGTTACATTTTAATATTGTGAGATCGCAGCACACTAGATCTCGTCACACCCCTAACATTTAGCTAAATGTTCTCAGAACATTTCAGCTGTAGAATATCACAGCCACCCATTGTAATTTTTGCCATCATAGCCGCACACAGAACGTTTTCGCAAAAGAAATGGAAAAGAATGCAGGGGTCTAAAACCAGAAGTTGAATTTCTTTACGTTGACACAGCGTGCATTATTGCGCAAGATGTGGAAAAAGCAGTAAGACGCAGCGGTCACAGACATTTGTCTAGCTAGCACATGTTGTTCTCTATGTGAACTGGGCCTTATTATGCCCGTTCTGTACTTAAAACAGGGTTTCTTTCGGGTAACCTACCTTGCGTGCTGAAGAGAAAAATTATGTCACCACCCTTGATAAACTCTCTTCTAGTCAGATCATCTTTCATTATGTAATATGGATAGCCCAAAAATGTTCCCACATATACAGTCTCATTGCCAATGGTGACCCGAGTTCCATTATTTCCAGGATTGTCCCAGTAATATATGCCATCTGTTACAAAAACAAAATTCAAAAAAAAATTATTGGATCTTTAGCTAAGTAAAATGCTGCATATAGAACACAGATGTGACAGAAAAATAATCAGATTCTCACTGGGAGATGCCAAAGCAGGGTCAGTGGTGATGCTTTGTTCTAAGGACATGCGCTTCTGCATGTGTGGATTCTGGTCAAGCATCTGAAAGGTTATTTGTCTCCATGGACAAGGCCACTGCAACTGGTCATCATATGCACCAGATACCAGACGAACATACATATAAAGGTAATTCTGATTCACCAATAACTTTGTCTGAAAGCGATAACCATCACTGGAGTAATACAATGGACTGTAATGTATTGAAGATTCCCTTGAAAAGTCCTTTATCTGCCATGTGTGGGGACACTCAGTCTCTGAAATATTGATATCATCCAGTGAGAAGCCTCCACGGGAGTTTCCAGCTCCTTTACGGGCTTCAAATACAACTTGGAAGGTTTTATTTGCATTCAGTGGCACATGATGCAGTTTCCAGTAATTACCAGGGAGTTCTGCAAGAAATTGTTTAAATTTAAACATTTTAGGAACATTTTAAAAGCATAGGCCATTTGTATTTCCCCCTGTAATATTACATTATACTTGAAGAAGAGACATACCTGTGATCTGATCCATAAGTCTGAGAGTTCCTCTGTTGTCTGCTTCATTCCTGTACTCTCGGATCCAGATGTTGAGCTGGTCAGACTCACTACCACTGTGATAGTAGTAGAACTGCAGGCACTGGACTTTGCAGTCTCTTTTAGGGGTCATTGTCTTACTCTCCATTCTGGCTGTGTCCCCTTCCTTTCTCCCCTCAGTGCTGAAGTGCATGAAAAAAGACGTCCCTGCAGACATGAAAACAAGTGTATAGTTGTGTGGAACTGGGTGGTACAGTGACTGCAACTGTGGATGGTAGTGAAGCATTTTTTTGGGCAATTGAAATAAAGTAAAGTCTCTTGCTGTAGGGGTGCAACGGATTGCAGTTGATCCTTGATCTGTACGGACCAGAATCGGCACGCATGTGATTCGTGGATTAACTGCCAATTTTAACCATCACAGAGTGAAAGTTTATCATTTGGACGTGTTTTGTCTTGCCAATTTACACATTCAAACAAAATTATACACGGAAGAAGAGGCGAAAATTGGGACTCGTGCGTTATCTATAAATGAAAATCAAAGTTACATTTACCCATTTACAAAGTTACCATTTACACATTTTTTTTATTTACTTTTTTTATTTTTTATGTGTGATCCGAAAAATGATCCAATCCATGGCTCAAAAACCGTAAATGATCCAAATCGTGTGTTTTGTGATTCGTTGCACCACTATCTTCCTGATATTGAAGCGGACACTTTTCACTGACTGACTGTAACGGATCTCACCATTTTGTTCTTTGCTCAAGTAGGTGTGGTCAGTCACATTGATGCCACTAACTGACTTCACTCTCTGCCAGCCATAAACAGCAGCAGAACAGACACTCATCTGACACAGAGATTCATCATCAAAACTGCAGTGGTCAAGGAAAGAGATGTAGGAATCTGTAATCCAAACAGACAAACATTGAGGCAAAATCAATTGCACATCCAAATTTAGCCCAGTTAGATGTGTCCCTGGGTCAACATATTTTGTTGATCCTGGAAAAACATTAAAAAATTGAATGTACTGTAATTGTCAATTCCTTACAACTTCCCATTCATTACATGTGTGTTGTCCATTAAGGAATTTGCCTTTCAAATATTTGTTTTCATGCAGCACCAGGAAGGACTAACAGGAAGTGACTTAACAGGGAGTGACATCATCACATGACACAAATACGATTATTATTTTTTTACAAACGAGGTATGTAAACAGAAAAGTAATGAAACTTCACATTTTTACCTGAGAATGTATTTATATTATGTAACAACAAATATTTAAAACAAATATTCTAAATTTAAATTCCTTAAAAGACAACACAACATGTTTTCCCTGGTCTTCCACATCAGACTTCAAGTTCTACTAAAATGTTTAACATCCACAAACTGCAAAATGAAAACAATGTGTGTAAAATACTCACTGCATTTATAGAGTTTGTTGAGCTCAAACGCATCATATTCACTGATGTCCAGGCGTTGACCAATCACATTTTGGAACTCAGGAAGCTTGGTGATGATCGTGGGTCCATCACCGTTACTGAAGTCATTTTTACCATAATGCATCACAGAGTAATAGTCATATGGGGTGCCTTGGGTGGTTTCCTCATTCTCACTGTTTTTACCGAAATTGCTCTCATAGCCTGAAAATAAAGACTTTGAAGTTATTAAGGTGATTATTCATAAATACTTACTTATTTAAGTGCCGATAAGTTAAATGGGCACTGCAATCAGTATGTCAGTGAATGTCTGTATTTAACTGTTTTACTCTTTTCTTTAAAATACTAAAAGTTCAGAGCAACCTTTTATGATGTTTTCAAATTTGATGGTCAAATAATCATCTCTGTCATTTCTTGACTGCTCATGCCAAAATCCTAGTGCATGGAGAAACTCATGCTCAACAATGGCTTTTATTCCACAGTTATTTCCAATGGAAAGAGTCTGGGGTTCAGGAAATCTACGCCCAACATATGACCAACACCTGCAAAATAAGTGAGAGATAACAGGATATTCACGAAGCACAGGTGCATTAATATTTTGGCTGGTAGTGTAAAATAATTTGTTAACTTATGAATGTTTTAAGGACCTTTCACACCAATATCGATAACTATAGGCTTATTAGCATCCACACCAGCGGACAATAATGTTCTGTTTATTATAAGTGCACGCTGAGTTTTGTCATCTGCCGCTATTTTCCATCAGCTAAAAATTTTTTTCTGAAAGTAATTCTAACGATATCGTTTAGTGAGAAGCCTCCACTGGAATTTCCAGCTCCTTTACTCATTTCAAACACAAATTAGTTACAAATACTATCAGTTATCGATATAGTTGTGGTGTGGCTATTCTTTAATATTTAGAATGATTTTTAGAACTATATCTTTATTGTTATAGTTATCGCTCTAGGTGTGAATGGGCCTTTATACTATACATTCAGTATAGTATAGTTTAGGCTGTATCGGAATAGTCTATAATACCACATATTACTAATATTGTGTATTACTGACTGGAAGCATACTGTACCCTACAAGACTCTCCACTGAGATGTAAACATTTTCTGTTGCTCTGGGTTTAAAGTCAATACATGATTTCAGTCTGAACTGCTCAAAAGCTCTCAAAATGACTCCTTTATAGTTCATACCTATAATCACAATCAAAAATACATGATGGATGAAAAACAAAATAAAGTAAAACTAATTAAAACATTTATTTGTTAAACTGTAAATGAGAAATCCATGTTTTCTTACTGAGATTCACACTCAGCTCATAGGGGACAGGAATATCCCACCGGAACCAATTCCCAAGAATGGCACTCCTTTGATTAGCCTTTAAAGCAGATTGTTTTAAGTATCCTTATAAATATTATATTGACTGATTTCTGAATTATCCAATATTCAATGTATTTTGAGAATTTCTTAGAACAGAACTCACCACCATGATGTCTCCTTCTCTGAGATTTAAACCTATAGCAATCAGTTTAAAGTAAATATTGCGTTCAGTTTACAGTAAATATGCTTGAATAAAATAGGAGTATAAATAATGATTTATGAATAATAACAGATGTTAGTGTAACGCAGTTCAGATGTTATGGAAAGAAGGGGGCAGGAACCGGCGAACATTCAACAACTTTAATAAATAAATAAACAAATATAAAAATGAAAGTATAAGCCAGCAGCGCATGCGTAAGACTGCTGGCCACACAAAACAGAAATATAACACAACATAAAATCAGGCCTGTTCCTCTCTCGATCTCCACTGTCGTCGATCATCCTTTTATGCTTCCGCTCCTCCGTGAGAGACGCTCTCTCACGTCCCTCGACCTCGTCCTGCTCGCCACAGTTAGCTTATACTGCTAATATAAATGTACTTTAGTTCTTGAGATAATATAGTAGTTTTACCTTTGTTTATGTCTGAAATATCCTTCCATTCCTCAGTGCCTTTGAGGAGAATATAATGAAGAAAACAAAAGAAGACAAAGAAGTTATGTCAGAAAAATAGAATAGAGTGCTAGACAACAACATAATTTTACTGAAACAATCTGATAGTTAAATGAGGAAAAAAAGAAAAAAATCAAAACTTCTGACCGTAATCACAAAATGATCTTTTACACTGTGCAAGTGAGACATATTACAATAACATTACAACAGATTCATGTCAGTGTGCTGTACTTACCATTTATATCAGGTTGTGGCTGAGAACATCATGAGATATGAAAACAATACTCAGACATCAAGAAAAATATTTGTAAAAATCAACAACTATATCACCTTCACAGTGACAATGCATTATAATATAAGCCTACTATCCAACTTACCATTGGTGATGCAAGACAAAGTGCCAAAGCCAAACTCAGCAGAAGAAAAGCACATAGCTGCATTTTTACTGGGAATCATAATGATTACATTTTATGAATGATGTTTTATTGCATTAATTTTGCATGGCAAGGGATACACCAAGTATTTAATTATGTTAAAAAACTAATCTTAATTACATTTAAGACCATGAAAATATGTGATTAAAAAATAATACATACCAGTTCAGTCATTAACGGCTAAAGTTAAAACATAAAACTGCTTAACCACCGAGCTTGACTGGTAATAACCAAGTGAGAGTCCCTTGAAGTCTGACAGGTTATTTAAACATGCAAGTAGGCTACAGTTTTATACTTCCTTATGAGCTCCCATTGGAAACAATGACACACACTTTTTTCTAATCATCATGACTAATGACTATGGTATTCTCAAAATAGAAAAGTAACTTCCTTACTGGTGAAAATGACTGATTAATCATTAATCATCAATTTGCCATTAACTACAGAATAGTTATATTATTGACTAGGGAGTAACTGCTTAATTCTTCTTATGCTCTAATAGTTTCTATGAATCAGTTTTATAAGATCTTACCAAGATTGGCACTGCTTCACTTTGAGTTAAATGGGCTAATTGTATCCCAACATGGAATAAAGCCGTCCTGCGTTTTACATTGTTTCTGGAATTGCACAAGTGCAGCATCTCTCTGTCATGAATTGCGTGGAAGCAAAGGCGGTGGTCGGATCTAAATGCAGCAGACTTTAATAAACACAGAACGGGAAAACTCGGAACAGGAACGTACATATATTCAATAACTGACCACGAACAAAAGAGCACTCAGGATTTAAATACACAGAGGGGATCAGGGAACGAGACACAGCTGGGGCAAATGATGACAATGAGAGGGACATAAACTAACGAGGAAACACACCTGAAAAAAGGGAGCTAATAATTAACATGACTACGGATAACAGGATACAATTAACAAGGCAGAGAAACAAGGAACAAACTAAATGCAAAAACCAAAGACAGTGAAACACAAACATGACACAATAAACAACACCGTTACATTATCCCCCCCCCTTCCATAAGGCGCAGCCTCGCGCCGTTTCAGAACACGATCTGGGCGGGATGGGCGGGCGTCATGGAGTCCCAGACAGGGTAGTCAGGGACCATAGACTCCATGACGGTACCGGTGAGTGGCGGAGCGGGACGTGCCGGTGGCCTCGATGGGGCGGGACGTGCCGGTGGCCACGGCGGTGCGGGACGTGCCGGTGGCCACGGCGGTGCGGGACGTGCCGGTGGCCACGGCAGAGCAGACTCAGACGGGGACCAGGGCAGGGTAAACATAGAAGGGGATTGGAGCAAAGACAGTAGGGAAAAGGACCATGTCGACGTGGCCTTCATGGTCCCCACCGGACCCCTACTGCCCCCCCCAAAAAAGTTATTGGGGAAGTTAAAGCGAATAGCCTCCAGGCTGGCAAAGGGCTCTGGGACAGCCTCTTGGGGCTGAAGAGACATGGGCTTAGAGACGGCCTCCGGGACGGCCTCCGGGCAGGCAACGGGCTCTGGGACGGCCTCCGGAACACGGAAAGGGCAGGAGCCAGTCAGCTGGGAGGTGTGTGCTGTCCAGGCACGCAGAGCCATCATGGCATAAAAGGCAAAGATAACTCTCTGGGCCATAGCTGGGCTGACAGAAGTAGCAGGTGGCTCACGAACTGTCTCTGGGCTGGTAGCAGGCTCTGGGGTAGTCTCTGGGCAGGAATCCGCTGCTGTGTGGGTAGTCCAAACACACATAAGAGCAGCAACATATACAGACAGGGCAACCTCCTCATCCCCAACAGGAGTGACAGGCAGAACAGACCGTACTTGTATGACCTCCAGACTTTGGGATTTGTAGGGGGTCCTCTTCCTCCTCCTACGTCGGCGAGGGAGCGCTGCAGAGAATGATGGTTCTGTATGGGCAGGGCTGGACTCAGACAACTGGGCAGGGCTGGACTCAGACAACTGGGCAGGGCTGGACTCAGACAACTGGGCAGGGCTGGGCTCGGCTGTGCAGACGCGCTGAGCGGGCTCGGCAGTGCGGATGCGGCGAACGGGCTTCCTCAGTGCTCGGTTAGAAACTCTCTTAGATGAACTGTGCTTGGACTTACTTGGAACGGTCTTGGCAGAATGCACTGGTTTGGGACCACAGCTGATTTCCTCGGCGAGTCCTACAGTGAGTGACGAACCGCACACCCACAACGCTCGGTCCAGAAACTGCACAAAAGAGAGGTGTTCCGCATCAAACAGAAGCATTGCGCCGAGCGTGTCGTCCATCCCACTCCAGAAATTATATGTGAGTGTTTCCTCACTCAAATTGGTCTCATGATAAAACTCCAGGTAAGCCCCCACATACTCATCAAGCGACCGTCCATTCTGGTAGAATCCGTCTTCATCATACCTCTTGCTTGGTTGTTCCCGGGTACTAACTGCTAGATCCTGGTGTGGTCTGTTATTCTGTCATGAATTGCGTGGAAGCAATGGCGGTAGTCGGATCTAAATGCAGCAGACTTTAATAAACACAGAACGGGAAAACTCGGAACAGGAACGTACATATATTCAATAACTGACCACGAACAAAAGAGCACACAGGATTTAAATACACAGAGGGGATCAGGGAACGAGACACAGCTGGGGCAAATGATGACAATGAGAGAGGGACATAACGAACTAACGAGGAAAAACACCTGAAACAAGGGAGCTAATAATTAACATGACTACGGATAACAGAATACAATTAAAGCTGCAAGCAGCATTTGTCGGTGTTCAAGCTTTTAAGGCCTTTAAGGCCTTTAAGCACATTAACGTTAAAAGACATTAAGATTTATTTAGCAAGTATTTAACCACTGACATCATAGATGGAAAAACACCATTTACAGCCAATACAGGCAATTTTCCATAGGAAATATATGGTTTAAAAGCTTTTTAACAGTTATAGCGCCACCTATGGTCCGATCTCCATACAATTTTGCATGTTTGTTAATGATGTTATTGCACATATTCTCACCAATTTTTGTGAAGTTTTGAGATTTTATTTACGATTTATAGGCTTTTGAGTGTATTTTGACACGCCCCTTTTCTTAAATGACCCTGTTATAGCCATCCAAATGCAAAAATGCTTTTTTTGATAATTATTGATCTAGAGAGTCCAGAGAATTGTTCTAGACTGGTCTGGTTCCGATCGGGCGAAAAACCAGGGACTAGTTCGCAAAAGTAGTTTTTTAACGTAATTGCATATAACTAATGAACAGTTCGATTGACAGCATTAGTTCTAGAGGCAAAGTTGTTCAGCATGAGGAGATCTATCAAATGATATGCATATTCTGACGATATTTGTAACACCACGTGATTACAGAGCCATAAAACTCGTTAGCGCCAACTAGTGGCCGATTTCTTTCAAAACTCTTACAGACCTTTAGGGCCATGAGTTGAACATGGCCATCGAGTTTCATTCCGATCGGCCTCCGTTAACCTTGTCTAATAGGTGCTTACACTTCATTGAACAATGGCGGCCATGTTTTTTGTTCAAACACTTTAAATTTAATTAAATTGTGTAAATACTAAACCATTATATTCTTCATCTACATCTTGCTCATCTTATCTTTTCTAACATATTGTGTGATCTCTCCTATTGATTGATTGTGTCAGAGTGAGAAATCTAAAACATGCATTTTAGGTGTTATTCTTTTGTCTGGTGAATCTGATGTAAGGAGGCCTATGGTGTTCTGATATTGTGAAGGCTTACTAGCTCCATGCAGAGGATGCATTCACAATATTTTAAATAGTTGCTATCACATAGTCTATTGAATTTTCAAGATATTTAGCAGAATGTCCAAGCTTGTTTTTCCATATAACGAAACTGCGAACCCAAATGTCAAGCTCCATAAAGTCCATTAAAGTAGTGCAAAAATCTTTGCGAGTCTTTAACAGTTTTGTGAGGAACACTTTGTCGTTATTCATTAAATATTCTTGCGTTCCACCTGTTCAGATTATGATAAATGCAAGACTTTTTTCATTGTTTGCATGCACCCAGAAAATCAGCACACACTCTAAAAAATGCTGGGTTGTTTCAACCCAATTTTGGGTCAAATATGGACAAACCCAAAAGTTGGATAAAAAATGTAATTCAAAAATTTAACCCAATGGCTGGGTTTGTCCATATTTGACCCAAAATTGGGTTAAAACAACCCAGCATTTTTTAGAGTGCATGATTGAACATACCAGGAGAAGATGATTCTGTGGACAATTTCTTTGATTTGCATGTGTATCATGTCATATTTAAATGAGCAGAAGTATGTTTCATTTAAGATAATGTGCACAAGTCTGTAAATAAACACTTAGCTTTATGTGAGAAGCAGTCCAAATATGTTTATTGACTTAACCTGATTTTGAGAGCTGTTGAATCTGATTTGTATTGTGCTGATTTTGTAGTATAGAGAGTAGAGACTTAATAAAGTATTGTGTGGTGCGTTTGTCAGTATTCATGCTCTGAGAGGGGCGAAAGGAGAGGACACCCACGTATTCACACCTACTGGGATCAGTGTCACAACGGATGGGGGGAGAATTCTAGGTAATTCCATTTACACCTCTCTATAACATCTTGATCATCCAATGGTTTCCTTTCACATTCCTCATATTACTTCACTTGTTTGACGTTTTTCTACACATTTTCTCTCACATTTGAACTTTAATATCAAATGCCAATTGGTATTGTTTGTTCCTTTTCACAGTGTACTCTTTGTGTCATTGAACATTTGATTCTTTTCACTTTAGGGGAGTTGAACTGTGAAGGAGACAGACTTTTGGTGGCTAGAGGTGGTCATGGTGGCTCTCTTCACTCTGGGTTCTTACCCAGTAAAGGTCAAACCAGACAGATTCGGCTGGACCTTAAACTCATTGCAGATCTTGGACTTGTAGGGTGAGATAATCTCTACACAGAATGTGGACTGGGGTGGGAAGTAGTGCTGCCAAAAGTAAAGCACATAAAGAGCTAAACATGTATAAAATATAATGTATAATTTAACTAAACTTGGTATGTAAAAACTTTATTGATTGTGATTTTTTTGTCATAAAAAAAATGCTATGCGTCATTCTTTGTGACCCTCCTTGTGTTATTTTTTTTTCTGTGTATTTCACTCACTCACACACATCAAACATTTTTTTACGAGTTTGATAGGCTTGTATTATTTTGACAGGTTTCCCAATGCTGGCAAATCCTCCTTGCTGACTGCCTTGTCTCATGCTAAACCAAAGATTGCCAGCTATCCCTGTGAGTACTGAAAATCAGTAACAAATTAGTTAAACCAACGTAGTGAAAAGTTGAAATATTTATCTATCCTCAGCAAAAAAAAAAAATGTCCCTTTTTCAGGAAACTGTATTTTAGGATACTGTGTTCATAAAATCACTCCAAAACACGTTGGCCACAATTATTGGCACCCCTAGAATTTTTTTAGAGTAAAATATCTCTGAAGTAGACTGTGTATTCCCATGAATATTTACCCTTTTTTTTAGCACACCAGGGTGACTAGAAACATGAAATTGTCTAGCTATGACTTCTTGTTTCACAGGAGTTTAAATATGAGGAAACACAAAGGCCAAATTAACAATGCAGATTTTTTACAGCCAATTTTGATCATATTTACCAGGGGTGGCATTAATTCTGACCACAACTGTATATTGCTGTTTTTACAATTCTTCCCCCTTTCCCCCCTCCCTCAGTTACAACTTTAAGACCTGAAATCGGAAAGATCATGTATGATGACCACAAGCAGGTAGGATGACATGCTCTTCAAAATGTGCTGAACTCATAACATTCACTCATCTCTGCAAGATGCTATCATGTCATTACTTAAGGTAGTTACAACAGTGGCATGCCTGTTCAGAAGACCACATTGTGTGAAGAGTCTTTGTTTTTAATGTAAGGATATAACTAAATTAGATTTATTCTGCACACTGATCGACAAGCTTGGTTTTGACCTTCTCCCATAAAGAGAATTAAACCAAAAGTACAATATACAGTTAAACCACAATATAAACCCAAAATTACAATATACTGTAGTTACATTTTTCATAAACAGATTATTGTTTATGAAACAAGCTATATTGTATTTTATACTTTAGCTATATTATATGTTGTGTCTTATAATACACACTTCTTCAGACTGATGTCAGAATGAGTTACAGAATATTTTTTTCTCTGAAGGTTTCAGTGGCAGACTTACCAGGACTCATCGAAGGTGCTCACGTGAATAAAGGCATGGGACACAAGTTTCTCAAGCATGTGGAAAGAACCAAGCAGCTCATGTTTGTGGTACTGTGTTCAGTCTGTTATGTTGTGAACTTAATGTTAAGTACTGGGAGAGTTGTAGTAATCTCATGTTCTGATGTTTCAGGTCGATGTCTGTGGGTTTCAGCTAGCTAGTAACACCCCGTTTAGGTCTGCATTTGAAACTGTACTGCTTTTAACCAAGGTAAATGTATACACTACCGTTCCTAAGTTTGGGGGTTAAAAAAAAAACTTTTATCTGGCAAGAATGCATTGAATTGATCAAAAGCAATAAAGACATTTATAATATTACAAAAGATTGCAATTTCAAATAAATGAAAGAATTGTCATGCTTTTCATGAAAGAATCCTATATAAATAGGGAGCACAACTGTTTTCAACACTTAAAATAATATTCTTGAGCGCCAAATAAGCAAATAATAGCTGCTGAAAATGTTGCTTTCTTATTACAGAAATAAATGACATTATCATATATATAAAAATAGAAAATTTATTTTAAATTGTAATATTTCAAAATATTACTGATTTACTGTTTTTTTTTTCCCGTCATTTTTTTAACAATAAAAGAAATGTAGCCTTAGTGAGCATAAAAACTAGCTTTAAAAAACTATTACCAACCCCAAACCTTTAAAAAAATAGTACACACACGCACACACATCCCATGTCACAACACATGTGAACTAATTAAAACACTACTGCCTTTCTCAACGAAATGCTTCTTTATACAAGATTTTGCTTCATAACTTGTTCTTGATTTTTTTGTTGTTGTTAATCAGGAGCTGTAGTTTTATAAGGAGGAACTGTTAGACAAGCCAGCCATCCTGGTCATAAATAAGATGGACCTCCCTGAGGCTCAGGGCCAGCTCAGAGAGCTGGAAGCTCACTTGGAGAACCAGGAAGGTAGGGAAGGAAGCAAACAAGCTATTTAGGGATTATTATATAGGTAATATCATGAATATTAGTCACAGATATGTATATTAGTTTAGATTTAGCCTTTTTGTGTGTGTTATTTTGGGTATATAGCGGGTGCGTCAGAAATGTTATATCATGATAGATGCTTTTATCAATAAAGTGGTTGCATTATTTTCATGCAATTGTTATCAATTGTTCAATGACCATTCCCACAAGTATATACTGCAATTTTTCCCTAAAGATTTATTATCTTATTTGTACTTGACCATTTTGGCAGTCTCGAGTTTCTACCACAAGTACATTTTGCTGAAATGCAGGCCTAATGTGATTGTTCCACTTTTCTGCATTATTCCTTGATTGATAACTTTAGAGTGATGCTCTGCTTTTCCTAGAATCCAGCCACATCTTTCCTGAGGACGTCACCCCTAAAACACTAATGCGTTTTATGCACATCGTCCCAGTCTCTGCCACGACTGGCCTTGGACTGCCCTTGCTCAAGTCCCTCATTCGTCAATCACTTGAGGAGCAGGATGTCATAGAAACTGAAGGTCAGCGCAGTGAGAAGCTACTCAAGTTGAGAAGGGAGATTCCCACTTCATCCATACCCAGCTGGGGGTTTCCTCAACCAACCTAAGGTCACATATTCAGGTTTAGGTATGGGAGTCCATAAACTATCCTCAGGGATACTGTTGAACATTTGCAGACCTGTGAAATTCTTCTGGGGTTTTGGGAAATTGTCAGTTGAACAGGCTGGGAGACCAGAATAAAAACCAAACAAACTATCTTCAGCTGGTTTAAACTTTTCCCTCCCAACAAGGTAGTTATACTAAAAAGGCACAGTCATATAAATTTGATTTAAGTCTATTGAGAGTGACTGCCCGGAGTTTTATCTATTACTTAACACCAAGTTTGCACCACTGTTTTTCAAGGTCTTGCAAATGTATGGCAGAATCAGAGCTCTACTGCCATCTGCTGAGATTTCATGCGGTTTTGTGATGTTGGTATCTCATGCCTTCATTTGTTTGTTTCATACTAGATTATACTGTACCAGATATTGTGAAAGAATGAGAGTGAATGGAAAGATGAACTGGGAAGCAAAAAAAAGTCACATGTTGACCAAATCCAAATATGAATTAAAATGTGGTCAAGATGTCAGCAAAGCAGAGAAACCGATTTGACCGTTGTTGTTGTAAGTCAGCAAGCTGAAATTATGGAATCATAAGTTCAAAGGGATTTTTACATTTCATAGAACTGTTACAATAAATATATAATTCCTTGTTATTATTTCTATGGTAACGGTTGTGGCGTGGCATTATTAAACCAATCACCACTTGACCGAGCACTTAAGCCAAAGTTAGTGCAAATGTTTTCTTTCTGAGTTCTCAAGTAGTTTTTATTGTTATGCTGTTCATCAGAAAACTTTCTTTGTTATTTTTTATCATATCTAATATAAATGTGTAAGTCCTCTTGTTCACGTGCAGACAAGTAGCAGCTCCACCATATGCCACTAGATGGAACTAAAATCTTGCGGGTGGTTGCAGGCCAAACCAGGGTGCATAGTCTCCTTTTCATGATATAGGCCCTGTCCCAAATGGCACCCTAAACACTCGCGTTCTTCCCACGAGTTTGCACTTTCGTGATGCAACGCCTCTTTGACTGTTGGGAAGAAGTCTGCTGCGGAGCTCACAAAAGTGTGTATCGAGGGCGCATATCGACCACAAAAGGGGTGCCCGCGAGCACCCTTCTGAGACCTAAAATTACTAATGGGACACCCTACGGTCTCATGGACTTATTGGACACATGGACGCGTCAGCCATTGTAAGTCAACAGGACTGAAAGTGCATATGGAGTGAGCCATTTGGGACAGGGCCAAACTCAAGACAGTGGGCGGTTTTGGAGTTTTGCAGAGTTCATCTGTCAAATTTGTATGTATATTCTCTTATATTCACATTCAACAGTCATATTTATTAAACTGATAACATGCAAAACTGTTTTGTGATTTATATTAAAAATAACATTTCAAGATTAGATTAGTATTTTACTGACAATAGTATTCATGCAGCGATTAATAACATTTGAAAAGACTCAGATATGGCAAATATTTACCTTAACCTCCACAGAGAATGTGTGAATCAAACATTATTATAGAGTTTGACAATAAATGCTTTATTTATAAATTGTTATAATTAACATTTTATTAAATATTATATTAAATATAATATAAGAATAACACTGATTGTAAATAAATGAATATACACGTAATCTGTTCAGCTCCTTTCATTATACACATTTAGCTATCATATCCCAGAAAGCTGAAGATTGATGTAGTGCTTTGGCATTGAACTCATGTGTAGTCAGACATGGGGAAGTGATAATAGTGATTTCTCATGATTAACTCGCTAGAAAAAATAAGTAAAGCACCAAGATGATCAGAGAGGAAGCAGTCTTGGCGCAATCACTAAAAGAGGAAAGGTAAACATATGAAGGTAAACATTATTAATGCAATAGAACCACATCAGCACAATGATAACCCCAAAAACTCAGACATACCAGAAAACCTTCCAAAATAATAGAGCATTAAACACTAACAGATCTCCCCTATATTAACACTGAGCAAAACACATTACATAACACTTAATTTTAACATTTACTCTCCTTTCAGAAGTCAGTCAGAAGCAAAGCATGTTGGGAACTAGAAATCTGTTTAATATCACATTTATATGGGAACATGCATGTGCAATATACAGGTGAAAAATTGGAATATCTCAAATGTGCTTTATTAAGCCCAGAGTCAACATAGCCATCTACTCTGTAAAAAAAATTATTGTGATTTTAACGGTAAAAGACTATAAATGCTACAGTGAAAATTGGTTAACAGAAAGTTTCCTTACTGTATACGGTAAATAACTGTGATAGATCTAATGGTTAATTTAATGTAATTTTACTGTAAAATACCGTTCAATTTACAGTTTTTGAAAATGAAAAAGAACAACTCATTGTATTACTTACAGTGAAAAAACGTAAAATGTTATATTTAATGTCGTCGAATTCATGTTTATTGCATTTTTAAAATTTCATGTGTTAAATTACATTGTTTAATGTTTGTGTGAATGACACTGTGCAGTGTCTATATAATAGTATTAACTTTCTCGAGGAAGAACTGCTTACAATGAGCTTTGATTGATCATGTGACTCTCATCACTATACTATGATTGTTGATTGTCAGTGTATTACAATGGTACAAAACAGATATTAATACTTCATTAGGTTGGTAAATTAACATTATATCAGATAATGAAATATGGGTTATTACTGTAAATTTTAAGTTAAGTCTGTAAAACCTAAAATGTTGCTACCGTATACGGTAAATTTCTGGCAACCACAGCTGCCAGTATTTTACCGTAAATTGAACAGATTTTTTTTTTAAGTGTATCAGGACATTTTAGAGCACCTCATGCTTCCTTCAGCAGACAAGATTTGTGGAGATGCTGACTTCATTTTCCAGCAGGACTTGGCACCTGCCCACACTGCCAAAAGAACCCAAAACCTGGTTATATGTCCATGGGATTACTGTGCTTGATTGGCCAGCAAACTCGCCTGACCTGAACCCCATAGAGAATGTATGGGGCATTGCCAAGAGAAAGATGAGAGACATGAGACCGAACAATGCAGAAGAGCTGAGGTATTGAAGCATCCATTGAAGCTTCTATAACACCTCAGCAGTGCCACAGGTTGATAGCATCAATGCCATGCCGCATTGAGGCAGTAATTCATGCAAAAGGGGCCCAAACCAAGTACTGAGTACATATGCATGATTATACTTTTCAGAGGGCCAACATTTCTATATTTTTAATCCTTTTTTAAAATTGATTTCATGTAATATTCAAATTTTCTGAGATTTTGAATTTGGGGTTTTCATAAGCTGTAAGCCAAAATCATCAAATTATAACAAGGCTTGAAATATCTCACTTTGCATGAGTCTATATAATATATTAGTTTAACCTTTTAAGTTGAATTACTGAAATAAATGAACTTTTGCACAATTTCAAATTTTTTGAGTTTCACCTATGTATACAATAAAGGATAATTTTTTTCTTATATATGCACTAATATATAGCCATACATGGTCAATGCATATATTGCAGTATATTGAAAAATATAAGCTCTAGTTTCCCATATATGGAAATGTATTATATCGCATTATATTTTGCAGTATATTCCCATATATTTTTGTTCCGTAAGGGTTTGCAATACAATCATACAGTCGCGGTCATGAATGCATGAAATAGAGCTTGAGTGACCGAATGAAATTCAAGCGTTGTTCAGGATGACCACTGATCGCTAAACAATATGACGCTCAGCTGATTTGTTACTCCACCTACACCAAGTACGAAAAAAGCCGTCCTTCTTACCCACAAAAAAGAACCCCGCCCCCGCAGGTGAAGAGGAAGGCCGGGTGAACCCTGTTGCTAGAGAATCAGAAATATATTTCTCCATGGCCTCCCTCTCCGGGACAGAAAGTGAATAAAGTTTGCCCTTAGGCGGAGACGTACCTGGTAATAAATCTATTGCACAGTCATAGGGACGATGCGGAGGTAGAGAAGCAGCTCGAGACTTACTGAACACTTCCTTCAGGTCGAGATACTCGCTGGGCACATTTGACAGATCCATATGCTCATCTTGAAACACAGAACAAGACACAGAAGGACAGGCAGACAACAAATGATTTTAGACCTGTAGCACTGACATCAATAGTAATGAAATGCTTTGAGAAGTACATTGTGTCCCTATTGAAAAGTGAATTAATGTCAAAACTAGATCCATGGCAGTTTGCGTACAGACAGGGCAGGAGTACAGATGATGCAGTAGGAAGTATCACCCACCTATCTAAACATCTGGACGATTCAAAGGCATACGCGCGCCTACTTTTTATTGATTTTAGTTCAGCTTTTTAATACTTTGCAACCGTATTTATTATTGGAGAAATTAAAACAGATGGATGTAAATCCTTTTTTATTAAATGGTATTTTTATTTTTTAACGAATAGAACCCAACAGGTTAAGGTTAATAGGAAGATCTCCGATTCTCATGACATTAGTACAGGAGCCCCCCAAGGGTGTGTGAGCTCCCCAGTTCTCTTTACATTGTACACAAACAATGTAAAGGAATAATAGTGACAACTATATTATGAAATTTGGTGATGATACTGCGATTCTGAGTTTATTATATAAAGACCAAGACATTTTGTCTTACCGCTCAGAAATTTATCAGTTAGAGTGGTGTGACGCCAACCACCTGATTGTAAATGTGAAGAAAACTGAGGAGATGATATTTGATCCAAAGTCAATCGGAAACCATAGCCCTATACATATCCATGATGTTCCTATCACACAAGTGTCCTCATATAAATATTTGGGTGTTTACGCTGACTGTTCCCTTACATGGCAGGTTCATATAGATAACTTGTGCACCCGGCTACAACAAAGACTGTATTTCTTGAGAAGGATCAGACTTTATGGGGTCAGTAGTAAGATTTTGATGTTGTTTTATCAGGTTGTATTGGAGAATGTGATCAGTTACGGAATACATCTTTGGTATGGTAATTTAACAGTACATCTGAAATCTAAGCTTGGACATTTCATTTAAACGGCCATGAAGATTATGGGCAGAACAGAACCTTTTTATCTCCAGACCCTATATGAAAAATCTACATTGAGGGAGGCAAATAAGATTATTCATGATACAACACATGCCATGCCCTGTACTCTGAAGATTAAGAATGCCTAACGGTAGACTAAACCGATTCAAGAACTGATTCATTCCTTCAGCTGTTAAGTTATTAAATAATACCAAGTAGAAATAATTATTCTAAGTTTGGTATTTGTGTAATGGTTTTTGTGTAGTGGCGTGATGCCAATTACTTTCCAGTGTATAGAGTGGCGTGATGCCAATTACTTTCCAGTGTATAGAGTGGCATGACGACAAATACTTTCTGTTGTATAGTGGTGTGATGCCTATCACTTTCCAGTGTATAGAGTGGCATGATGGCAATTACTTTTCAATGTATACAGTAGCGTGAGGCCAATTACTTGATTGTAAATGTATCTTTTATTTATTTATTTAAAAAAAAATGTTTTATGTAATGTGTTTGTTTTATATGTTCGGCGCTGCATTGGCTGTATTCGTGAGCCCAATACAAATTTCCCTTTGGGACAATAACGTATACCTAACCTAACCTAACCTAACCAAACAAGCAGCATGGCAACTCTCACTCCAAGAGAGAATAGAATTCTGACTCCAATTAAAGTGAGGGTTATGAAGCACAAGCCAGGGATGCCCAAGAACTAATGGCATAATATCTGCACAGAACCGACTACTGGTGATAAGCACGAGATGCATGTCGGTTAGAAATGTGTCCGAGTGCAGTCTGCCTGGCTCTGATGTCATGCTGATGTATGTCAAAAAACACTTGCAAGCGCAAGGCGGACGTGTCGGATTCTGCAGTCGAGCGCAGTTCCTCTCCACCGACTGCTCTAATCAAAAGCATGATGAGAAACCGTCTTTGATCTCACAGGTGTCTAATCCACTGCGAGAAGAGAGATCTGTCCGTCTTGCCTTCACTTTTTTCACTCCTCCCCTCACTGCAGCCGCATACTCTCGATTACATTTCAGGTGAGGCAAGGCACATCTCAAACAAGCCTAAAATCACCCCAGCGGTGAAACATTGAAATTTCGAAGTGTTTCGAAACAGTTATGACGTAATGAAGCCTTGTTTACTGAAATCACGTGACACTGGCAGTTTGATAAACGCTCTGAACCATTGATTTGGAACAAAAGATTTGTAAAGTTTTCGAAGCCTCATGAAGCAGTGCTTTGAAATGGCCATCACCAATTTTCACTACTGTACTGAGGCTTAACTTTATTTATATCTAGAATATCACTGCGTTTCTCATTTATGTCTCATTTTAGATTTACAACAAAATAAACCAATATTTAAAGTCTTGCACTGTAGAATCACATCACAAAAGTGAACCCAAGTAGGAGTTTTTGTCTCCAAGAGTGGCTGCAGTTTCAAGGTGACAGTCCTATAACCTCATTTCTAGGACCCTATAGTGAACTGGATGACCAAGGACAGATAACCAATAACCTTAACCTCTTAGCCACCAAGCTGAAGCACAAGACAGAAAGTAGTATTTGGGTGGAACAACAGAATTATAGTATTATCATATTGAGACATAATGGTTGGATAAGGACTCAATGAGCCCATTTGCATCACTTATTTGAGTGCAAAATCTGCACGGACAGGGGTCTTTCAAAATACTAAAAATAATAATTACATAACCTAAAGTTCACTTGATATTATGTGTTTATGCACTCAACTCTCATGCCCTATAGGCCTATATATTGACATTGAATGAGTGACCAAGTGAGTGATTTTGAACATACAACTTTTTTGACACAAGCTTCTAAACTCTGTTGTCAGTTGTAACATCACTGTCTATTGTGCTGTCACTTCAAATGCCTCAAAATTCCTCTGAATAGGCCACAACTTCAAGTGGCACGTGTCTCTCAATACCAGGTATGTCACAGGAGATGCCACAACTTCCAACGGCATGTGCCAGTGGCAACAATATATAAGTACCATACCACCAATTGTTAAAATAACCAATTTCGCAGTTATTTAGATCAACACATTTACTGTAATTGGCCACTTTGTCACACATAACACACATATAACCGATAACACTGAAATTGAACTGTAGTGTAGTACAAATGTAGTGAATTGGGGTGAATGTGACTGAATGAAAAAAAACCTGACAAAATAAAATCACACGGGTACAGCGCCATCTTAAATTGTCATCTCAGTGCTTATATGTCTCACAAATGATAACTACACGTTTGTGCTCCTTGCACACGGGCCTGGTGCACTCTTCGATTGGCCCTCCTGCTGATGTTCTCCTGTGGCCGGCTGGTGGCTGCGTTTTTATTTATTTATTTCTATTTTATTATTGTTACATTTATATAGCGCTGAACTCAAAGTACTGTACATGGAAGGGAGGAATCTCCATACTATGACAGCAGCCATAGTGCACCAGAACGCCACCACACACCGGCTTATTGGTGGAGAGGAGACAGAGTGATGAAGCCAGGATGCCAGGGTTAGACCCCTACTCTTTTTCCAAACGACATCCTGGGATTTTTTGGAGGTGCCCCCAAGCACCTCTTCATATGGGGCATGACAAGCTCCTCGACCATGCAGCTCCTTGATGAATAACCGTCGTGCATTGGTCACATAGACCACTAGGCTATAGGGGACAAGTGCAAAACAAAAGTTTGTTGAGTATTTGAACCTCACTGCTAAGAAAAATGAGAGGGGGGAACAGAATCCGACGGCAAAAAAACAGCTGTCGGAATCCGTTCCCCCACCCTCATTATGAGAGGTTTTGATGAAGTGGCTTAAAAAAAGGCTGATTCAATATTTTTGTGGATGGAGCTTAACTGCCATCAGTTTAAAGAATATATTTTGCCTTTTAACCATGATAGGAAAGTATGAAAAAAAAAAAAAAAAAAAAAAAACGATGACCACGGGACCTGTTGTCAAAATCCCAAAAGTATGAAAAAAAAATATGAAAAAAAACGATGACCCGGGACTTGAACTCTGGTCGTCAAAATCCCAAAAGTGTTAAATGTCAGTGCTTAGACCACTAGGCTATAGGGGACAAGTGCAAAACAAAAGTTTGTTGAGTATTTGAACCTCACTGCTAAGAAAAATGAGAGGGGGGGGGAACAGAATCCGACGGCAAAAAAACAGCTGTCGGAATCCGTTCCCCCACCCTCATTTTGAGAGGTTTTGATGAAGTGGCTTAAAAAAAGGCTGATTAAATTTTTTTGTGGATGGAGCTTAACTACCATCAGTTTAAAGAATATCTTTTGCCTTTTAACCATGATAGGAAAGTATGAAAAAAAAAAATGAAAAAAAAAAAAGACGATGACCCGGGACCTGTCGTCAAAATCCCAAAAGTATAAAAAAAAAAAAAAAACATGACCCGGGACTTGAACTCTGGTCGTCAAAATCCCAAAAGTGTTAAATGTCAGTGCTTGGACCACTAGGCTATAGGGGACAAGTGCAAAACAAAAGTTTGTTGAGTATTTGAACCTCAATGCTAAGAAAAATGAGAGGGGGGGAACAGAATCCGACGGCAAAAAAACAGCTGTCGGAATCCGTTCCCCCACCCTCATTTTGAGAGGTTTTGATGAAGTGGCTTAAAAAAAGGCTGATTCAATTTTTTTGTGGATGGAACTTAACTGCCATCAGTTTAAAGAATATATTTTGCCGTTTAACCATGATAGGAAAGTATAAAAAAAAAAAAAAAAAAAACGATGACCCGGGACCTGTCGTCAAAATCCCAAAAGTATGAAAAAAAGAAGAAAAAAAAACGATGACCCGGGACTTGAACTCTGGTCGTCAAAATCCCAAAAGTGTTAAATGTCAGTGCTTGGACCACTAGGCTATAGGGGACAAGTGCAAAACAAAAGTTTGTTGAGTATTTGAACCTCACTGCTAAGAAAAATGAGAGGGGGGGAACAGAATCCGACGGCAAAAAAACAGCTGTCGGAATCCGTTCCCCCACCCTCATTTTGAGAGGTTTTGATGAAGTGGCTTAAAAAAAGGCTGATTCAATTTTTTTGTGGATGGAGCTTAACTGCCATCAGTTTAAAGAATATCTTTTGCCTTTTAACCATGATAGGAAAGTATAAAAAAAAACAAAAAAAAAACGATGACCCGGGACCTGTCGTCAAAATCCCAAAAGTATGAAAAAAAAATGAAAAAAAACGATGACCCGGGACTTGAACTCTGGTCGTCAAAATCCCAAAAGTGTTAAATGTCAGTGCTTGGACCACTAGGCTATAGGGGACAAGTAGACAAAAGTTTGTTGAGTATTTGAACCTCACTGCTAAGAAAAATGAGAGGGGGGGAACAGAATCCGACGGCAAAAAAACAGCTGTCGGAATCCGTTCCCCCACCCTCATTTTGAGAGGTTTTGATGAAGTGGCTTAAAAAAAGGCTGATTCAATTTTTTTGTGGATGGAGCTTAACTGCCATCAGTTTAAAGAATATCTTTTGCCTTTTAACCATGATAGGAAAGTATGAAAAAAAAAAAAAAAAAAAGAAAACGATGACCCGGGACCTGTCGTCAAAATCCCAAAAGTAAAAAAAAAAAAAAAAAAAACATGACCCGGGACTTGAACTCTGGTCGTCAAAATCCCAAAAGTGTTAAATGTCAGTGCTTGGACCACTAGGCTATAGGGGACAAGTGCAAAACAAAAGTTTGTTGAGTATTTGAACCTCAATGCTAAGAAAAATGAGAGGGGGGGAACAGAATCCGACGGCAAAAAAACAGCTGTCGGAATCCGTTCCCCCACCCTCATTTTGAGAGGTTTTGATGAAGTGGCTTAAAAAAAGGCTGATTCAATTTTTTTGTGGATGGAGCTTAACTGCCATCAGTTTAAAGAATATATTTTGCCTTTTAACCATGATAGGAAAGTATAAAAAAAAAAAAAAAAAAAACGATGACCCGGGACCTGTCGTCAAAATCCCAAAAGTATGAAAAAAAAAAAAAAAAAAAAACATGACCCGGGACTTGAACTCTGGTCGTCAAAATCCCAAAAGTGTTAAATGTCAGTGCTTAGACCACTAGGCTATAGGGGACAAGTGCAAAACAAAAGTTTGTTGAGTATTTGAACCTCACTGCTAAGAAAAATGAGAGGGGGGGAACAGAATCCGACGGCAAAAAAACAGCTGTCGGAATCTGTTCCCCCACCCTCATTTTGAGAGGTTTTGATGAAGTGGCTTAAAAAAAGGCTGATTCAATTTTTTTTGTGGATGGAGCTTAACTGCCATCAGTTTAAAGAATATATTTTGCCTTTTAACCATGATAGGAAAGTATGAAAAAAAAAAAAAAAAAAAAAAACGATGACCACGGGACCTGTTGTCAAAATCCCAAAAGTATGAAAAAAAACACAAAAAAAAACGATGACCCGGGACTTGAACTCTGGTCGTCAAAATCCCAAAAGTGTTAAATGTCAGTGCTTAGACCACTAGGCTATAGGGGACAAGTGCAAAACAAAAGTTTGTTGAGTATTTGAACCTCACTGCTAAGAAAAATGAGAGGGGGGGGGAACAGAATCCGACGGCAAAAAAACAGCTGTCGGAATCCGTTCCCCCACCCTCATTTTGAGAGGTTTTGATGAAGTGGCTTAAAAAAAGGCTGATTAAATTTTTTTGTGGATGGAGCTTAACTGCCATCAGTTTAAAGAATATCTTTTGCCTTTTAACCATGATAGGAAAGTATGAAAAAAAAAAATGAAAAAAAAAAAGACGATGACCCGGGACCTGTCGTCAAAATCCCAAAAGTATATAAAAAAAAAAAAAAAACATGACCCGGGACTTGAACTCTGGTCGTCAAAATCCCAAAAGTGTTAAATGTCAGTGCTTGGACCACTAGGCTATAGGGGACAAGTGCAAAACAAAAGTTTGTTGAGTATTTGAACCTCAATGCTAAGAAAAATGAGAGGGGGGGAACAGAATCCGACGGCAAAAAAACAGCTGTCGGAATCCGTTCCCCCACCCTCATTTTGAGAGGTTTTGATGAAGTGGCTTAAAAAAAGGCTGATTCAATTTTTTTGTGGATGGAGCTTAACTGCCATCAGTTTAAAGAATATATTTTGCCTTTTAACCATGATAGGAAAGTATAAAAAAAAACAAAAAAAAAACGATGACCCGGGACCTGTCGTCAAAATCCCAAAAGTATGAAAAAAAGAAGAAAAAAAAACGATGACCCGGGACTTGAACTCTGGTCGTCAAAATCCCAAAAGTGTTAAATGTCAGTGCTTGGACCACTAGGCTATAGGGGACAAGTGCAAAACAAAAGTTTGTTGAGTATTTGAACCTCACTGCTAAGAAAAATGAGAGGGGGGGAACAGAATCCGACGGCAAAAAAACAGCTGTCGGAATCCGTTCCCCCACCCTCATTTTGAGAGGTTTTGATGAAGTGGCTTAAAAAAAGGCTGATTCAATATTTTTGTGGATGGAGCTTAACTGCCATCAGTTTAAAGAATATATTTTGCCTTTTAACCATGATAGGAAAGTATGAAAAAAAAAAAAAAAAAAAAACATGACCCGGGACTTGAACTCTGGTCGTCAAAATCCCAAAAGTGTTAAATGTCAGTGCTTAGACCACTAGGCTATAGGGGACAAGTGCAATACAAAAGTTTGTTGAGTATTTGAACCTCACTGCTAAGAAAAATGAGAGGGGGGGAACAGAATCCGACGGCAAAAAAACAGCTGTCGGAATCCGTTCCCCCACCCTCATTTTGAGAGGTTTTGATGAAGTGGCTTAAAAAAAGGCTGATTAAATTTTTTTGTGGATGGAGCTTAACTGCCATCAGTTTAAAGAATATATTTTGCCTTTTAACCATGATAGGAAAGTATGAAAAAAAAATAAATAAAAAAAAAACGATGACCCGGGACCTGTCGTCAAAATCCCAAAAGTATGAAAAAAAAAATGAAAAAAAACGATG
Source organism: Phoxinus phoxinus (assembly GCF_949152265.1). NCBI lineage: Eukaryota > Metazoa > Chordata > Actinopteri > Cypriniformes > Leuciscidae > Phoxinus > Phoxinus phoxinus. Next base: position 19,474,997 of record NC_136885.1, read on the forward strand.
ACCCGGGACTTGAACTCTGGTCGTCAAAATCCCAAAAGTGTTAAATGTCAGTGCTTGGACCACTAGGCTATAGGGGACAAGTGCAAAACAAAAGTTTGTTGAGTATTTGAACCTCACTGCTAAGAAAAATGAGAGGGGGGGAACAGAATCCGACGGCAAAAAAACAGCTGTCGGAATCCGTTCCCCCACCCTCATTTTGAGAGGTTTTGATGAAGTGGCTTAAAAAAAGGCTGATTCAATTTTTTTGTGGATGGAGCTTAACTGCCATCAGTTTAAAGAATATATTTTGCCTTTTAACCATGATAGGAAAGTATGAAAAAAAAAACAAAAAAAAAAAACGATGACCCGGGACTTGAACTCTGGTCGTCAAAATCCCAAAAGTGTTAAATGTCAGTGCTTAGACCACTAGGCTACAGGGGACAAGTTCAAATCAAAAGTTTGTTGAGTATTTGAACCTCACTGCTAAGAAAAATGAGAGGGGGGGAATAGAATCCGACGGCAAAAAAACAGCTGTCGGAATCCGTTCCCCCACCCTCATTTTGAGAGGTTTTGATGAAGTGGCTTAAAAAAAGGCTGATTCAATTTTTTTGTGGATGGAGCTTAACTGCCATCAGTTTAAAGAATATATTTTGCCTTTTAACCATGATAGGAAAGTATGAAAAAAAAAAAAAAAAAAAAAAAAACGATGACCCGGGACCTGTCGTCAAAATCCCAAAAGTATGAAAAAAAAAATAAAAAAAACATGACCCGAGACTTGAACTCTGGTCGTCAAAATCCCAAAAGTGTTAAATGTCTGTGCTTTTTTTTTTTTTTTTTTTTTTTTTTTTTTTTTTTTTAACCATGATAGGAAAGTATGAAAAAAAAAAAAAAAAAAAAAACGATGACCCGGGACCTGTCGTCAAAATCCCAAAAGTATGATAAAAAAACCTGAAAAAAAACGATGACCCGGGACTTGAACTCTGGTCGTCAAAATCCCAAAAGTGTTAAATGTCAGTGCTTGGACCACTAGGCTATAGGGGACAAGTGCAAAACAAAAGTTTGTTGAGTATTTGAACCTCAATGCTAAGAAAAATTAGAGGGGGGGAACAGAATCCGACGGCAAAAAAACAGCTGTCGGAATCCGTTCCCCCACCCTCATTTTGAGAGGTTTTGATGAAGTGGCTTAAAAAAAGGCTGATTCAATTTTTTTGTGGATGGAGCTTAACTGCCATCAGTTTAAAGAATATATTTTGCCTTTTAACCATGATAGGAAAGTATAAAAACAAAACAAAAAAAAACGATGACCCGGGACCTGTCGTCAAAATCCCAAAAGTATGAAAAAAAAAAGAAAAAAAAACGATGACCCGGGACTTGAACTCTGGTCGTCAAAATCCCAAAAGTGTTAAATGTCAGTGCTTAGACCACTAGGCTATAAGGGACAAGTAGACAAAAGTTTGTTGAGTATTTGAACCTCACTGCTAAGAAAAATGAGAGGGGGGGAACAGAATCCGACGGCAAAAAAACAGCTGTCGGAATCCGTTCCCCCACCCTCATTTTGAGAGGTTTTGATGAAGTGGCTTAAAAAAAGGCTGATTAATTTTTTTTTGTGGATGGAGCTTAACTGCCATCAGTTTAAAGAATATCTTTTGCCTTTTAACCATGATAGGAAAGTATGAAAAAAAAAGAAAAAAAAGAAAACGATGACCCGGGACCTGTCGTCAAAATCCCAAAAGTATGAAAAAAAAAATTAAAAAAAAACCGATGACCCGGGACTTGAACTCTGGTCGTCAAAATCCCAAAAGTGTTAAATGTCAGTGCTTAGACCACTAGGCTATAGGGGACAAGTGCAAAACAAAAGTTTGTTGAGTATTTGAACCTCATTGCTAAGAAAAAAAGAGAGGGGGGGAACAGAATCCGACGGCAAAAAAACAGCTGTCGGAATCCGTTCCCCCACCCTCATTTTGAGAGGTTTTGATGAAGTGGCTTAAAAAAAGGCTGATTCATTTTTTTTGTGGATGGAGCTTAACTGCCATCAGTTTAAAGAATATCTTTTGCCTTTTAACCATGATAGGAAAGTATGAAAACTGGGACCTGTCGTCAAAATCCCAAAAGTATGAAAAAAAAACTGAAAAAAAACGATGACCCGGGACGTCAAAATCCACAGAAAAACAGCTGTCGGAATCCGTTCCCCCACCCTCATTTTGAGAGGTTTTGATGAAGTGGCTTAAAAAAAGGCTGATTAAATTTTTTTGTGGATGGAGCTTAACTGCCATCAGTTTAAAGAATATCTTTTGCCTTTTAACCATGATAGGAAAGTATGAAAAAAAAAAATGAAAAAAAAAAAAGACGATGACCCGGGACCTGTCGTCAAAATCCCAAAAGTATATAAAAAAAATAAAAAAAACCATGACCCGGGACTTGAACTCTGGTCGTCAAAATCCCAAAAGTGTTAAATGTCAGTGCTTAGACCACTAGGCTATAGGGGACAAGTGCAAAACAAAAGTTTGTTGAGTATTTTAACCTCATTGCTAAGAAAAAAAGAGAGGGGGGGAACAGAATCCGACGGCAAAAAAACAGCTGTCGGAATCTGTTCCCCCACCCTCATTTTGAGAGGTTTTGATGAAGTGGCTTATAAAAAGGCTGATTAATTTTTTTTGTGGATGGAGCTTAACTGCCATCAGTTTAAAGAATATCTTTTGCCTTTTAACCATGATAGGAAAGTATGAAAAAAAAAAAAAAAAAAAACAAAAAACGATGACCCGGAACCTGTCGTCAAAATCCCAAAAGTATGAAAAAAAAAAAAAAAAACATGACCCGGGACTTGAACTCTGGTCGTCAAAATCCCAAAAGTGTTAAATGTCAGTGCTTGGACCACTAGGCTATAGGGGACACGTGCAAAATAAAAGTTTGTTGAGTATTTGAGCCTCAATGCTAAGAAAAATGAGAGGGGGGGAACAGAATCCGACGGCAAAAAAACAGCTGTCGGAATCCGTTCCCCCACCCTCATTTTGAGAGGTTTTGATGAAGTGGCTTAAAAAAAGGCTGATTCAATTTTTTTGTGGATGGAGCTTAACTGCCATCAGTTTAAATAATATATTTTGCCTTTTAACCATGATAGGAAAGTATGAAAAAAAAACAAAAAAAAAAACATGACCCGGGACTTGAACTCTGGTCGTCAAAATCCCAAAAGTGTTAAATGTCAGTGCTTAGACCACGAGGCTATAGGGGACAAGTGCAAAAACAAAAGTTTGTTGAGTATTTGAACCTCATTGCTAAGAAAAAAAGAGAGGGGGGGAACAGAATCCGACGGCAAAAAAACAGCTGTCGGAATCCGTTCCCCCACCCTCATTTTGAGAGGTTTTGATGAAGTGGCTTAAAAAAAGGCTGATTCAATTTTTTTGTGGATGGAGCTTAACTGCCATCAGTTTAAAGAATATCTTTTGCCTTTTAACCATGATAGGAAAGTATGAAAAAAAAAAAAAAAAAAAAAAAAAAACGATGACCCGGGACCTGTCGTCAAAATCCCAAAAGTATGAAAAAAAAAAAAAAAAAAACCATGACCCGGGACTTGAACTCTGGTCGTCAAAATCCCAAAAGTGTTAAATGTCAGTGCTTGGACCACTAGGCTATAGGGGACAAGTGTAAAACAAAAGTTTGTTGAGTATTTGAACCTCACTGCTAAGAAAAATGAGAGGGGGGGAACAGAATCCGACGGCAAAAAAACAGCTGTCGGAATCCGTTCCCCCACCCTCATTTTGAGAGGTTTTGATGAAGTGGCTTAAAAAAAGGCTGATTCAATTTTTTTGTGGATGGAGCTTAACTGCCATCAGTTTAAAGAATATCTTTTGCCTTTTAACCATGATAGGAAAGTATGAAAAAAAAAAAAAAAAAACGATTTGACCTGTCGTCAAAATCCCAAAAAAAAAAAAAAAAAAAAAAAAAAAACATGACCCGGGACTTGAACTCTGGTCGTCAAAATCCCAAAACTGTTAAATGTCAGTGCTTAGACCACTAGGCTATAGGGGACAACTAGAAAACAAAAGTTTGTTGCGTATTTGACCCTCACTGCTAAGAAAAATGAGAGGGGGGGAACAGAATCCGACGGCAAAAAAACAGCTGTCGGAATCCGTTCCCCCACCCTCATTTTGAGAGGTTTTGATGAAGTGGCTTATAAAAAGGCTGATTAATTTTTTTTGTGGATGGAGCTTAACTGCCATCAGTTTAAAGAATATCTTTTGCCTTTTAACCATGATAGGAAAGTATGAAAAAAAAAAAAAAAAAAAAAAAAAAACGATGACCCGGAACCTGTATGGTCAAAATCGTCAAAATCTCAAAAGTATGAAAAAAAAAATGAAAAAAAACCATGACCCGAGACTTGAACTCTGGTCGTCAAAATCCCAAAAGTGTTAAATGTCAGTGCTTAGACCACTAGGCTATAGGGGACAATTGCAAAACAAAAGTTTGTTGAGTATTTGAACCTCACTGCTAAGAAAAATGAGAGGGGGGGAACAGAATCCGACGGCAAAAAAACAGCTGTCGGAATCCGTTCCCCCACCCTCATTTTGAGAGGTTTTGATGAAGTGGCTTAAAAAAAGGCTGATTCAATTTTTTTGTGGATGGAGCTTAACTGCCATCAGTTTAAATAATATATTTTGCCTTTTAACCATGATAGGAAAGTATGAAAAAAAAAAAAAAAAAAAAAAACATGACCCGGGACTTGAACTCTGGTCGTCAAAATCCCAAAAGTGTTAAATGTCAGTGCTTAGACCACGAGGCTATAGGGGACAATTGCAAAACAAAAGTTTGTTGAGTATTTGAACCTCACTGCTAAGAAAAATGAGAGGGGGGGAACAGAATCCGACGGCAAAAAACCAGCTGTCGGAATCCGTTCCCCCACCCTCATTATGAGACGTTTTGATGAAGTGGCTTAAAAAAAGGCTGATTCAATTTTTTTTTGGATGGAGCTTAACTGCCATCAGTTTAAAGAATATCTTTTGCCTTTTAACCATGATAGGAAAGTATGAAAAAAAAAAAAAAAAAAAAAAAACGATGACCCGGGACCTGTCGTCAAAATCCCAAAAGTATGAAAAAAAAAATGAAAAAAAAAACATGACCCGGGACTTGAACTCTGGTCGACAAAATCCCAAAAGTGTTAAATGTCAGTGCTTAGACCAGTGCCGTCGCAGGTGGGGTGCGAGGCCCTGTGCGAACTTGAAATGCGAGGCCCTGCTCTTTGATGTGGATGCTCAATTGCGCATGAATAACAGTCACGCGTATAGCACGAATAATCTCGCTGCAATACGTTTTTATCAAGTAAAATAATACATAATCATGCACATAGTTTGAGGCGCCGCAATAGGGCAGACAATTGCCCGGGGCCCCGCATTTTAAGGCCCCCAAGGACTGATCATTTAAACAATCAGAAATGTTAATATAAAGACGCAGAAAAATCTCTGCATCCCCGTCAGTGGGGCCGCTCTCTCGTTACGCTTGTTATGCTTTTACCTTTTTCAAACCGGTGCAGCGCTTTCTCGCGGTAGGTAGAAAATGCATGATTTGATTTGTTAAACATGAAAAGGACTTATCCGTCTGGCATGGCAGCTCGCTCTAACTGTAACCTAGATAAATGTTCGCTATTATAGGTGCATATCCAACTGTTTGTACGGAGACGTACGAGCGTGCACTGCATGGCAGGCGTCGGCGCGAACACTTTCATTTCCCTATCAACAGTGGAAACAACTTTAAATACTCAATCTTTTCTGGTCATACACAAAATAATAATGCATCAGTCGCAAACTCACAATAACAAGAAAACGTTGTGCATTTGTAAAATAAAATAAAACAAACAAGGCGCGCTTTCATGGTTGCGTGAACTGGAGCGCGTCTCAAAAATGAACTGAAATACAGTGTAGCCTCAACAACATGATGAATATTTCTATATAAATCTCGAAAAGTCCACTTTTAAACGGAAAAAAATGAATCGAAAGCAAATACCGGCTGATTAGGCTGTAATAATAATCCGTATGAAAGGTGGGCTGCATTTCTCTCTAAAGACGCATCCACTTACAGCGGAGATGTATATATGTTTGCAGCCGACACTGATTTACAAATATATATTTTTTATTAATAAACAATAAAAATGCCTCGTTATTTTTTCAGACATTATCATTAGCCTGCTTTGGCCGGTGCTTTGCGGCAAGATAGGCTACATGCGCGGAATAGGCTATATTCCTCCATGCACCCAGTATTTAAGCAGAAATTAATATAAATGTGAGATTAGTCGACTAATTGCTTAAATGAATGACTACTAGTCGACGAGAAAAATATTTAGTCTATAGCAATTCTAATCAATGCATTTAGGCTATTGACATCTATTTTATTAGTAATTCTATCTAGCTCTTTACGTTTAATTAGTTGAGTTAACAATTAGTAAATTAACTAATAAAATAATAAAACAAAGATTAAATTAAGATGCTAACTACATATTTATATAGCATTGCTTGTTCCACCACAAAATACAGTTTTTAAGGTGACAATCCGTTACACATTTGAAGATTTACTGTATCTTGAAGATTGTTGTATTGTATTTTATCTTCTGTTATAAAGATGAAGATTGACATTTCCTTTTCTCAGAACTTGATTCGTGCTTCCGAAATCGGTGGCGTTCTCTTGCAGCTGACATGTTTGCTTTCCCTCGCTTTAGCTTTCCCGCTCTCCTGTCTTCAGTGAGGACGCATTACGTACATAGCGACAATGAGAAACCCGCTTAATTTGTTGCATTTTTTTTTTAATGTGACCTTGACAGACATGATAAAAAAAAAAAAAAAAAAAAGCAGGATTGCGAGGCCCCCTAGTGGCGCGAGGCCCTGTGCGGTTGCACAGTTCGCACAGTCTATGCGACGGCTCTGGTCACATCACCCATGTAATCAGGGTGTTGTGCCGTGAAGTTGGTGTAGGCATTGAGGGTGTCAACATCCAGCACATTGTAGTATTGGATAGTTTCTGGTTTCTTAACACTGTTATCATCCACTTTTTTTTCGTCATGCATGGTGCACAGGAGGACACGCTTCTTTCGCTTCTTCGACACATAGCTTACCATGGTCATGTTACCATTGAATCCAAATTATGAGCTATGCTTCTCCCTCAATTTGGATGGCTTCTTCTGGGGAAGAGTCCACTGACAGACGTAAAGGGTGACCGATAGCATTGATTTATGACAACAAATAAAAAATATAGCTGCAAGCAGCAATCACCGGGGCCAAGCGCAAGCAAGACGACAAGACATGTCAAAGTGGCTGGAAGTGAGAGACCAACTGCAGCAAGGAGCAATTGAAGACATTTAAAGATGAATTTTGGCAAAATGGTTGAAAAATCACATACAATAACTAAAAATATGATTATCACTTTCGACCAATAGGTGGCGCAGTTACGAAACTGATGTGATGTGGTCAGAGTGAAGTGACAATGACACATACAAAGTTTGGTGTCAATATGTCAAGGCATTGCAGATATAAAGCCTGAATAGTCATTTTGGCATCATGCCTCAACTTTGCCACTGCGGTGTATGAAAACGGTTTCGTCTATCAACACGAAATCCATAACTTTTACTCGGCACCGTCTGGAGATGACACGATCCGATTTTGGTGAAAATCGGACGTTCGGTCTAGGAGGAGTTTGAAAAAGTAGGTTTTAAAAGAAAATAAATATGGCGGACAGGAAGTTTGGCTGACTATGGCAAAATTGGTATCTATGTTTTCAGCATAACCCAATGAATCTATTGAGATCAGTGTCATTACTATAGGCTAATTTATTCAAAAGTTATTAGCATTTCGTGAAAATTTGTTACAACTTTTGACCAAAAGGTGGCGCTGTCTTTAAATCTGTTGAGTACTTTCAGGACATGGTGTTGATGGCACATACTGAGTTTCATAATGTTACAGCAATGCATTCGTTAAGTATAGCATTTTACTTCACTAAACTGCATTGAAGTCAATGGGAATTTCATGTTTTGTTTAGTTTTAGCGCCACCAAGAGGCTCAATCCCACATGTTTTTTTTGTGTGTCCTCAGACTGAGCCCATGCATCTGTGTGTCAATTTTGGTGAAAATATCTCAATTAGATTCAACGTTATAGACATTTATGTTAAAAAACACGTCAAAAACTACTGACACGTGACTTTGATTGAATTTTACTACCCCTTACGATCAATATTTTGAGATTTGGGCATTGGTGTATAGCTATCAACCTATGTTTCCAAACTTCTGACGGTGGTTTCGTCTCGATCGGACTAGCGGTTTCGAAGATATCGCCAAATGTTTTTTAAGCGCTAAATTACAACGCTGCACAAACCATATGCCGAAACCTGGCAAGTCTGGTATCGTTGGACTCGGCAACAATTCAGGAGTCTAAGGAGATGACTCCCGTGAGAATAAGTCGACCACACCCAAAGTTATAAGCATTTGAAAAAAAAAATTATCCACTAGGTGGCGCTGTTTCGAAACTTCTCAGGCTCCTTCAGGGCATTGTACTGATGACCCATACCGAGTTTCGTAAAAATTCGTTCATGCGTTCAAAAAATACAGCATTTTAGCACATAATTCAAAATTGCCGACAGACAAAATGGCCGATCTGGAAAAATTGGATATCAGTCGACTCGGCATGCCGCCCTGAATCTAACGAGACCAGTTTTAGGATTATTGGACAAACCGTTCAGAAGTTATAAGCCAAAATAGCAATTTTTCATATCTCTGGACCAGTAGGTGGCGCTGTGCCGAAACGCTGCATGTAGCCTCAGGTCATGCTTGTGATGACATGTACCAAGTTTGGTCTGAATACGATAAAGCGTTGCGGAGATACAGCCTTAAGTCTGTTTTTGCAAGCGCTACGTAAAATTTGTTTGTGCGTTTATCAAAAACGGTTAAGCGAGTCAACTTGAATTCCATAACTTTTTGTCGGCACTGCCTGAAGATGATCTGGTGCAATTTTGGTGAGAATCGGACAAACCGTCTAGGACGAGTTCGCAAAAGTACGCTTTTTTGAGAATTCAAAATGGCGGACAATTTTCCGTGACGGAAAATGACGTCATAGGGTGCAATCAAATTGCCATGAGCTCAGGAATCAGAGGAAAAAAGAATTTTGTTGATAGGCCTTACGGTTTAAAAGTTATTAGCATACAATTTCTGAAACTTTGGACAGGTGGTGGCGCTAGAGGGAATGAGTTAGAAACACCAAAATTGGTGTATTTGATGTTGGGACTGTCCTCTATCAGAATGTCAAAGCAAAACAACTTTCCCGCATACGCTTCTATGGGCTGCCATAGACGCCCAGTCGGAAGAAAAAGAAGAATAAGAACGGGAACAGATACAATAGGTGCCCGCACCTTCAGTGCTTGGCCCCTAAATATAGCTGCAAGCAGCAATCACCGGGACCAAGCGCAAGCAAGACGACAAGACGTGCCAAAGTGGCTGGGAGTGTGAGAGATCAACTGCAGCAAGGAGCAATTGAAGACATTTAAAGATAAATTTTGGCAAAATGGTTGAAAAATCACATGCATTAACTTAAAAATATGATTTAATAGATTATCACTTTCGACCAATAGGTGGCGCAGTTACAAAACTGTTGTGATGTGGTCAGAGTGAAGTGACGATGACACATACAAAGTTTGGTGTCAATATGTCAAGGCATTGCAGATATAAAGCCTGAATAGTAATTTTGGCATTATGCCTCAACTTTGCATCTGCGGTATACGACCATGGTTTTGTCTATCGACACGAAATCCATAACTTTTACTTGGCACGGTCTGGAGATGACAATATCCGATTTTGGTGAAAATCGGACAGTCGGTCTAGGAGGAGTTCGAAAAAGTACATTTTAAAAGGAAATAAAGATGGCGGACAGGAACTTTGGCTGACTATGAAGAAATTGGTATCTATGTTTTCAGCATAACCCAAGGAATCTATTAAGACCAGTGTCATTACTATAGGCAAATGTATGCAAAAGTTATTAGCATTTTAGGAAATTTTGTTACAACTTTTGACCAAAAGGTGGCGCTGTCTCATAATCTTTTGAGTACCTTTAGGGCCTTGTACTGATGACCCATACTGAGTTTGGTAACGATACGTTCATGCGTTCATAAAATACAGCATTTTAGCACATAATTCAAAATGGCCGACAGCCAAAATGGCCGATATGGGAAAATTGGATATCAGTCGACTCAGCATGACGCCCTGAATCTAACGAGACCACTTTTGTGATTTTTGGACAAACCGTTCAGAAAGTAAAAAAATAAATTATTCATATCTCCGGACCAGTAGGTGGCGCTGCGCCGAAACGCAGCATGTAGCCTCAGGTTATGCTTGTGATGACATGTACCAAATTTGGTCTGAATCTGATAAAGCGTTGTGGAGATACAGCATTGAGCCTGTTTTTGCAAGTGCTACGTAAAATTTATGTGCGCGGTATTCGAGAACGGTAATTCGAATCAACTTGATTTCCACAAATTTTTGTCGGCAAAGTCTCGAGATGATCTGGTTCAATTTTCGTGAAATTCGGACCAACGGCCTAGGAGGAGTTCGAAAAGTAGGTTTTTCGGAAAATTCAAAATGGCGGGAAAAGTATTATGACGGAAAATGACGTCATAGGGTGCACTCGAATTGTCATGAGCTCAGGAATCAGAGGAAAAAATAATTTTGTTTCTAGCCCTTATGGTTCAAAAGTTATTAGCATAAACATGAGTGCAACTTTGGACAGTTGGTGGCGCTAGAGGGATTGATTTGGAGACTCCAAATTTGCTATGGTGATAGTTCAGACTGTCCTCTATATGAGTGCCAAATTTCATAACTTTCCCGCAAGCGGTTCTATGGGCTGCCATAGACTCCCAGTCGGAACAATGAAGAATAATAATAAATATAGCTGCAAGCAGCAATCACCGGGGCCAAGCGCAAGCAAGACGACAAGACATGCCAAAGTGGCTGGAAGTGAGAGACCAACTGCAGCAAGGAGCAATTGAAGACATTTAAAGATGAATTTTGGCAAAATGGTTGAAAAATCACACACAATAACTAAAAATATGATTATCACTTTCGACCAATAGGTGGCGCAGTTACGAAACTGATGTGATGTGGTCAGAGTGAAGTGACAATGACACATACAAAGTTTGGTGTCAATATGTCAAGGCATTGCATATATTAAAGCCTGAATAGTCATTTTGGCATCATGCCTCAACTTTGCCACTGCGGTATATGAAAACGGTTTCGTCTATCGACACGAAATCCATAACTTTTACTCGGCATGGTCTGGAGATGACACGATCCGATTTTGGTGAAAATCGGACGTTCGGTCTAGGAGGAGTTCGAAAAAGTAGGTTTTAAAAGAAAATAAATATGGCGGACCGGAAGTTTGGCTGACTATGGCAAAATTGGTATCTATGTTTTCAGCATAACCCAAGGAATCTATTGAGATCAGTGTCATTACTATAGGCAAATTTATTCAAAAGTTATTAGCATTTTTGGAAATTTCATTATAACTTTTGACCAAAAGGTGGCGCTGTCTCATAAATTTTTGAGTACCTTTAGGGCGTTGTATTGATGACTCATACTGAGTTTCGTAACGATTCGTTCATGCGTTCATAAAATACAGCATTTTAGCACATAATTCAAAATGGCCGACAGCCAAAATGGCCGATATGGAAAAATTGGATATCAGTCAACTCAGCACGACGCCCTGAATCTAACGAGACCACTTTTGTGATTTTTGGACAAACCGTTCAGAAGTTATAAGCAAAAACATAAATTATTCATATCTCCGGGCCAGTAAGTGGCGCTGCGCCGAAACGCAGCATGTAGCCTCAGGTCATGCTTGTGATGACATGTACCAAATTTGGTCTGAATCTGATAAAGCGTTGTGGAGATACGGCCTTACGTCTGTTTTCGCAAGCGCTACGTAAAATGTATTTGCGCGGTATTTGAGAACGGTAATTCGAATCAACTTGAATTCCATAACTTTTGGTCGTCAAGGTCTGGAGATGATCTGGTTCATTTTTCGTGAAATTCGGAGCAACGGCCTAGGAGGAGTTCGAAAAAGTAGGTTTTTCGGAAAATTCAAAATGGCGGGAAAACTATTATGACGGAAAATGACGTCATATAGTGCAGTCGAATCGTCATGAGCTCAGGGATCAGAGGAAAAAAGAATTTTGTTTCTAGCCCTTGTGGTTCAAAAGTTATTAGCATAAAAATGAGTGAAACTTTGGACAGCTGGTGGCGCTAGAGGGAATGAGTTGGAGACTCCAAATTTACTATGGTGATAGTTCAGGCTGTCCTCTATCACTGTGCCAATTTTCATAAGTTTCCCGCAAACGGTTCTATAGGCTGCCATAGACGCCCAGTCGGAAGAAAAAGAAAAAGAAAAAGAAAAAGAAATATAGCTGCAAGCAGCCATTACGGGGCCAAGCGCAAAAGCAGACGACGAGATATGCCTACATGGCTGAAAGTGTGAGACAAACTGCAGCAAGGAGCAATTGAAGACATTTGAAGATGAATTTTGGCAAAATGGTTGAAAAATCACATACATTAACTAAAAAAGTGATTATCACTTTCGACCAATAGGTGGCGCAATTACGAAACTGATGTGATGTGGTCAGAGTGAAGTGACAATGACACTTACAAAGTTTGGTGTCAATATGTCAAGGCATTGCAGATATAAAGCCTGAATAGTCATTTTGGCATCATGCCTCAACTTTGCCACTGCGGTATACGAAAACGGTTTCATCTATCGACACGAAATCCATAACTTTTACTCGGCACGGTCTGGAGATGACACGATCCGATTTTGGTGAAAATCGGACGTTCGGTCTAGGAGGAGTTCGAAAAAGTAGGTTTTAAAAGAAAATAAAGATGGCGGACAGGAAGTTTGGCTGACTATGGCAAAATTGGTATCTATGTTTTCAGCATAACCCAAGGAATCTATTGAGATCAGTGTCATTACTATAGGCAAATTTATTCAAAAGTTATTAGCATTTTTGGAAATTTCATTATAACTTTTGACCAAAAGGTGGCGCTGTCTCATAAATTTTTGAGTACCTTTAGGGCGTTGTACTGATGACCCATAGTGAGTTTCGTAACAATAAGTTCATGCGTTCATAAAATACAGCATTTTAGCACATAATTCAAAATGGCCGACAGCCAAAATGGCCTATATGGGAAAATTGGATATCAGTCAACTCAGCACGACGCCCTGAATCTAACGAGACCACTTTTGTGATTTTTGGACAAACCGTCCAGAAGTTATAAGCAAAAACATAAATTCTTCATATCTCCGGACCAGTAGGTGGCGCTGCGCCGAAACGCAGCATGTAGCCTTAAGTCATGCTTGTGATGACATGTACCAAATTTGGTCTGAATCCGATAAAGCGTTGTGGAGATACGGCCTTACGTCTGTTTTTGCAAGCGCTACGTAAAATTTATTTGCGCGGTATTCGAGAACGGTAATTCGAATCAACTTGAATTCCATAACTTTTGGTCGTCAAGGTCTGGAGATGATCTGGTTCATTTTTCGTGAAATTCGGAGCAACGGCCTAGGAGGAGTTCGAAAAAGTAGGTTTTTCGGAAAATTCAAAATGGCGGGAAAACTATTATGACGGAAAATGACGTCATATGGTGGAGTCGAATCGTCATGAGCTCAGGAATCAGAGGAAAAAAGAATTTTGTTTCTAGCCCTTGTGGTTCAAAAGTTATTAGCATAAACATGAGTGCAACTTTGGACAGCTGGTGGCGCTAGAGGGAATGAGTTGGAGACTCCAAATTTGCTATGGTGATAGTTCAGGCTGTCCTCTATCACTGTGCCAATTTTTATAAGTTTCCCGCAAACGGTTCTATAGGCTGCCATAGACGCCCAGTCGGAAGAAAAAAAAGAAAAAGAAAAAGAAAAAGAAAAAGAAGCAGAATAAGAACCAGAACAGATACAATAGGTGCCCGCACCTTCAGTGCTTGGCCCCTAATAAATATAGCTGCAAGCAGCCATTACGGGGCCAAGCGCAAAAGCAGACGACGAGATATGCCTACATGGCTGAAAGTGTGAGACAAACTGCAGCAAGGAGCAATTAAAGACATTTGAAGATGAATTTTGGCAAAATGGTTGAAAAATCACATACAATAACTAAAAATATGATTATCACTTTCGACCAATACGTGGCGCAGTTACGAAACTGATGTGATGTGGTCAGAGTGAAGTGACAATGACACATAAAAAGTTTGGTGTCAATATGTCAAGGCATTGCAGATATAAAGCCTGAATAGTCATTTTGGCATCATGCCTCAACTTTGACACTGCGGTATACGAAAACGGTTTCGTATACAGATACAGCCTTACGTCTGTTTTTGCAAGCGCAACGTAAAATTAAATTGCGTGGTATTCGTGAACGGTTTGACAAATCAACTTGAATTCCATAACTTTTTGTCGTCATGGTCTGTAGATGATCTGATTCAATTTTCATGGAAATTGGAGCAACGGCCTAGGAGGAGTTCGAAAAAGTAGCTTTTTCGGAAAATTCAAAATGGCGGAAAACTTTTCATGGCGCAAAATGACGTCATTGGGTGCAATCGAATCGTCACGAGGTCAGGAATCAGAGGGAAAAAGAATTTTGTTTCTAGCCCTTGTGGTTCAAAAGTTATTAGAATAAACATGAGTGAAACTTTGGACAGTTGGTGGCGCTAGAGGGAATGACTTAGACACACCAAAATTGGTGTATTTAATGTTGGGACTGTCCTCTATCCGAATGTCCAACCATTACAACTTTCCCGCGATCGGTTCTATGGGCTGCCATAGACTCCCAGAGCGGAAGAAGAAGAAGAATTATTTTTGGTACGGGAACAGATACAATAGGTGCCCGCACCTTCAGTGCTTGGCCCCTAATAATAAGGGAACCTTTTTGCCATTTATAGTGCCACCTATGGTCTGATCTGCATGAAACTCGGCACGCTGGTTCACCATGTCATGACACATATGCTCAGCGATTTTCGTGATGTTCTGAGTTTTTGTTTAGGATTTATAGGCTTTTGACTGTATTTTGCCCCGCCCATTTTCCAAATGACCCTGTTATAGCCAACCAAATGCAAAAATTCTACTTTTTTTCAAAAACTATTGATCGAGAGAGTCCAGAGAAATGTCCTAGACTGGTTTGGCTCCGGTCGGGCGAAAAACCAGGGACTAGTTCGCAAAAGTAGGTTTTGGACAAAATTCGACATAGCAGAAATTTTTTCTGGCCTAAATCGAAATCGGAGATGGCCATTTTGTCCGCCTTGAGCCAAGGATTCCAACGATTTGGGGCACTTGATCCTGGGACAAACGGTCTAAGAGCTATGATCAATTTTGAACTTTTGGTTGCTGTAGCGCCACCTATGGGCCATTCGGGGTCATACTCTGATAGGTTGTCCCCAAATTGAGGCCTACCATCTGGCCAGGTTTCACGTCTCTAGGCCTTACGGTTTGGCCTGCACGATGCGTTTTACGAATCCTTAATTACAATAGGGTTTCAGCATTTCATGCTTGAACCCCTAATAAGATTGAAGGCTTTTTGCCAGTTACAGCGCCACCTATGGTCCGATCTCCATGAAACTCTGCATGCTTCCTCACCATGTTCTGACACATATGCTCATCAATTTTGGTGAAGTTCTGAATTTTCATATGGGATTTATAGGCTTTTTAGTGTATTTTGCCACGCCCCTTTTCTAAATGACCCTGTTACAGCCACCCAAATGCAAAAGTTCAACTTTTTTTTCGATATTTATTGATCTAGAGAGTCCAGAGAAATGTCCTAGACTGGTTTGGTTCCGATCTGGTGAAAAACCTAGGACTAGTTTGCAAAAGTAGGTTTCGGACAAAATTCGACATAGCAGAAAATTTTTCTGGCCTAAATCGAAATTGGAGATAGCCATTTTGTCCGCCTTGAGCCAGGGATCACAGTGGTGTGAGACACTTGAGTCTAGGACAAACGGACTCTAGGAGTTATGGGCGATGTAGTACTTTTGCACTAAATCTGTAGCTGTAGCACAACGTAAAATTTGTTTGCGCGGTATTTGAGAACGGTTTGACGAATCAACACGAATTCCATAACTTTTTGTCGGTACAGTGTGGAGATGATACGATTCGATTTTGGTGAAAATCGGACAAACGGTCTAGGAGGAGTTCGACAAAGTAGGTTTTGACTGAAAATCAAGATGGCGGACAGGAAGTTCGGCCAAATATGGCAAACTTGGTATCTATGTTCTCAGCGTGACCCAGCGAATCTATTGAGACCAGTGGCATTTCAATAGGCAGATGTATTCAAAGGTTATTAGCCTTTTTGGAAATGTTGCTATAACTTTTGACCACAAGGTGGCGCTGTTTCGAAACTTCTCACGCTCCTTCAGGGCATCGTGCTGATGACCCATACCATGTTTCGTAACAATCCATTCATGCGTTCTTAAAATACAGCATTTTAGCACAAAATTCAAAATGGCCGACAGCCAAAATGGCCGACATGGTAAAATTGGATATCAGTCGACTCAGCATGTTGGCCTGAATCTAACGAGACCAATTTGATGATTTTTGGGCAAACTGTTCAGAAGTTATAAGCAAAAATAGCCATTTTTCATATCTCCGGACCAGTAGGTGGCGCTGCGCCGAAACGCAGCATGTAGCCTCAAGTCATGCTTGTGATGACATGTGGCAAATTTGGTCTGAATCCAACAAAGCGTTGCGGAGATACAGCCTTACGTCTGTTTTCGCAAGCGCTACGTAAAATTTGTTTGTGGGTTTTTTCGAAAATTGCTAAGCGAATCAACTTGAATTCCATAACTTTTTGTCGGCATGGTCTGTAGATGATCTGATTCAATTTTCATGGAAATTGGAGCAACGGCCTAGGAGGAGTTCGAAAAAGTAGCTTTTTCGGAAAATTCAAAATGGCGGAAAACTTTTCATGGCGCAAAATGACGTCATTGGGTGCAATCGAATCGTCACGAGGTCAGGAATCAGAGGAAAAAAGAATTTTGTTTCTAGCCCTTGTGGTTCAAAAGTTATTAGAATAAACATGAGTGAAACTTTGGACAGTTGGTGGCGCTAGAGGGAATGACTTAGACACACCAAAATTGGTGTATTTAATGTTGGGACTGTCCTCTATCCGAATGTCAAACCATTACAACTTTCCCGCGATCGGTTCTATGGGCTGCCATAGACTCCCAGAGCGGAAGAAGAAGAAGAATTATTTTTGGTACGGGAACAGATACAATAGGTGCCCGCACCTTCAGTGCTTGGCCCCTAATAATAAGGGAACCTTTTTGCCATTTATAGCGCCACCTATGGTCCGATCTGCATGAAACTCGGCACGCTTGTTCACCATGTCATGACACATATGCTCAGCGATTTTCGTGATGTTCTGAGTTTTTGTTTAGGATTTATAGGCTTTTGACTGTATTTTGCCCCGCCCATTTTCCAAATGACCCTGTTATAGCCAACCAAATGCAAAAATTCTACTTTTTTTCAAAAACTATTGATCGAGAGAGTCCAGAGAAATGTCCTAGACTGGTTTGGCTCCGGTCGGGCGAAAAACTAGGGACTAGTTCGCAAAAGTAGGTTTTGGACAAAATTCGACATAGCAGAATTTTTTTCTGGCCTAAATCGAAATCGGAGATGGCCATTTTGTCCGCCTTGAGCCAAGGATTCCAACGATTTGGGGCACTTGATCCTGGGACAAACGGTCTAAGAGCTATGATCAATTTTGAACTTTTGGTTGCTGTAGCGCCACCTATGGGCCATTCGGGGTCATACTCTGATAGGTTGTCCCCAAATTGAGGCCTACCATCTGGCCAGGTTTCACGTCTCTAGGCCTTACGGTTTGGCCTGCACGATGCGTTTTACGAATCCTTAATTACAATAGGGTTTCAGCATTTCATGCTTGAACCCCTAATAAGATTGAAGGCTTTTTGCCAGTTACAGCGCCACCTATGGTCCGATCTCCATGAAACTCTGCATGCTTCCTCACCATGTTCTGACACATATGCTCATCAATTTTGGTGAAGTTCTGAATTTTCATATGGGATTTATAGGCTTTTTAGTGTATTTTGCCACGCCCCTTTTCTAAATGACCCTGTTACAGCCACCCAAATGCAAAAGTTCAACTTTTTTTTCGATATTTATTGATCTAGAGAGTCCAGAGAAATGTCCTAGACTGGTTTGGTTCCGATCTGGTGAAAAACCTAGGACTAGTTTGCAAAAGTAGGTTTCGGACAAAATTCGACATAGCAGAAAATTTTTCTGGCCTAAATCGAAATTGGAGATAGCCATTTTGTCCGCCTTGAGCCAGGGATCACAGTGGTGTGAGACACTTGAGTCTAGGACAAACGGACTCTAGGAGTTATGGGCGATGTAGTACTTTTGCACTAAATCTGTAGCTGTAGCACAACGTAAAATTTGTTTGCGCGGTATTTGAGAACGGTTTGACGAATCAACACGAATTCCATAACTTTTTGTCGGTACAGTGTGGAGATGATACGATTCGATTTTGGTGAAAATCGGACAAACGGTCTAGGAGGAGTTCGACAAAGTAGGTTTTGACTGAAAATCAAGATGGCGGACAGGAAGTTCGGCCAAATATGGCAAACTTGGTATCTATGTTCTCAGCGTGACCCAGCGAATCTATTGAGACCAGTGGCATTTCAATAGGCAGATGTATTCAAAGGTTATTAGCCTTTTTGGAAATGTTGTTATAACTTTTGACCACAAGGTGGCGCTGTTTCGAAACTTCTCACGCTCCTTCAGAGCATCGTGCTGATGACCCATACCATGTTTCGTAACAATCCATTCATGCGTTCTTAAAATACAGCATTTTAGCACAAAATTCAAAATGGCCGACAGCCAAAATGGCCGACATGGTACAATTGGATATCAGTCGACTCAGCATGTTGGCCTGAATCTAACGAGACCAATTTGATGATTTTTGGGCAAACTGTTCAGAAGTTATAAGCAAAAATAGCCATTTTTCATATCTCCGGACCAGTAGGTGGCGCTGCGCCGAAACGCAGCATGTAGCCTCAAGTCATGCTTGTGATGACATGTGGCAAATTTGGTCTGAATCCAACAAAGCGTTGCGGAGATACAGCCTTACGTCTGTTTTCGCAAGCGCTACGTAAAATTTGTTTGTGGGTTTTTTCGAAAATTGCTAAGCGAATCAACTTGAATTCCATAACTTTTTGTCGGCATGGTCTGTAGATGATCTGATTCAATTTTCATGGAAATTGGAGCAACGGCCTAGGAGGAGTTCGAAAAAGTAGCTTTTTCGGAAAATTCAAAATGGCGGAAAACTTTTCATGGCGCAAAATGACGTCATTGGGTGCAATCGAATCGTCACGAGGTCAGGAATCAGAGGAAAAAAGAATTTTGTTTCTAGCCCTTGTGGTTCAAAAGTTATTAGAATAAACATGAGTGAAACTTTGGACAGTTGGTGGCGCTAGAGGGAATGACTTAGACACACCAAAATTGGTGTATTTAATGTTGGGACTGTCCTCTATCCGAATGTCAAACCATTACAACTTTCCCGCGATCGGTTCTATGGGCTGCCATAGACTCCCAGAGCGGAAGAAGAAGAAGAATTATTTTTGGTACGGGAACAGATACAATAGGTGCCCGCACCTTCAGTGCTTGGCCCCTAATAATAAGGGAACCTTTTTGCCATTTATAGTGCCACCTATGGTCCGATCTGCATGAAACTCGGCACGCTTGTTCACCATGTCATGACACATATGCTCAGCGATTTTCGTGATGTTCTGAGTTTTTGTTTAGGATTTATAGGCTTTTGACTGTATTTTGCCCCGCCCATTTTCCAAATGACCCTGTTATAGCCAACCAAATGCAAAAATTCTACTTTTTTTCAAAAACTATTGATCGAGAGAGTCCAGAGAAATGTCCTAGACTGGTTTGGCTCCGGTCGGGCGAAAAACCAGGGACTAGTTCGCAAAAGTAGGTTTTGGACAAAATTCGACATAGCAGAAATTTTTTCTGGCCTAAATCGAAATCGGAGATGGCCATTTTGTCCGCCTTGAGCCAAGGATTCCAACGATTTGGGGCACTTGATCCTGGGACAAACGGTCTAAGAGCTATGATCAATTTTGAACTTTTGGTTGCTGTAGCGCCACCTATGGGCCATTCGGGGTCATACTCTGATAGGTTGTCCCCAAATTGAGGCCTACCATCTGGCCAGGTTTCACGTCTCTAGGCCTTATGGTTTGGCCTGCACGATGCGTTTTACGAATCCTTAATTACAATAGGGTTTCAGCATTTCATGCTTGAACCCCTAATAAGATTGAAGGCTTTTTGCCAGTTACAGCGCCACCTATGGTCCGATCTCCATGAAACTCTGCATGCTTCCTCACCATGTTCTGACACATATGCTCATCAATTTTGGTGAAGTTCTGAATTTTCATATGGGATTTATAGGCTTTTTAGTGTATTTTGCCACGCCCCTTTTCTAAATGACCCTGTTACAGCCACCCAAATGCAAAAGTTCAACTTTTTTTTCGATATTTATTGATCTAGAGAGTCCAGAGAAATGTCCTAGACTGGTTTGGTTCCGATCTGGTGAAAAACCTAGGACTAGTTTGCAAAAGTAGGTTTCGGACAAAATTCGACATAGCAGAAAATTTTTCTGGCCTAAATCGAAATTGGAGATAGCCATTTTGTCCGCCTTGAGCCAGGGATCACAGTGGTGTGAGACACTTGAGTCTAGGACAAACGGACTCTAGGAGTTATGGGCGATGTAGTACTTTTGCACTAAATCTGTAGCTGTAGCACAACGTAAAATTTGTTTGCGCGGTATTTGAGAACGGTTTGACGAATCAACACGAATTCCATAACTTTTTGTCGGTACAGTGTGGAGATGATACGATTCGATTTTGGTGAAAATCGGACAAACGGTCTAGGAGGAGTTCGACAAAGTAGGTTTTGACTGAAAATCAAGATGGCGGACAGGAAGTTCGGCCAAATATGGCAAACTTGGTATCTATGTTCTCAGCGTGACCCAGCGAATCTATTGAGACCAGTGGCATTTCAATAGGCAGATGTATTCAAAGGTTATTAGCCTTTTTGGAAATGTTGTTATAACTTTTGACCACAAGGTGGCGCTGTTTCGAAACTTCTCACGCTCCTTCAGGGCATCGTGCTGATGACCCATACCATGTTTCGTAACAATCCATTCATGCGTTCTTAAAATACAGCATTTTAGCACAAAATTCAAAATGGCCGACAGCCAAAATGGCCGACATGGTAAAATTGGATATCAGTCGACTCAGCATGTTGGCCTGAATCTAACGAGACCAATTTGATGATTTTTGGGCAAACTGTTCAGAAGTTATAAGCAAAAATAGCCATTTTTCATATCTCCGGACCAGTAGGTGGCGCTGCGCCGAAACGCAGCATGTAGCCTCAAGTCATGCTTGTGATGACATGTGGCAAATTTGGTCTGAATCCAACAAAGCGTTGCGGAGATACAGCCTTACGTCTGTTTTCGCAAGCGCTACGTAAAATTTGTTTGTGGGTTTTTTCGAAAATTGCTAAGCGAATCAACTTGAATTCCATAACTTTTTGTCGGCATGGTCTGTAGATGATCTGATTCAATTTTCATGGAAATTGGAGCAACGGCCTAGGAGGAGTTCGAAAAAGTAGCTTTTTCGGAAAATTCAAAATGGCGGAAAACTTTTCATGGCGCAAAATGACGTCATTGGGTGCAATCGAATCGTCACGAGGTCAGGAATCAGAGGAAAAAAGAATTTTGTTTCTAGCCCTTGTGGTTCAAAAGTTATTAGAATAAACATGAGTGAAACTTTGGACAGTTGGTGGCGCTAGAGGGAATGACTTAGACACACCAAAATTGGTGTATTTAATGTTGGGACTGTCCTCTATCCGAATGTCAAACCATTACAACTTTCCCGCGATCGGTTCTATGGGCTGCCATAGACTCCCAGAGCGGAAGAAGAAGAAGAATTATTTTTGGTACGGGAACAGATACAATAGGTGCCCGCACCTTCAGTGCTTGGCCCCTAAAAAGAAGAATAAGAACGGGAACAGATACAATAGGTGCCCGCACCTTCAGTGCTTGGCCCCTAAATATAGCTGCAAGCAGCAATCACCGGGGCCAAGCGCAAGCAAGACGACAAGACATGCCAAAGTGGCTGGGAGTGTGAGACCAACTGCAGCTAGGAGCAATTAAAGACATTTAAAGATGAATTTTGGCAAAATGGTTGAAAAATCACATACATTAACTAAAAATATGATTATCAATTTCGACCAATAGGTGGCGCAATTACGAAACTGATGTGATGTGGTCAGAGTGAAGTGACAATGACACATACAAAGTTTGGTGTCAATATGTCAAGGCATTGCAGATATAAAGCCTGAATAGTCATTTTGGCATCATGCCTCAACTTTGCATCTGCGGTATACAAAAACAGTTTTGTCTATCGACACGAAATCCATAACTTTTACACGGCACGGTCTGGAGATGACACGATCCGATTTTGGTGAAAATCGGACGTTCGGTCTAGGAGGAGTTCGAAAAAGTAGGTTTTAAAAGAAAATAAAGATGGCGGACAGGAAGTTTGGCTGACTATGGCAAAATTGGTATCTATGTTTTCAGTATAACCCAAGGAATCTATTGAGATCAGTGTCATTACTATAGGCAAATTTATTCAAAAGTTATTAGCATTTTTGGAAAATTTCATTATAACTTTTGACCAAAAGGTGGCGCTGTCTCATACATTTTTGAGTACCTTTAGGGCGTTGTACTGATGACCCATACTGAGTTTCGTAACGATACGTTCATGCGTTCATAAAATACAGCATTTTAGCACATAATTCAAAATGGCCGACAGCCAAAATGGCCGATATGGGAAAATTGGATATCAGTCAACTCAGCACGACGCCCTGAATCTAACGAGGAATCTTTGGACAAACCGTTCAGAAGTTATAAGCAAAAACATAAATTCTTCATATCTCCGGACCAGTAGGTGGCGCTGCGCCGAAACGCAGCATGTAGCCTCAGGTCATGCTTGTGATGACATGTATCAAATTTGGTCTGAATCCGATAAAGCGTTGTGGAGATCCTGCCTTACGTCTGTTTTCGCAAGCGCTCCGTAAAATTTATTTGCGCGGTATTCGAGAACGATAATTCGAATCAACTTGAATTCCATAACTTTTGGTCGTCAAGGTCTGGAGATGATCTGGTTCATTTTTCGTGAATTTCGGAGCAACGGCCTAGGAGGAGTTCGAAAAAGTAGGTTTTTCGGAAAATTCAAAATGGCGGGAAAACTATTATGACGGAAAATGACGTCATAGGGTGCAGTCGAATCGTCGTGAGCTCAGGAATCAGAGGAAAAAATAATTTTGTTTCTAGCCCTTATGATTCAAAAGTTATTAGAATAAACATGAGTGAAACTTTGGACAGCTGGTGGCGCTAGAGGGAGTGAGTTGAGCCCCATTCACACAGCACTTTGAACCCGGCAAATTGCCGGCAAATTGCCGGAACGCCTTCTGTGTGAACGCAAACACGACCCGGGTTTAATGCCGGGATCGATGCCGGGTTGGGGACCTAGTAACATTGCCGTGTTCAGACCCGGAACGCGCGCTGTGTGAACAAAAGCCAGGACAAATGCCGTAAGGGGTGTGTCGTAGTGATGATGCACGAGTCTTCTCTTCGAAACACCCAGTTGCATGAGCCGTGTACAAAGAACTGTAGCTTTTAGCATCCGATGGCGTCTCCGTGCTTTACGTCTCGCGGCTTCATTTTCTTTCATACTCTCCGCCAATTTAACTTCCAGCGTATTCCGTATCGAATTAACACGTTGAAAATAACTCAAAATGGAAAATAAAATTGTGATTTGACCACGAAACATGTTGTACATAAACAACAAAGTTTGAACAGCAACATCTAATGCCTGATCAGCTGCCATGTTGTTCAAAGCAATGCAAACACTTCCACTTTTCGAGGCGTACCTTATACGTCACATCATAATAACGTCACGCGTCTATCCGGGACATACCCGGGTTGTGTGTGAACGCGCTCTCTGATTCCGGCAAATCACTGGCAGTGTGAATGAACCATTTTCAAACGAACCCGGGTCAAATCCCGGGTCACTTTATCCGTGTATTTTCCGGAATCTCTGTGTGAAAGGGGCTTTGGAGACTCCAAATTTGCTATGGAGATAGTTCAGGCTGTCCACTATCACTGTGCCAATTTTCATAAGTTTCCCGCAAACGGTTCTATGGGCTGCCATAGACTCCCAGTCGGAACAATGAAGAATAATAATAGGAACGCTAACAGATACAATAGGTGCCTACGCACTTTCAGTGCTTGGCCCCTAATAATAATAGGAACGGGAACAGAAACAATAGGTGCCTACGCACTTTCAGTGCTTGGCCCCTAATAATAGGAACGGGAACAGAAACAATAGGTGCCTACGCACTTTCAGTGCTTGGCCCCTAATAATAGGAACGGGAACAGAAACAATAGGTGCCTACGCACTTTCAGTGCTTGGCCCCTAATGACGAAATATGGAGATACAAGGTTTCCGCCCGACAGCGACAATATATACTTGTGTATTAGGGGTGGAGCCGAACCCGAATACGGTATTCGGAAAGGCACAAATAACGTGTTTTTTACAAATACTTATTTCGAACAAATACTTTAAAAAATATTTGTATTCGGGAACAAAAAAAACTTTATTTCAAAAAGCTGCGTTTCCTCATGAGACCGCAGTGCACGCCCGGATGAGTGAGTGAGTGACGGACACAGGCTGCTCCACACAGCAACAGAGAGCGCTCGGCTCAGCGAAAAAACACTTAACTCCATCACTATTTTTGTTGAATAGATGTTTGTACCTTAACTGGGTTCCTGAGGCAGTTTATAACTTTCGAGAAGCGATCGGGAGATTATTCCATTACGCGGTATTATTGCCGTCTGCAGTCGGTGCTCTCATGTTCGCTCTGTTTACGTAACGTCAGCTGTTTAGCGCGGTAATTTAGGCTGTTGACAGAGTGACGTTACCGTTCGGTTAAAAAGGTTAAAAATGCTTGTGTAGTTTTGTCGAATTGTATGCACGTGTGGGGGTTATATGGTACGTAGGTTACTCTGTCTGTTGCAGACAGCAAGATGTACTGTAGGCTGTAGGCTTCATAATGTTCACAATGGTATTTTATTAATTGTTGGTTTAACCATGGATGAGGTAATGGCTGTTATTTTATTTTATTTTCAATGACATTCCTTGTTTCATTGCTGGATTTATGGAAAAACATCAACCAATATTGCATATCCATAATTATTATAATGGATATAATTAAAGAATACTTACACATAACGTAAATTAGAAGTGTAACGCAAATTTTTTTTTTTTACGATTACGATTTTTACGCCTATTTTGAATTTTACTCGAATACAAATACAAATACAAATACTTTTCCCCCCTCAACAAATACAAATACAGATACAAATAGCGGCTGCTTTGCACACCCCTATTGTGTATATATATAACGTTCTATTTCAACTTTTATTTTGAAATGAATAGAATAGAATATGTCAACAGCAAGCTAGCTAATAGGATTGCATGTTACTCTTTCTCACTAGTAATGTATTTCAAGGTCAAGGTAACCTTAGCCTAAACGTTAAAATATTATATCCAGTTGTCTTTCACAAAATATCAAATATTTTCTGTGACAAAAAAATTGTAAAATAAGACTTAAGAGAGAGTTTGTTGGGCGCCTTTATGTCACTTTGAGTGATTTATGGCCCCCTCATAAATTCCGATGCCCATAGCCCCCACCCGTGTGAGTTCCTGAGTGCGCATGCGTGGTGAGTGTGGGAAAATTCCCACGCTTGCCCCTCCCCTAAGGGCGTGAACTGTATCGTGGGAGAATCTCTCAGTCTAGTTCATCCTTTATGTTTTAGCCATGTAGAATTTGAGCTAAGAATTGAATGTCTGATAAGTTTTTCTGTACGGAGCAGGTGTTGATGCACCTGTCATGTTTGTCTGTTTCAATCACACTGTATGGATCCTTAGCTGTGTATGTGTGTTTTGAGGTGTAAATGTTGGAATAACTATAATAATAATAAAAGAATAGGTCTATGTGATGGTTGTGTTTTTATTAAAGAAAGGGGTGTTTTACATTTGTTAAAATGTTAAAAGAGTTTTACATTGTGTTAAAATGTTAAAAGAGTTTTTTAATTATGTTTTCTAAATTAAATCATTAAACAAAACAAACAAAAAGTCTTATGTTTAGTGTTTTAAGTCTCAAAAGTTTATCATAAACACAAGGATTTTAAATTCATACTTTTTTGTAAATGTTACAACATATAACATGTGTTTTTCCCCACTATGTTGTTTTTTAAACTATTTTTAAAAATACCTTGTTGAAAAGAAGTACATAGATCTTTAACTAGGTGGTTTAGAGATGTCCTCTATGTTTGTTAGACACGTCTGACCTTCTCAGAGATTTAGTCGTAATGGGTCTCATTCATGAAACACGAGCAGAACGAATTTTTGTGTAAATCGTGTGTAAAGTGGTTCTGGCGTAAATTTTCGGATTCATTAAAATGTTCGTATTTTCCAAATGTTAGTTGGTACGAAAGAAATCTACACCTGCTCCCAACCACGCGTAAATAGTGCGTTTAACTTTCGAACGTTTTGCTCATTAATAAGGCTGCATTTGAATTCACCTAATCGGGTACATTTACACACAGCATTTTGAAAAAATATTATTAGCCTATATATAGCAATACATTTGGTTTTTCTTTTTACTTTTATTATGAGAGCCAGTAATAGCATCTGCAAACAGTACACTTTAATAAAATAATTAATTGCTTTCAATAGGGCTGGGCTATATTTTTTCGAAGTGAACTAATTCGTTTTTTGCAGTCGCTTCATGTCGAACCATTTTCTTTTCACTTCTGGGACTGTTCGATTAACAGATGAAACTCCAGTAACTGCGTCTGTAATATCTGCCAAGCTTCCTTTTTTTAGGACCTGATATGCCACTATAGGCTACGCTTGAAAATAAAATGTGGCGTTTTTAATGAATATCTGATAATAAAACTTCAATTTCTGCATCTGAGAAATTTTTCTTTTTCATTCGCTTTTGAGAAGACATGTTGAAATCCTTCGTTTGGTGTCATAATATGATGCCCATATATAGTTGTCAGTCGGATTTAATGGGCGGGATTTATGGTAATTGAGAATGAGCGTGCACGCGCGTCCCATTTACGACTGATTGGAATTCATAACACACACACACACGTTTCACTATCACATCTGACGTTTACGAAGTATTTGTGAATCAGGAGAAGAGTTTTCGGGAAGGTCTCTTTACGCGCAAATCACTCACATATTTACTCGTATATTTACGAATGTTTCATGAATGAGGCCCAATGAATGGAGTGAGAGACGAGCAGGGACGCTCGCAGACCACGCCTCCTAACGTAGGTAGTCACACATCGTAGCCCTCGTTGGTTGTGGTTAGTGATGCGGTAAAATGACGTCATTTCCATGCGTCGACTCGTAATCCCACCCACACCACGCGACAACCGTGAGAAAAATAACAACTAGATCGCTCGTGGCACACACGCGCACACGCGCACACACGCGCACACACGCACACGAGCACACACACACACACACACACACACACACACGCACGCACGCACGCACGCACGCACGCACGCACGCACACACACACACACACACACACACACGCACACGCACACGCGCACGCGCACACGCACACGCACACGCACACGCACACACACGCACACACACACACACACACACACTGCGGCTCCCAGATGTCTGTAGGGGTTTTTTAATTCATGTTGTTTCTAGGCCAGCAGGTGTCGTTTCATATGGAGGTGTGAATTATTTTTATCGCGACAACAGATATCAAACATCAAAAAGGGGGTCTTTCGAAAGAATGGGGGGTGTTGGGGGAAGACGAATCTGAAGTCGCGTTTATAACTTCGCCATTTCAGTTACAAACCATCTAGAGACGGAACGAACCGATCGCATTCTCTCGTCATACGAAAACATGGATTGTTACAGTCAAAACGGTAAGAGTCTGTTTCTTTTCTTTTTTTTTAAAAAAGAAAAATATGTCTTTATACAAGGATTTGTTTAAAATAAAAAAGTATTTATTTTTATCTATATGAAGCAGATGACTCTGTAATTGGCTTGGAACTGGATCCGGAGATCGTCAAAATGCTCGATGATTATTGTGAGTATTACCCAACAAACTTGAATGTAAATATTTTTATTTAAAATGTAACGATGTGTTTTTTTTTTCGATACTAACAATATTTATTCGTCTGATCTAGACGATCGCGTATTTCCAAACGGCGAAATACCAGGTGTGTTTTTGTTTTTCCCAGGATAAAATATATATTTTCCTACATCATTTAGTTTTTTACAAAGAAAAAAAAATGTTTTTACTTCCCTACAGATAGCTTAGTTGCAGAGAATCCCCCGCCGTGCGAGGAAACACCACAGGTAGCTGACGTCATCATGGAGATTGCTATGGAATGTGAGAGGCCTTCAACGCCATTGGCTTTCGTCTATGACGATGTCTCTCCATGGGGCACACCTACGCCCACTCACGGTGACAGTCGTACAGTGGATGAGACGGTTGACGAGGCTGCATGTTCTGCTACTAGTGCCAGAGGAATAAAAAGACTTCGTGAAGTTTATGGGGAATACGACACGAATTGTGGAATACAATTTTCCTACCCTGACATAGGTAGGACTAAGGACTAAAGGGTTTTATATATTATTATTATTTTATTTATTTTTTTATTTTCATTATTTATTTTTATTCATTTTTTTTTCTGACGGATATTTAAATAATTTTTCAGAACAAATTTCTCCGGAGCCTTGTACATCAACCACGGTGGACTATCCTAAAGCGTCAACTAGCGGGACGTGCGAGAAACGAGCCAAATTCGACTCGGATCAGCATACGAGAGAGGAAGTGTGTTCTGAGCAGAACGAAGCTGAGGGGGATAACGGTAAGATATAGACTACATATTTGTTTTAAACATATTTCTGAATAAATAATTAATATAATGATGGTTATTGTATCTCCTACAGAGCAAGACCACTCCGAAGGAGGTTTGGAAATTTTCCTCGAATCACAAGCAGATGTCCTCGATGCTGCCGTCTCTGAACGAGACTCATCATCCATCAGTAGCTGCAGTTCCGACCCTGGTGCATACTACAGACCGATTTACAGGGAAGCCGATGTAAACACACTGAATATCGAAACTCTCCGATCGGTCAATAGAAATTTTTTAAGGATTTTGGATATAGTTTCACAGCCTTTGACGTTTCAAGAGACAGAAGACTTGGTCTATGGTTCGATGCGAGAGGTAGTCGGGCTACTGCGTACCGTGATAGAACGCCAGAATCAGCTGGCTTCAGACGTGACAAGTGTGGCAGCTTTCCTTGAACAACGCCATGAGCAAATAGAAGCTGAACACGCACAACAACGTCACATACAACTATTGATTCAGCAAGAGCTTGAACAGGTGAGGGGCGACCAGCAGCTAAGCACCGTTGCTCTGAGTTTGTTCTCTGAAGGTTTTAAAGTAATCCAGAGACAATTGAGGGGGTAATGTTTTATGATATTTTCATGAGAAGATGATGAAATTACTCTGATTACGAAGTTTTTTATTTTATTTTATTAATTTTAACTTTTGTTTTTCGTTCTTACACATTACAAATAGGGGATTGTATTAAGGGGGTGTCATTGTTGAGAGTTGTATTGTAATGCACATATTGCCATCTGTACATTTTAATTTGTCAATATTGTGTTGTGAAATCTGGTAGTAGGACTGCTACGAATGCCTTGTGTGATTTTTTAAAATAAATAAAAACACCTCAAAATGTTATCTAAAAGAGCTAGAGTCGATTCAGACGATGACAGATTAAGACAGACCTCAAATAATGTCCAATTACGTCGCTTAATAAATGACCAATTACGGCTGTTAAACACGAATGAGCCAACCACTACAGATAGATTACAAAAAGATTATAGCTGAACAACGAACATGGCTAGAAACGCGTGAAGACAATGATAATGACGGAAACACACAGGTCGGTAACGGCGCGTCGTCTTCGTTAAATTATGATCCTCTATTACCAGATATGGGACTTAGTCAAAGCGATATACATAGTTTGACGCACGAGGGTGGGTATGCTGGTGAATTCACTATAATTCCGAGACGGTTGTTTAACGGTGTAGAGATAATTAGAACACTGGACCTCAGTAGAATAGATACAAATGATTTAGCTGAATATAATATTCATCTGAGTAATATTCTAAATGAAATTGTAGATTTTTCACGATTACTGGCAGGTGATACAGGTTATGTTAACATCTCCTTGTCGGGGGACTCTCTTCCGACAGCCATAAATACTGTATTAAACCCTGAAAACAACCACGACGCATCACTGTTCATTGAACAGATCGAAAAAGCCGCTCAAAGCAATCGAGATGTAAACACAGATTCGTCTCTAACGCTACAGGTATCTATTGCTATGGACCAACCCTCAGGCGGGCGTAGAAGGGTAGCTCACATGGCCATAAGCGAGACTATTAAAAGAAATAAAATGCATTTATTCAGTCCAAATAACTTCTCGGATTTTATGTGTTTCAGCTACTGTCTAGCGCATTTTCTAAATCCAGAATATAATGACTTTGAGTTACAAGCACCGGCAAAAGACATCCACACAGCATGTGGTTTCACAGTGTATGATAAAATAGGATTTCACGACGTGCATGTCTTCGAAAATTATCTAGATCTAAAAATTGTTGTTTTTCACAGGGACAGCACAGGTGCGGTGCAGGTGTTCAAAAACACGGATGAAATTCATCCAAAAACAGTGCATCTATATAACCACGAAAACCATTATCATTTAATAAAAAATCTGAAGGTTTTTTTAGGGACAAGCTATTTCTGTCCATTCTGTTTCAAAGGGCATAACGATAACAGATCACATAAATGCAAGCATGTGTGTAACATATGTACCATGTCCGAATGTCGCACGCATGCGACGGTCTATAAACGGTGTTCCGATTGTCTCAGATACTGCAGAAACACATTTTGCTACGATACCCATAAACAAGACCGTACATCAACCGAAAAATCGCAATGTGACACAATCAGATACTGCACTAAATGTCATAGGACGTATAGAGTTGCAAGGAGCAGTGTCGATAAGATAAAACAGCACAAGTGCGCTGCAGAGTGCTGTGTGCATTGCCGGGAGAGTCTGACAGACGGCGCTAGCCACCAATGCTACATTCAGCCGCTAAAGCCTGAGGTGCATGACGAAAAATACATTTATTATGATTTTGAGACAATGTCTGAAGAAGGTCGGCACATAGCTAATTACGTATGCGCTATGACGCACGATGGTGTGGCGTTTGAAGCTGGAGGAACAGACTGCGTAGCGCGTCTGGTTAAACACTACAGGCGACCAAAATACAGGGATTACACGTTCATCGCGCATAACTCGTCATCGTTTGATTGCTACTTATTGCTCAACCATCTCACCAGCGAAGGTATAGCACCGAAAATTATTATGCAAGGATGCCGTATCTTGTATATGTATGATTCGTTGTTTAGACAACGTTTTATAGACAGCTTCCAGTTTCTGCCTCTAGCGCTTGCAAAAATACCCGCTGCGTTAAGCTTAGATGTATCTGATAAGGGCTACTTCCCACACAGGTTTAACACTAGGGGGAACAGTGACTACAAAGGCCCTTATCCCGCAAAAGAGTTATATGGCTACGAGACGATGAGTACAACTGCCCGTACCAGATTCGATACGTGGTACGCATGTGTATTGACTAGTGTGTTTGACTTCAAAAAGGAGTTAGCTTTTTACTGTCGGAACGATGTGATTATTCTGCGACAGGCGTGTATCAAATACCGTGAAGAATTCATCGAATGTACAAACATTGATCCGTTTAAATCAGTGACATTGGCAGGCACATGTATGAAAGTGTTCAAAACGAATTTTTTGAGTCGAGATACTATAGCATTAACACACGCACACGCTTATTTAAATCAATACAAAACGTTTTCAAGTGCATCTATACAATGGCTTGAATATACTAAAAATAGCCAAAATATTGATATACAACACGCGCTAAATTATGGTGAGCGATCCATCGGTCCTTTCCATCTTGACGGGTTTTATGAATCTAGTGATGGGGTGAAAACTGCATATGAGTACTTGGGCTGCTTTTTTCATGGGCATGACTGCAGATTTAAGGCAGAGGAAATCCAGCCACTATCTAAAGTGTCTTTTGGCTCACTCAGAAGACAGTCGGACGAGAAATTAGAAACGCTTCGTAAAGTCTATTCCTTACGTGTAGTCTCTATATGGGAGTGCGAGTGGGAACTGGCGGTGCAAACAGATCCTGAGGTTATTCGATACATGTCAACTTATGACGCACCGACGAGACTGACACCACGCGACGCACTTTACGGAGGCCGAACAAACGCCTTTAGGTTGTATCACCAGACAGGAGACGATGAGCGTGTCGATTATTATGATTTCACATCGCTATACCCGTTCGTCCAGGCTAACAAAACGTACCCCGTCGGGCATCCTAAAATAATTTTTAAGGATTTTGAGCCGTTGGAGAACTATTTTGGTCTTGTCAGAGCTACTGTGCTTCCACCACGCAAACTGTTTCATCCGGTTCTGCCATACAGAAGCGGCGGTAAACTTATGTTTGGTTTATGTCGGGTCTGTGTGGAGACTCAGTTCCAGGATGCACAATGCTGCCACACTGAGGCTGAAAGAAGTATTACGGGCACATGGGTTAGTATTGAGCTAGACAAAGCTATTCAACAGGGCTATCGTGTTCTGAAAATCCATGAGGTGTGGCATTTCGAGCAAAACTCTGACAGTCTGTTCACAGATTATGTTAAAACGTTTCTCAAATCCAAACAGGAAGCCTCTGGCTTTCCCGCACACATAGTGACGGATGAAGACAAACAGTCGTATGTCACCGATTATCTTGACAAACAAGGCGTTCAGCTAGACATCACTAAAATAGGACATAATTCGGCAAAAAGATCCATAAGCAAACTAATTTTGAATACCTTGTGGGGGCGCTTCTCTCTGCGCTCTCATCTGTGCACCACGGAACTTTTGACAGATCCGGGAGAGTTTACACAATGTCTCTTCAGCAGCTCGCACGTGATAAAATATTTTTCCTTTGTATCTGAATCCGTTGCACTGGTGCAATGGGCTTACGCCGCACAAGACCCCTCGCCTACGCAGAATGTCAACATTTTTATAGGGGCTTTCACTACAGCATACGCGCGACTCGAGCTCTATAATCTTTTGGAAAAATTAGACCGTAGGGTGATTTATTGTGACACAGATAGCGTCGTGTTCGTATCGAAAGACGGGGATTGGAAACCTGAAACAGGTCCTTACCTCGGTCAGCTCACGAGCGAATTAGAGCCGGACGATTCGATTCATGAATTTTGCTCGTCAGGACCGAAATCTTACGGTTTTAAAACTCTAAAAGGGCATACGTGTCTCAAAGCTAAAGGAATCACGCTCAATACTGAAAATGCACAAATAGTCACACTGCATAGTCTGATAGCACTAGTGCGCGCGTACACCGAGACAGGTGACAGCCTACGTTTGCAGGTGCGCACAGGGACTATCGCACGCAATAAGAGACGTCTCACACTACACAATAAAACAGTTGAGAAAAACTTTAGAATTGTGTATAACAAACGTGTGCTACTGCCAGATTATACGACATTGCCTTACGGGTTTTAACAATATTTTGTAAACATTGTAAATATGGGTGAAACAGAACCCTTTGACTGGCGGCTACAGCACCCCTTCGGTGCTATTGTTAGTGGCCCCAGTAATTGTGGGAAGACTTTTTTTTGTGAAAACTCTAATGTATAATTCAGACAAAATGTGTTCTGTGAAGTTTGATAATTTTGTGTACATGTATACATCATGGCAGCCTACGTATGATGAGATGTTACGTGATTTTGATATTAAATTCATCGAAGGCATACCAAAGAATCTGGATGATGACTCGTTATTTCCACCAGGCAAAAAATCTCTCGTTATTCTGGATGATCTCATGGTTCAGGCATCTTCTAATTTGCAAGCTGAGAGGCTTTTTACCCAATTCATCCACCACAGGAACCTCAGTTGCATGCTTCTGATACAGAATCTATTTTTTCAGGGTAAATCTAGCAGAACAATAGCTCTTAATGCAAATTATTTAATAATATTTAAAAACCCCCGAGATAAACAGCAGATAGGTGTTTTGGGGCGTCAGATGTTTCCCGGCAATACAAAGTTCTTCATCGAGGCTTATCAGGACGCTACGAGCGCTCCTTATAACTACCTGTTAATAGACTATAAAACACAAACCCCTGAAAAATTTTGTCTCAGAACAGATTTACTGTCAGACTATCCTGTGGTCTACGTTCAGAAAGGAGTTTAACATGAGTTCGAGACTCTCCAGAAATCTGCACCTTTTAAAGTTATTATACAAGAGCTCACCCAAACAACGACGTGTTATTCTCCAGTCGTCCCCTGATGAGCTCATACTGGCTTTATGCGAAGTGGCTCTCAATATTCTACACGGTAAGATCCCTCTAACTGCGAAGCAGCACGGATCTTTAAAAAGGAGAAAGACCGAGATAAAATACGTCGCTAATAAAAAGATCAATATCGCAAGAAAGAGACGTATGATTAACCAAAAAGGCGGTTTTCTATTGCCACTGCTTAGTGTGGCTCTGCCTTTCATAACTAGCCTTATAACAAGAAGCTGAATCTGAAGAGAGAAAATGCAGCATACTGAAAAATTATATCTTGTGCCAAAACAACAAATGGATAGACTAAGAACTGCGGGTCCTCGTGAAAATATCCATACAACCGTGGAGGAAAACCTGGATAAGGCTATTAGGGAAATATTGCAAAGACATGATTTGGATGCGCACGAAAAAGCAAAACTATACACAAACACATTACAGAGATATCTGTCTGTGTCAAAACACAACGACGTGGCGAGCAACACTTTAACGCTTACAGTACCGGGTCGTGAGAGTACGGGTGAAGAGGCACCTGCCTCCTCTCATATTGACAGGCCTGATGACGTGACTGATGACGTAATCGTATCAGAGGTGCTGAATAACGTGTCTCGGAGGAGCTTGAAAAATGTCAAATACATTCTGGATAAAATGTCTAAGGCCAGACAGGTGTCTTCGTGGACAGACACCGGGGAATTTGTTTATAAAGGGAAAATCATTGCAGGATCCCACATGCTTGATCTTTTGAAAAGTGTAACAATGCCTCATATGGTGCGTGACGACCGTAGGCCTGCTGGATGGTCTGAATTTCTGGACGCATTTTCCTCTTTAAACATACCTTACTCGACCATAAGTAATCAGCATGTTAAACGCATGATTGATTCGCTTAAAAGAAAAACGGGGCTAGATGACTTTAACTCTACACCAACGAAAACCTTGAAAAAACCCCGGAAGCGTAAATATCACAACGCGTCAACACCTGTTCGTACTGACGCGAGCGCTGATCATTGTTTAATTCCCCCACGTTAGATGCAAACCCTTGGTTAGATTTTTAACAATTATTTGTAATTGTAATATTACAAATATTATTGGGTGTAAACGTATGTATACTGTAATTATGTAACACTGTTTTTGTTTTTTTAAGTTGTATACTGTATTGTAGCCTATGTTGTTTGTTGTCAATAAAGAAAAAGAAAAACGTTTCATCTGTTTACGAGTTGTTTATTCGTCACACATACATAAATAATTCGTAATAATAATAATTCGTTACATTTATATAGCGCTTTATCTGAGACCTCAAAGCGCTTTACATAGAAGGGGGGAATCTCCTCAACCACCACCAATGTGCAGCATCCACTTGGATGATGCGACGGCAGCCATACTGCGCCAGAACGCCCACCACACACCAGCTTACTGGTGGAGAGGAGACAGTGATGAAGCCAATCAGTGTATATATGAGGATGATTAGGAGGCCATGATGGACAGAGGCCAAGGGGCAAATTTGGCCAGGACACCGGGGTTACACCCCTACTCTTTTTCGAAGGACATCCTGGGATTTTTAATGACCACAGAGAGTCAGGGCCTCGGTTTAACGTCTCATCCGAAGGACGGCGCTCTTTGTCAGTATAGTGTCCCCGTCACTACACTGGGGTGTTAGGACCCACACAGACCACAGGGTGAGCGCCCCCTGCTGGCCTCACTAACACCTCTACCAGCAGCAACCTGGATTTCCCAGAAGGTCTCCCATCCAAGTACTAACCAGGCTCAGCCCCGCTTAGCTTCAGTGGGAAACCAGTCTTGGGCTACAGGGTGATATGGCTGCTGGCGATATAATGTAAATGATACATTATAGCATACATATTCAATATTGTCCTCGTTACACATGTATTAATACGTCTGAAATGTTTTACCAGACTGTACACACTGAATGCATTTAAATGTTTTACCGCTACAGACACCAGGCTTCATTTTTTTCACAAAGAGAGAGACCATGATGTCATTTTTTAATAAATCATTATGATACATATTTATAACATTCTCATATTCATAACCTCTTGACATATGATACAGAAAAAACACACAATGCTGCCCGCAGGTATCTGAGGTATAATCCTGGACTTGTTTGCCTGAGTACTGCACGACTGTAGAATTGTTTCTTAGAAAGTTATTAAAGGCCTTTGGAAAACGAGGTGTATTAGGATCGTTGCCAAAACTGTCAAAAAAACAGCCTGTACCATCACGACGTGTGTATATGGCGATCCAGTGTTCCCCCGGCTCTTCTGAAGATTGTGTATTCGATATTAGCATGCAAGGCACATCCTTTAAAGGCTCTTGGGGCAGGTAATCATACGGTAGCACACCTAGAAAATTTGTGTTGCCGGAAATTTTATCCATTACAGCCGTCAGTTGTACCGTGTTCATTTCAAAGAAAGTTTTCAGTAATTCTCCGCAAGGACCTGTCTTCGGTTTGAAATCTCCAGAAGCGAATCGTAGACACAGTAAATTAAAAAATTTACAGGCTGCGCTAGGGGCGTTCTGAACCGGGCTTCTAATCTAATATTTCCCGATCTAATTAGCGAAACGTGCTGACCGCACTCCTCGTCCGGCGTCAAGTTAAAGGCATATAGAGTGTAGCCATTTAGGAAATCTTCGCGATCTATAACCATGGGCTGATTCTTTAAATGTCTGCCCGTTGCTGTCACCAGCTGGTAAAATTCACGAACGGCTGATCCGTTGTTATAATCCGGCTGAAAAGGACGGTTAGGGATTTGCTGCCCGTCGCAGGTCAGTGTTAGGTATTCAAGGTCAAAGTGTTTAAAGGCAAAAGGATTTTTGTCGTAAGCACCAGAGAAAGCAGTGTTTTCCGTCATAGCCAAAATTATGGATTTCGGCAGAGTCCCCAGGAAGAGATTTTCATGATTCGAAACACGCGCACCTGTTGGCACAGAGTAGTTTTTCACACACACTCTGTCGATAGGATATTTAGCTGTGGAGGAAAGAAGTGCTTGTGCGTGACCAAGACGCACGCCGGGTGATACGGTGACTCTTTTCACAAAAAGCGAAGCCGATATTAAATTTAGTTTATAATTGACGGCGTCATTACGCATGAGACAGAATGCATCTTTCGCACGAGTTAAACGAATTCTTATATCCACACCATTTAATAATAATTTCGATTGAAAGAAGATGTCGCTGTGGATTGGTACCAGCAGTTCTACGACGTTACTGGCATTTGTGAACGCAGCTCTTTTCGTTAATCCCTCGTTCGCCCCTGCGGGGTCTGTGGCATCTATGTGAGCTGAAGAGTCCTTGTAGAATAAACCTGCTGAGAAGTTACTCTCGAGAGTGTCTTTTCCATAATTAATGAGAGCTTCAATCATACAGCGATACGGGTATGTGTTGCTGGACGAATGGGATATCAGCCGGTCACCCAGAGTCACATCCACCTGTGAAAACATTGTGTTGCCAATATAATTGACAGGTGCAACCCCCGCACCATCCACTAGGGGTGAACCATCCGGATTAGTTATTTTAATTTGTGTATATAGCAGTGTGTTATTCAGATCTGTGTAATCTTCGCCAGTCCCCGCTATAAAGAATTCTACCGGGCCCGTATCTGTCAAAGCCGAAAGCGGCGCTACTTCGATATAATGGCTCTTTTCGATCGCAGTTTGGGTCGGGGGTATGGTGAAGAGATCCAGTTCTGATTTGATGCACTCATCCGACATGTGATGTAACAGGGCCATTAGAAGATGGTAGCACTCCTTCTTTTTAAATTTGTAGATCTTTTCACACGTTTCGTGCGTGTTCTTCGTTTGCTTTTTGTAACTGAAGGTTTCCTGCGTCTGCGTATAGTCTTCTTTACAGCTAAGACACGCCCTCTTCTCATACGGGTACCGGGCGGTTTACGGGACATCACCACTAAACCGTGACCTTGCTGACCGTTTTCGTCATGAGACTTCGTTAAAGCATTGGTCACAACATCGCTCAATATGTTTTTAGCGGCCGACTTTAGATGAGGTTTAGCTATATTGATGCCTCTTCTAAAAAAAGGCAGTGCCATACGGAAGAGCCCTTTAAAAAGACCTCCGATTCCTGAAACAAAACCGGAACCGTACATCACGGGCGAACCCGAAAACCCCGGAAGTCCACTTCCGGCCTGATTCCTGTAGTACGAGATGTAGCGCTCAGGATCCGTACTGTACGGAGTGAGATAAGCCATTTTAAAACAGTTGATGTTTTACAGGCCTAAAATGTAGTTTCGTGATGACCTTTCCGTAGGTGAAACGTACGTCCTGGTTTAAATCGTCTTTTACTTCAACAGAGATTTCTGTAATGCAGCTCTTATTAACCCGTACGTAATGTGTTTTGTCAAATCTCACACTGACTGTTTTGTTAGTCTCGCCAGTTATATATACAGACGCTAGTAAAGGTACATAGGCGTCACCGACTGATTGATAGTCGATTATATCCGTGTACACGTACAATGTGTAGAAACCGGCTCTTATATCAGATTGGTATGGTGCATACACAGGGGCTGTAGACCATGCGTCTTGAT
The DNA here is from genome assembly GCF_949152265.1 of Phoxinus phoxinus. Classification (NCBI taxonomy): domain Eukaryota; kingdom Metazoa; phylum Chordata; class Actinopteri; order Cypriniformes; family Leuciscidae; genus Phoxinus; species Phoxinus phoxinus. The sequence goes on from NC_136885.1 coordinate 19,514,179, forward strand.
CTTCTGCGGATTTGTTTACATTTTCTATAGAAACACCCGATTTTAAACCCATAATAATTGCTAACTTACCAAAAAACGTTAGTGATACTCTCTGAGGTGCTTTTAGAAATACCTTATTCTTTATAGAGTCATAACCTAGCTGCACTCGTGGAGGAAGTGCCACTTTTATTTCCCTGAGTAATGAGTCTATGTCTTCATAATATCCTGATTTTATTGTTTTACGCACCACAGACAATTTTTTTAGGACCTTTCGAAGAGTTTGTTTGTTCAGATCACCCCGCCCATCAGCCTCGTTGTCATTCTGTAGCAGACTATGATCACAATCGATGATAAATTCCACGTCCTTCTCGTTTACAGTGAGCCATGTTAGTGGGTATTCAATTTCTACCAAACCAACCTCCCATAACCCGTTAAAATTTATAGGTCTAGCAAGTCTGGTTCTATAATTAGATATACTGTTATCAGGATAGACATTCAGCGATGCGTTACACGGTAGTGTGACGTAGAAGCCTTCTGCAGCCATGCTGATGATTTAATGACGCCCCCGGACATTCTCTATGGCGTTTAAAGGCTTCTGCAGGTGCATCACCTGCTTTTCAGACACCCAACTGTTGAATTTCGACGGCCAGCCCCACCATTTGACTAGAACATATACAACTTTACCACGTTTTTTCTTATCCAAAATTTTCTCAATTTTAAATGCTTTATCTTCGCTGACGATAATTTTTTGAAGTTCTTGTTCGTAAAAGGATCCGTCGATATTTACACCATCATAATCCTGTAATCGATATACGGGCGGGGTACGTGGAATGCATGCCGTTATGGTGAAGTATTCCTCAGTATAATTCTGCTCATAACCTTTAGCAAATATACCACGGACTTTAGAGACTCTCACAACATCCCCCACCGCGTATTTGAATATGGGTCTCTCTTTACGCATTTTTCCATATAAATTATTAAACACTACCGTCTCATTTTCTTTATCCACGTCCAAAGGTCGCATTTTTATGGATTTATGGTAGCTGGAGTTATACCCCTCGGTCAGGTCTTGCAATATATCACAGTAGCGTTTGGAATTTACAGATGTTAAATATTTCCACATTCGTCCTTTTAGCGTCCTGTTAAACCTCTCGACAACACACGCTTTTAAATCAGTTGCCGTGGCAAAATGATGTATGCCATATTTTTTCATCAGCTGTTGAAAATGTTTATTGAAAAACTCTGACCCCTTGTCTGTTTGTAACTTCACCGGAACACGCCCTTCTCGTAAGATAGACTCGAAAGCTTTAGTCACTTCCGGACCGGTTTTATTTTTCAGAGCTCTCGTCCATGAGAATTTCGAAAAGAGATCTATAACAACTAAAATAAAATTAATCCCGCTGTTTTCTTTCGAGTATGCGGACATGTCTACCAAATCAGCTTGGAATTGTTGGTCCTTACCGTAAACAACCACACGATTTCGTTTATATTTTACCGGCGCGGTCTTGTGCAAGGTGTACACATCCTGCTTTGCCAGCCACTCAATCACATCCTTATCATCTAATTTTACATTGTATTCCTGTAACACTGCCTGTTTTAACCGGTCTTTACCCCCAAAAGCTCCTGAGCTGGCAGGATTATAATATGTTTTTTTCATTAACTCATCCATACCACTATGTCTGTATCTCATACAATAATGAACAAAGTGACAAGAAGTTGCCCGTTTTATTTACAAAAAAAAAAAACACAGTCACACGTGACACGTACCATCAAAACAAATTTTTTATTTTTTCATGTACATGTTATAGGGTATCACTCCAAACATCAAAAACAATCATTTTTTTATTTTTTTCATTTACGCACATGTTACAAAAGCATCATCCAAACATCAAAAAAAAAAAAAACCCAAACATTTTTATTATTTTAATTTTTTCTTTTTTTTTCATTTACGTACATGTTACAAAAGCATCATCCAAACATAGAAATAAATTTCACACACGTTTCAATATTTTTCTCAACCACATATTCGACAGCAATATCAATAATTTTGCAGACATCTGGTTGTTCATTCCTAGCCATTTTACAAACATCAGTTACATACGTACAAATACATAAAATGTTTCCTATCCTAAGAGATTCCTTACTTTCAGGCATCATTTCAAGCATGTTTTTGATAGACATACAAGACATATGCTTGATGGATTTGTGTACCATATTATTCCATTCATTCGATATTTCCCTCACGTTGCTCATTTGACTCAATAATTTCTGCAGGTGTATATCATTTGTTGCATCTTTGTCATCGATAATCTTGTACATCAGGTTAGATATTTCACATTTGACACGTGATTTAAAGAAGTGTTCGACGATCCAGACGGCGCAGGTGTTTCCCATCTTTACGCACAGGTAGATTCGGTGGTTTCGGCTTCAGCGAGTTTCCAGCTGTCAACAGCTTTGAAAATAATCTCCTCGCAGCTCTCGTCTATTAGCTTCTGTCTGACAGAGGACAGCTCAGCAACGATGAACATTTCATCTCGGAGTTCGTACAGAATTGTCTCGATAGATCCCTGGATTCTTTGTGGATGCGTAGTTATTCCTCGCAGATTCAAAGCCTGGGCGAGAATGGTTTTCAGCTCGGGACGTTGCAGTTTCAGACTGATCTCATCAAAGCACGAATAAAAGAAATACGCTGGAGGTTCAAACAGGCACGAGTGTCTGGTCTGAGAGGGGTGATCAACTTCACACCCTGTGCATATGGTCTTCATCCGTTTATCGATCAGATAATCCAAAATGATAGCAACAACAGCCTTGATAATCCTGTGCCCAGCATCTGTAATACAACCATCCGGCTCGTCAGCGGATGTGACGTCAGGGATTCCCTCAGCTGGCGAGGCCGTTGCTGCTGTAACACTCCCGTTAGCCCTTGTGAGAAAAGCCAGGCAATGATAACCCAAGTCCATACAGAATTTATCCAGCCAATCGATATTTTTCAGCGGCGTTGTTAATCCATTTGACGATTGTCCGTTTGACGGTAGTCCATGTGATAATCCTTTTGACGATAACGTTAGTCCACTTGATAATCCATCTAATGTTTGTTCATTCACCGTGTATCCACCGAGAGATTCATGTGTGGCAAACTCCTGGAGATAGCTTTCTGGAGTCATGGCGAGCGAATGAGCAACGTGAGAGTGTTCAGGTATTTATTACTTGTAGTACGTGGGAGGAGCTATATGAACGCCGCGCCTAGTAGGCGTACACCATTCCGGGTGGAATAACTTTACTTTTATACTTTTATAGCGTTCGTAGGCACCAGTCCACTTAAACATTTTGTCAATTTTTGAGAAAACATCTTCCAGTAATTGAAGATCAGCCCATTTAAACATGAAAATCAGCCGATAATGTTTTAAATGGTCGGTTTCGGATATTGGCCAAACACGCTCCGGCATATCTTTCCCAAAAGCGCTAGATAGAATGTATATATAATCGTCCGGTTGTTTGTTCATGTGGTCTGCCAGCAGCCTGAATCTTGTCCCGTATGACCCGGTCCATTCTGCAATATAAAGTGGTTCGCTCCCTCCTTCTTTCAGGTCTCTCCAGATCTGGCTGTAAAATAAAGTCCATGACTTCTCTGTGAAGAGCAGGTCTGGGTCATCTGAAGCGTCCTTTTCACATCCCTCGCCAGTAACTGTAAATCTCTCGTCATCGTCTATGTTGGACAGTCTAACCTCCCGGTTTTCTTTGTCAAAGTTGTACATTATCGACCTCCCTCCAGCGAGATGAAAAAAATATTTTATACGAGTGTCTGGCTCATGAAGAAACGTTGTTAAACAACCTCCATGCTTCTTCCGCGGGGCTAAAGTCAAATCTTCCATTGCGATGTCAATGGTTTTTTTAGGTGTTTTGGGTAATACTATAGCCATTGTTTTCTCCTTGAATAAAATCACAAGCGTGTTTTACTTTGTCGACTCGCGTATTTTAACTTATACCAAGGCCAGTACAGACCGTTACGTTCTTGGGAATACCCCCCTTAGAGTGACGTCATTTACCGTATCACTAACCACATCCAATAGGGGCTAAGATGTGTGACTACCTACGTTAGGAGGCGTGGTCTGCGAGCGTCCCTGCTCGTCTCTCACTCCATTCATTACGACTAAATCTCTGAGAAGGTCAGACGTGTCTAACAAACATAGAGGACATCTCTAAACCACCTAGTTAAAGATCTATGTACTTCTTTTCAACAAGGTATTTTTAAAAATAGTTTAAAAAACAACATAGTTGGGAAAAACACATGTTATATGTTGTAACATTTACAAAAAAGTATGAATTTAAAATCCTTGTGTTTATGATAAACTTTTGAGACTTAAAACACTAAACATAAGACTTTTTGTTTGTTTTGTTTAATGTTTTAATTTAGAAAACATAATTTAAAAAAAAAACTCTTTTAACATTTTAACACAATGTAAAACTCTTTTAACATTTTAACAAATGTAAAACACCCCTTTCTTTAATAAAAACACAACCATCACATAGACCTATTCTTTTATTATTATTATAGTTATTCCAACATTTACACCTCAAAACACACATACACAGCTAAGGATCCATACAGTGTGATTGAAACAGACAAACATGACAGGTGCATCAACACCTGCTCCGTACAGAAAAACTTATCAGACATTCAATTCTTAGCTCAAATTCTACATGGCTAAAACATAAAGGATGAACTAGACTGAGAGATTCTCCCACGATACAGTTCACGCCCTTAGGGGAGGGGCAAGCGTGGGAATTTTCCCACACTCACCACGCATGCGCACTCAGGAACTCACACGGGTGGGGGCTATGGGCATAGGAATTTATGATGGGCCATAAATCACTCTAAGTGACAGCTTGTGGCCCAACAAACTCTCTCTGACTTACATGCATGAAATATACAAAAGCAGCCGTGTTTAGTTGTGAAATGTGTGGCAGGTGAATAGTTTTCTGCAGTAAATATGTTCCTACTATTTACAAATATCAAAGGTTCCTACATCTGTGTAAAATTAATGTATAAATACAAAAACCGTGTTTGTTTATAAAGTAAGAAAGGAAAAATAAACATAAATATATATATATATATATATATATATAAATATAGCTGCAAGCAGCGATTACGGGCCCAAGCCGGTGGCACCGCCACCCCGGTGCCTTTAGTTGCACTAAAGGCACCGAGGTGGCGGTGCCACCGGCTTGGGCCCTCCATCGCTGCTTGCAGCTATATTTATATATATATATATATATATATATATATATATATATATATATATATATATAAAAACCGCCACCCCGGTGCCTTTAGGGTTCCTGTGCACGACGGGCAATAACGTAACTCCGCTTTGACTGTCGAGAAGAAGTCTGCTTTAGAGCTTGCATCAGTGTGGGTTCTGCAAAAGTGCGCATCGAGGGCACATATCAACCACAAAGTATGCGTGAGCACCCTTCTGAAACCTAAAATGAAAAATAAGACACCCTACAGTCTCATGGACTTAACGGCCACATGAAATCAGCAGCCATTGTAAGTACACAACACCGAAAATTCCTATGAAGTGTGGTATATATATTCATTGAAATTACTGTACTTTAAAACACTTGTTTAAAAGAAAAAACACATGTATACATAGTATAAAACACTAGATGGCACAATATACCTAGTTTTAATAGTCTTTCTGCCCCCCTCCCCACACACACAGAGACAGGGGGGGCTGTCTGTGTGTGTGCCCTCCCTCCCCTCCCCACACAGACACACACAGGGGGGCTGTCTATGTGTGTGTGTGTGCCCTCCCTCCCCTCCCCTCCCCACACAGACACACACACACACACACACACACACACACACACACACAGAATGGCTGGGGGAACTCTGGCAGAGAGAGGCAGAGAGAGACAAAACCACATTCAAACCAAAATATCTGACTTCCTGTTGGTCGGAGCTAATGACTGTAAACCAGAAAGTTGTCCGGCTCGATGTGCACAATATACATACCAAGTTTTGTGACTGTAGGTAAAACTAACCCCCCCACTTTTGTCAAAAGTAACACTTCCTGCTGCCAGTTGGTGGCGCTATAACTTTGACTCACATTAGTTACATCCATGTGATCGCTCTCTTACAACAAACACGCTACTGAAGTTTCATCAAGATCAATTAATGTATGAAGACGTTATAACACATCGTGTTTCTCTTTTCTCGCCATAATTTCGTTTCCTCACCACGGCCAAACTGTTCGAGATATCAAAAATCCGTCAGCAATTTAGTATCCTCAATGTCTTGACGTCATGCTGACCGAGTTTGGTTGCGATTGGATGAATTTTCTAGAAAGAGTGTTTCAAATTCCAGGGGCATGCGTTTTCATACCACCCACAATAGCCGACTTCCTGTTGGGCTGGCGTAAAACTTAGAGCACGAAAGTTGTTCGGCCCGATGAGATCTAAATGTGTACCGAGTTTCATATTATTACATGCAAGCGTGTTTGATATATACGGACAAGTGTTTGAATCCCATTCCAGGGGGCGCTGTCGAGCCCCCCTGCCACGCCCGGGTACCAGCTTCAGCCGCGGGTTCTGACCTGTGTGCAAAATTTCAAGAGTTTTCGAGCACGTTAAGGGCCCCAAAAGTTAGGGATGCATCGATCCGATATTCAGTATCGGTATCGGCTCCGATATTGCCATTTTTGCCAGATCGGGTATCGGTCAGACGAGGCCGATCCAAATCCGATATTGTGCGTATACTATTCTGTGCTATTGTTAAGCCCCACAAAAGGCACAAAAACATTATAAAGCACCATAAAGTTGTCGTGCACTATATTATAAGTGTTCGGAAGCCATTATATAGTATAATGTGAGATAGAAATTAATATTTAAGTCATTAAATTCAAGATCACGTTCACTTTTCCCTCCGCTGCGGCTGTCAGTCATTCTCCATTCAGCATCAAGCAGTGCGTCACGTTCGGTTACGAGTCAACACGATGAAAAACTCTCGCCAAGATGATTCAAAGTTACTATAATTATACTTGATCTGTAGATAAAGGGCTATGGTTTTGCATTAAACAACTTTATCTTGCTGGACTTTATTGCTGTACCTTAATCATGTTAACGTTACTTTCTACCGGGTGTCTCTCACAACACTGGAGTAGAGTCAGAGCATTATAATTGTTCTTCACGCGCAGAGTAACTGACATTTAAAACTGTTTAAAGAAAATGCTCTGTTTAAAGAAACTATTGCATAGATGGATAGATACTGTATAATACACTACGCATCAATATGCCTTTCCTTTGTGATTTGAACTTTTCAATGCGGAATCGACGCGCTGCGCGCTGTGACTCGTGTTGCTTCATGCGCATCATTCTGCGCTCGCGATGCGCATAAGCGCTGTGTGCCGCACTGTACTGGAGCCTTTCATATCATAATACAGCGACGCAATGAACGATTATTTCTAGTTCTACCAGAAAGACTCGGGAGATAAATTGATATAACAGCGTATATTTATTAACAGCCCAGCAAGCATGAATTTATAAAGTTCTTTGGCGTAGGCCCCGTCCTTAGAGAGCAATGCGAGGGTAGCGGAATCTGCATATCCTGCCTGAAGACGAAGGCAGGGGCGCAGCCGACCCCCCCTGGAGGTTAAGGAAGGGACCATCCTGGTGGTGGTGGGGAGGATGAAGGGGAAGGTGCCATCTGGGTGGTGGTTGGGGAGGATGGAGGTACTTGGCAGCGTCAGCATCTGCGAACTCAGACGAATGTAAGTACCGATCTTTTATACTGTGAGTGTTAGCACATGATTGGTTAGGAGAGAAGTAATACGTGGCACGCTGATTGAGTCTTCCTGGCAGAACCTACGCTGAAGCTGTCATTTCTACCAGAAAGACTCGGGAGATAAATTGATATAACAGCGTATATTTATTAACAGCCCAGCAAGCATGAATTTATAAAGTTCTTTGGCGTAGGCCCCGTCCTTAGAGAGCAATGCGAGGGTAGCGGAATCTGCATATCCTGCCTGAAGACGAAGGCAGGGGCGCAGCCGACCCCCAAAGATAGGTGGAGGAATAATTCCACCGGGACGGAGCCCACCCCCAAAGAACTGAAAGTAAGTATACCCACCGGTCGAGCATCCTGCAGTTCCTGAAACGAGAAAGAAAAATTAGAAAAATAACGTGACAAAAGCAATATAGTGGGTATATACAATATATATAATTTTTTTTTATTTTTTATTTTTTTATTTTTATTAATTTTTTTTTTTTTTTATGCATGGTTATGATGCCTATAGACACGGCCGCGATGGACCATTAGAATGTGATGGCTGCACGTGAACATGGTGAAACAGACAACGTAGAGACGAGGTCCGATAGACCACACATAGAAGCCATAATAGCGCAAGGTCGAGATGACCACATAAAGACGAGGCCGCGATGGACCACTTGACCACGATGGGCCGCACATAGAAGCCGATGAGGCGCCAGGTCATGCTTGACCACATAAACACAAGGTCATGCTTGACCACAGGCCATGATAGACCACATAAACACAAGGTCATGCTTGACCACAGGCCATGATAGACCACATAAACACAAGGTCATGCTTGACCACAGGCCATGATAGACCACATAAACACAAGGTCATGCTTGACCACAGGCCGGCTTCGACCACACGTAGCAAGGCCGCGATGGACCAACATACCTCGCGGGCACACGCAGACAAGCCACATTGGCCACACGGCCATGATAGACCACATATAAGCAGGGCCACGATGGCCACGAGACCACGATGGGTCACACACAGGACAGGCCGCGATAGACCACACGGCCATTGGACCACATAAAACCAAGGCCGCGATGGACCACAAGGCCATGATAGACCACATATAAGCAGGGCCACAATGGCCACGAGACCACGATGGGTCACACACAGGACAGGCCGCGATAGACCACACGGCCATTGGACCACATAAAACCAAGGCCGCGATGGACCACAAGGCCATGATGGCCGCATGAGGGACAAGGCCACGGTAGGCCACACGGCCATGGTAGACCACAGAGACGAGACCGCTTAGGAGCCACAACGGCCGCTAATGCCACATGAATACGAACCTATAAGACGAGGCTACTAAGCCACACAAAACAGCGGCCGCGATGGGCCGCACATAGGACAAGGCCACTAAGGCCACACGTAGACGGCTAAACAGACACGACCGTTAGGCCACATGAAACCAAGACCTCTATAGGTCACTAGACCACGATGGGCCTTGGAGGACAAGGCCACGGTAGGCCACACGGCCATGGGAGACCACAGACACGAGACCGCTTAGGAGCCACAACGGCCGCTAATGCCACACAGAGACGAAGCCTATAAGACGAGGCAACTAAGCCACATGAAACCGAGGCCGCGATGGACCACAGACCCGATGGGCCACACATAGGACAAGGCCACGATAGGCCACACGGCCATGATAGACCACACAGAACAGAGGGCCGCGATGGACCAGACCACGAATGGCCACACACAGGACAGGGCAGCAATGAGCTACGAGCCGCTAAGGGCCACACATAGACGGGCTAAACATAGACACGGCCATAAAGCCACATGAAACCACGACCTCTAGAGATCACTAGACCACAATGGCCTTACGGGACAAGGCCACGGTAGGCCACACGGCCATGGGAGACCACAGAGACGAGACCGCTTAGGAGCCACAACGGCCGCTAATGCCACACAAAAGACAAGTTTCACGAGACAAGGCCGCTAGGCCACACGAACCAGGCCGCGATGGACCATGAGGACAAGGCCACGATAGGCCACACAGACCATGGCTATGGCCGCCTACTTGGGACAAGACCGAGCTCAGCCACTAGGCCGAGAAGGATCACACAAAGACGAGAGACAGGCTGAACAGCCACACAGAACGGAGTTGCAACACATAGAGACAGACATGATGTGGCTTATCAGATGATGTGAATTAGGCTGCTGCTCGGTAAGTGAGTAATATACAACCGAGACACCACCACCAGTATTTGCATTAGGATTTACCTGGATCGTTACTGGAGAGCTTGCTGAGCTTCAAGAAAATTTTTTGAATCGGTTCTTATAAGATTCAAAAGCAGAGGAAGACCATCTTCCCTTGATCTTAATGGCTGATGTAGAAACTCCTCGTTCAGCTGCTGTAGTGGCTGCCCCGAATCTGGAGGAATGGCCAGTATAGAGAAAAGGGTAGATGGCAGCTTTTGAAGACAGACACTAAATGAGCCCTGAACCAGGCTTTAGATAGAGGTGCTTCATTAGGTTGAATAACAGGGGGAGTGATCTGAGAACTTGGGCAGATTTTAAGGAATTTAATCATAGATGAAGGAACAGAATTTATTGCTAATTTTGGAAATTGTTAATGTGATAACAGAACTTGAATTCTAGAGTACATTCAGCAAAGTTACAACACTCGAAGGTCAACCATGGAAGATTTTCATTTAACGAGATTGCTTTAAGGACTACGACAAACGCAGAGCGGCATTCCTCCTGGGTTTGTGGCATCACAAACCCTAAAATTACATAAATCCAGTCCCCAGAATATGATTTATAGATATCGAAACAGAATGAGCAAAACGATGACTAGAAGATAACTACGTATAAGCTGCATAATCATGAACTAACCATCCTGAAGTGAGGTCTCATGTTTACACTTCTTGGGTCTCTCCATCTTTGACTGACTTGGATTTGAACAAGCTAAAAGTTTTGAAATTTGTCTATTAGGGGTAAGCGAAGCTGTAGTACGAGCTGTTGAAACTCCGCCCCCTGTGCTGGGAGCAGTAGCCTGACTGCATCCGAGGGATAGACAAAAACTGTATGCTTCACTCACCCTCAATGACAATTCCAGCATCAATATGAAAATATCTGTGGGGCTTTCTGAGCCAAAACCCCTCGTACGCACCCTGGGGACACCGGAGACCTACCACACTCGGATTTTGTAATTGTAGACGAGGAAGGAACAACCGGCCATGATCAGGATGGGAAACAAGAGGAATCTGAAAAGATAAGCGAAACATTATAACAAAAACTGCAGAGTCTGAGCTTGAAGGTGTTGGGAGCCGCGCCTTCAGTGAAATATGGTCTAGCTGGATTGACTTAATTTACATGATCTCTGTTAGATGAGGGCAGGGTGATGGATCCGGGTTGCTGAAGGGTGAAGCCATCTGAAGCCTGAAGACTAAAGCTTGAAAGCACATAGATATGGCATTGCAGTGGCCAGGAATGAGCGCAACCTTAATCATGAAATTAGAGACTACTGATTGCCAGATAAACATCCAGAAATAGAATGAACACCTGACGAGATCTGCCTTAGTGACGCAACAGAGCTTCGTTACTTAGCACATACAAGTTTTACCACCACTTCGACCCAGAAGGACGTTAGCAGCCGCTATAGGATAATTCTGTGAACGTGGATGAACGAAGCCTGAGTAGGCTTGGTAATATGACTGACCTTAGCTGTTCCGAATGCCCAGATCTGAGATTGGACATGCACCCTTCGTCTAGCTGAATCGGGTCGCTTAATTCGCCACTGAGTGGGCCAGTGTTAACAGACAAGATAGATGCCCTGCTTAGAATAGAGATACTCTTAGTGAATTTACGATGACCGAGCAGAGAAGCATGTACTAGTGGTGTCGACAATAATCGATTCGGTGATGCATCGCAATGCGGGGCATGCACGATTTAGCATCGATGCGGCGAAGTGCCATAATCGATTATGTCACCGTTTATTTTCTGGCCTTGGGTTGGACAATAAAGTTGTGAAGTTTCAATTACTTCCGGGGCCATAACAACAACAACAATCAAGATGGCTGAGGCGGAAGGAGATGACCGCGATAGACGGGTAATTAAAATCGCACTCAAAGCTTGTAAAGCGGACATCTGGGCACATTTAGGATTCTACGAAGATAATGGGAAACGAGACAAAACTTACGCGATGTGTAAAACCTGCCACACTAAAATCAAGCGCGTTGGCAATACGACAACAACAAAAGTAGGCTGTTATTATTGCACTATTTAATTTCAAATGGTTCCAAAGCAGAGAAGAGAAACATTTCCCGTTTAAAGCACTGAAAGCAGTGATTTATGTTTTCTTTTTCAGGTTTGAAAATGCCATATCCAATGCCCTGTACCATCCAATATGATTTTGTTTAATGACATTTATGTCAAAGATACAGGAGAGTGATAATACACATATAGCAGCCTATAAAATCTGTTGTTCAATATATGACTGCTTGTTTTACCTCGTGACAGAATTTTGATGCATCGCGAAGCATCGTAGAATCGAATTGAATCGTTACCTGGTGAATCGTAATCGAATTGTGAGGGCAGTGCCAATGCACGCCCCTAGCATATACTAGAATACAATTATTATTTTTATTATTATTATTATTATTATTATTTTTTTTTTTTATTTTTTTTTTTTTTTTTTATATAGCACTAAATCTTAATCTTATAATCTTAGTACGATACTTACCTGAAGTAAGGTATCGGTATACCGATAAGATACTACCTCGATACACTTGATATTGTGTTGTTGACTTGAGCGTAGAATACATTTTTCAGCTGCGCAGCATATACCAGACATTACTCTTGAGTTGCTCTTGTAGGAATTAAGTTTTATCCACGGCTGGAAGATGCTGGCCATAACAACCAAGTGAGTCCCTTGGATAGGAAAAATATATTAACATTTAAATCATGCAGATGAGTAAAACATAATGTCACTTGAGTCTCTTGACTGTGGTTTGTTCTGGTGATTGGTTTGAATAAAATAATCTAACATATAGCTGTTAGTTCTACGGTGTTAAGCACGTTGACCTTGACCTGAGCATCCTAATAATGCTTTCTTTGTATATTCGTATCAATTACATAAAATATTTCTATGACACGTGCTATCAGTGGATTAAAGTAGTCACCAGGAAAACTTGTTAAAACGATTGTACCATATCTGATATTGAACTTAATTTTTTTTTTTTTTTTTTTTTTTTTTGAATTAAAGATTTGAATAAAATAAATAAAAATAGTATAACACATTTGTTAGAGAATTTCCGGCACTTGTAAATGTATAAAATACTGTCTTGTATAATATACTCTACTATACGCATACCTACATAGACATATTTACTACTGCACATGCTTAAATATAGTGACCAACTGTTCTCTTAAGCTCAGCTTTTTTTTTTTTTTTTTTTTTTTTTTTTTTTTCTTTATAGATATGGTGGTCATGTATTAACGTGAAAATTAAATAGCCGGACGTCTCTGTAAATGCCAAAGCTGATGAATTAAGAGAAGGCATAACGAGTTGAATTGGGTACTGCTCCTTTAAGTGGAACGCACTCTCTGGTGAGTGGGCAGCCGGTATGAGACGAGAGCGCGAGCTTTGAATATAGCATAAGTGTAAGCCGGTAAATATTTTTGTTACTCTTATGCTGGTTTATTTCTATTCAGTTATCGTGAAGTATGTGCGAACTGCCCATGTGTGCGTGGGATCGACGATGCTGAAAATACATTACCACCGCGCTGCCTGTGGGATATTAGTTACGTGGATCTTACTTACACATGCTGCAACCATTCAGCGAGCTATCCAGCCCTACTGTAAAGCGTTACAGTATGTTGCGTTGAAGACTGCAATCTGTATCCGCAGTTTAGGAAAACTGCCACGTCACCACAGTCACGAATGAACTTCACCTCTGGTGAAGGAAGCAGCTGAGTAGCCAAATTAATATACTCACCTGAATGAAGTTTAAATGTTTGATCGTGAGTAAAAGTTAACGTGGCTGCTGGAACCGCAAACGTGAGAACCAACTGAAAGCGTTGAAAGTGAAATTTGAATTTGAACTAAAAACCATGTTAGAGGATCGTCTCTCATGAGAGGAGTTTCCTGCACGCGTGTCCCGCACTCGCGCGCCGTCGAAGTTTGTAAAACCAACGATATGATTTAATGTTGGGAATGATTGGAATCGAGACGCGGGTGAGTACTTGGCAGCGTCAGCATCTGCGAACTCAGACGAATGTAAGTACCGATCTTTTATACTGTGAGTGTTAGCACATGATTGGTTAGGAGAGAAGTAATACGTGGCACGCTGATTGAGTCTTCCTGGCAGAACCTACGCTGAAGCTGTCATTTCTGTCCTATCTATCATATGTTGCTGCCTCATTAAACCGCTGTGCTATAAATTTAAAACATGTCTCAATTTTATAGTAGGCCTAGGCTATATATAAAATAATTAATCTTTTTGATTTTTGTTATCTTGTTTTTCATGAATGTATTTTACAACAATACAAAGAGCAATGTGTAACGTTTTACCAAATTTAGTGTTACACTTATTGTCTCATATTTGTTCCCCACTAAATGTTTTTTTCATGTTCAGATTTAATACAATTATTGTGCACTTGTGATTTTTTTTTTGGCTAAATTTTACTGCTGAATTATCCACTAATCTAGTTTATAATAGCATTTTTGTCACAGATTATGATCATATTTTTTTTTATTTGTTGTTTTTCTTTATAATGAAGTTGTCTGTATTAAGTAGATTGTGTTTAACACAAAATAGTGACTATCAGTTCAACACACAGAGTTATAGAAATTCTACTTGATTAAAAATAAAAAACTGTGCTGGTATCGGATTGGTATCGGTATCGGTCGATACTCAGAATGTTTGGTATCGGATCGGATCGATTCTGAAAAAATGGTATCGTTGCATCCCTAAAGTGCCCGAGATTTTGCACACAGCAGAGACAGGGTTAAACTAAACTAGCCCCCCTCCTCACACACACACACATACACAGATCCCCCCCTCCCCTCCCCACCCCACACAGACAGACACACACACACAGAATGCCAGAGAGACAGAGAGAGACACAATTCACATTGAAACCACAATATCTGACTTTCTGTTGGTCGGAGCTAATGACTGTAAATTAGAAAGTTGTTTGGCTTGATAAGATCAATACACACGCTGAGTTTTGTAACTGTAGGTAAAACTATAACTAAGTTATAACACACTTTATGCATCCTTTTTTAATCATAAATTCGTTTCCTCGCCACGGCCAAACCGTTCGAGATATCAAAAATCCGTCCGCAATTTAGGATCCTCCATGTCTTGACTTCATGCACACCGAGTTTCGTGGTCATCGGATGAATTCTCTGGGAGAAGTGTTTCAAATGCCAGAACATGCGTTTCCATACAGCCCATAATAGCCGACTTCCTGTTGGACTGGCGTAAAACTTAGAGCACGAAAGTTGTTCGGCCCGATGAGATCTATATGTGTACCGAGTTTCATATTATTACATGCAAGCGTGTTTGAGATATGGACATGTTTTTGAATCCCATTCCAGGGGGCGCTGCCGAGCCCCCCTGCCACGCCCGGGTCCCAGCTTCAGCGCGGCTCTAATGGCCGCGGGTTCTGACATTTGTGCAAAGTTTCAAGAGTTTTTGAGCACGATAAGGCCCCCAAAAGTGCCCAAAAGGTAGTAAAATAATAATAAATATAGCTGCAAGCAGCGATTACGGGCCCAAGCCGGTGGCACCGCCATCCTGGTGCCTTTAGTTACACTAAAGGCACCGGGCTGGCGCTGCCACCGGCTTGGGCCCTCCATCGCTGCTTGCAGCTATATTTATTATATATATATATATATATATATATATATATATATATATATATATATATATATATATAAAAAGCCGCCACCCCGTTGCCTTTCGGGTTCCTGTGCACGACGGGCAATAACGTAACCCCGCTTTGACTGTCGAGAAGAAGTCTGCTTTAGAGCTTGTATCAGTGTGAGTCTTTCTGCTCCCCTACAAACACACACAGAAAAGGGGGGGGGGGCTGTCTGTGTGTGTGCCCTCCCTCCTCCCCCCCCCCCCCCCCCCTCCTCCTCCTCCAGTATCTCACTGGACTAACACACACACACACACACACAGAGAGAGAATGGCAGGGGGAACTCTGTCAGAGAGAGACAAAGCCACATTCAAACCAAAATATCTGACTTCCTGTTGGTCGGAGCTAATGACTGTAAATGAGAAAGATGTCCGGATCGATAAGCACAATATACAGACCGAGTTTTGTGACTGTAGGTAAAAATAACCCCCCCACTTTAGTCAAAAGTATCTTGAAAGTAACACACTTCCTGCTGCCAGTTGGTGGCGCTATAACTTTGACTCACAATAGCCACATCCATGTGATCGCCCTCTTACAACAAACACACTGCTGAAGTTTCATCAAGATCAATAAATGTATGAAGACGTTATAACACATTGTGTTTTTCTTTTCTCGCCATAACTTTGTTTCCTCGCCACGGCCAAACCGTTCGAGATATCAAAAATCCGTCCGCAATTTAGCGTCCTCAATGTCTTTACTTCATGCTGACTGAGTTTGGTGGCGATAGGATAATTTTTCTTGGAGGAGTATATCAAATTCCAGGGGCATGCGTTTTCATACAACCCATAATAGCCGACTTCCTGTTGGACTGGCGTAAAACTTAGAGCACGAAAGTTGTTCGGCCCGATGATATCTAAATGTGTACCGAGTTTCATATTATTACATGCAAACGTGTTTGATATATGGACCAAGTTTTTCGGACCACGTTCAAGGGGGCGCTGTTGAGCTCCCCTGCCACGCCCGGGTACCAGCTTCAGTCCGGCTCTAATGGCCGCAGGTTCTGACCTGTGTGCAAAGTTTCAAGAGTTTTCGAGCACGTTAAGGGCCCCAAAAGTGCCCGAGAAGTCCCACACAGCAGAGAAAGGGTTAAAATAAAGCCCCCCTCCTCTCTCACACACACAGACACTGAGAGAGACTGGCAAAATTCCCATCAAATCACATTCAAACCAAAATATCTGACTTCCTGTTGGTCGGAGCTAATGACTGTAAATTAGAAAGTTGTCCGGCTCGGGGAGATAAATATAAATACCGATTTTTGTTACTGTAGGTAAAACTAATACCCCATTTTTGACTAAAGGTGGCGCTACTGAGCCCCTCCACCGCGCCCGTTTCTGAAACTTCACACATGCCTAGTACCTAATAAATCTGATATGCATGTTGAGTTTCATGCAATTTGAAGCATGTTAAGAGCCTCAAATGCACCCAAAAAGAATATTAAAGTTTGATGCGTTGCCATGGCAACAGTATTTAAGATATCAATAATCCTTTCACAGGTCTACATCTGCCGTGTGTTTACATTATACAGATGAAGTTTGAAGCAAATCGGGTAAAAATAAGAGGGTGATTTCAAAGCATTTTGAAAGTGACACACTTCCTGCTGCCAGTTGGTGGCGCTATAACTTTGACTCACAATAGTCACATCCATGTGATCGGCCTCTTACAACAAACACACTGCTGAAGTTTCATCAAGATCAGTTAATGTATGAGGATGTTATAACACACTTCCTGTTTCCAATATTCGCCATAAATTCGTTTCCTCGCCACGGCCAAACCGTTCGAGATATCAAAAATCCCCTCGCAATTTAGCATCCTCCATGTCTTGACTTCATGCACACCGAGTTTCGTGGTCATCCGATGAATTCTCTAGGACAAGTGTTTCAAATGCCAGAACATGCGTTTCCATCCAGCCCATAATAACCGACTTCCTGTTGGACTGGCGTAAAACTTAGAGCATGAAAGTTGTTCGGCCCGATGAGATCTATATGTGTACCGAGTTTCATATTATTACATGCAAGCGTGTTTGAGATATGGACATGTTTTTGAATCCCATTCCAGGGGGCGCTGGCGAGCCCCCCTGCCACGCCCGGGTCCCAGCTTCAGTCGGGCCCTGATGGCCGCAGGTTCTGACATTTGTGCAAAGTTTCAAGAGTTTTTGAGCACGTTAAGGCCCCCAAAAGTGCCCAAAAGGTAGTAAAATAATAATAATAATAATAATAATAAAATATATATATATATATAAATAAATATAGCTGCAAGCAGCGATTACGGGCCCAAGCCGGTGGCACCGCCACCCTGGTGCCTTTAGTTACACTAAAGGCACCGGGCTGGCGCTGCCACCGGCTTGGGCCCTCCATCGCTGCTTGCAGCTATATTTATTTATATATATATATATATATATATATATATAAAAAGCCGCCACCCCGTTGCCTTTCGGGTTCCTGTGCACGACGGGCAATAACGTAACCCCGCTTTGACTGTCGAGAAGAAGTCTGCTTTAGAGCTTGTATCAGTGTGAGTCTTTCTGCTCCCCTACAAACACACACAGAAAAGGGGGGGGGGCTGTCTGTGTGTGTGCCCTCCCTCCTTCCCCC
The DNA here is from genome assembly GCF_949152265.1 of Phoxinus phoxinus. NCBI lineage: Eukaryota > Metazoa > Chordata > Actinopteri > Cypriniformes > Leuciscidae > Phoxinus > Phoxinus phoxinus. The sequence goes on from NC_136885.1 coordinate 19,532,455, forward strand.
CCCCTCCCCCTCCTCCTCCAGTATCTCACTGGACTAACACACACACACACAGAGAGAGAATGGCAGGGGGAACTCTGTCAGAGAGAGACAAAACCACATTCAAACCAAAATATCTGACTTCCTGTTGGTCGGAGCTAATGACTGTAAATGAGAAAGATGTCCGGATCGATAAGCACAATATACAGACCGAGTTTTGTGACTGTAGGTAAAAATAACCCCCCCACTTTAGTCAAAAGTATCTTGAAAGTAACACACTTCCTGCTGCCAGTTGGTGGCGCTATAACTTTGACTCACAATAGCCACATCCATGTGATCGCCCTCTTACAACAAACACACTGCTGAAGTTTCATCAAGATCAATAAATGTATGAAGACGTTATAACACATTGTGTTTTTCTTTTCTCGCCATAACTTTGTTTCCTCGCCACGGCCAAACCGTTCGAGATATCAAAAATCCGTCCGCAATTTAGCGTCCTCAATGTCTTAACTTCATGCTGACTGAGTTTGGTGGCGATAGGATAATTTTTCTTGGAGGAGTATATCAAATTCCAGGGGCATGCGTTTTCATACAACCCATAATAGCCGACTTCCTGTTGGACTGGCGTAAAACTTAGAGCACGAAAGTTGTTCGGCCCGATGATATCTAAATGTGTACCGAGTTTCATATTATTACATGCAAACGTGTTTGATATATGGACCAAGTTTTTCGGACCACGTTCAAGGGGGCGCTGTTGAGCTCCCCTGCCACGCCCGGGTACCAGCTTCAGTCCGGCTCTAATGGCCGCAGGTTCTGACCTGTGTGCAAAGTTTCAAGAGTTTTCGAGCACGTTAAGGGCCCCAAAAGTGCCCGAGAAGTCCCACACAGCAGAGAAAGGGTTAAAATAAAGCCCCCCTCCTCTCTCACACACACAGACACTGAGAGAGACTGGCAAAATTCCCATCAAATCACATTCAAACCAAAATATCTGACTTCCTGTTGGTCGGAGCTAATGACTGTCAATTAGAAAGTTGTCCGGCTCGGGGAGATAAATATAAATACCGATTTTTGTTACTGTAGGTAAAACTAATACCCCATTTTTGACTAAAGGTGGCGCTACTGAGCCCCTTACCACGCCCGTTTCTGAAACTTCACACAAGTGTACTAGGCAATAAATGTGATATGCATGTTGAGTTTCATGCAATTTGAAGCATGTTAAGAGCCTCAAATGCACCCAAAAAGAATATTAAAGTTTGATGCGTTGCCATGGCAACAGTATTTAAGATATCAATAATCCTTTCACAGGTCTACATCTGCCGTGTGTTTACATTATACAGATGAAGTTTGAAGCAAATCGGGTAAAAATAAGAGGGTGATTTCAAAGCATTTTGAAAGTGACACACTTCCTGCTGCCAGTTGGTGGCGCTCTAACTTTGACTCACAATAGTCACATCCATGTGATCGGCCTCTTACAACAAACACACTGCTGAAGTTTCATCAAGATCAGTTAATGTATGAGGATGTTATAACACACTTCCTGTTTCCAATATTCGCCATAAATTCGTTTCCTCGCCACGGCCAAACCGTTCGAGATATCAAAAATCCCCTCGCAATTTAGCATCCTCCATGTCTTGACTTCATGCACACCGAGTTTCGTGGTCATCCGATGAATTCTCTAGGACAAGTGTTTCAAATGCCAGAACATGCGTTTCCATCCAGCCCATAATAACCGACTTCCTGTTGGACTGGCGTAAAACTTAGAGCACGAAAGTTGTTCGGCCCGATGAGATCTATATGTGTACCGAGTTTCATATTATTACATGCAAGCGTGTTTGAGATATGGACATGTTTTTGAATCCCATTCCAGGGGGCGCTGGCGAGCCCCCCTGCCACGCCCGGGTCCCAGCTTCAGTCGGGCCCTGATGGCCACAGGTTCTGACATTTGTGCAAAGTTTCAAGAGTTTTTGAGCACGTTAAGGCCCCCAAAAGTGCCCAAAAGGTAGTAAAATAATAATAATAATAATAATAAATATATATATATATATATATATATATATATATATATATATATAAATAAATATAGCTGCAAGCAGCGATTACGGGCCCAAGCCGGTGGCACCGCCACCCTGGTGCCTTTAGTTACACTAAAGGCACCGGGGTGGCGGTGCCCCCGGCTTGGGCCCTCCATCGCTGCTTGCAGCTATATTTATTTATATATATATATATATATATATATATATATATATATATATATATATATATATATATATAGCCGCCACCCCGTTGCCTTTCGGGTTCCTGTGCACGACGGGCAATAACGTAACCCGCTTTGACTGTCGAGAGGGCAATATAGCCCTATGTATCACTCGATTTTATTTAACCAAATGTTTTTTTAACAAAATATGTTATTTATCTGATTCATCCAACCCTATACTGCACTCTTTTACTAATACTATATCATATTTCATCGTTTTCATGTCTTGCCCTCAAACATATCTGTTTAATCTGCTTATTTTTAAGTTACACATAATACATTGATTGAAAAAGAAACTCAAACTTTTTGTTTATGATAATATTATTTGATACAGAAAGAATAAGTGAGACTGTGGGAGTGAGGGGAGGGTAATGACAGCCAAAGGGAGACAGAGACAGATAACTTTTGAAACTAAAAAAATGACATCCTAACTTTGATAATGTTTAAATATACATAAAAATGCAGCATATCATTAATTGAAATTAGTGTACTTTAAAACACTTGTTTAAAATAAAAAAAACACATTTATACATAGTATAAAACACTAGATGGCACAATTGTTCATAGTCTTTCTGCTCCCCTCCCCACACACACAGACAGGGGGGCTGTCTGTGTGTGTGCCCTCCCTCCCCACACAGACACACACAGGGGGGGCTGTCTATGTGTGTGTGTGTGTGCCCTCCCTCCCCTCCCCACACGGACACACACACACACACACACACACACACACACAGAATGGCTGGGGGAACTCTGTCAGAGAGAGGCAGAGAGAGACAAAACCACATTCAAACCAAAATATCTGACTTCCTGTTGGTCGGAGCTAATGACTGTAAATTAGAAAGTTGTCCGGCTCGATGTGCACAATATACATACCAAGTTTTGTGACTGTAGGTAAAACTAACCCCCCCACTTTTATCAAAAGTAACACACTTCCTGCTGCCAGTTGGTGGCGCTATAACTTTGACTCACATTAGTTACATCCATGTGATCGGCCTCTTACAACAAACACGCTACTGAAGTTTCATCAAGATCAATTAATGTATGAAGACGTTATAACACATCGTGTTTCCCTTTTCTCGCCATAATTTCGTTTCCTCGCCACGGCCAAACTGTTCGAGATATCAAAAATCCGTCAGCAATTTAGTATCCTCAATGTCTTTACTTCATGCTGACCGAGTTTGGTTGCGATTGGATGAATTTTCTAGAAAGAGTGTTTCAAATTCCAGGGTCATGCGTTTTCATACCAATCACAATAGCCGACTTCCTGTTGGGCTGGCGTAAAACTTAGAGCACGAAAGTTGTTCGGCCCGATGAGATCTAAATGTGTACCGAGTTTCATATTATTACATGCAAGCGTGTTTGATATACGGACAAGTGTTTGAATCCCATTCCAGGGGGCGCTGCCGAGCCCCCCTGCCACGCCCGGGTACCAGCTTCAGCCCGGCCCTGATGGTTCTGACCTGTGTGCAAAATTTCAAGAGTTTTCGAGCACGTTAAGGGCCCCAAAAGTGCCCGAGATTTTGCACACAGCAGAGAAAGGGTTAAACTAAACTAGCCCCCCTCCTCACACACACACACACACACACACACATACACAGATCCCCCCTCCCCTCCCCACCCCACACAGACAGACACACACACACAGAATAGCAGAGAGACAGAGAGAGACACAATTCACATTCAAACCACAATATCTGACTTTCTGTTGGTCTGAGCTAATGACTGTAAATTAGAAAGTTGTTCGGCTTGATAATATCAATATACACGCTGAGTTTTGTAACTGTAGGTAAAACTATAACTAAGTTATAACACACTTTATGCATCCTTTTTTAATCATAAATTCGTTTCCTCGCCACGGCCAAACCGTTCGAGATATCAAAAATCCGTCCGCAATTTAGCATCCTCCATGTCTTGACTTCATGCACACCGAGTTTCGTGGTCATCGGATGAATTCTCTGGGAGAAGTGTTTCAAATGCCAGAACATGCGTTTCCATACAGCCCATAATAGCCGACTTCCTGTTGGACTGGCGTAAAACTTAGAGCACGAAAGTTGTTCGGCCCGATGAGATCTATATGTGTACCGAGTATCATATTATTACATTCAAGCGTGTTTGATATATGGACATGTTTTTGAATCCCATTCCAGGGGGCGCTGCCGAGCCCCCCTACCACGCCCGGGTCCCAGCTTCAGCGCGGCCCTAATGGCCACGGGTTCTGACATTTGTGCAAAGTTTCAAGAGTTTTTGAGCACGTTAAGGCCCCCAAAAGTGCCCAAAAGGTAGTAAAATAATAATAATAAAGAAGAATAATAATAATAATAATAATAAATAATAATCCGAAGGAAAACAATAGGGCCTTCGCCTTTTCAAGGCTTGGGCCCTAATAAATAATAATCCGAAGAAAAACAATAGGGCCTTCGCCTTTTCAAGGCTTGGGCCCTAATAATAATCCGAAGAAAAACAATAGGGCCTTCGCCTTTTCAAGGCTTGGGCCCTAATAATAAAGAAGAAGAAGAAGAAGAAGAAGAAGAATAAATAATAATCCTAAGAAAAACAATAGGGCCTTCGCCTTTTCAAGGCTTGGGCCCTAATGATTTGTGAAAAAAAACAACAAGATATTTAATGGATACCTGGTTTAATAAATGATAAAATACATTTCTTTCAAAGATTCAGCATAGAAACACTCTGCCATGATTGAAATAACATAGGGAATGAATACGGGTAATTTTAGACCCATGTTGTGCATTAGAAGGGTAGTGACACAAAAACTATGTTTATTCGAAAAGAAAGAAAGGAAAAATTTAAATAAGGATTTGTAATGATCTAAAACAAGTTAATTGAGGAATACCTGGAATACTAAATGATGAAATTAATTTCTTGCAAAGATATAGAAAATTAAAACTCAATCGGGTCACTTTAGACCCATGTTGTGCATCAAAGGGTTAATAAAAATGCACATTCAATGGTATGAAGTCCAGAAACTTGTTCTCCCCATCTTATGGGTTTCCTCCGGGTGCACAGGTTTTCTCCACAAGACATCTAGGATACATGAATGGGAGACAATAAATTGTCCATAGGCATGGGTGAAAGAGTGAATGTGTCTGATAGCCTTGATGGACTGGCCATCCATCCAGGGTATTACCCTACTTATGACCTGAGATGCTGGGATGAGCTACAATGGGATAGGAGATACAATGGGATAGGCCATGCAATCCTGAAAAGGACAAGTGCCTTGGAAAATGGATGGAAGGATTTAATGGAATCATACTCAGAAGGCTGAAGATAGATGCAGTGCTTTGACAATGGCTACAACAGACTCTTGTCAGACACTGGGTAGTGATTAATAGTGGCTTCTCGTGTTTAATTCACCAGAAAGCAAAACACCAAGAGGATCATAGAATTAACAGTCTTGGCACTGGAATTGCAAAATATGTCCAGACATCCACTAAAAGAGGAGAGAAATACAGATGTGATGATAAATACAATAAATTGAAAACACTGTCTGCCTTCACAATGGCCCCTAAATGGAAAATAATTATTATTAATTTCATCACATTTATTTTTGGAGTGGCCATGCAATAAGTAACTGTTTCATTTTACTTCATGTATTATTATAAAATGGTCCTGGGTTCAAAGCAGTGTGCTGAAATCTACAATATACTGCAGTAACAACTATGCAAAACACTTTTTCACTATATCACCACTATAAGCAGATTCTTTTTTATTAGTTCTGTTATGTTTAGGGACTGTGGCTGAATTCAGAATAGCATACCAATCCCTATAAAGATATTGCAGAAATAGTGAAAGTAGTGTGGTATGCTTTTTTTGAATTCAGCATATATCTTTTAGCAGAAGAATGCAACCATAAATGTGCTTATTAAAATTTTAGTAAAAATATTTTTTAACTTTTGGTATCTCTTTTACTTGTGAATATGGTACTCACTCCTCACAACTCTTTATTTATGATGATTATATTATCTATGATTACATTATAGCACAGCTTCCCGAATCTTATTGCTTCAGAATTGCAGTCAAACTATAAAGCAGATATTGATAATATAGTATGTTTTTTCAACATTTCCCATCCACATAAACATAAACAATATGACTGTATGAGATTGTGGCTTACCCTACAGTAGTTTCTGGTGTAGTTGTTGTTGAATTTGTCTGATGAGGTGTGGGAAGAGGTCTAGAAGGGAAGATACTGTTAATGTATCCAATTTCTTTCAGAAAAGTGTTTTAAACAATGATCATAAAAAAAATTCCTTCTATTCAAGGAACAATTTCCTAAGAATAGCACTTTGATTAATAAATAAGTGTAATTATAATTATTTGGTTTTTAAAAGGTATGCTATGTCGCTTTTTATTTATTTATTCAAAATGTTATTATTGAGAGAGTGCAAAAAACATCTTCCAAACCATGTCTTTACTTAATACACTTTGATATGGAAACCCTAAAGGGACATAGTGGTGGAAAAATATAAGATGGGAGGAAAAAGTAGTTTCCAAAGCTTTTGCGTTCCCTTGCAAAAACGTTTGCGTTCCCCCGAGAAACTTTGCGTTCACTCCCAAAATCTTTGTGTCCTCTCGCAAAAACCTTTGCGTTCCCCCCATAAACATTGTGTTTCCTAAAAGGACTAAAAAGGTTTGCAAGTGAATGCAAAGTTTTTCGGGGGAAAGCAAGACATTTGCGAGAGACTGCAAAAGCATTAAATTTTTTATTTTTTATTTGTAATATTATTTTATTAGTTCTGTTATGTTTAGCGACTGTGGCTGAATTCAGAATAGCATACTAGCATACCAATCCCTATAAAGATATTGCAGAAAGAGAGTATGTGGTAGTATGCTATTTTGAATTCAGCGTATATCTTCTAGCAGAAGAATGCAACCACAAATTTGCTTATTAACATGTTTTAGTAAAAATCAAGCGTAGCATCAGATCTGGCAGGTCACGTTAGTGAAGCTTGCATCAGCTGACTCTCTACCTATAGGAATAACTATACATATATAAGTTCCTTCAGTATTATCAGCAGCTATCACGTTTCTCAGGAGCTAGTTACCCTCCTCCATCCCCAGCTCCTCCTCTCGTCAGTCAAGATTTGGCATTCTGATTACCCCTGAATCAAGCTAAAATTCTCTAATTATGTTGTACATTAAAATGAATTAACGATATCTGCAATACATTCAAATTGGTTCTGTTCTGTTTACCCTAAGGGGGGTTATTGTTGCTCACCCTGCTCTTATCCATGCTAGGCTGCATGGATGAGCAGGGCCCAGAACAGAACCATACCGCCAATCCTAACTATGCTAATTGTCAATCGTATTTGACGATGGTGGTCCTGCCAGAACAACAGTTAAAGGGTTATTCACCTTGGAGCACATGGTCCCTGCTGGGAACTTGCATCAGGAGTAATGTTGAAGTTCTTCACTATCACTTTAGAGCAGGGTAGAGAGTCTTTCTGAAGGAGCCCTGAGATATCTATGAAAAAGTTTTCATGATTATTACAACATTTAGAAAGGGAGACAAGAAGATACACGTTATTGGGTTCACAAGAACAAGACGAGACGCTATTTATACGAAATCTTCAATGACAAAATATGTGATATATGTATAATACATATATAATAACAATGAGGCAATAATAATTGGTTCAAATAAAGTATCAAAAGCAAGAAATCATGTGGTTTTATTGAACAAGACTGTTAAAATACATAATGTAACTTCTAAACAATAATCAACTTCTGTACATTACGTATTATAACAAATGCATGCAGAGGGCGCCAACGGCCTGGTGAATGTTGTTGTTACAACTTACAGGATTATCAAATCCTTGTTTAATATTGGCCAATCAACATTTAATTCAAATGTTCACTTAATCTTAAATATTCGGCCTATTCTTTAAGATACTGTAGTTAGAACTGAACAAGAACATGTGGACATTAAAACATGCAAACTCAGAGCGAGGGTTTAAACTTTTTATTGAAATCGCGATGAACAACAAATCATTCAGAAATAATTTTATTTCTATAATTTAATTAATATTTTTAAAATATTTTAAAAATAACACTATAAAATGGTTTTAATATCGTTCGGGCAGAGGCTGCAGCCTTAGAAATAGGTCTAATAATGTGGGGTTTTTTTACTGGTTAAACGACATGCGTAAAATGCAATTGAGGATTTTTTTTAAGTCAACCCCTCAAATATAATCTAGGAATCGTGACAGTCCTATTTTGTAACGAATGTCAGACAGAACAACATCATGCAAATAAGATTTTGCCACAAACTCAACCAAAGCCACTTGTGAAGGATAGGCTGCAACCTTAGTAGACAAACAGTAGGCTTGTTCGACTATGCAGCACTGCACAGACTTGAAACAGTGCATGCCGGTTCGAAGTTTTGTCTGACTTGAGACAGCGCTAATGCCACATCACTGTGACGTATGGCATCAAAGTCTACCTCGAAAGTAGACGGAGCACATTGTAACAGCTTTTGTTGCTGGAAAAAAACCTTTAACTAAACCCCTGAGATGTACCATGTACTGTGCCTTATATTTGCAGATTGCCTTCATGGACCAACTTAATTTGAATATAACTCATGAATTGCGAGTGGTCATTTGTGGAGCAATGCATTTAGAATTCTACACTACTCACTTAATCAGTTTCTCATTTACAAACAGCCTTCAAGAAGTAACATCATTCAAATTTAACTTCCGAGTTGAGCTTGGACAAATTATTTTATTCGCACACTACCTTCATGGAACACCTGAAATCTAACTTGATTCCTGAGTTGCGCATGGACACACTTTAATTACAGACTGCCTTTATGGAGCAAAGTGAAAAAATGTTGTGTTCGGTTGTGGTTCCTTCATCATAAGTAAGTTACTCTGCCATATGGTTGCACTTTTGCCTAAGTTACAGGATAGCTTTAACTACCTCTTTGTTAGCTCACATTTACAGCGGTAAGCTTCAAAACCTTTTATATCGTTAAACCGTACCGTTAAACCGCTCTTGTTATTGTTATGGTTTCTATTATTAATCAAGTGACTCTTTCCTGCTGTGTTTTTTTCTTTTATTTAGTTTTTTCTTTTTTTCTTCTATGCAAGCGGCAACTCTCACCAATCGGTTACACCCAGCCACAGTCGTCGAACACACTTATCATTTAACCTACTAGCGTCAGAATGGCATCGCCATTCACAATTCCTCTCCCGTGGCCTCATGGGATAGTAACGTGTCCATTGTATGCACACTTCAGAATCTTGCCGGAAGAAGTAGGTCATATGGGTACTTTTTGCCTACTCTTTTAGGAGTACTGTGAATTCGGACATGTCTTTTGTTACATACTGTTTTTCGCCTGCTATATAGCGAAGTATTCAATTTTGGATACAGCCCATCTTTGACTATTCCATGCTAACGCGAGGTTTTATTTGGTAAACATGACAATATAACATTGCAACTACACAAAAATAGCTTTTACTGGAAAACACAGATTTGTGAGCTTTAGTGGAACTGAAGGTCAGAATAAACATGAAACGCACGTGACCATTTTCAAGCTGTGAATCTGGCCAATCGTGGAACAGCTGTATCGTCATCATTGCTTGTGCTTGTGCAGCCGCTCTTTAGAAGCTGCGCTGGCTGAGTCCTCCGGCTGCTCTCGAATCGCTCTCGTGGTACTTTGATGCCATACGTCACAGTCATGTGGTGTCAGCGCTGTCTCAAGTCGGAAAACATTTCTACCTGGCATGCACTGCTTCAAGTCAACCGCCAATTAGTCTCTACAATTACTGCATGAAGTCAAACAAGAGTATCGTTACATTTTAATATCGTGAGATCGCAGCACACTAGATCTCGTCACACCCCTAACATTTAGCTAAATGTTCTCAGAACATTTCAGCTGTGGAATTTCACAGCCACCCATTTGAATTTTTGCCATCATAGCCTCACACAGAACGTTTTCGCAAAAGAAATGGAAAAGAATGCAGGGGTCTAAAACCAGAAGTTGAATTTCTTTAAGTTGACACAGCGTGCATTATTGCGCAAGATGTGGAAAAAGCAGTGAGACGCAGCGTTCACAGACATTTGTCTAGCTAGCACATGTTGTTATCTATGTGAACCGGGCCTTAATCTGCCCTTTCTGTACTCAAAACAGGGTTTCTTTCGGGTAACCTACCTTGCATGCTGAAGAGAAAAATTATGTCACCACCCTTGATAAACTCTCTTCTAGTCAGATCATCTTTTATTATAAGATATGGATAGATTGAAAATGTTCCCACATATACAGTCTCATTGCTAATGGTGACCCGAGTTCCATTATTTCCAGGATTGTCCCAGTAATATAGGCCATCTGTAAAAAAAAAAAAAAAAAATTATTGGATCTTTAGCTAAGTAAAATGCTGCATATAAAACACAGAAAATTAATCAGATTCTCACTGGTAGATGTCAAAGCAGGGTCAGTAGTGATGCTTTGTTCTAAGGACATGCGCTTCTGCATGTGTGGATTCTGGTCAAGCATCTGAAAGGTTATTTGTCTCCATGGACAAGGCCACTGCAACTTGTCATCATATGCACCAGATACCAGACGAACATACATATAAAGGTAATTCTGATCCACCACTAATGCAGCCTGAAAGCGATAACCATCACTGGAGTAATACAATGGACTGTAATGTATTGAAGATTCCCTTGAAAAGTCCTTTATCTGCCATGTGTGGGGACACTCAGTCTCTGAAATATTGATATCATCCAGTGAAAAGCCTCCACTGGAGTTTCCAGCTCCTTTACGGGCTTCAAATACAACTTGGAAGGTTTTATTTGCATTCAGTGGCACATGATGCAGTTTCCAGTAATTACCAGGGAGTTCTGCAAGAATTAAACGGTAAAATTAAACATTTTAGGAACATTTTAAAAGCATAGGCCACTTGTTTTTCCCCCTGTAATATTACATTATACTTGAAGAAGAGACATACCTGTGATCTGATCCATAAGTCTGAGAGTTCCTTTGTTGCCTGCTTCATTCTGGTACTCTCGGATCCAGATGTTGAGCTGGTCAGACTCACTACCACTGTGATAGTAGTAGAACTGCAGGCACTGGACTTTGCAGTCTCTTTTAGGGGTCATTGTTTTGCTCTCCATTCTGGCTGTGTCCCCTTCCTTTCTCCCCTCAGTGCTGAAGTGCATGAAAAGAGACGTCCCTGCAGACATGAAAACAAATGTATAGTTGTGTGGAACTGGGTGGTACAGTGACTGCAACTGTGGATGGTAGTGAAGCATTTATTTTTGGGCAATTTAAATAAAGTAAAAGTCTCTTGCTGTAGGGGTGCAACGGATCACAGTTGATCCTTGATCTGTACGGACCAGAATCGGCACGCATGTGATTCGCGGATTAACTGCCAAGTTTAACCATCACAGAGTGAAAGTTTATCATTTGGACGTGTTTTGTCTTGCCAATTTACACATTCAAACAAAATTATACACGGAAGAAGAGGTGAAAACTGGGACTCGTGCGTTATCTATAAATTAAAATCAAAGTTACATTTACCCCTTTACAAAGTTACCATTTAAATTTTTTTTATTATTATTGTAAAAAACCCGTAAATGATCCAAACCGTGTGTTTTGTGATTCGTTGCACCACCATCTTCCTGTGATATCAAAACAGACACTTTCCACTGACTGACTGTAACGGATCTCACCATTTTGTTCTTTGCTCAAGTAGGTGTGGTCAGTCACATTAATGCCACTCACTGACTTCACTCTCTGCCAGCCATAAACAGCAGCAGAACAGACACTCATCTGACACAGAGATTCATCATCAAAACTGCAGTGGTCAAGGAAAGAGATGGAGGAATCTGTAATCCAAACAGACAAATATTGAGGCAAAATCAATTGCACATCCAAATTTAGCCCAGTTAGATGTGTCCCTGGGTCAACATATTTTGTTGATCCTGGAAAAACATTTAAAAAATGTATGTAATGTAATTGATGTTGATTCAGGAACATGTTGCACTTCAATTCTGCAACTCAATTCCTTACAACTTCCCATTCATTACATGTGTGTTGTCCATCAAGGAATTTGCCTTTAGAATATTACCAGAACAGTACCAGGCATAGATATTATATAGAGACTAGATGCCCTATTGGCCGCTGGGCACTGAGAAATACGGCCGCCATCTTAAACCGGTCGTACTCCTATTTGTTGCTTAGCAGCAGTTAGATTCCAGAGCACTGTGGAGCATTTTCCTGTTCTAATCGGCGGACCATCGCAAATAGGGCCCGGGATTACTTTTCACAAGTAAATTTGGTAACACTTTAAAATACGGATCCTTCATTAATGAATAACTACACAGGAACAAATGAGTAACACAATGTTAACAATCTACTACAGTTAACTAACAAGTAACTCTGATTAACGAATTAGTAATTAATAGCACACAGATTTAAGTGGTAGTTCACTATTAACTAATCAATAACTACTATTTTTTTTAATACTTCCCAGAGAACTACTGAATTTTTTTACAGATTTAAGTGGTAGTTCACTAATAACTAATCAATAACTACTATTTTTCAATACTTCCCAGATAAATAATGAAAAAAAATTCACAATTCATGCAAAACTTAATAACTAATGCAGGAAAAATTACTAGCACTAGATTAACATTACTGCTAGATACTGTACACTAATTATAAATATGTAATAGCGTAGCAGACTTATGATTTGGGAAAGCTGTCAATAATTAGCCTATGCACTGCTGTCTTTTAGAGAACTATTCATAAACTAAATAATTTTTAAGAATTGTTTTTATAAATGCACTTGTCTGGAACACTTACCCTGTGGCCGATTTTCCGGCATTCCTCTGGACTGGCTTTGAATAACTAGACTCATCATGGTGAGTACTGGAACATACTGAGTCATCAGCCATCCAAATACCAGTTATTTCATTATTTAACCTACTTCTCAAAAGTGTTTTTATGGATGTCTCTTTGCTCATAATGTATATATATATATATAAATATGTGTGTGTATATATATCCTGTGAATGATTAGATTATTCTACCCTTTCGGGTTGGCTCTTCATTAGTAACTACAGCATGGAATCATGATAACTAGTAATGACTCAAGTGTTAATGCATACTTCTATAGAAACTACTAATTATTTGGATCCGTATTCTAAAGTGAAGATCATGTTAACTAACTAGTAATGACTCAAGTGTTACTACATACTTCTATAGGAATTACTAATTATTTGGATCTGTATTCTAAAGTGAAGATCATGTTAACTAACTAGTAATGACTCAAGTGTTACTACATACTTCTATAGGAATACCAAACACAAGTCATTTCAAGCGTATGAGATATTGTTTGTGAACCTTTAAATACTATACTTTTAGAAAATTTCTTTAGAAGTATGCATTAACACTTGAGCCATTACTAGTTAGTTAAAGGGATAGTTCACTTTAAAATTAAAATTATGTCATCATTTACTCACCCTCAAGTTGTTTCAAACCTGTATTAATTTATTTATTCTGCTGAACACAAAGAAAGATATTTTGAAGAATGTCGGTAACCAAACAGTAGACTGTACCCATTGACTTCCATAGTATTTTTTTTTCCTACTATGGAAGTCAATGGGTACAGTCTACTGTTTGGTTACCAACATTCTTCAAAATATCTTTCTTTGTGTTCAGCAGAAGAAATAGATTAATACAGGTTTGAAACAACTTGAGGGTGAGTAAATGATGACAGAATTTTAATTTTAAAGTGAACTATCCCTTTAACTAACTAGTAATGGCTCAAGTGTTAATGCATACTTCTAAAGAAATTTTCTAAAAGTATAGTATTTAAAAGTTCACAAACAATATCTCATACGCTTGAAATGACTTGTGTTTGGTATTCCTATAGAAGTATGTAGTAACACTTGAGTCATTATTAGTTAGTTAACATGATCTTCACTTTAGTATACAGATCCAAATAATTAGTAATTCCTATAGAAGTATGTAGTAACACTTGAGTCATTACTAGTTAGTTAACATGATCTTCACTTTAGTATACAGATCCAAATAATTAGTAATTCCTATAGAAGTATGTAGTAACACTTGAGTCATTACTAGTTAGTTAACATGATCTTCACTTTAGAATACGGATCCAAATAATTTGTAAGTCCTATAAAAGTATGCATTAACACTTGAGTCATTACAAGTTATCATGATTCCATGCTGTAGTTACTAATGAAGAGCCAACCCGAAAGGGTAGAATCATCTAATCATTCACAGGATATATACACACACATATTTATACTGTATATATATATATATATATATATATATATACATATGAGCAAAGAGACATACATAAAAACACTTTTGAGAGGTAGGTTAAATAATAAAATAACTGGTATTTGGATGGCTGATGACTCAGTATGTTCCAGTACTCACCAGTACTCCAGTACTCATGAGTCTAGTTATTCAAAGCCAGTCCAGAGGAATGCCGGAAAATCGGCCACAGGGTAAGTGTTCCAGACAAGTGCATTTATAAAAACAATTCTTAAAAATTATTTAGTTTATGAATAGTTCTCTAAAAGACAGCAGTGCATAGGCTAATTATTGACAGCTTTCCCAAATCATAAGTCTGCTACGCTATTACATATTTATTAGTGTACAGTATAGCAGTAATGTTAATCTAGTGCTAGTAATTTTTCCTGCATTAGTTATTAAGTTTTGCATGAATTGTGCTTTTTTTTCATTATTCATCTGGGAAGTATTGAAAAATAGTAGTTATTGATTAGTTATTAGTGAACTACCACTTAAATCTGTAAAAAAATTCAGTAGTTCTCTGGGAAGTATTAAAAAAATAGTAGTTATTGATTAGTTAATAGTGAACTACCACTTAAATCTGTGTGCTATTAATTACTAATTCGTTAATCAGAGTTACTTGTTAGTTAACTGTAGTTACTAGATTGTTAACATTGTGTTTCTCATTTGTTCCTGTGTAGTTATTCATTAACGAAGGATCCGTATTTTAAAGTGTTACCGTAAATTTTAACATTACCGTACTTTTGGTTGTATTTTGTGAATAGAATATTACCAGATAATTGAGAAGGGGCAAGGATCTTTGATATTACTGTAACGTTAGGCTACTGAAATCGTAGCCAGCTAATGTTAGCTAGGCTATGTTTACTGCATCACTCGGCATGGAGAGGTTGGGTAAAGTAATAATTACAAGAGCTTCTCGGTTATCAGATACAAGCATTCAACGGCCCTGTAGTATAAATATAGGTTATTTGTGTTTGCGCACGTGATATCAGGAAGCAAAGTATGTAATAACGTTACCTGTGTAATACACACGACGGCGATGCGCAAATCGAGTTTGTGTGTGTGTGTGTGAGTGTGTGAGAGAGAGTAAGTGTATGTGTGTGTGTCACAAATCATTATTGTTTCTTCAACTTATTAAAATATCTTACTTTACTGCAACTATCTGTTTCTGCTTCTTTATCATATTTATAGTGTGTGATTTATAAAATACCTTAGTTATATCCTACATCACATATTTTGATTTTGGACGTCTGGTCACTTTATATCTTATATCAGAATATTATATTACTGTTAAGCCTACTATGAATATTAAAATATGGCGAACCATGTGTCCTGTAGCATAGCGACATTTGCAGAAAAAAACCTGCGTGAAAATCAGTTCGGTATTCTGTGAGGTATGATTAATTAAATGCGCTGACAGCTCATTGCACCTGCCATACAGATTACACTGAGTGGAGCGGGTGACCGGTTTAAGATGGCGGCCCCATGGCTCGACCGCGCTAGTAGGCAGTAGAGGTCGATAGGGCGTCTATCTATATGATGTCTATGGTACCAGGAAGGAAGGACTAACAGGAAGTGACTTAACAGGCAGTGACATCATCACATGACACAAATACGATGATTTTTTTACAACGAGGTATGTAAACAGAAAAGTAATGAAACTTCACATTTTTACCTGAGAATGTATTTATATTATGTACCAACAAATATTTAAAACAAATATTCTAAATTTAAACACAACATGTTTTCCCTTGTCTTCCACATCAGACTTCAAGTTCTACTAAAATGTTTAACATCCACAAACTGCTAAATGAAAACAATGTGTGTAAAATGTTTCACATCCACAAACTGCCAAATGAAAACAATGGGCCCTATCTTGCACCCAGCGCAATTGACTTTGAACACCGACGCATGTATCATTCCTATTTTGCACCCGCGCACAGCGGACTTTTCCCTCCACAGGCGCACGTCGGTAAATTGCGCTCGCGGAGGCGGTTCAGCGCAAAGAGGAGGCGTGTTCCGGCGCAAAACTCCCCTGGTGCTATTTTCCAGTTTTAGAAAGCAATTGCGCCACTGACCAGGAAAAAAACAGTCTAAAGACAGTGGCGCGTTGCGCGTTAGTGATATGGTATTTTAAGGGCGCGTGCTTGGCCATAATGTAGCGTGTTAACGCGCATACACTTTGATTCTCTAATAATTATAAACAAACGTAGCAGTTTTCATTTGTGCAAATCATACATTATTACAAGGAAAAATATGAACACACGAGGGAAATCATTGTTGTGTCCGTGAAGATGTGAACAAGATCTATCTAGATTTTTTTTTTTTTAATCTAGATTAGGCTAAACATTTACTCAAATTATACGCCTGTTTAACCGAAGCTAATTTGGGTGGGTTTCTCCCATCATCCCCATACAATGTCACTTCTCTGTGTTTTACGGCCCTGACGAGAACGTCGGTCTCCTCGGCTGTGAACCGCTCCTGGCGTGCGCTGGCAAATCCGCCGTTATAATAGCGATCCGCCATGGAACAAGCGCGCATGCTCTTAAAGGGAATGTGAGAGGACGCTCTGATTGGTTTATTTCACGTTACGCCCAAACCACACCTATGAATAATGAAGCTACTTCAGACCAACCCCTTTTAGATTTGCGCCAAGCGCAAGAGTCGTTTATCCCGCCAGGAAAATAGCAACAGCGCCGGGATCTGCCCACAAAGTTACTTGCGATTTGCGCTTTGACACTTGCGTTTCAGATCGTTAAAATAGGGCCCAATGTGTGTAAAATACTCACTGCATTTATAGAGTTTGTTGAGCTCAATCGAATCATATTCACTGATGTCCAGGCGTTGACCAATCACATCTTGGAACTCAGGAAGCTTGGTGATGATCGTGGGTCCATCACCGTTTCTGAAGGCATTTTTATCATAATGCATCACAGAGTAATAGTCATATGGGGTGCCTTGGGTGGTGGTCACATTCTCGCTGTATTTATCAAAATTGCTCTCAAAGCCTGAAAATAAAGACTTTGAAGTTATTAAGGTGATTATTCATAAAGAATTACTTATTTAAGTGCTGATTAGTTAAATGGGCACTGCAATCAATGTCAGTGAATGTCTGTATTTAACTATTTTACTATTTTCTTTAAAATACTAAAAGTTCAGAGCAACCTTTTATGATGTTTTCAATTTTGATGGTCAAATAATCATCTCTGTCATATCTTGACTGCTCATGCCAAAATCCTAGTGCATGGAGAAACTCGTGCTCAACAATGGCTTTTATTCCACAGCCATTTCCAATGGAAACAGTCTGGCCTCCAGGAGATGTACGCCCAACATATGACCAACACCTGCAAAATAAGTGAGAGATAACAGGATATTCACGGGGCACACAGGAGCATTAATATTTTGAGAATTTGTTAACTGATGAATGTTTTAAGGCCCTTTCACACCAAGATTGATAACTATAAAGATAACTATAAGCTTATCCACACCAGCGGACAATAATGTTCTGTTTATTATAAGTGCACGCTGAGTTTTGTCATCTGCCGCTTTTTTCCATCAGCTGAAAAAAAGTTCTGAAAGTAATTCTAATGATATTGTTCAGTGAGAAGCCTCCACTGGAATTTCCTGCTCCTTTACTCACTTCAAATACAAATTAGTTACAAATACTATCAGTTATCGATATAGTTGTGGTGTGGCTATTCTTTTATATTTAGAATTATTTTTATTATTTTTATCGCTTTAGGTGTGAATGGGCATTTATACTATACATTCAGTATAGTATAGTTTAGGCTGTATCGGAATAGTCTATAATACCACATATTACTAATATTGTGTATTACTGACTGGAAGCATACTGTACCCTTCAAGACTCTCCACTGAGATGTAAAAATCTTCTGTTGCTCTGGGCTTAAAGTCAATACATGATTTCAGTCTGAACTGCTCAAAAGCTCTCAAAATTACTCCTTTATAATTCATACCTATAATCACAATCAAAAATACATGATGGATGAAAAACATATTAAAGTAAAACTAATTAAAAAAATTTTTTGTTAAACTGTAAATGAGAAATCCATGTTTTCTTACTAAGATGCACACTCAGGTTATAGGGGACAGGAATATCCCACCGGAACTGATTCCCAAGAATGGCACTCCTTTGATTAGGCTTTAAAGCAAATTGTTTTAAGTACCCTTAGAAATATTATATTGACTGATTTCTGAATTATCTAATATTCAATGTATTTTGAGAATTACTTAGAACAGAACTCACCACCATGATGTCTCCTTCTCTGAGATTTAAACCTAGCAATCAGTTTAAAGTAAATATGCTTGCGTTCAGTTTACGGTAAATATGCTTGAATAAAATAGGAGTATAAATAATGATTTATGAACAAAAACAGATACTATGTTAGCTTACTGCTAATATAAATGTACTTTAGTTCTTGAGATAATATAGTTTTACCTTTGTTTATATCTGGAATATCCTTCCATTCCTCAGTGCCTTTGAGGAGAATATAATGAAGGAAACAAAAGAAGACAAAGAAGTTATGTCGGAAAAATAGAATTGAGTGCTAGACAAAAACAATTTTACTGAAACAATCTGAAAGTTAAATGAGAAAAAAAGAGCAATCAAAACTTCTGACTGTAATCACAACATGATCTTTTACACTGCACAAGTGAGACATATTACAATAACATTACAACAGATTCATGTCAGTGTGCTGTACTTACCATTTATATCAGGTTGTGGCTGAAAACATGAGATATGAAAACAATACTCAGATATCAAGAAACATATGTTTAAAAATAAACAACTGTATATCACCTTTACAACGACAATGTATTATAATATAAGCTTTCTACTACCCAACTTACCATTGGTGATGCAAGACGAAGAGCCAAAGCCAAACTCAGCAGAAGAAAAGCACATAACTGCATTTTTACTGGGAATCATAATGATTACATTTTATGAATGATGTTTTATTGAATTAATTTTGCATTGCAAGCAAAATGCAAGGGATACACCCATTATGTTGAAAAACTACTATCTTAATTACATTTAAGACCATGAAAATATGTGATTAATAAATAAAAGTGGGATACATACCAGTTCAGTCAATAACGGCTAAAGTTGAAACATAAAACTGCTTAACCACCGAGCTTGGCAGGTAATAACCAAGTGAGAGACCCTTGAAGTCTGACAGATTATTTAAACATGCAAGCAGGCTACAGTTTTATACTTCCTTATGAGCTCCCATTGGCCATTGGAAACAACGACACACACACACACACACACACACACACACACACACACACACACACACACACACACACACACACACACACACACACACACACACACACACACACACACACACACACACACACACACACACACACACACACACACACAGACACACACAGACACTGTCATGAGGGTAAGCGGACAACACAGCAGGTTTGGAGAAACAGTCACTTTAATTAGAGCTTGACAAGTCTTGACAAATATGCAGCCTCAAAAGAAACAAAAGACTACCCGAGGTAGTTCGAAACACAGGGAGCGCGTAAAGCAAACAGGTGAACAAAGGTCTGTTAGACTGGAGCTGCGTGGCTGAATTCCCCGTGAGTGATAGCGTCCGGGAGGCAGACGAGGCGGTCAGCGATTCTCTGGACTGGGTTCGATACCGACACACACGGGTCCACGCGACAGGACTGAGACAGGACAAAAATAGCGTCAGACACAATACAGTTCACAAAAGCAAATGCAATACTCCAGCGAGGTCTGATAGAAAGAAGAGCCAGGATATAGGGAAGCAATCAGTGAGAAAGGAGGGACAGGTGATGAGAGTAATAGGCCAAGACTGGTAAAGAGCATCAGCTGAAAGACATGAAAGTAGATTGAAGAGGTATGTGCGTAAATGGGTCAGCGTGTGAGTATGTGAATGGGCGTTACTAAACCGCGTGTGTGTGTGTGTGTGTGTGTGTGAGATAGAGTCAGAGAAAGCACCCAGATCATGACAGTGCCCCCCCCTCAACAGCGCCTCCTGGCGCAATAGAGGAGGAGGACTGGCGGGACCGGAGGAAGTCATCAATGAGTGACTGATCCAGGATATCCCGGGACGGTACCCAGCTCCTCTCCTCAGGACCGTAACCCTCCCAGTCCACTAAGAACTGCCGACCTCGTCCCCGGCGTCGAACGTCCAGCAATTTGTGAACCGTATAAATAGGTGTTCCCTCGACGCGCACCGGAGGTGTGGTAACGAGCGGGGAAGAACGAACGGCGGGTTTAATTCGTGAGACGTGAAACACCGGGTGTACGCGACGTAGGTACCGAGGAAGTCTTAACTGGACCGTGACAGGACTGAGAACCCTAGAAACGCGGAAAGGCCCAATAAAACGAGGAGCGAGTTTACGGGACGCGGACTGAAGGGGAAGGTCGGCAGACGACAACCAGACCCTCTGTCCGCAACGATACTTAGGGCTCTTTATGCGGCGGCGATTGGCTGCGATTGACAGAGCGCGGACCTGACCCCTAACCATGTGCGTTTACAACGACGAACGAACTCCTGCACGGACGGCACCCTAGAGTCCACCTCCTGGGAGGGAAAAAGAGGAGGCTGGTAACCTAGGCTGGCCTGAAATGGAGATAGCCCCGTAGCGGACGAAGGCAGGGAATTATGAGCGTATTCGGCCCAGGGAAGTTGTTCTGCCCAGGACGCAGGATTCCGAAAAGCCAAAGCGCGCAAAATACGACCAATAGATTGATTGGCGCGCTCCGCCTGCCCATTCGTTTGGGGGTGAAAACCCGAGGAGAGACTGACAGAAGCCCCAATAGACCTACAAAACTCCTTCCAGAATAATGCAGTGAATTGGGGACCTCTGTCAGAAACGACATCGGAGGGAAGACCGTGAAGTCTGAAAACGTGTTCTACCAATAACTGGGCGGTCTCCTTTGCAGAGGGTAACTTGGGAAGCGGAACGAAGTGTGCGGTCTTAGAAAAACGGTCTATGATGGTTAAAATCACCGTATTATCTAAAGACGCGGGGAGACCCGTAATAAAATCAAGCGCAATGTGCGACCATGGTCTAGACGGAATGGGTAAGGGTCTTAGAAGACCGGCTGGGGGGGTGTTACTCGACTTGGTCTGAGCGCAGTCCGTGCATGCCGCAATAAAGCGCCGCGTATCCTTCTCACAAGTGGGCCACCAAAACCGCTGACGAACGGAGGCTAACGTGCCCCTAACGCCGGGATGGGCAGCGAATTTGGACGAATGGGCCCACTGCAACACCGCACGGCGCGCCGAGATAGGTACAAACAAGCGGTTACGGGGGCATGAGTGAGGCGTAACAACCTGAGTCAATGCGCGCTTGACAAGCCTCTCGATACCCCAAACGGCGGCGCCTAATACGCGTTCCGCAGGTACTATAGGAACGTCGGAAATGGTCTCAACAGTGGGGTCGTAAAGTCGTGAAAGAGCGTCAGGCTTAACATTCTTAGTACCCGGACGAAACGAGATGGAAAAATCAAACCGTGTAAAGAATAGCGTCCACCGAGCTTGTCTAGCGTTCAGACGTTTGGCCGAACTAATATATTCAAGGTTACGATGGTCCGTCCAAACGACAAACGGAACCGAAGACCCCTCCAACCACTGACGCCACTCCTCGAGTGCGAGACGTACAGCGAGCAATTCGCGGTTTCCCACATCATAGTTGCGCTCGGACGGCGACAACTTGTGTGAGAAAAACGCGCAAGGATGTACTTTACCATCCGCGGTCGAGCGTTGAGAGAGGATGGCCCCGACCCCCACCTCGGAAGCATCCACCTCAACAATGAATTGTTTAGAAACGTCGGGGTAAAGTAGAATGGGCGCAGATGTGAACAGAGACTTCAGACGATCGAACGCATCCTGAGCCGAACTAGACCACACAAACCGGGTCCTAGAAGAGGTTAACGAAGTCAAGGGAGCCACGACCTGACTATAATTGTGAATGAAGCGTCTGTAAAAGTTAGCAAACCCAAGGAAACGCTGAAGTGCAACTCGAGAATCAGGTACGCGCCACTCAGTGACAGCCCTGACCTTGTCCAGATCCATGCTAACCCCTTCGGCAGAAATAACCGAACCCAAAAAGGAAATAGAGTTAGCATGAAACTTGCACTTCTCAGCCTTCACAAAGAGCTTATTCTCCAACAGACGCTGCAAAACCCGCCGAACGTGCTGAACGTGAATCTCGATGGAGGGGGAAAAGATGAGTATGTCATCTAAATACACGAAAACGAAAACGTTAAGCATATCCCTAAGAACGTCGTTGACCAACGCTTGAAAGACGGCGGGAGCGTTGACCAGACCGAACGGTAAAACCCGATATTCGAAGTGCCCCAGGGGGGTGTTAAACGCCGTCTTCCATTCATCCCCCTCCTTGATGCGGATCAAATGATAGGCGTTGCGGAGAATGAGTTTAGTAAAGATCCTTGCGCCCTGCAAGAGCTCGAAAGCTGAAGACATAAGTGGTAGGGGATAACGGTTCTTAATGGTTATGTCATTCAGCCCTCGATAATCTATGCAAGGACGCAAGGACCCATCTTTCTTCTTAACGAAGAAAAACCCCGCCCCCGCCGGTGACGTCGAAGAAACTATAGTACCCGCGTCTAGACACTCAGATAGATAACTCTCAAGAGCCTCACGCTCGGGCGCAGACAAAGAATATAACCGTCCGCGAGGAGGAGTGCTACCGGGAACGAGGTCGATTGCGCAATCATAGGGCCGATGAGGGGGAAGAGAGGCGGCACGTGCCCGGCTGAACACCATCCCGAGATCCTGGTATTCCTCCGGAACCCCGGACAAATCCCCGAGCTCCTCCTGAATAACAGAGACAGAAGAGACAGAAGGAGGAGCAGAAGTCAAACAGTTAACATGACACGAAACATTCCACGACACAACAGAATCCTTACACCAATTAATCTGAGGATTATGCTTAATAAGCCACGGATGGCCTAAAACAACAGGATGAAAGGGAGAATTAAAAATAAGAAAAGACATGGTCTCACGATGGTTACCAGAAACCGTGAGTGTCAATGGGAGAGTCTCTCGTCTTACTCTAGGAAGGGAACTTCCATCAAGCGCGAATAGGGGCGTGGCTCCCTCAAGCTCTCTGAGCGGGATACCCTGAGCGCGCGCCCAAGTCTCATCGAGAAAACATCCCTCCGCACCAGAGTCAATGAGGGCCTTACAGGTGGCAGAAAACCCCGGCCATCGCAGGTGGACATCAAAGGTGGTGTAGGAATGTGGTGGAGAGTCCAGAGAAGTCGCGCTCGCCAGTAGCCCTCCCTTTACCGGCGAGCGGAGGCTTTTAACGGACATGAAGAGGCAAAGTGTGTAGCCGAAGCACAGTAAAGACAAAGACGGTGGATGATCCTTCGCTCCCTCTCCTTAGAAGAGATGCGAATATTTCCCACCTGCATGGGCTCTGTTTCGTCCTCCACGATGGAATGGGCGGCGGGAGTCGACGATGCCAGAAGCGAAGATTCCATGCCTCGGGCTCTGCGTCGTAAGTCGAAACGCTTCTCGATGCGAATGGCCAGTTCGATCAGCGCATCTAGGCGGCTGGGCACCTCTCGAGCCAACACCTCATCCTTGACTTGTGCGTTGAGACCCTCGAGGAAACGAGAGAGCAAGTCGGGCTCCCCGTAGACTGAGCGATCAAAGACTCTTATCATCTCCTCCTTGAACAGCTGGAAACGTTCGACACATTCTGCCTCAGCCTCCCAGGCCGCCGTGGCCCACTCGCGTGCTCTTCCAGATAGAAGAGATATGACATAGGCTACGCGGGACCGGTCTCTGGCATAGGTGGTGGGCTGGAGAGAAAACACAACCTCGCACTGTGTTAGGAAAGCTCTGCATTGGGTTGGCTCACCAGTGTAGTTTGGCGGATTATTGATGCGCGGCTCATGCGCGTTAGGCAAGCCCGGAGAAACAGGTGGATTGTAGCGGAGCTGATGAAGCTGCTGAGTGAGGTCATTAACCTGGACTGCCAGCGTGTCGACAGCATGTCGAGCCGCGGAGAGTTCCTGTTCGTGCCTTCCCAACATAGCACCCTGGAGCTCGACCGCTGACCGTACCTGATCCTCCGCTGCTGGGTCCGATGGTTGGCTGGAGTATTCTGTCATGAGGGTAAGCGGACAACACAGCAGGTTTGGAGAAACAGTCACTTTAATTAGAGCTTGACAAGTCTTGACAAATATGCAGCCTCAAAAGAAACAAAAGACTACCCGAGGTAGTTCGAAACACAGGGAGCGCGTAAAGCAAACAGGTGAACAAAGGTCTGTTAGACTGGAGCTGCGTGGCTGAATTCCCCGTGAGTGATAGCGTCCGGGAGGCAGACGAGGCGGTCAGCGATTCTCTGGACTGGGTTCGATACCGACACACACGGGTCCACGCGACAGGACTGAGACAGGACAAAAATAGCGTCAGACACAATACAGTTCACAAAAGCAAATGCAATACTCCAGCGAGGTCTGATAGAAAGAAGAGCCAGGATATAGGGAAGCAATCAGTGAGAAAGGAGGGACAGGTGATGAGAGTAATAGGCCAAGACTGGTAAAGAGCATCAGCTGAAAGACATGAAAGTAGATTGAAGAGGTATGTGCGTAAATGGGTCAGCGTGTGAGTATGTGAATGGGCGTTACTAAACCGCGTGTGTGTGTGTGTGTGTGTGTGTGAGATAGAGTCAGAGAAAGCACCCAGATCATGACAGACACACACACACACACACACACACACACACACACTTCTTCTTATTCTCTATAATAGTTTCTGTATGAATCAGTTTTATAAGATCTTACCAAGATTGGCACTGCTTCACTTTGAGTTAAATGGGATTTAAATAATTGTATCTCAACATGGAATAAAACCGTCCTGCGTTTTAAATTGTTTCTGGAATTGCACAAGTGCAGCATCTCTCCATCATTACTCACACGAGCAAAGGTGAAGGACGTTCATAAAGAAAGAATGACAATATTCTTGATATACCTGATTATAGAATGGTGTTGTTGCTTATCTTTTTTCTCACTAAAGCTGATATACTAGAATAATCTCTGTTCAAGATTATAATAGGAGAATAATAGAAGAAGTGATTGAACATGAGTCTGAATTTCTGAATTATATGACCAACCTTATTCTTAATATATAATTTACATGATTTAACATGCAGCCATTGTTTAAAGTAGGCCATATAAATGTATTGTGTAACTTAACTCTTTCCCTGCTTCTTTTCTGCGAAAACTTTCATGGCCCAGAATATATTGTTGTATCAATATCTGAACAGACAAAATATCAAAAGAAAGAACAGAGCCTCTGCTTAAAAAAAAACCCTGCACATTTTATTCTAGCTTTATACATTCTTTTTTATCAACACTCGAATGTGGGTAAGTTGGTTCACACTGGGCTTTGACATGCGATGCACAATGGGTCGATCAGACATAAGTGTGATCAGATTTCTGTTTTAACACACAACATTTAAATTAGGTCTGTAATAGATCTTTATCACATGCGTTCAGCGGAAGCTGTAAATATTAACATTCTCTTTAGCGCATATAGCGCTTCATTTTGATGTACAATCCATCAAAATGACTTACAGTTTTTTACAATCGCTATGACAGTTTTTTCAATACATTTAACAAGTTTCCTGAACTCTTAACACGGTTAGCACAACATCAGTCTTTGTAGGCTATACAATTAACACATTTATTGTTGCTTTGACACAAAATGCATACCGTTAACTCAAATTTAAAATGCTTGAACTTCTTTTACACACAAGCTCAACCAATACCAAAACAATGTAATTTTACTGCCAAATTTACAAATGCTTTCACACTGTATGTCAGAACAGATAACATCATGTTCTAAACCTAACTCATAGGCTAAAGTCAAAGTCAACAGCTGGTCATATTGTGAATTGAAACACAAATATTCCCTGTATTTTATTCCATTGCTACTGAGAAACAGCTTATTGAAGTTATGATTCCCATTTAGGAAGCACACTCAGGTGTTGAGTTTCTTTCAATCGCATGACCATATGTTATAAAAGAGGACTATTTGGGCTGATCTTGTGTGGAAAAGGAACAATATAGAGCAAAAGAAAGAAAGAAAGAAAGAACGAAAGAAAGAAAGAAAGAAAGAAAGAAAGAAAGAAAGAAAGAAAGAAAGAAAGAAAGAAAGAAAGAAAGAAAGAAAGAAAGAAAGAAAGAAAGGGCAAGGACCAGGACAATGGAGAGGTATATCTTGCAGTAATGTCATTTTGCAAATAAAGTCTTTACTGCAGGAATTCTGTCTCTGTCTTTTAAAAAATAATAATTTATAAACTGTACATAAAGCTACTCTGAGATGGTCATTGGTTTTTTGTATTGAATTTCTGCAGCAAAAGAAACAAAATGCATGTATTTACTTAACCCAACAAAACTAAAATGTAGATAGGCTTCACAAGAAACTACAGTGCAAAACACAATCTATGATCAATACAATATACTGTCTATTGTGTAAGGGCAGACCTGACACATAAAATAATGCAGTTTCTGTAATTTCAGCTGATGTTAGCGTTTTTTCCGTCATTGTGTTATGATTGACTAAATGTTCCTGTTGGAAGAGAACATGTGTTTGTGTTTTGAATAATTATTTGATTTTGAAACATGTTTGCAGTGTTTTGTTAGATGTAGTGTATTGTGTTAGTGTATTATTGTATTTTGAAAATTAGTTTTGGAGTTTAGTTTACAATGTGTGATTTTGAGCATGAAATTAACCGTTTTGCCAATTGTGTGTTTTAGGTGTGTTGGTGCGTTAAGAGTTCAGGAAAATAGTTAAATGTATTGAAAAAACTGTCATAGCGATTGTAAAAAACTGTATGACAACAAAATAAGGTTTTTATAAGACACTGTATAGTTTTGACAAAAGTGTTTCATTTTGCAAATGATCTGAGGTGTTGTGCTACTTTGGTGTAGTGTTGTGCTAATTGTGTGAAGGGTTTTGAAAAACCGGGCCCTGTTTTCAAAATTGTGCTTAAGCAATTGAAAAAAACTGTAGTTTGTGCCACAGTTCAGAGAATCGGATCTGTTGGATTTACAACACGTCAATTCATCCACTTCTCCCGAAATACATGAAAGTAAGTGGCTGGTGAACTGGAAGAAGAATAGGGTAAAATGAAAAGCTACTTACACAATGTGTATCTAATAGAATCAAACGTGTCATCTTTTTATATTATAAATTATTATTATTGCCGCTTTCATAGACATCAGTGTGTATTTGTACTTATGTGATTCTTAAATGTCTTAAACCTAAAATAACCACTATTTGATTGAAAACACTGAATAGTTGAGATATAGATGACGTGCACGTCATCTATAACTCAACTAACTATCTATAACTTCAGCCTAAACTATACTGAATGTATAGTATAAATGCCCATTCACACCTAAAGCGATAAAAATAATAAAAATAATTCTAAATATAAAAGAATAGCCACACCACAACTATATCGATAACTGATAGTATTTGTAACTAATTTGTATTTGAAGTGAGTAAAGGAGCAGGAAATTCCAGTGGAGGCTTCTCACTGAACAATATCATTAGAATTACTTTCAGAACTTTTTTTCAGCTGATGGAAAAAAGCGGCAGATGACAAAACTCAGCGTGCACTTATAATAACGTCTCTGTCTCAGCGCCAGCCAACGCGCCAAAGCACGTTTGAATTTAGCAGTTAATCACGTGATGCACTGATTGTTCTAATCACGGTGTTATCGTATACTCCAGGGACCAGCCAAGACTGATCACACCGGTGTGATCGTACGTGCGAAAGGGTTTTAATTTGCTTGTGTGTAAAATGTCTTCATTGTATAATTTGAAATACTTGCTGCTACAGTGCCAGTAGTAGTAGTTTATTCAAGTTTTGTCATTTTATTTTGCAGAGTGAGGAGGCCACAGCAGTTAGTTCATCCCCAGTGACAGGACACCCAGAGGCATCATCTCCTCCTGTCAAGAAGTCAGCCATGGCTGAACTCGATTCACTCGGCTCACTCGATTCACTCGGCTCACTCGATTCACTCGGCTCACTCGATTCACTCGGCTCACTCGATTCACTCGGCTCACTCGAATTCACTCGGCTCACTTGGTTCGTCGAGGCTGACTTGAAGCTCTGGTTCATCGAGCGCGGTCTCGGCTGGGCTGACGTGAAGCGTGGGTTCGGTTGGCACGCGTTTAGACTCAGTAGAAAACCCTTGAGGCAGGAATACAACTGAGCTCACGTGAAGTGTCCGAACGTCGGGATTCACATGTTGCGTGGATACGGCGGACCCCTTACGAAGCGCTGCTTCACCGGGAGACAATTGATGCGTGGATTCAGTGTACAATGGCGAATCGTCGGGCTTTCTGTGAAGCAAAAGTTCCAAAAAATCCACAGTAAAAAGCGAACCGCCCATGGAAAGGGCCAGGTCAATATATTGGGTTAGAGTCCAGCTTGAACTTGGAAACGGTAGAGCAGAGCCGAGCGGTTCAGACAGTCCTCCCCGAAAGAACATCATTAAACAGAAATCATCTAAATAGGACTGACGAGAGAGCTTCAAAAAATCGGTCACAAAAACCTTGAGAGGACGTTCCCCTTGACGGAGGCTTACGATCTGCGCTGTGGGATCCATGACGAGGTCCGTGTCTCTCTCAGCCGCTGGATCAGTAGTGGCTCAGTATTCTGTCATGAAACTGCACATGGAGCAGACAGTGGTGATCCAAATGCAGGCTTTATTCAGAGGAAGATCCAGAAACAGGTACGAGATAACACAGGCAGAAGTCAAAACCAGGTAAGCAGTCCAAACAAACATCAAAACCATGCAGGGATAAGGCAAACGGGAAACCGGGAACAGGCAGATAAACAGGGAACCGAAACACTAGGAAACTGGAACAAGGCTAGTTAATGCAGTCAGACACATACAATACTGAGCAAAACACAAAGGAAAACCAAGGCTTAAATCATAGAAGCTAACAAGCATAATCAAAACCAGGTGAAAGACATAAAGCATAATCAGTCCAAATGAAACCATAAGTAGTAATGAAAACTAGAGAAGGAGTGCCCCCCAGTGGCTCAAGCGGGCACTCCAGCCGCTGATTGTCACAGCTATGTTTACACGGAAACGATCTGAAGAGAAAACGCAAAAGTGGCGTTGCGTTATCACTTTTTATTCTGCGTTTAGACGAGCATTATGAGGGGGAAATCTGCGTGCATATGGTGACGCAAAAGTGTGTGAAATTCGATGTAGTATGTACTCCAGGCGGCAATGTGAAGCACTGAAAGTGAAAGAGCCGCTGACACAGTTTTTCATGTTTAATACGGTAAAGCTGCTGTTTTAACCCTCTGTGCTCTTTGCGTGTCGCTCAGAATTATTACTTTTTTTTTGTCAATGAAATTAATGCTATATTTTTGTTTGATAATGTTTTGTTATTTTCCTGTACTGGTGCATGCCTGTGATGTAAACGCTTGCGCGACGCCTTCACTGTCTAGCAGACTGCGTTTTTACACTTTAGACGGGAACGCGATGGTGTAGCGTTTTTAAGATTTCCACCCTGGAGGGTGGTTTCACTTTTTTGGGTTTTTAAGCCAAACCGCAAGCGTTCTCGTGTAAACAGGGCCTAAGCCTTTAATTAATTTAATCAGGTGTGATTAATTTCAGCCAGGGTTAAAACAGAAACATGGTCTGTCAGGGGGTCCCTGCAGGAGAGGTTGAGAACCACTGCTTTAGCACATTCTGTTGACTATAAGTAAAGTTGCACCTACATGTCTACTAACTGGTGGAGCGGTAAAATTTCATTCACATCAGTGACATTGATTTAGCAAAAGGATGATAAATCTCCAGGGGCCGTATTCACAAAGAATTGTATCTTACCACTAGGAGTACTCCTAAATCGAACTAAAAGATTTTAGCAAGGAGTGTTCTCTTAAAAGTTATTCACAACGCCTTTCAGACCTACTCTTAGTAAGGAAAAATGACAACTCCTAAACTAAGAGTGAGTCTTCGTTGCTATGGATGACGTCAATTCTCATGCACGAGCTTCCTCGCAATGATCACGGTGATTGGTTGTTAGATGACAGGGCCATCATGCGGAACATTACGACATCTTAATATGTCTGTGTCCTACACAAAATGATAATAATAATGTCATCGAAATGCATATATAATGACATGTTTTGTGCAGGCCCCAGTGAAGTGTAATTCTAAAGAGAGAGAGAGAGAGAGAGAGAGAGAGAGAGAGAGAGAGAGAGAGAGAGAGAGAGAGAGAGAGAGAGAGAGAGAGAGAGAGAGAGAGAAAAGTTGTGAATTAAATTAAATTAAATCAAGGTAGCCTAACACCCTAATGAAAACCGCCACTTGCCTAATAATGAAAAATGACACTTG
Source organism: Phoxinus phoxinus (assembly GCF_949152265.1). NCBI lineage: Eukaryota > Metazoa > Chordata > Actinopteri > Cypriniformes > Leuciscidae > Phoxinus > Phoxinus phoxinus. The sequence continues at coordinate 19,563,415 of NC_136885.1, forward strand.
CATTAACACTTGCTTGGTTAATTGACATATTAGCCTAAATAGACTACTTAAAGCAAGGAAATGTTGCTCCTATTGAAGTAATGTAATAGTTGAATGACGGTGGATTATGAACTCGCCAAAACGGAAAAGAAAGCCCAACTGGACGCAGGATCAGTTACTGCTGCTGGCCCAGTTGGTGCTGGAAAAAAAACATAATAAAAGGGAAATTCGGCACTGGGATACAACATCGAGAATCGTGAAGTTTGCATCGAACACAATCTGGGTATTGATGGAGTGGGTTTTCTTTCTATTCACAAACATGTCCTCATCCTGACGTGGTGCAATTATTTTAATATGTGTCCCGTCTATAGCACCGACCACACCGGCAATATCCATAAAGCTGGCTTTGTTTCTTTGGAGTTGGCGAATGTCCAAAGGAAAACTTATGAACTGTCGAATAATATGGGGTCTACAGAGTGTATTGATGGTTTGGTGGATGGATCCGGCTGGGATATCGCTAGATCATCGGCATTACACAATTGCATTTTCCCCGTTGCCAGGTAGCGAAGTGTTATCAAACATTTCAATTCGGCACTGATTGGGTTGTTGCGATTAGATGGCGCTGTTATTGCATCCCTCACAAGATCCACAACAATCAGTATTCCCTCACGGTTAAGGCGGTATCTTTGTAATAACTCGTGTCATTGAGTGTCTCCAACACACTGTGTCGCGCGGGGATTTTAAGATGCTTTGTGAATAGGTCTTAGTGAGTTAGGAGTCCTCTCGACTTCTTTTAAGCTGTCCCAGACTTAGGTGCTACTTTTAGGGCTAAAATGCTTCGTGAATACTCTTAGTGAAAAAAATTTGGAGTCTTAAAGTTAGGAGTGACACGGCCATTATTTTTAGGAGTTGCTCCTAAATTCGCCTGTTAGGAGCTACTTTTAGCCTTAAAATTCTTTGTGAATACGGCCCGTGATGAATATGCTCTGCGTTAATGAAATGCTTATGAGAGATGGGCTCTCTGTGCTAAGAAACAAACTGACAGAGATGATGTACAGTTCACTGGCACACTTGTGGATGGCTTTAGCTTTAAATACCAACAAGCCTTATCACTTGGAGTCAATCCAGGCGAAACATTTGTCCAAATAATGCAATGGGCTGTCCGTCTAGAGATGGCTATGAGATTAAACAAGGAAGAAGGAAACAAGCCAAATCGAAGAGGAGTGGCGACAGCTCAATACAACATGGACACAAAGAATAGGATGGTTGTCCATGGAAAGCGTGGCCACTCAAGAAAAGATTGTTGGGCTAAAGGAGGTAGAGCAGAAGGACAAGGTCCATCCTTTGATTTTGATTTGATTTATTTTATTTTCACAACAAAAGCATAAAAAACTGTGTTATACGTTTCACAAAAAAAAAATGTGATGGACAATTCCCGAAAAACCCCCAAGGGGCTTAATTAGTGGCAATCTCCATAGAAACAATCATATGTAACAAATTAAAAACATATTATATAACAAATTAAAATTTAATTTAGAGCACAAACCCATATGGAAAATTATGACAACTTAGATGCAACAATGTTACTCTCTGTTTAAACTGTTCTTTAGAAGCCTCAATGAGTGATGTGGGAAGACTGTTCCATACCTTTGACCCTCTGTATAATACACTAAACTGTGTTTGAGTCGTACGAGATTAGGGAGGCCTAATAAGACAACTACTACGAGTCGGATACTGGTGAAATTCATTATTAAAAATAAAGATATTACAAAATGAGGATATTGCTGAGGAAATAACTTTTTTATAGAGCTATAAACGAATAAAGCTATTTGAAGTTGATTGAGCACAGGTTGCAAGTAGTTGCCATCAGATGCAGGAGACATTGCAAGTATCTCCGGTGCAACTTCAACGACGGCGAAATAATCCAAGAGTTGTAGTATCAGCTTTCTAGCACACGATTTGAGCGTGAAGAGAGAGATTCTGATGTAATTGATGCTGCACTTGCATTATAACTGCAACGGTGTTTCAGTATTTGCGTCAATTGGCCAGCTTTGCTGGCGTTAGCCTATAAGATTTCAGCGGAAGTGAAGGAGGAGAGGAGTTCCCATATACGACATCCGTAATGTCGAAGTTCCGTAGCCTTGATAGGGAACACTCCACATAATTTTATAACACAGCGAACAAAAAGAGCGCAGGATTAATGCATATTTACTTACAATCGAAAAAATCAAACCTGCAAAAGCACCCTGTCGTTTCTTAGCGAAGAAGGAGTCTTTGTTGAGTTCGACAAAACCTGCACGAGCGGCTTGACGACGACTCCGCACAGGTAAATGAACCTTGAGTGTCGCTCAAAGGCAAAGCACACAAATATTAAATGTGTGCCATTACAATTTTGACAGGTTCCAATCATGGCGCGTGAATACAGTGATTGCTTTTATTGTAACGTATTCGGGGCGGATTTAGGAATTTTGGGGACCTAACGTTACCAAATTCCATATATTTTGTAGGCTATCCCTACCTACCCAGCCAACATGTCCATGTGGGCCCCACATGGGTTTTCTCAGGGTTATTCTATGGGTGTCATGTGGGCATGGGCTCAGATTGGGCATGTTTGATGGGGTTAGTATGGGCCCCAGTCTGGTTTAGTTTGTGGGCTCCAGCAGGCTGCCCATTATTGTTTATTTGCGGGTCTTGATTGGGCCCCAATTGGGCTAGACTAAACTTAGTAACTGCCATAATTGTGTATTAAAATAAAAAAACATTTTCAAATATTTGACTAAGTTTATTTAATTTGATATTTAATACAAAATGCACAGTTTGTCAAATAACTTTTTTTGTGTAAATTGCATGGCCTTATAAAACACTTATTTTTTTAAATGTAGGCCTATATATGTGCAATTTGTTTTGCTTAAAACAATATTTTCTAATAATATATCTAAAAGAGTAAAATCACTTGCATCACGCTGTCCCCTCCCCCACAAGCTATAATGATAGCCTCCTCCCGCCTTTTCATAAAAAAAATAATTAAAAACACACCAACTTAAAAAAAATTTTTGGAAAGTTTCCAGAACATCACCGTCAAATATCTCCTGTTTAACTCTACCAAGGTAAGATATGTATGACGTTTTATTTTGTATTAACTTAGTTTTACTCAAGATTTTATAAAACTAAAGATTTCGGAATCAATAGAGCTAACATTTAACGAACTTTAACGAAGGTTAACGTTATTAGCTGAGATCTAACAACTAACGTTACAGAGGCTAACTAAAATGAAGTTGGTTAACCAGAAAATGTTATATAACGGTAATATAAGCCTATACGTTTTAAATAGATGCTCCATTGAAAGTCAAAATCAATACATATTGATGTATGTAAGGACATGCCTGCTTACAAAACTTTTGAAAACATTCAAAAATATCTGAACAGCATAATGTCAGAATCCTGCTATTAAAGGGAAGGGTGTAGGAACAGATAGATGTTATCATTGGTCACAAGTTAAACCTTGCTTAGTGAATTAACAAAATGATGATGGCTTATGGCCTGAGATTGAGCAATGTTCATCCATTAACTTTAAAGGTGGGGTATGTGATTTGCAAAACGGCCAGCAGATTTTGAAAATACACAACTCAAATGGTCCTACCTTCTTTCCTTTGACTCCACCCATTCAAAGAACATGGACATGGATGGGGGGAGGGGGGGATGGTACGACTGTTTGATTGACGCACTTACTGTCCAATGATTCTAGGTGGTCTTGGAAATGATTGGCTGGAGTTTTTCGAGTCCTGCCCGTTTCACAGATGATTAAATTGCTTAATTTTTATTTCAGTGCTTCTAACTCAGTGGCTGTAAGTGGGTTAGGAATAGGATTTTAAGTGATTTTGAAAAAATGGCCAAAAAAGAGAATTACATACCCCACCTTTAAAGACTGGGAAAAGGAGTGATGATTAATTATTTTTCTGCTTCCATTTCAGGAATCAATTCCATTGACAGATTAGAGATGGTCGCAAGTTATTCTCAAAAAACAACGACAATGGTATGCTTGTTTTTACCAAGCATTTACCAAGGAAGCCAAGCTTTATGGACTCCTCGAGTTCAAGGAATCACTCGGAATCCAACTCTGAAATCTTTTTACTCTACCCTTTATTTCCAAATGGGGATTATGGGGTGCCACGTAATGATAAAGACCTTGCTAAATATCGTGAGGGTATCTGTAGCTCTCTCCACAACAACACAGACACAGGTCGGTTCCTTGAAACGGGCGTTTTAATTCTTTGGCTCATCTTGTTTACGCCGTGAGAACTGTATTCATAAATGAACATAGTACAAACACATCAGCATATTATACAATATAGTCTTAAAGGAAACGAGATACACAAAAAAATTATGCTTTCCACACATCAAACAAATCTACATGTGAAACAAATACCTCGTTGGCTGCTTGTCATGAAAAGAGGTCCTTGAGTCCTTTGTTTAACTAAATCTTCTTTACTGTCCCTTTTTGACTTGACAACACTTCATTTGAACTTAAATTTCAACTTTCAGAGCCTACTTAGGCGTCCGCTCATCATCAGTCCATCAGGGGCGACGTAATACTTCGACATTTCCGCTAAAGTGACGTATTCTCGCGCCTTACATTTAAAGAGACATAAATGAAAATACATAACATTACATCAAATACACATTTTACATTGTACCTCTAATAGATGAATGCATGAAATGATGGATTTAATTATAAATGCATTAATTATGAAACAAATGCATAGAACATATTGTTAACAGCAATTACAGTATCTACGGTGGATGTAACTTTCACCATCAATGTTACAAAAGCAGAGTTATTTGGCCGGTGAAAGATGGGGGGTATACTGGTAGTGCTCAAAGCCAAAGGCGAGAAATTTGTTTAAAAGAACAATGTGAAATCGTGGGGTTAAACCTCATAACGTCTAATGTGGAAATCATTCCACTAATGTGGAAATTAACTTAATTTTGAATCGTACCCACATGCTTACAATATGGGATTCATTAGCCCAAAGCTGTATCTATCCCATAGTGTTGCCATGTGAGGGGTTTCTAAGGGATACTACCTCAGGGACAACAAGATTCAAGGGAAATTACGTACGAGTTTGGCATTCGGAAGATACGAACGAATATAGTGAGACTGAACTAGAAACTGGGGAAATTGGACGGTGTTTTTATCTTTCTGCGGAAAAGACAAACAAAGCTAAAACATGCCCAAGTACAACTATTGCACCAGCTCATGGTATCTTGTTACCAAAAGAAACCAAAACCTTGATAAACGAAGCCCACATGGTGCGAAAACGCATTAATTATAACTTGATATCTCTTCTTACCGTTTTTGATCAGTCCTATTGTAGAAATGTCACAAAAATAAGGAGTTGGTTGGAAAAAGAAGTTAAATATTATAACTCTAAAGATCCTCTGAGAAGTCGAAATCGTAAACCTCGAAGTATATGGGGAGACATAGCGGGGGTATTTGGTTCTGTCAATTCAATTAGTAATACTGCTCAAATGAAATTTGAGACACATCGTGCGGCGTGTTTATTTTTGGCCCAGAATTTAAAGGATCAAATGGTAGAGGACATTCAAGTTATTCGAATGGGTCAAGTTCCTGAGCGAATAGCGTAATCTTTGTTAGTGGTTTCCGGTAATAAACTTAATTTGACTTCTGCTAAACATGTTCCATTACTTAAAATCACAATTAATGAAGATTTGTTGTCAGGTTCTGGAACATTACCTTTGATTATGGTATGGCCTCAATATGGGAAGCGTAATATTATGACAGTTAGACGATTCCAATCAATGGGGGTTAGACAAGGAAATTCAGTGATTAGATTAGGAAGGAATGGATATTGGGCTGAAGGCGAAACACCAATGATTTCTACCACAGACTGTTGTGTTGAGGAACATGAGTGGGTAACGTAGCACAACGTACCCAACCTTCTAACAACGTTTTAACAACATGGCCAAAAGGTTGCTCTAACTACGTTGTGTGGTGAAGGTTGTTACAGCGTTGTCACAATGTTGACATTAAACCACCGTTCAGGGTCATTGCTTAAGGTTGTGCCGAGGGTGTCTGGACAACCACTGGACTACATAATTGTAATAAAGTCCCTTGTTTGTGAGTGTGAGAAGGAAGGAGACCGGGGTCGGCTGACTGAGGATCGTGGGTATTTATTAAATAAACTAATATCACAATCGCGCCACATGCACGTCAAACTCAACTCTATATTCAATATTCAATACTCATTCCACTATTCAAATTACTCGGCAGCATTCTTCTTTCTCAACCAGAGTTCTCTTTCCACGGTCCCACGAGTCCTCAGTCCTCTCTCTCTGTTGCATGTTCCAGTCTGGCTTAAATATGGTCTCCCCAAGCCAATTCGCTCTGTGCACGAAAAAAAAAGCTAACTTCCGGCTTGAGGGCGGAAATTGGGTACTTCGTTTCCGGTTGCCGTCTTGTTTACATCAGTGGACCGGCGTTAAGTTAGTTTAATCGTTCGCAATGGACCTAAAACATAAAAAAAAAAACTTGTGGAATGTCAAGTCAATATAAGAAAACAACTCACCTAGGCAAAAAAGACATCTTATTCAATAGGAAGATTATCTGCGGTGCTTTGGTGCTCCGTGTAACGTTATCTACATCGGCTTTTATTCTCGATTCTCTGTCTCGTCGTCTTCTCACTTTGTCGTCAGCTCTTCAAAGTTATCACTTTCACTCATAACTGTAATCTTTTGATTGCATTTATAATTCTCTTTCTCAACATCTATCCTTTGATACGGAGTGTCTGGAGATCCTGCTTCATCTGACTCGCTCGCTCTCTCTCTCAATGTCTCTGACAGCGGCAGTGTCGCCGGCGCAGTCTCAGTGCGCTGCTACCATTGGCTCGTTGGAGTGTCAATCAATGCAGCGCGATCAATGATTGGACGAAACACTTTCTCTTCTAAAACACTCGTTTTTCTCTCTTATTCTTTTTAATTTTCCCATCTTTTTACACATCTTTCAACTCTTTTACTCGTAGCCTGGATTATCCGGGTTACACTCTCCCAGGTTTGAAGATATGCAGGTCCCGCTGCATCCTTTAGGCTGCAATGTCACTGCAGAAGAATTCCCACTAACGTTACATGTTTTCTGAGGATTATCTCCAAAAGAATAGGGCTCTCCCAATGACACAGTGAAAGCTGCACTGAGCCCCTGCAGTAATGACTGCACAACCAGAGAAAGTGGATTACCCAACGTGGGGTACTGTAGCCTTCTTGGCGGAATATACTATGGAATATACATCCTCTACGTCGTCTATCAGGCTACCGGAAACTAGACACCCCCTATCGGTTTCGCAGCCGGTATTAGCAAATGCTAACGTGCACATAGTCTATTACTGCAACGAGACACAGCTAGGTGTAAGTCATTTTGCACTTTACCCACTTACCACCGCTCGTCTCTCCACTCTCTCTCCCGTCGCAGACCTCGCTAGACCACGCCTCCCCCGTCATAGTAATGCACTCATCACTGCCCTGAAGCGTGCGAAAATCAGCCTTTTAAATTCCAACCACCTGTTGCTCATCATGTTCTCATTCATCATCGAGAAGATACGTGAGTATTGCGCAGCTATCAAACAAAACCTACAACTTCAATTTAATGTACCCAATGTAGCCTCACTCGCACTGTTTTAGTTTTTCATTTGATTTGTCCGATTTAGTCTCATTCGTTTCTTTGCTCCTCTGGATTTGAGGATGTTTCCCTGGTTACCGACCTTTATCGCTGGCTCGACTAGGCTACTGTCTGCCATACAGAACCCGGTTTTGTTCATTAAATGTTCTGATCTGCCTTTGATTTTTATGTTTTATTTTTTATACTTAAAATAAATTTGTATATTTGTTTATTTCTTTTGTTTATTTATTTTGACTTTTGGAAGTGCAATTTGACATGCAGTTTTAATAAAGTTGAATTAACGAAACCTTCAGTCATTTTTACTCTTCAAAGTGTAGGTGTTGATTATAATTAGGCTAATTTACTGATAGCCCCATTCAATATTAATAGGACCTTAGGATAAACAATATTTAAAAAGTAGGCCTATATAATTATCTAAAATGCTAAATGGGGGATATCCATAGGTATACCTATCATATCAGCATATAAAAAAAATTGTCAGAACGTCGTCTCTCAGTTGCTGAATGTCGCGTAACAACGTTGCTACAGCCCTGTCGCATCTTACAATTCTACGTTGCTACAATGTTGCGAGCACGTAGACAGCAACGTTGCCGTAGCCGGTCGATACATTTTTTTTTTTTTTTTTTTTTTTTTTACATTTGTTACGTTAGTTACAATATTAGGCTACATGCATTCCGCATTCGGACACCGCAGCGCGCAGCCTCTGCATGGGTTGTTCCATCATGTGAGGCAGTTCTCCCCTCCCCTCCCCTCCCCTCCCCTATTAAAATATTAGCCTTTTTGTATCACTCAATATTGATTCATAGACTTTGCAAATATTATGCAATTTAATATTGATAACAAAACTCATGCTTGATCTGTGTATGCAGTAAAATGACCTCTTAATTATTTGTTGTTGCTTCTGAGCAGCAGAACTGTAAACATTAGTTCAATATACCTCTTTGTGGAAGAGTGGGATACATTTTTTCGGTAACACTTTACAATAAGGTTCATTAGTTAACATTAGTTAACTACATTAGTTAACTGCATTAGTTAACGTTAACTAATAATGAACTGCACTTATACAGCATTTATTCATCTTTGTTAATGTTAACTTCAACATTTACTAATACTTTATTAAAATCTTGTTAACATGAGTTAATGCACTGTGAACTAACATGAACAAACAATGAACAGCTTTATTCATATTAACTAACATTAACAAAGATTAATAAATACTGTAACAAATGTATTGCTCATTGTTAGTTCATGTTAGTTAATACATTAACTAATGTTTAATAAATGAACCTTATTGTAAAGTGTTACCATTTTTTCTTTCTTTCTTTCTTTCTTTCTTTCTTTCTTTCTTTCTTTCTTTCTTTCTTTCTTTCTTTCTTTCTTTCTTTCTTTCTTTCTTTCTTTCTTTCATCAACCTATTCTTCTGGAATAGTGGAATATTTTTTGTTAACTTCTTTATTTAACCTTTACATTATTTGTTGAACCATGGTATTAATACAAACTACACAATAGTAAGAGCTGAACTGTTGCTTCATTTATCCATTTTGGAAAAAAATGCTAATTTGGAATTCCACCATGGAAAAAGTGGGCCGGTCTTGGGCCTGAATCTCCCGGGCTGAAAAGTGGCCCCACTCCGGCCCTGGTCGGAATGGATAGTTTTGACTATGGTAGGAGTTTTTGTGTTTCTGTTAGTAATAAAACTCATCATATGTGTTATAGGAAGAAAAGTACCAAACCTGGTAAATTGGTTATTACTAACCAAATGGATAGAACCGAGAATGGGATATACGGTATGAGATAGGAGATTTTATACACTACACTACTTGCAAAACACAACCTCACAAACAATGAACACCCGCTTACTGATTTTCAAGCCCAATGGATAGGATCCTTTAACATCAATGTTATTTTAGTTTGTTGTTTTGGCCGGGAACTTGAGGAGTTAAGTACTTAACGGGTGAAGATTTATTAGTTTTTTCTTTTCCTTAGATAATTGGGGTTTATTTTAAATGCATACACATAGACGTTAAATGACACATAGTATCGCGGGGACATAACATGGGTTGGGTTTTTCTTTGTTCTTTGTTTTCTTTTCTGTTTCCATTATTTTGTCCTTCTATGTTTATGTCTTGGTCTGCTTGTCTATTCCTCACTATCACTTCAATAGGTTGGCCACCTGGGAATGATGGTGTGGAACTGACGGCCATAGTTCCAGAGGAGGGACTGAAGACTTACAATCTCATCTTTTAATATTGTTTTTAGTATTTTATTATTCTTTTTTATTAATATTCATACTCAGATGTATTATGTATCTTTTTTAAATACATTCATAATCATTTGTAATCATTGTGTTTTATGAATCATGTTGTTCACATACTGTTCTGAATACAGAGAGAGACTTGAGTGTATGTGAAATGTATGCAGTGTTTTTCCACTGAGCACAGTATATACACATCCTATTAATGGAAACCACTGTGAAAATGTTTCAGCATATAAGAACTGAAGCTCAAGTATAGTCAAGTATACTTAAGTGCCATTTTAAGTATTTCTGAGAAGTAGGCCTACATAAAAAGTAGACTGAAAGTATACTTTCTTGTTATAAGTTTAAAAGAAGTATACTAATAACACACTTGAATAAACTTATTTTTCGTAAATGTGTATGAGTGTGTGTGTCATTCTTTACGATGGGAGCTCAGTATGAGGAAGTATAACTGCTGCATATTTAAATAACTTGTCAAACTTCAAGAGATTCTCACTTGTATACCTGACAAGCTGGATCAAGCAGTTTTGTGTTATGTTTTAACTTGTTATGTTATGTTTTAAGCTGTTGATGACTAAAAAAACTGGTATGCATCCCCTTTTATTCAAGAGTTTTTAATCACATATTTTGATTGTATTTCAGCATTATTAAATGCTGAATTAAACGCCAGGGATTGTCCAAGGACCAGAACTAATGACAAGATTGCAGAGAAATTGAAAGCAGAGAAATCTGCACTGATTGCGGAGCACAATTGCGGCCTCCACGCGGAAAGACCAAAATAAGTTATTAATAATTATTAAATAAAAATAAGACTAGAGAGATCAAACATGAGTCCTGAAAAGAAGCACAACAATATATACGCATTTAACATTGTTTGGTATATGCTTATATTGTATATACATTATATTTGTGCTATTTGACAGTTTCGGATACTTTTTGTGAAGATTACAATTTTACTTTATAATGTTATTAACGTTACATTATTGCACGTGCTGCATAAATGTGCTGTTATCTCTCATTTCTTTCGCAGGTGTTGGTCATAATGTCGGTCTCTCATCTCCTGGAGGCCAGAATCTTTCCATTGGATATAACTCTGGAACAAAAGCCATTGTTGAGAATGAGTTTCTCCATGCACAAGGATTTTGGCATGAGCACCCAGGTGAAAAAGTCGTAGTATTAAATGTATAAAAAATATATTTGAAATTCAAATAGTATGTTTATAATACATTTGTATTTCTAACATGCTTATTTAAAGCTGCAGTCCGTCGTTTTTCCTCTTTGTCGCCACCTCTGTTAGAAATCTGCAATTGCAGTTATTCGCGGAATTATTAACTGTGCGTGGGTAGTAAATCGGCATGAAACAGCGCGGATGACCACAATGTATTGAGGCTGCCGCGTCGCTGTGGATACTGTAACGTTACTGTCATCAGCAATCTCAGAGTATACTTTTTGAAAGTGTCAACATTAGAATTTTCATCGGAAAATGTCATCTGAACAAGTAAGTAACATTCACTTTTGTTCTGACCAAATTCGGGGGGTGGGGGGAAGCATTGCATTGGGCTATATCATGCTGATTAAATCTAACGATTGCTTATATCACGTCAAAACGTGAAAAATATATATTTTTTCTGTAGCCAATCTGAAGTCCGAAGTCTTTGGGTTTTACAACTGGTGAATCTCCAGTTGTTCCTGGTGATTGTCGCTTTAAACTTTCGGGATCCGCCATACCAAGTGCTAAGCTAAACCTCCACCATCATCCACACACGCTAGCCGGGGACTCCTTCTCTCTGTGTACAGAAGTGACGTAATGACGCAAAGACATGCTCGAAATTCCCGCGGAAATCCACCAGTACCACTGGAATTAAAATCATTATTACAAGCTTACCGTTTTGAATCGAGGTAAGGCAAGCAGATCGTTTTGAACACTGGCTGGTTACGTTTTTTTTCAAAAATGTCTTTTTTGATATTTTTAAACCCAAAAAAGTGCCGGACTGCAGCTTTAAAGTGCATTTAAAATACATTGAATTTCATTTTAATATATTTATAAAAAATATACTAGTAGTACATTGGTAATAAATATATATTTAAGTATACTTTTAATAAATATGCTAATTAAAAGCATACTTTAAATACATTTCTAAACAGTATACTAATAGTACATTGGTAATAAATATATATTTAAGTATACTTTTAATAAATATGCTAATTAAAAGCATACTTTAAATACATTTCTAAACAGTATACTAATAGTACATTGGTAATAAATATATATTCAAGTATACTTTTAATAAATATGCTAATTAAAAACATACTTTAAATATATTTATAAACAGTATACTAGTAGTACATTGGTAATAAATATATATTTAAGTATACTTTTAATAAATATGCTAATTAAAAACATACTTTAAATATATTTCTAAACAGTATACTAGTAGTACATTGGTAATAAATATATATTTAAGTATACTTTTAATAAATATGCTAATTAAAAACATACTTTAAATATATTTCTAAACAGTATACTAATAGTACATTGGTAATAAATATATATTTAATTATACTTTTAATAAATATGCTAATTACAAGCATACTTTAAATATATTTCTAAACAGTATACTAATAGTACATTGGTAATAAATATATATTTAAGTATACTTTTAATAAATATGCTAATTAAAAACATACTTTAAATATATTTCTAAACAGTATACTAATAGTACATTGGTAATAAATATATATTTAATTATACTTTTAATAAATATGCTAATTACAAGCATATTTTAAATATATTTCTTAAAAGTGTACTAGAAGTATTTGGTAATAAATATATGCTTAGTTACACTTTTAAGAAATATGCTAAATGCAACCATACTTTTAGTCAAGTTTTAGTGTACTTAAAGAAAACATGCATATGTTGCTCTTACTTAAAGTAGCCTACATTTTATGTGTACTTTGTGTAAGAACAGCAAAATGATTAAGCTTTTAGTGTTTAAAATGTATGTACTTTATAAACACTTAGGCCTACTGCAATATAGTTTAATTATTTATGTTTTTATCATTTTAATATAAAAAAATACATTTACAATATTTACCAACTTATAATGTATTAGAAACATTTGTCAACTATTATTAGCATTGCAATAAGCTTAACATTATTATTTTTTCACTTTTACTTGTTTGTTGTAAAAGGCTACTTAAGGCTGTTGTCTATTACATGATATTTTGTACTACTGAAATTCCCACAATAATTTCAGCATCATATTTTTTGAAATGCATCATAGATACATTTTCCAAAGAAATGTTAATTTCCAAAAAGGTGTTGTTCTTGTTTAAATTTGAACAATGCGCATAACACACGTGACTAGTCCTTATTGGTTCCAGAGGCGTTGAACGGCTGTGATTGGTTCTTATGAAAATGCGCTCGCATCTCACTCAGAGCTTCAGTTGCTGTGCATGCGGTCCTTGAATGTGATTAGATTTAGACGTTTAAATTTAAACTGTTAAAATATTTATAGCGATCGTGTTTCTTTAGAGGACTTGGAGGAAACCACGCAATTAATATGGATTGGGTGATGTTTTTTGCGATTCACTTTTTGAAACGTGAACAGATCTGGTGAATCGTTCATCGGAGGGATATGTCAGTTTTTCTTTCGAAGATTAACGAAAGTCTTAAATGGTTTGGAACTACTTAAGGGTGAGTGATCATGACACCATTTCGTATTTTTGGCACAAAGTGTAACATCACGTCTTTTTCAGTTCAGCTACATTCAATTTGCCCAAGATTTTCAAGTCAAAGTCGAAGCAGACTCGAAGAGATGAAGATTCTGCCTCAGAAGTTACTGGTAAGTTTTAGTTGCTGTTTCCATAAATAACTATAGCTCACTGTTTAGTGGTTTTCCTAGGTGGATAGGTCTGCTATGCATTTGCTAATATGACTTGCACGTGGAATACTGACCATAACCGCTGTAACACGATACTGACACTGAACTCTAGCAACTTCTGCACTGTCAAAGTCTAAAGTCTTTGATAAATCTGTTTAAAATCTATGTGGAGACATTTATCTGTCTTAAAACAACTATAAAACATTGTCCAATGCATCTTCAAAAAAATGAATTAGTTATTATAATATTATGTACATCATTATATTAATATAATTTTTATTTGCTGAAGCTGTGTATTTATTTCTGATTTCCTGAAGAATTTGGCTTCATTGTTATGATGTAAATTATCTTTAATGTTTAAATTATCACAATTAAGTATACATGTTTGAAAAAACATGTTATGAATATAGTTACCTTTGTCTTGAGCTGACCAGCCAATTATGGTAGTGTGTGTTGATTGGTGTTTATATTTGTTCAAGCTTGACAACCTTATTGCCTTTTTGATTACTTTCTAATATATATTTCTAATTACAAATAAGTACAAAGATTAAATTGTTAAAAGGGATGCTTATAAGAGAGCGTATCTAAACTGCCGAGTCTGTGAAGGGTTTTGATTATATTACCCACCAAGTACATTGTACTCAGCATACTGTCATTCTTAAAAACAAAACTAATCATTCTTCATAATTTGCCTGCCTTATATATTTGTGTGTATGTATATATATATATATTTATAAATCTCTCTTTTTTTTTTATTTGTTGTTTTTCAGACTAGCTGCTATAGAAGAAAAACAGAAATCTGAGTGCAGAGACAAGCGAAGAAGAGAGTAGTAAGTAGTGATGCACCGATTGATCGGCTGGTGACCGGAATTGGCAGATTTTCACGTGATCGGCCATGACCTCGGGCGCCATATGATTAACATCGCACAACATCAGCAATCAGACATGCACACGGACCGCACATGTAGGAAACCTCGTGAATTATGGCCGTTTCACACCGCAAGCGTGAGCAGCGGGTTTTATTTTTTGTGTGTGAATGCTCTCATTGATTGACATTCACGCCCGAAAAAATACGCGGAGCAGGAGTGCGTTAAAGTGAAAACACACTTTTGATGGACAAAATAAATATGATTTCACACAAAAAATGCCCAAAATGGACAGAATGTGCATGTCTAGCAGTGTTGTTTTTGGCAGCCCTTTTACTTTTAGACTTATGGTGCGTTCACACCGGACGCGAATAGCGCGTCAGGCGCAAGTCATTTCAATGTTAAGTCAATGCAAAGACGCGTTTCGCGCGTAAAACGCGTGTAACGCGTCTTTGCATTGACTTAACATTGAAATCACTCGCGCCTGACGCGCTATTCGCGTCCGGTGTGTGGGTGCAGTTAGTCTTAGTCTTTTTGACGAAAATGCTTTTTAGTTTTAGTCACATTTTAGTCACTTATAAACTTGATAGTTTTAGTCAAGTTTTAGTCGACGAAAACGCAAAAAGGTTTTAGTCAAGTTTTAGTCGACGAAAACACAAAAAGGTTTTAGTCAATTTTAGTAAAAAAAAAAAGAAAGAAAAAAAGTAGTCTTTAATAAATTAATTTAGGTTAAAAAGTATTGGAAATGGGCTTAGGTTTGACAGGTTGCAGCAAGTTGCAATTCATAAAACAACAGTTAACCTTAAAACCTTTGCATAATAAACTAGACTTTCTGAATAATTCGATTGGTTGGGTCCTTACATGCGCTTCGTGAGGCACACACGCACACTAGCACACACACGCAAGGTCTCTCGCTCCCTTCCTCTGGCTGTGCGCGCGCTGCGCGCTCTTGCTCGCTCTATCTAGATTCCGAGAGATTCAGATTTGCGGGCAATTCTGAAATTATTGTACATTATGGGATTTTTTTCATTATTGATCGTACATCGTACAACAACGATTAGAATGCGGCATTGCTGATACTTTTTTTAGCTCAACAGACCGATTTCACGCAAAATAGGCAGAAATTACATTGTGAACGTCAGACTTACAATCATTTTCGTTCCATCTCGTCTCGTCAACGAAAACTCGAAAACGTCTCGTCATGTTTTAGTCACCTTAGAGCCATTTTTAGCTAGTCATCGTAACGTTATCGTCATAAAAAAAAGGTGCGTCAACGAAATAATTGCGTTATCGTCATCGTTGACGAAAACAACATTGATGTCTAGTGTGTTTAACAAGAACTGGAGTAGGCTAGAAAATGAACACAAAAATATTTGTAGAAAATGTACCCATTTAAACTTGTTTTAATTATTCAGTTTGGGTAAAAGTATATGGTGTTTTATTTATTAAAAAAATAATAATAATAAATTAAGAGTTCAGATGCAATTTAAGCCTCTAAGTGCCATCTGAAATTTTCTTCTAGAATGATCATTTTTATCAAGCTTGAATATTTAAGTTCAGTAATTTATCTTAAATGGCAATGAAAATTACCTATTTGTCATTTAAGTGAAATTACTGAACTTAAATATATGAACTTGATAAAAATGATAATTTTAGAAGAAAATTTTTATCGGAATCGGCTAAAATCGGTATCAGCAGGTCAAACTCAGTGAAAAATCGGAATCGGCCTATACAATTGTAATCGGTGCATCTCTAGTAGTAAGTATGGTTTAATCTCATATCACCTCAGTTATGGAGATTTTTGAATCCGGACTATTGAATGGTGATTCGGTCATGACGTATGTGTTTCTGTACATCACTTTTTTTTGCTCTCGAAGTCAAAGGGGGCTGACTAAAACAAATAATAATGCTAAAAATAAAGATTAGCATTTGTTATACATTATAATTATTATACTTGTCTGTTTTTTTTTGCTGTGATACAGTGTCATAACATGTAGACCTCACTGTTGTTCAGCAAGACTTAATGTTTGTTCTGTTTGATGTAGATATTTTATTAACTCCTTTTTTGCATTATATTAACATTTTATATTGAATGTCTTCTGTTAAAATATGAACTAAGCATTACATGCCATATAAAAAAATGTGGTTACGACTTGTTCCCTGAGAGCAGGGAAAGAGACATCGATGACGCTTTGGGGAATGCCCTCCATGTGAACCGGTGTCTAAAAAGCTATAAAATCACGGCAAACAAATTTGGCGACAACCTATGACACTATAAGTGCGACCCAGAAGTATAAAAGGGGCGCCTAAATACGCAGTGCAAGTTCCTTTTCGAAAGGGAACAGTGACTTTTTTAACAGATGTTAATTTTGCTTTAATATTTAAAATAATAATAATAATATTTTTCCCTTTTCATAGATACTGTGATCAAACAGTTTCCGACCACGCCAGTGTCTGAGGTGCGAGCACTGATCAGAAGAAAATGCAACAATGAGGCAAACTCCAAGACCAATCATTTCAATTCGCTTGAAGGATGAAGGACTGTTCACAGCTATTGTATTTCACTTTGTTTGACTTTGTTGAACTTATTCCTTTAAGTTCTTTTTTTTTTGTTCTGTTTAATACTTCTGCAGATCAATGCATTTTATGTTAATGTATTTTGTTTAATTTTCATATGTTGCTGTACTAATGTAGTGCATTAAAGTTTACTATCTTTCAAAGAGTGTTTGTGTGTGTTTTATACAAATATTGTTTTTACTGTGTTTAACTGAATTATAATTTTTAACTGTATTTTTAATACATTAAAATATATTTTTTTCATACTGAATGGTTTTGTTCAAAAATATATTTTTTATATACTAATAGTGGGTCTTATAGTGTTCTACTAATACATTATTAATAACCTGATATTATATTTAAAATATACTGGGAACACATTAATATTATGTTAAAAATATATTTAAGTTGTATTTCGAAAGTACATTTAAAATGTATTAAAAATACAATTTAACGAAGTGCTATTAAATTACACTAAATGTACTTAAAATAGTTCCATTTTAACACAATTAAGTATATTAAAATATATTACTATTAAAATTGAACTTAAATACATATAAAAGTACATTTAGTATACTTGAAGTTGTTCCAAAATAACACATTTAATACATAATTAATACAATACACTTAAAATACATTAAGTATATCAAAATAAGCACACTTTAAATATATTTCCTTTTCACCTGGGCAGTCAAGATATGACAGAGATGATTATGTGACCATTGTAATGGAAATTTTACTTTTAGATGTGTTCTTTTACTTTTAGATGTGTACAACTTTTATTAACGTTGAAGATTTATTTTTACTCATAAGCATTTAAAGAAATATAATCATATAAGCTAAAGCACATTATTAAAGATATATAACCAAGCTTTTAGAAAAGCTTGCAGGAACAAAATGTTCTGGGTCATAAGAAGGCTGAGACTATGTGTACTCCAAGTGACCTTTTGTACTTCAAGTTTGAAAATATGTGTGCGCAGTTTCGATCAGCAGTTAAAATCAGCAGTTAAAAACAGGAAACTTTTTGCTGATATAGCATTGTTCTGTCTGGATGGAATTTATGTTAGACATGAGATCTTGAGCTAAGATGTTTCCCTTTAAGGTAACAAAGATTTTTTTTTTTAGACAGGATGTGTTAGGGTATAACCTTAGCGAAAGGGACTAGCCTTTGCCTTCTCATATTCAGATGCTGTCTGTATGCCTATTTCATGCATGAAGCACAATTTGTTTAATCTTTCGAGAATCTACTTTGTCTCCTTCATCCAGGTTTTAATATTGATAATTTCCACAACACCATCAACTTCGAAAATATCATAAAAGGTTGCCTTGTATTTTTTATTATTCACTTTTAACTTTAACTTTTAAGTTGTATACAGACATACACTGACATGCTGATTGCGGTGCCCATTTAACAATGAGCACTTAAATAAGCCACTCTTTATGACCAATCACATTAATAACTGCTATAGTATTTATTTTCAGGGCAGGAGTATAATTTTGTTAAATACAGCGAGAATGTGACCTCCACCCAAGGCACCCCATATGACTATTACTCTGTGATGCATTATGGTAAACTTGACTTCAGTAACGGTAATGGATCCACGATCATCACCAAGCTTCCTGAGTTCCAAGATGTGATTGGTCAACGCCTGGACATCAGTGAATATGATGCGATTGAGCTCAACAAATTGTTGTACAAACTATAAATGCAGTGAGTATTTTACATACATTGCTTTCGTTTGGGTTTTTATAGATTTCATAGTTTTATAGTTTAAGTGGATTCTATGTAAGATTAAAATGTTGCAGTTTGTTAAGAGTATAACAAAATATGCATTCCATCATCTAAGAAACATTGCTAGAATTAGGCCTAACCTCACTATGCCTGATGTTGAAAGGCTTATTCATGCATTTGTTACATCTGATTATTGTAATGACCTATTTGTTGGATTACCTGCTAAATCAATCAAAAGGCTCAGTATAACCAGAATTCAGCTGCACGTGTTCTTACATATAATCCATCATGTCAACACATCACAGACGTGCTTTACAGTGTGCATTGGCTTCCTGTCCATTCGGTTATTGTTTTTAAAATTCTCACACTAACATGGAAATAACTGCTTCTTATATCTGTGACTTAGTCATCCTCTTCAGCAGCCTATCTGTAGATTATAATCTTTCAGAATTTTTACTGTCGCTGCACCCAGGTTATGGAATGCATTTCCTCATATTAATGTTGCTCCCACATTAGCCAGTTTCGAGAAGTTGCTAAAAACTCATCTTTTTAAAATGACCTACACAGATTGTCATGATTGGTTATATTGTGTTGTTTGGTTGTATTGTATTGATTAGTAATTTTTTATGATATAGACCTATAGTTTATTTGTATTGTATTATTTTTGTACCTTGTATTCTTTTTATTTGCTATTGTTTGAAGCATTTTAGATTTTAGAAAAGCGCATTATAAATAACATATATTCTTATTATTTGAACATAAAACTTTTTTGATACAAACTTCTAAACTCTATTGTAAGTTGTCACATCACTATTGTGCGGTACCTTCAAGTGGCATGTGTCACCTGCAAATGCCTCAAAATTCAGCTGAATAGGCCCCAACTTCCATGTGGCACGTGCCTCTCAAAACCACCCTTACGAAAAAGAAGTATACTAATGTCAATATGTAGGCTACAAGTAGTAAACTTGTAAGTGTACTATTTTAATACCGCTTGGGACTAAATTGGCCAACTTGAAGTATAAAAAAGTATATGTTTAAGTGTACTATAAGTGTAACAGTAGTAAACTTTAAGTGCACAACTAGTTCATAATTGCGTTTCTCATTTGTACTCCAAGTGAACTTATGGGTATACTAGTAGTTTACTATTTTAATACTTGTAGCAAATTTTTAGTTTATGAAAGTACACTTTGAAGTACACTCTCAGTAAACTATAGTTTAGTAGATTTACAAGTTTTTTATACTTGAAAAATACCTTTAACTGTTCTTTACTAAACATTTTATTAGCTTCATGCATCCTTTTTTTATCAACACTTGAATGTTGGTAAGTTTCATAAAGAAAGGCAACATTTTAAACAAAAATGTTGAGAAAATCAAATTTTTGTCAAAGACTACGCCTTGATCAGATTCAGAACGATGATCAATACACAGATGGAGTAGATCGAGTCCAACAACCCCAAAGCTTCACAGTCGTTTTCTCTTCATGGGTTACGCTTCATTTCATTTGGAAACATTAAGCAGTTTTGATTTACACGCTGTTTAATGTTTGATGATCACGCTATTTTACAGAGATTCTGTACTAAGATGTGTCATAGCGCCCCCTACCGTACAACAGTGAAAAAATGATAGCTGAAAATTTCGGTCAATAGTGCGGAAAGAGTAAAGTAGAATTAAAGTAAATTCCTATGTACACTACCAGTGGACTAGCCTACACAAAAATTCAGATACGCAGAATTAGAAACATATTTGTTTTATGTCAAAATTTTAATCAATATTTTCAAACAAGGTAAGTTTCATCAGACTGTATATGAAAAACTATGTTAAAAAAAGTATATTTAATATGCTACTCGATCAAAAGAGTTTAAACAACTACAAGCCAAGTATACTTTGAATACTTAATTATCCTTTTAAGTATATCTCGATCAAAAGATTGAGTACAAATACAGGTCAATTATACTTGGACTTTTCTCTCAGTCTAAGTCAAGTACACTTAAGTGTAATTTTAAGTATATTTTTGAGAAGTATATAAAATGTAGACTGAAAGTTTGCTTTCTTATTTTTAGTTGAAAAGAACGAAGTATACTAATAGAACACTTGAATAAACGTATTCTTTGTAAGAGTAATTATTATCGCTGTGTACAAGATCAGGTTCAGTTCCAAGCTTATTTTATTTACTCTATAAGCTATTCCACCATGAAAGCTTGTTACTATATAAACTTGAAAGGATTGTAATGTCCGCAACACTGCTACTTACTCCCATATTTAATAAAAAAGGCAACGTTTTCGACCCTACTGGGTCTTCTTCAGGCAAATGCATCATTTGCCTGAAGAAGACCCAGCAGGGTCGAAACGTTGCCTTTTTAGTTTACTATTAGTAGTCCTTTTTGTCCAGCACCCGCCAGAAGGTGGAATCTGCACACAATAACCCTTTTCACTATATAAACTTGAACATGTTAGTTTATAAGACAGTGTGTAATATGTTTTTTTTTTTTTAAATAAGCTACTCAATCATAATAGTAAACACAAGTACAAGCCAAGAATACTTAGAATACTTAATTATACTTTTAAGTATATCTCGATCAACAAGTATAGGCCAAATATACTTAGACTTTTCCGTTAGTATAAGTCAAGTATACTTAAGTGCAATTTGAAGTATATTTCTGAGAAGTACATAAAGTATATTTCTGAGAAGTACATACAAAGTAGACTGAAAGTATACTTTCTTATTTTTAGTTTAAAAGAAGTATACTAATTGCACACTTGAATAAACTTATTTTTCGTAAGGGCAGGTATGTCACAGGAGATGCCAAACTTCCAACAGCATGTGCCAGTGGCACCAATACACAAGTTACCGTAACACCAAATGTTAAAACCCGATTAATCTTTGATTTAATTTTCACTTTAGATATCCATAAGAAAACGATTTCAGTAGACTTAATAAGGTTACTTATCCAATATAGAACACATGTAAACTCTATGTTATGAAAAAACTATTGCTCAGTGAAATCATGCTGCCCAATTGATTTTCTCTGTTTCTCAGTATAACCAGAATTCAGCTGCACGTGTTCTTACATATAATCCATCATGTCAACACATCACAGACGTGCTTTACAGTGTGCATTGGCTTCCTGTCCATTCGGTTATTGTTTTTAAAATTCTCACACTAACATGGAAATAACTGCTTCTTATATCTGTGACTTAGTCATCCTCTTCAGCAGCCTATCTGTAGATTATAATCTTTCAGAATTTTTACTGTCGCTGCACCCAGGTTATGGAATGCATTTCCTCATATTAATGTTGCTCCCACATTAGCCAGTTTCGAGAAGTTGCTAAAAACTCATCTTTTTAAAATGACCTACACAGATTGTCATGATTGGTTATATTGTGTTGTTTGGTTGTATTGTATTGATTAGTAATTTTTTATGATATAGACCTATAGTTTATTTGTATTGTATTATTTTTGTACCTTGTATTCTTTTTATTTGCTATTGTTTGAAGCATTTTAGATTTTAGAAATGCGCATTATAAATAACATATATTCTTATTATTTGAACATAAAACTTTTTTGACACAAGCTTCTAAACTCTATTGTAAGTTGTCACATCACTATTGTGCTGTACCTTCAAGTGGCATGTGTCACCTGCAAATGCCTCAAAATTCAGCTGAATAGGCCCCAACTTCCATGTGGCACGTGCCTCTCAAAACCACCCTTACGAAAAAGAAGTATACTTCAAGTTCATTTTATGAAGTATACTTAAGTAATGTTCAAGTATATTTTTAAGTATACATTATGTATTAGTATACTAATGTCAATATGTAGGCTACAAGTAGTAAACTTGTAAGTGTACTATTTTAATACCGCTTGGGACTAAATTGGCCCACTTGAAGTATATAAAGGTATATGTTTAAGTGTACTATAAGTGTAACAGTAGTACACTTTAAGTGCACAACTAGTTCATAATTGCATTTCTCATTTGTACTCCAAGTGAACTTATGGGTATACTAGTAGTTTACTATTTTAATACTTGTAGCAAATTTTTAGTTTATGAAAGTACACTTTGAAGTACACTCTCAGTAAACTACTAGTTAAGTAGATTTACAAGTTTTCTATAAGTGAACATAACGTTATACTTATAGTTGACTAATTATATATTATTTTTGCTCTGTTAGTGTACTCTCAGTAAACTACTCGATTAGTAGATTTATACTACAAGTTTTCTATAAGTGAACATAACATTATACTTATAGTTTACTATTTATAAATAATTTTTGCACTTGCAGTAGGCCTATTAGTTCAAATGTATTTTTTTATACTTGAAAAATACCTTTAACTGTTCTTTACTAAACATTTTATTAGCTTCATGCATCCTTTTTTATCAACACTTGAATGTTGGTAAGTTTCATAAAGAAAGGCAACATTTTAAACAAAAATGTTGAGAAAATCAAATTTTGGTCAAAGACTACGCCTTGATCAGATTCAGAACGATGATCAATACACAGATGGAGTAGATCGAGTCCAACAACCCCAAAGCTTCACAGTCGTTTTCTCTTCATGGGTTACGCTTCATTTCATTTGGAAACATTAAGCAGTTTTGATTTACACGCTGTTTAATGTTTGATGATCACGCTATTTTACAGAGATTCTGTACTAAGATGTGTCATAGCGCCCCCTACCGTATAACAGTGAAAAAAATGATAGCTGAAAATTTCGGTCAATAGTGCGGAAAGAGTAAAGTAGAATTAAAGTAAATTCCTATGTACACTACCAGTGGACTAGCCTACACAAAAATTCAGATACGCAGAATTAGAAACATATCTGTTTTATGTCAAAATTTTAATCAATATTTTCAAACAAGGTAAGTTTCATAAGACTGTTTATGAAAAACTATGTTAAAAAAAGTATATTTAATATGCTACTCGATCAAAAGAGTTTAAACAACTACAAGCCAAGTATACTTTGAATACTTAATTATCCTTTTAAGTATATCTCGATCAAAAGATTGAGTACAAATACAGGTCAATTATACTTGGACTTTTCTCTCAGTCTAAGTCAAGTACACTTAAGTGTAATTTTAAGTATATTTTTGAGAAGTATATAAAATGTAGACTGAAAGTTTGCTTTCTTATTTTTAGTTGAAAAGAACGAAGTATACTAATAGAACACTGGAATAAACGTATTCTTTGTAAGAGTAATTATTATCGCTGTGTACAAGATCAGGTTCAGTTCCAAGCTTATTTTATTTACTCTATAAGCTATTCCACCATGAAAGCTTGTTACTATATAAACTTGAAAGGTTTGTAATGTCCGCAACACTGCTACTTACTCCCATATTTAATAAAAAGGCAACGTTTTCGACCCTACTGGGTCTTCTTCAGGCAAATGCATCATTTGCCTGAAGAAGACCCAGCAGGGTCGAAACGTTGCCTTTTTAGTTTACTATTAGTAGTCCTTTTTGTCCAGCACCCGCCAGAAGGTGGGATGTGCACACAATAACCCTTTTTACTATATAAACTTGAACATGTTAGTTTATAAGACAGTGTGTAATATGTTTTTTTTTTTTTAAATAAGCTACTCAATCATAATAGTAAACACAAGTACAAGCCAAGAATACTTAGAATACTTAATTATACTTTTAAGTATATCTCGATCAACAAGTATAGGCCAAATATACTTAGACTTTTCCGTTAGTATAAGTCAAGTATACTTAAGTGCAATTTGAAGTATATTTCTGAGAAGTACATAAAGTATATTTCTGAGAAGTACATACAAAGTAGACTGAAAGTATACTTTCTTATTTTTAGTTTAAAAGAAGTATACTAATTGCACACTTGAATAAACTTATTTTTCGTAAGGGCAGGTATGTCACAGGAGATGCCAAACTTCCAACAGCATGTGCCAGTGGCACCAATACACAAGTTACCGTAACACCAAATGTTAAAACCCGATTAATCTTTGATTTAATTTTCACTTTAGATATCCATAAGAAAACGATTTCGGTAGACTTAATAAGGTTACTTATCCAATATAGAACACATGTAAACTCTATGTTATGAAAAAACTATTGCTCAGTGAAATCATGCTGCCCAATTGATTTTCTCTGTTTCTGTAATCAGTTGTTCCCTTTCAAGGGAACTCCAGCTGCCTCAAGACGCCGTGGGAATGCCCCTGCGTGATTGCGTCGTGAAGCACGTGTATAATCAGTCCAATGGAGAGACAAGACGTCATAGGCGGGTGACGTCATCGACCAGGAAACTAAAAAACACTCCTGAAAACAGACTTCTGTGCAAGCAAGCGCTCTGTGTGAATCTGTCTCTTATTGTTGTTTGTCCACAAGCGTATATATATATATATATATATAGGCCTATATATATATATATATATATATATATATATATATATATATATATATATATATATATATATATATATATATAGTTATATATCTAGACAGGAGAATGGGGAGCAAACAGCTTTGGATCGTGTGTTCCTCTCGGCCCTCGCTTCATTACGAATGGGGACACACTCGATACATGTGTTGTTTGTTTGGGAGTGGAGCGTGCACGGTCAGCTCTAGTAAAAAGGGCTGACAGTGTTCATTCATAAATTCCCGACTTGTAACATGCACTATCGAGAGTTTTAGCTCTGCTCCTGATGGGTTTCTTCCTGAGGGAAGTCAATAAAGATTTGTTTGGCTCGGATCTCGCGTTTGCTGAGGCAGCGCGTAGATTACGGGTCTGCAATAAAGATTCTGTTAAGCCGAGTTCACACTGCACGATTTTCAAAGTAGTCGGGTCATTGTTCTTTTCACACTGCACGACTATCTGGGGTATCAATCAGTTGCTGCTGTGTTCACACTGCACGATGGATCGGCGACAGGATGTTTCACACTGCATGACTTTACAAAAGAAAGAATCGCCAACAACTTCTGTCTGGTCCGCAAACTACGTTTCACAAACAAACACACGCGAGAAGTGATAAGAAAATAACACAAGATCACATGTGCGTGAGACAGGAGTTCTCACGTGAGACTGGAATTGTTATTAAAAATTATAGCCTGCAAGAAGTTTGCCATCCAAATTGTCTGTGTGCTGATCTGAAACGAAAAAGAGAAAAAGAAAAACAGATTATGCAGGAGGAAATGGTTGGGGAGACGCGGGGAGAAAGGACGGTGTGTTCTGCAAAGATAGTTGGGGTAAATAAATAAGTTTTTATTGCTGTTGCTGCTGGTCAAGCAAATGTTTGTGATTTATTTCGGTTTGATATAATTGTAAATACATATTAAAATACTGATAGATCCCTATGTAGTCTATAACTCCTCCCCGAACTCCCGATGCTCTGTATCTCGCTCTCTCATTGGCTCTCGGTCATCGCCGATGTTGTTTTCAGTCAGAACACTTTCACACAGCAGGATTTTGAATCGCCAACAGGTCCAGATATTTAGCATGCCAAATATCTCACGGGCGTCGGCGACTCGTTGACAATTGTCTCAGATCGCGTCTTTGCTCATTCACACTGCGTGATTGTCACTCGCCTGTGCCTGTGATTTCGGGCATTTGTCGGCGGATTCTTAAAACCTGTCGGCGAGCGGAAATCGGGCCTAAAATCGTGCAGTCTGAACTCGGCATAACTCAACCCTAGTGAAAAAAAAGTATACTTTATTGTATTTGAAATATATTCCCTTTTTCAATAGTACATTGCAAATATACACAAAAAAAATATACTATCTTTAAATATATTAAAAGTATATTAGCATCATGCTTTTTATCTATTTTTATAATACAACTTTTAACACACTTTAAAATAATAGTACTTTAGTATATTTTCTAAAAATATATTTAAAAGCAAGCACACTTTTAACATATTTCTAACAAGTGCACTATAAGTACATTGGTAATAAATATATGCTTAAATACACTTTTAAAAAATATGCTAAAAACAAGCATACTTTTAATGTATTTCTAACAAGTGCACTATAAGTACATTGGTAATAAATCTATGCTTAAATACACTTTTAAGAAATATGCTAAAAACAAGCATACTTTTAATATATTTCTAACAAGTGCACTATAAGTACATTGGTAATAAATCTATGCTTAAATACACTTTTAAAAAATATGCTAAAAACAAGCATACTTTTAATATATTTCTAACAAGTGCACTATAAGTACATTGGTAATAAATCTATGCTTAAATACACTTTTAAAAAATATGCTAAAAACAAGCATACTTTTAATGTATTTCTAACAAGTGCACTATAAGTACATTGGTAATAAATATATGCTTAATTACACTTTTAAGAAATATGCTGAAAACAAGCATACTTTTAATGTATTTCTAACAAGTGCACTATAAGTACATTGGTAATAAATATGCTTAATTACACTTTTAAGAAATATGCTGAAAACAAGCATACTTTTAATATATTCCTAACAAGTGTGTAACCCACCCAATTAATTGAGGCTGTGTTTTCATGTATTTTCATGTATGATTTTATATTTTTCCTTGCCTAATGCATGAAATGTTCAGACATATGTTTTATTATAATTTATTTCTTTTATTATTTTGTTTTTGCTGAGGGCCGAAACTAATAAAGAATTGCGTCGATGGATGCTGACGTCACATTCGCGCCAGCTCGTTGAACAGAGAGAGATGTGAGCCACATGTGTGGCTATCGTTTATCTTATCCATCGTCGTCAATATTCTTCTAATTTTATGTCTGAACTGTTTTATTGCATTAGGTAAGTCACAATTGTTTCATATTTTCATAAATAATGTTTAAGTTTGTGTTTGTTCATATAAGAAAATGTGGATGGTTAAAGGTGCCATGTGTAATTGTCTGGCAAAAAAAATCAAGTCATACTCCACATTCCATACCAGATGGGGGCAGTATACCTCACATATCAAAATATGTGATGTAGGATATGGTATTTTGTAAATCACACACTATAAATATGATAAAGAAGCAGAAACAGATAGTTGCAGTAAAGTAAGATATTTTAATAAGTTGAAGAAACAATAATGATTTGTGACACACACACACTCGATTTGCGCATCGCTATCATGTGTGTATTACACAGGTAACGTTATTACATTGCTTCCTGATATCACGTGCGCAAACACAAATAACCTATATTTATATATATATATATATATATACTACAGGGCCGTTGAATGCTTGTATCTGATAACCGTGAAGCTCTTGTAATTATTACTTTACCCAACCTCTCCATGTCGAGTGATGCAGTAAACATCAGACAGCGCACGTGAACCGATCATCTCTACTATAGTAAAAAAAACACGAACACTGTTGAAAGATACAGTAGGCTACAAATGACCTGTTCGCGCCACAAATTGTTCTCCGTCCTTAGCGACCGAGTCATTGAATGTGAAACAGCGGCTGCTGTCGTCAGCGAGCAGCACTCTTCAGACAACGAGGGCGCGCGCGCCGTGTTGATACCTCCGTTTCAGTTTCTCGAGCCCGCGCAGTGCGGCGGTCAGAACACGGAGACCATTCTGCCCCTAGCTATGCGTGCGAAAGCATGGGGAGCGATCCCGGGCGTGTCAGCATGGGTGCTGAACGTTGTAAAACAGGGCTATGCGCTGCAGTTCGCTCGCCGTCCCCCGCGCTTTCGAGCCCGGACCGTGACGAGCGGTCCTTTTCTTATCTGATCTGATTTGTGCTTGATCAGAGTGCGGTGGTTGTAGGGGTCTCTTGCCAAAGGCTTCAGCCATCCTTCCGCTCTCTTCCCTGAATTGAAATGAAGTAGTGGGCTATACTTTCCTACTGTCTATGGTACTTTCCACACGATTGACATCAGGTTCAAGAACGCCCACAAGCCGTGCAAGTTATTCGTGTATTGCAGGGTTGGCTGGTGGTTATGTTGCCCGCATACCGCCTAGTGCCGAAACTGGTATTACGACACCTGTCGGGCCGTGGCTAGTAATGCTAATGCTAATTAAGGTTGATATCTCTGCAGCACTATAACTTGACATTTTTTTAATGACATCATTGCCCTTATTTCTTCTCATTCTTTTGATGCGTGTAGCTCATTTTTTGGATATTTTTACCTCAATTTTTACACATGGCACCTTTAATGCTGTTCGTAATCGAGTATAAACTGGGCAATACAACACATGTAAAGTGTTTATGCTGTATTAGTATACTTGTTAAACCTGTTTACACATTTATGTTATGGGAATAATGTATTAAGTTTAAGAGTTATATGAATGTTTTATATGCATTTCGTGATGGGTGCTGACGTCACATTCGCGCCAGCTCATTGAACAGAGAGATATGTGAGCCACGTGTGGCTATCGTTTATCTTATCCATCGTCGTCAATATTTTTCTGATTTGATGTCTGAACTGTTTTATTGCATTAGTTGGCTTGTTTCAACGCTCCGTGGTCGTGTTGGATTCGCGCAGTGAGGCAGAAACGCGCTGGATTCCTATGTGGAAGAATCGAGTCATCTTGGCGACTCTTTCACGAGGAAAAAGATTCGATTTGTTCATCGTTCATCCCTGCAAAGTCTGTAGGCATTCACCTTCAAACGAACTGAATTGAACTGAGTCAATTACATTTCCATCTACACAAATTTAACTGAGTCAATTACACTTCTATCCAAATGAACTGAACTGAGTCATATTCGCACGAACTGAACTGAGTCCATCACACTGAACTGAGTCAATTGCATTGCACTCAGACTTCATCACACTTACAAGGTTGAATTTAATTATTTTATTTTCATTTTATTTGATTGTCATTGATTGAATGGTATAGATATCTCATGTGATGTGTACAAAGTGATGCGTGCCTATGAAGTGAACAGCGAAGTGAGATTTCAGTGTACTGTTCAGTGAACTGATTGTTTCATTCATTAATTTCATTATTATTCATTAATTCATATTTCTGATTTTATTTCATTCCTTTGGTTCAATAATTTTTATTTTTATTTATCTGTCTAGTTAGGATTTTAGACACCAGTTAGTTTAAATAAGTGCAGTCACACATTATAATTTTTTAATATATTTTTTTATTAATGCAAGGTGTGACACCCCGAACCCAGGACTCCATATACTTTAAGTTGTGATTATAAGTATTTGGTGAGCTCAGACCCTAAGTAGATATTTTTCCTCCTTTTATTTTATGGTGTTATCCTATTAATGGGTTACAAGTGCACTATAAGTACATTTGTAATAAATATATGCTTAAATACACTTTTTAATGTGCATTTGTTATTGAAGACAAAGTGTGCTATTTGTAGTATTTGGATTAAGCCAAAGGTATTACGGAGAATATAATTTTTACTCAAACATAATAGACTTGTATATTGCTCGTAATGATTTTGTAATGTACTTGTAACACAGATAAAGTACACTTTATTATCACTAATCAAGTATGTATCTAGTCCCTACACAGGCATATACTTAAAGTATACTAAGTATACTTGAAGTTGTTCCAATTTAGTACACAAAAGTACACTAAATACACTTAAAGTTATGCTTTACTACAATTTAAATACAACTAAAATATACTTAGTACAAAATTAGTTGTTTCAAAATAGCACACTTAAAGTTAACTAATCCTTAACACACTTGAAGTATACTTATAATTAGTGTGGCTGCAAGTATACTTATTATATATTTTTAATATATTTATGGTATATTTCTTGTATGTTTCGAAGACACTTGTAATTAATTTGTAATGTACTTGTAACACAAATAAAGTACACTTTAATACACTAATCAAGTATGTAACTAGTCCTTACACAGGCATATACTTAAAGTATACTAAATATACTTAAAGTTGTTCCAATTTAGTACACAAAAGTACACTAAATACATTTAAAGTTATGCTTTACTACAACTTAATTACTACTAAAATATACTTAGTACAAAATTAGTTGTTTCAAAATAGCACACTTTAAGTTAACTAATCATTAATACACTTGAAGTATACTAATAATTAGTCTGGCTTCAAGTATACTTAACATATTTTTTTTTCACTAGGGAATCTCGGATCTCGCGTGTGCTGAGGCTGCGTGTAGATTACGGGGTCTGCAATAAGAATCTAGTGGCTCATATCTCACGTTTGCCGAGGCAGTGCGTAGATTATGGGTCTGCATCTCTACATTAAGAATCTAATGGCTCAGTTTGCGTGTTTGCAGAGGCAGCACGAATATAGAATATGGGTCTGCACATCTGCAATAAAAATCTAGCTCATCTCGCGTTTGCCGAGGCAATGTGCAGATAATGGGTCCGCAATGTATAAATATGCGCAGGGAATTGAGCAGATGGGAATTTCCTTTTCTCTCTTTCTCTTATGATTTTTTGCAAACTAATTATGTATTCTTTATTGTTTGAGATTATAATATGAAAATTTAGCCTGTCATTCAGACCATATATTCTTGTCTGCTTGTTCTGGCTGCATTTAATTTAGATGAAATTAAATGTTAAATACTCTTCTTATTTGAAGTCTATATAGTACTCATCTGATCTCTTTGAGGAGTAAATGTCTGTATTATTATACTATTCGGCTTTCTCATCCAGACCGTGTTTACTTGTCTGGTTGATATCTGGCTGCATTTGATTTTTGAGAAAATTTAATATGTATTCATCTTATCTTTTAGATGTCTATATTAATACACTATTTTCAGCCGTTCACCTAGACCGTTTCTACTTGTCTGGTTGATATTTGGCTGCATTTCAGTTTTGAGAAAATTAAATATGTACCCATCTGATCTTTTTATTCTGATGAAATAAATGGTGAATTCCCGGGGGAAATGGATAACACCTTATTATTTGGTGAACATCTCCCTTCGGTGCCCTCCACTCGCAGAAGGAGTGTTTAAGAGGGGTCAGTTAGGTTAGTTTTTTTCCTGCCGGTCATCCGTTTCAGGACGCTGAATTGGTTTCTCAAGCTATACTAGAGACCAGTCTCGAGAGGCTGGTTCCTTTAGTAGTCTCAGCCGTAGTCGTCTTGGGATAAGACATATCTGAGGACAGTCGTTATCTCGAAGAAGGCTTCGACTAAGAAGAAGTCCTGATGCTGAGGCTGTCAGACTTCTGAGGGCAGTCCCCTCTGGGGAGACACGGGTTCGAGAATCTGTGTCTCCTCGGCGCCAGTTCGGTTGTTCCCTGCCGGTTCGCCGCTTCAGGGCACCGAGGTGTCAGCGTTCCCGAACGATCCTCCAAGGAGGGTTGTAATGCAGTAAGTTCGGTTGTTCCCTGCCGGTTCGCCGCTGCAGGGCGCTGAGGTGCCTGCATTTCCCAACGATCCTCCTCCGAGGGTCGTAGATCAGTCAGTTCGGTTTTCGGTTTACAGGGCTCCGAAGTGGCTGTTCGACCAATACCAGAGGCCTGCAACACTTAAGTACTGACCATACATTGTGCAGAAAAAATAAAGAAGGAAAAAAAACACTGACTAATAAATGGGACATCAGCACATTGCTGAGTTTTGGGTCTCAGATGTTTCTCAGGGATCCCTCACCAGAACTAACTCAGTCACAGAAAATGAAGCCCTTTTAACAAACCAGACCAAACTAATTTTATAATTACAGGGGTATCACAAAAATTCTCCTCAAACTTAAAAGGAAAAACATATATACAGTATACACACATCTCAAATGAACATAGAAATCACATTTACCCTACAGCAATAATGAAAATACACTTAAACATACATACACATAAAAAAACATCCTTTAAACACATTCGAATTAACACACAACCCCAACACATATTGTCCCACAAACTACATTTCTGTACAATTCTACAAAGACTCGGGAGAAAAGACACTGTAACAGTTATGCAGCCCAGCAAGCAATATATGCAATAAAGTTCTTTGGCGTAGGCCCTGTCCATAATCCGAGGGTACGGATTCTGCATTTCCTGCCTGAAGATGAAGGCAGGGGTGCAGATGACCCGCCGTGAAGTATGGGAAGGGACCATCCTGGTGGTGGTGGGGAGGATGGAGGGAAGAACCGTCTTGGTGGTGGTGGGGAGGATGGTGGTAAGTGGAAGCGTCAGCATCTGCGAACTCAGACGAGTGTAAGAATGGATCTTTTATACTCAAATATTAGAACGTGATTGGATAGATGAGAAGGTAATAAGTGAGATAACAATTGAGTCTTCCCATCAAAACTTACGCTAAAGCTTTCATTTCCCAGGTGAAAAAGACGTAGTATTAAATGTATTAAAAATATTTTTGAAATTCAAATAGTATGTTTATAATACATTTGTATTTCCAACATGCTTATTTAAAGTGCATTTAAAATACATTGAATTGCATTTTAATATATTTATAAAAAATATACTAGTAGTACATTGGTAATAAATATATATTTAAGTATACTTTTAATAAATATACTAATTAAAAGCATACTTTAAATATATTTCTAAACAGTATACTAATAGTACATTGGTAATAAATATATATTTAAGTATACTTTTAATAAATATGCTAATTAAAAGAATACTTTAAATATATTTCTAAACAGTATACTAATAGTACATTGGTAATAAATATATATTTAAAGGTATAGCGGAGGATTTTCTTCTTCCGGGTGGGTAGTGTATACTATTGGTCCACCTAAGTGTCAATCATTCTGGTGATATTTTTACGTAAGGCCGTTCACACGCTGGCGTGCGCTAAAAGCACATGTTGGGCTTCCCACTGATGCCACAGTCGCGAAGATTCTACTAGACAGGTAAAGTTTGTCATGCTATTTGGAGAAATACATTTAAAATCACTGCTAGTAGGCGTTCCCTCTCGGTCGGGAGCAAATAGAAATTGGAGAGGGCGGGTCTTTTCTAAAAGTAGGAAAGATCCTCTGCAATACCTTTAAGTATACTTTTAATAAATATGCTAATTAAAAACATACTTTAAATATATTTATAAACAGTATACTAGTAGTACATTGGTAATAAATATATATTTAATTATACTTTTAATAAATATGCTAATTACAAGCATACTTTAAATATATTTATAAACAGTATACTAATAGTACATTGGTAATAAATATATATTTAAGTATACTTTTAATAAATATGCTAATTACAAGCATACTTTAAATATATTTATAAACATTATACTAGTAGTACATTGGTAATAAATATATATTTAAGTATACTTTTAATAAATATGCTAATTACAAGCATACTTTAAATATATTTCTAAACAGTATACTAGTAGTATTGGTAATAAATATATATTTAATTATACTTTTAATAAATATGCTAATTACAAGCATACTTTAAATATATTTATAAACAGTATACTAGTAGTACATTGGTAATAAATATATATTTAATTATACTTTTAATAAATATGCTAATTACAAGCATACTTTAAATATATTTCTTAAAAGTGTACTAGAAGTATTTGGTAATAAATATATGCTTAGTTACACTTTTAAGAAATATGCTAAATGCAACCATACTTTTAGTGAAGTTTTAGTGTATTTAAAGAAAACATGCATATGTTGCTCTTACTTAAAGTAGCCTACATTTTATGTGTACTTTGTGTAAGAACAGCAAAATGATTAAGCTTTTAGTGTGTTTAAAATGTATGTACTTTATAAACACTTAGGCCTACTGCAATATAGTTTAATTATTTATGTTTTTATCATTTTAATATAAAAAAAAAATACATTTACAATATATACCAACTTATAATGTATTAGAAACATTTGTCAACTATTAGCATTGCAATAAGCTTAAAATTATTATTTTTTTCACTTTTACTTGTTTGTTGTAAAAGGCTACTTAAGGCTGTTGTCTATTACATGATATTTTGTACTACTGAAATTCCCACAATAATTTCAGCATCATATTTTTTGAAATGCATCATAGATACATTTTCCAAAGAAATGTTAATTTCCAAAAAGGTGTTGTTCTTGTTTAAATTTGAACAATGCGCATAACACACGTGACTAGTCCTGATTGGTTCCAGAGGCGTTGAACGGCTGTGATTGGTTCTTATGATAATGCGCTCGCATGCATCTCACTCGGAGCTTCAGTTGCTGTGCATGCGGTCTTTGAATGTGATTAGATTTAGACGTTTAAATTTAAACTGTTAAAATATTTATAGCGATCGTGTTTCTTTAGAGGACTTGGAGGAAACCACGCGATTGATATGGATTGGGTGATGTTTTTTGCGATTCACTTTTTGAAACGTGAACAGATCTGGTGAATCGTTCATCGGAGGGATATGAATGTCAGTTTTTCTTTCGAAGATTAACGAAAGTCTTAAATGGTTTGGAACTACTTAAGGGTGAGTGATCATGACAGCATTTCGTATTTTTGGCACAAAGTGTAACATCACGTCTTTTTCAGTTAAGTTACATTCAATTTGCCCAATCAGAGCCAAGATTTTCAAGTCAAAGTCGAAGCAGACTCGAAGAGATGAAGATACTGCCTCAGAAGTTACTGGTAAGTTTTAGTTGCTGTTTGCATAAATAAATAGCTCACTGTTTAGTTGTTTTCCTAGGTGGAAAGGTCTGCTATGCATTTGCTAATATGACTTGCACGTGGGATACTGACATTAACCGCTGTAACACGATACTGACACTGAATTCTAGCAACTTCTGCACTGTCAAAGTCTAAAGTCTTTGATAAATCTGTTTAAAATCTATGTGGAGACATTTATCTGTCTTAAAACAACTATAAAACATTGTCCAATGCATCTTCAAAAAAATGAATTAGTTATTATAATATGTACATCATTATATTAATATAATTTTTATTTGCTGAAGCTGTGTATTTATTTCTGATTTCCTGAAGAATTTGGCTTCATTGTTATGATGTAAATTATCTTTAAAAAGTTTGAAAAAACATGTTATGAATATAGTTACCTTTGTCTTGAGCTGACCAGCCAATTATGGTAGTGTGTGTTGATTGGTGTTTATATTTGTTCAAGCTTGACAACCTTATTGCCTTTTTGATTACTTTCTAATATATATTTCTAATTACAAATAAGTACAAAGATTAAATTGTTAAAAGGGATGCTTATAAGAGAGCGTATCTAAACTGCCGAGTCTGTGAAGGGTTTTGATTAAATTACCCACCAAGTACATTGTACTCAGCATAATGTCATTCTTAAAAACAAAACAAATCATTCTTCATAATTTGCCTGCCTTATATATTTGTGTGTATGTATATATATATATTTATAAATCTCTCTTTTTTTTATTTGTTATTTTTCAGACTAGCTGCTATAGAAGAAAAACTGAGTGCAGAGACAAGCGAAGAAGAGAGTAGTAAGTAGTGATGCACCGATTGATCGGCTGGTGACCGGAATTGGCAGATTTTCACGTGATCGGCCATGACCTCGGGCGCCATATGATTAACATCGCACAACATCAGCAATCAGACATGCACACGGACCGCACATGTAGGAAACCTCGTGAATTACGGCCGTTTCACACCGCAAGCGTGAGCAGCGGGTTTTATTTTTTGTGTGTGAATGCTCTCATTGATTGACATTCACGCCCGAAAAAATACGCGGAGCAGGAGTGCGTTAAAGTGAAAACACACTTTTGATGGACAAAATAAATATGATTTCACACAAAAAATGCCCAAAATGGACAGAATGTGCATGTCTAGTGTGTTTAACAAGAACTGGAGTAGGCTAGAAAATGAACACACAAATATTTGTAGAAAATGTACCCATTTAAACTTGTTTTAATTATTCAGTTTGGGTAAAAGTATATGGTGTTTTATTTAATAAAAAAAATAATAATAATAAATGAAGAGTTCAGATGCAATTTAAGCCTCTAAGTGCCATCTGAAATTTTCTTCTAGAATGATCATTTTTATCAAGCTTGAATATTTAAGTTCAGTAATTTATCTTAAATGGCAATGAAAATTACCTTTTTGTCATTTAAGTGAAATTACTGAACTTAAATATATGAGCTTGATAAAAATGATAATTTTAGAAGAAAATTTAATCGGAATCGGCTAAAATCGGTATCGGCAGATCAAACTTAGTGAAAAATCGGAATCGGCCTATAAAATTGTAATCGGTGCATCTCTAGTAGTAAGTATGGTTTAATCTCATATCACCTCATTTATGGAGATTTTTGAATTCGGTCATGACGTATGTGTTTCTGTACATCACTTTTT
Source organism: Phoxinus phoxinus (assembly GCF_949152265.1). Lineage (NCBI taxonomy): Eukaryota > Metazoa > Chordata > Actinopteri > Cypriniformes > Leuciscidae > Phoxinus > Phoxinus phoxinus. Next base: position 19,600,502 of record NC_136885.1, read on the forward strand.
TTTGCTCTCGAAGTCAAAGGGGGCTGACTAAAACAAATAATAATGCTAAAAATAAAGATTAGCATTTGTTATACATTATTATACTTGTCTGTTTTTTTTTTTTTTTCTGTGATACAGTGTCATAACATGTAGACCTCACTGTTGTTCAGCAAGACTTAATGTTTGTTCTATTTGATGTAGATATTTTATTAACTCCTTTTTTGCATTATATTAACATTTTATATTGAATGTCTTCTGTTAAAATATGAACTAAGCATTACATGCCATATAAAAAAATTGTGGTTACGACTGTTCCCTGACGCTTTGGGGAATGCCCTCCATGTGAACCGGTGTCTAAAAAGCTATAAAATCACGGCAAATGAATTTGGCGACAACCTATGACACTATTAGTGCGACCCAGAAGTATAGAGAATGGGCAACTACGTCACGACGCAAAGCATTCTGGGTAGCGGCGGCCATCTTTTAGGTCACGGCTGTTGTAACTCAAAGAGGCAGCTGGTGGCGATAATTCTTTGTTTGCCAAACGAGATTGTGTAGAGAAGAAGAAAAACGTAAACAAACACACATGGACCGTGCGAAGATAAAGCTCAAGGTTATCTACCGAGAGAAACTGAACAAGGAAGCAAAGGAGCGCTACTTGGTCAAAATAAAGGCAATTAACGGGCTCGATCCGTACGAACATAAAGAGTGGTCGACTGATCTGAACAACCTACCTCAAACAACATTTCCTGACGTGTTTTCTTACCTTGTTTGTGGTGTGAGCGCATACACGTTTGAGCAGTTTCGGAATTATAAATCTCTTGAGGCCCATCACCAGTTTACTAATGGTTGGGTTCAGGACCTGGAGATTTACAACCTCAACGACCAGAAAATCGTCGTTCGCACAAAGGTAGGTAATCACCACGCACCAGACACACCTCTCTCATACTAAACGTAACAACAACACTGCAAGTTAAAGGTGCTCTAAGCGATCTCGCGCGTTTTTTAAGTCAAAACATTTTTTTTCACATACCTCAAACATCTCCTCACTATCCGCTAGCTGCCTGTCCCCTGAACACACTGTAAAAAAACGCGGTCTCTGCAGAGAGCCCAAGCTCCACAAACAGCAGCAAAAACAAACTGAGCAATAAACAGAGCAACCCGCAGCAGGAAACATAACAAACTGTTCCAGCCAATAACCGACAAGAATGATGTGGGGTGGGGTTTGGGGGGTTATTGCGTGGATGAGGAGGAGGGAGGGTCTAGCTAGCCTCCGTTTTGTTTGATAATAATTCAAAACATCAACAAGAGGTTACGCCAACCGAGATCGCTTATATATTTTCTTTTTTTACTTAGGAAACATTTTGGTTAAGTTGTTTACTTTTATTAAATGTAATTTCCAGGCGAAACGCTGTTGTTGTTGTTTTTGCACTGTTCTAGACTAGTTTATGTACTAAATCAGAATCAGGTTTATTATATAAACACAAATAAAGAACTTATAAAGAGATCAAAAATACATGTCTACAAAAAATACACTGGAGATTTGACTATGAATTTGAGGAAGTGAAGGCTATTTGAATATATATATATATATACATACATACATACATATAATTCATTTTATGCTTATCAGTGTTATTTATGTCTTAGGTTTTGCACTCTCAACGCCTCAATGAACCTCCACTCAAGCCATGGGTGATCCTCAATACCAGTGGGCAAGTGGAGTGTGCACACTGCACATGCATGGCTGGCATAGCGGAGTCTTGCACACATGTCGGGGCCCTCCTGTTTAAAATTGAAGTAGCAGTGCGGATACGGGGTACCAAGACAGTCACTGATGTTCCAGCCTACTGGATGATACCGAGTAGTGTGGACAAGGTCCAAGCAGAGGTGGGCTACAAGATTGACTTCTCCTCTGGTGCAGCTAAGAAGAGGGCGCTCGACAAGTGCATCAGCGGAGAGAGCACGATGTCAGGGATACGGACTCGTATTGGCTGCACAAGTCCGTGTGGACACACAACGACACTTTCAAACTTGTCACCCCTACTTGAAATTTTGCATACTCACAGTAAGGCTGTTTGCCTTTCTGGAATGGAGGGCTACTACCAAAATTATGCAGACCCTGTTAAGCCACGTGTAATCCCAAAGTCCCTACAGCACCTTCGTGACCCGGGGAAGGATGGATGTGAACTGTCTGTCCTGCAGCAGCATTGTGAGGGCCTCACACACATGGTAGCGGTAACAGAGGCACAGGTGGTTGCGGTGGAAGCTCAGACAAGACAGCAGCATCGATCCCCTGCCTGGTACACATCAAGAGCAGGAAGAATAACAGCTTCCAACATCCATGCCGTTGTGTCCACCAGTGTTGCCAGACCACAGCTGCCATCAGATGGGGGATAGACCACGAGGAAGAAGCAAGGCAGACCTATGTCACACTGACAGCTTCCCAGCACGATAACCTGAAAGTGGAGCAATGTGGGTTTATCATAAATCCATCATTTCCGGAGGTTGGGGCATCACCTGATGGGCTCATTAACTGCACGTGTTGTGGGAAAGGCTGTTTGGAAATCAAATGCACATATAAGCACCAAAACAACTCTATCCTGCAGGCCTGTACAGATGACAGCGACTTTTGTCTTCAGCTAATTGATGGGAAGTTAAACTTGAAGAAGACACACAAGTACTACAGCCAGGTACAAACTCAGATCTTTGTCACCGGTTCAGGGTTTTGTGACTTTGTTATGTGGACGCCGCGAGACTGTGCTGTGGTTCGGATCTCACCAGATGTGGAGTTCTGGACAACACTTCTGACAAAGGCACAGGAGTTTTTCCTCAAGGTTTCTCTACCTGAGCTTGTGGCTTGCCACTACACCCGAGCAGCCGCCACAACTCCACATCCTTTAACCGTGTTACAGCAAGCGTACACAAAAAGGCCAAGAACACAGACACTGCAGAAGACAAACCAACTCTGGTGCGTTTGCAGAGGCCCTGAAGACCAGGACGACATGGTGGCTTGCGACAATGAAAACTGTGCAATAAAGTGGTTCCACCTCAGCTGTGTCGGACTCAGTCAGGCCCCTTCAGCTAGTGAGCCGTGGCTCTGTGCCTCATGCACACAGAACTGAAACAGTGGAGCACAAGCAGGTTTTGGCATTTATATCTCCAGTGTTGAATACTGAACAAACACTTTGTTCAATAGATTGTGAAAACTTTGTACATAGTGCCTTTTTTATTATGACATGTTGTCAGTTCTTGAAGTTATTTGTTATATACTGTTATATTTGCACTACATTGTTACTGTGCAGGTCCTGTTATATGTGCCTGTTAGTTATTTTACTTGTTATATTTGCACTACATTGTTACTGTGCAGGTCCTGTTATAATTACTAATTTACTTACCATATTTACCTCAGCATTGCACTGTTCAAGTTGTTATTTATTGTACTTGTTATATTTGCACTACATTGTTACTGTGCAGGTCCTGTTATAATTACTAATTTACTTACCATATTTACCTCAGCATTGCACTGTTCAAGTTGTTATTTATTGTACTTGTTATATTTGCACTACATTGTTACTGTGCAGGTCCTGTTATAATTACTAATTTACATACCATATTTACCTCAGCATTGCACTGTTCAAGTTGTTATTTATTGTACTTGTTATATTTGCACTACATTGTTACTGTGCAGGTCCTGTTATAAGTGCCAGTTATTTATTGTACTTGTTATATTTGCACTACATTGTTACTGTGCAGGTCCTGTTATAATTACTAATTTACTTACCATATTTACCTCAGCATTGCACTGTTCAAGTTGTTATTTATTGTACTTGTTATATTTGCACTACATTGTTACTGTGCAGGTCCTGTTATAATTACTAATTTACTTACCATATTTACCTCAGCATTGCACTAAGTTCATGTTATGTGACACAAATAAAAAGATTTAGAATTGACAGTTTTCCATCATTTATAATAATAATACATTTTATTTGTGATACATTTTGTAATACATTTTATTTAAAGACACCTTACAGATTAAAACAGTTAAAATACATTTCAAGGAGGCAATACAATAAAAAAATAAAAAAAACAAGACACAATGTAAAGAATAAAAAAAAAAGAGAGAAAAAAAGAAGCAGTTAAACATGAAGACGTTTAAAGGTAAAGTTAGGTTATGAACTCATGGTATGTAACATGCCGCTCATAAGGTTTATGGCATGTTTGATGGTTTCATGACAACACTAGGGCACATATTAGTCAAGGCACAGCACACAGACACAATCTTGTCAAGGAAAATCATGTCCTCGTCTTCACATGGGAGCACCATGCTCACAGGTATCGTCTCACTTAGTATGGTGTACTTGTTCCGTACACATCCAATCACCCTCTCCACATGGACCCTGAGGTGAGCTATCTGCCTTGTCTCCTCCACATCTTTTGCATCCAACTGGCAGCGTCCTCTTGTGAATGCAGGGACTTTCACTTCTGCACACATAAATCCGACGCTGTCCCTGATGTCAAATCCCCGATCCGCCAACACCAAGTCTCCGGGTAATAATTTATTTAGAAGGCCACTGTTCTCAGTCACATGCTTGTCACTGACACGACCTCCCCACCCTTTGGAAATGAAAGAGATAGCTCCCTGTGGTGTAATGCCAATAAGATACTTGAGGGTGTGCCTGTGTTTGTAGTGAGAAAAAGTCTGCTCTAGCTTTCAGATTTGATGCTCTCTCAATGTAAATTTCAAAGCAGTCTACAATAACTGAAACACGATTGCCGAAAGCCTCAACAAACTGATGTGGCATGCTACCTTGCAAGCAATGTCGCTCAGGCCAGTGCACCAAAGGGCTAAGGTGTGTAAACATTATAGCTATAGTGTCTCTGAAAGTGGTGGAAACAGTCTTACGGTCTATGCAGAAGATGTGAGCAATGTGCTGGATTGGCAGATTCAGCCTCAGGCGCATCAGAGTTAGGACGAGCATCTGAAAAGGCGAAAGTTTTCGGACAGTCTGTGGCAGGCAAAGAAGAAGCTGCTGCAGCACACCCATCAAAACAGCAAAACATGGAAGCCCAGTGTAGTATTTTACCTTCACATCATCATCTTTAAAGAAATGCTCATCCATCTTCTTTTGGGAGAGCTCTTCCTTCAGTATCCTGTTCTCCTCCATCAAGCGGTTAATTTCAGCACGCCTGTGGCTACAAAAACTGCATTCCTGCTGTTCTCCGTTATCCTCCGGTGCAGTGTCATCCACTTGTAAACTCTGTGCAGCTTCATCCACCGGTGACCTCTGTGCAGCTTCATCTGGAGGTGCAGCATCATCCAACTGTGACCTCTGTGCAGCTTCATCTGGAGGTGCAGCATCATCCAACTGTGACCTCTGTGCAGCTTCATCTGGAGGTGCAGCATCATCCAACTGTGACCTCTGTGCAGCTTCATCTGGAGGTGCAGCATCATCCAACTGTGAACTCTGTACAGCTTGCTGTCTCTTCGTCCTCCGGTTAAAACGCTGTGTGTGTGTTGTTTTAACTTCTGTGTGGCCAAGGTGTAATGACGGTACCCAGTCGGGATGACACTCCAGCATTTCATAGGCTGGTTTGCCTGATAAAACAAAACAGGATTTATTAGTCTGTGCTTGCAGTTGTCTGGATACCTGCTCATCCAAATAACTTCACACTCAAGTGTAAAGTTGATCGGATGAACGGTTACAGATACATAATGTAACAGTTACATACGTTATAGAGACCCCTTCCTTTATAGCTTAATTTTATAGCTATGCAGCCAGCTAACTTAGTTTTGCGAAGTTATCTAGTACTCTTCCGTAATTGAAGTTAATGTTACGGTTGTTGTGTTGTTACTAGTTTTAACTAACGTTACTGTTAGCTAAATTTAAAAGTTAGCTGGCTGCATATTAACTATACAATTAAACTCAACTAAGCTTAACTAGTTACAGCCTTTACAGCCCTAACGTTACCTTGTACGGTTGTTGGGTTGCAACTTGTTTAACTAGCTAACTTTGCACAACCGAGTGCTGGCTGCATAACGTTAGCTACAAAATTTTGAAACAAAAGTGTTTATGGGCAGCTAGCGGTAACCACATAACAGTTAAAGGTGTTGTAATGATAACTTACCTGTGTGAAAATGCCGTGAACACACGAACATGTGTCGGGAAATGTTGCTAAAGGTGATGTTTGTCCGTCTTACAGCTGCTACCCATGCCATGCGACGCCTCTTTGTTAGCTCTGCGACTTGATTTCCTTTGGTTTTTTTCCAAGCGGGAAAGCTGAAAAATCGTACACCATTTGTTGTACGTTTTCCACGCCGATCGTGAGAACGATTATGACAGTGTATAATGCAACATGAGTTCACCATTCTGTCGTTTTTTTAAACTGAATTAGCCTAAGTTACTTCTAAATATACCAACTACCGCAAATACTATTATTACCGCCACTCTACGTTTCTCCCACAATCTCCGTGACCTAAAGTCCCACAATGCCTTGCGCTACTGTGATCCGCCGACGTCACGATCCCGAGCTCTATAAAAGGGGCGCCTAGATACGCAGTGCAAGTTCAGGGAACAGTGACTTTTTTAACAGATGTTAATTTTGCTTTAATATTTAAAAAAATAATAATAATATTTTTCCCTTTTCATAGATACTGTGATCAAACAGTTTCCGACCACGCCAGTGTCTGAGGTGCGAGCACTGATCAGAAGAAAATGCAACAATGAGGCAAACTCCAAGACCAATCATTTCAATTCACTTGAAGGATGAAGGACTGTTTGCAGCTATTGTATTTCACTTTGTTTGACTTTGTTGAACTTATTCCTTTAAGTTCTTTTTTTTTTGTTCTGTTTAATACTTCTGCAGATCAATGCATTTTATGTTAATGTATTTTGTTTAATTTTCATATGTTGCTGTACTAATGTAGTGCATTAAAGTTTACTATCTTTCAAAAAGTGTTTGTGTGTTTTATACAAATATTGTTTTTACTGTGTTTATGTCATGATTCTGCCATCTAGTCCTTGTCTTTCTTTAAGTCTTGTGGCAGGATCATGACAGACCCATGTTTTATGTGCAAACACATGGCCTTGTTGGGCCATGTGCTTGTTGTCCCGTCATCTAGCCCCGCCCTCCTTGTTAGCCTCGTTTTGTCATTATTGCTTTACCTGTGTCACCTGTATGTTATCCTCATTTAGTCATTATTGCTTTACCTGTCTCACCTGTTTTGTTATCATTAGTCTCCCTATTTAATCCCCTTGTGTTTGCTGTCCTGTGTCGGTTCATTGTTAATCCTTGTCAAACCTATGTCAGTCTGTGAGTATCTTGTCAAGAGCTGTTGTCCTGTTACGCTATTACCAGTATTAGTTATTTGTTTTCTTGTAGTTATCTGTCTCAGTCTAGTTAGTCTCCATTGTCATATCTTGTTCTCCATATCTTGTTTTGCCCCCTCGTGGGCTTTGTTTTCCCTGTTATTTGTATAATAAATCGTGTTGCCCTGACTACGAGAAGGTCCTCACTGCAGAACATGAAATCCACTGGGAGGAGTTGGATCCAGATCCAACTCCTCCCACTATATATACTTCGCCCCCACGCCCCAGCCCCACCACCAGATGAACCAGCATATCGGTGATCACCATTGATTGCTCTCATCAATGTAAGTCTACATTTTGATTACTAATATAGTCGAGATAGATTAATAATTTAGTGTGCGTCTTTAAGTAATGATCACACTTAAATATATGTTAAAGTTTTGACAGTGTCCATACTTTTTGATAACACCAAGGCATGTTTAACTAGTCCGCTAAACTGGCATCCATTAATGGTAAGTTAGGTCGTTTGTAGCGTTAACGTTAGCACGCACGTGTGGCCTATCTATTTAGCTAAACTAATTAGCTTTGGATAATACTGTTGGTATGTTCATATGTTTATAGGGTAAGCTAACATGTGGTGTTGTCTGTCAGGTATCTAGTTAGCCAGGTTAGCCACGCTACCCACTAGCCAGGTTAGGCAAACACTGCACTCCAGGTATGCATTGTTAGTTGTTGCCATGGAGTGTTTTACTTTCAATGATGAATTAAAACATTTAAAAAAATAATGAACATTTAAATATTTGCTTTTTTTGCTAACCCACAGGATATGGAGGTCGAGGAAGAAAGGGGGAACTTTTTAAAATAATATGTGAAGACACCCACCCAGACTTCTGCAGCGAGTTCTGCCAGATCTGTGCTGACCTGAAAGGATGAATAGTTAATTGTGAATGTTTCCCTGTAATGTTGTGTCATTTCTGCGTGTGCTCCCAATGTAGTTTCCTTATGTTTTGCCTTCAAAGTTTCCCTACTGTTTTCAAAATGTCTGTTTTACCTAGTGTGTTAATAAACGTGTTTTTTTCCTATTTAATTGTGCTGGTAATGAATTGTTCATGCATTTATGTAAGTGAGATGCTCTTATGTTATGTAAATTAAGTCAGATTCCCTTGTGAAGTCATTTATAAGTTTAAAATTAGTGCTGCTATAATTTAGTCACTTACAGTTGCATAATCAGTGGAAAAGCACACATATTTTCTACATGAATTTAAACTTGATTTAATATTACTCAAAAGTAGACGCGCCTACTTATTAATATTATAATATTTGATTTAATATTTGAAATCAGTGCATGTGGACTACTGAGAGGGGTAAAAGATCAGCCAATCAAAGAATACATTTCTTTTTAAGAGATATTTATTCTTGCATGTAACAAGGAACTACATGCTTTTCAGGGAAGATGAAATGTAAGAATTTTTAATCAATCTTTTTGTTTTGGATTATAATTAAACGCTTTTTCCAAATGAAAAAAAAATCACATTCACACAATGTACAAACTACAATGTTGTAACTTTTTAAACTTCATTAAATAAGATTTGTTTTCAGCAAGTTTGTTTTTCTGTCAAAAGTCAAATCATCTTAATTTATATAGCGCTTTTAACAGTGTTGTTACAAAGCAGCTTTACAGAGATAAACTTATAATTTAAGGAAATGGAGATGGTTTTGGCTTTATAGCGGTTCTTTAATACAATTATTTTCCAGCTAAAGTTAGTTTTGATTGATTCGCTTGCGTCGCAACGATCATTTGTTATTAAATTAGGTTCTTAAATTAGACGACACCATTCTCTCTACACAGACTTTAAACGCGAACCTGTGAGAAACGCTAGGAACCTGTCGACCAATCAGAATGCAGTGGGAGGAAATCCAACTCCGCCCCTCGGATCTGGATCCAACTCCGCCCATCGGATCTGGATCTAACTCCGCCCCTTGGATCTGGATCCAACTCCGCCCCTTGGATCTTATGTACTGCATTGAGGTGCTACTGCTGACTACTGTCTGCAATTGGGTTCAACCTCCCTTCCACACCGTGACAGTTTAACTGAATTATAATTTTTAACTGTATTTTTAATACATTAAAATATATTTTTTTCATACTGAATGGTTTTGTTCAAAAATATATTTTTAATATACTAATAGTGGGTCTTATAGTGTTCTACTAATACATTATTAATAACCTGATATTATATTTAAAATATACTGGGAACACATTAATATTATGTTAAAAATATATTTAAGTTGTATTTCGAAAGTACATTTAAAATGTATTAAAAGTACAATTTAAAGAAGTGCTATTAAATTACACTAAATGTACTTAAAATAGTTCCATTTTAACACAATTAAGTATATTAAAATATATTACTATTACATTAAAATTGAACTTAAATACATATAAAAGTACATTTAGTATACTTGAAGTTGTTCCAAAATAACACATTTAATACATAATTAATACAATACACTTAAAATACATTAAGTATATCAAAATAAGTACACTTTAAATATATTTCCTTTTCACCTGGGTTCCCATAATTTCCAACCGAATATATAAAGAACACCAGGAAAGGCCGCACTCTTTTAATTCCAAGCCTTTGTTCCATGCTGCAGTCATGGATCCCGGCGGAACCACGGGTAAGATGTACACCTTCAAACAAACTTAAATAAAACGTCAAACCCATATTTTGGTTATGGTTTCATTTACTCTAGCGTGCACTCTATAAATACCGGTAAATGGTTATTGACTTTGTTGCTCTTTGAGGTTTAAAACGCTAAAGAGAAAACGTAGCTTCTCCAGTTCCAATGTTTGGGTAAATTATATTTAAAGAAACAAAATAATTACATAGAAATTCATAAATAGACCTAAAAAAAATCCCTTAGATCAAACGAAATATCAATTTCGCATACAAAAATTAAATAACATATAAAGTAAAGTAAATTAGAACCATTCAAATGAAATGGTCATTCAGTGTGGCCTGAGCCATCACAGTAAGCTACTGCCAAATATATCTCATTGGGACCTGGTCACTATAGAAAGGGTTACAGAATTCAGTTTGGTTCTTCCGCCCAGATTTTTAGGGGTCCTCCCTATGGTGGTGGACCCCGAGCAGGCTCTGGTTATGGAGTAAGAAGTACAGACTCTTCTGCGAAAGGAGGCTATAGAAAGGGTTCCTCCTCCCAGCAGGGAGTCAGGGGTTTACAGCCGTTACTTCCGCAGTTCCCACCGTGTCCTGTTTCCTCTCATACCCCTTTTCCACCAAGGCAGAGCAGGTGCTGGTTCGGAGCCAGAGCCTAGTTTTAAATCGGTTCTTTGTTTTTCGAACACCAAAGCACCAGCTCCGAACCAGTAAAAGTGGTTCTTAAGTAGCACCAAAACATTACTGGGCTAGAAGTAAGAACCGCTTGCGTCAGGGGCTGGGGGCGGGGTTACCGTGACCAACAAGACAAAAATAAACTTGTGACCGCCATTTTTGAAATAGCTGCTAATCGAGCTAATAGCTGCTCGATTGTAATCTCCGTCTATGCAAGTTACGGCGAGCTTCACGAACGCGTTTGATTCGCCGTGTTTGGATGCCGATGTAGGTTCGCAAAGCCGCGGTCTGCGAGAAGCCGAACCATCTCGAACAAGCCTGGTGTGTTTTTGTTTGGCGCTGCCGCGCTAGCGTTGCTGGGCAACATGAGATGTATACACAGTGACGTAAGATCTGGCTCTGTTTTGGCTCTCTAGCCTGTGGAAAGGCAAACCGGTTCCTAGAAGACCCGTCAGTAGAACCAACTCCGAACTGGCTCTAGCTCTAGCTCTGAACCAGCACCTGGTTCTTGCTGGTGGAAAAGGGGTATCAGGGAACCAGGGTTACATAACCTGAGACGTTTTTTCTCTAGATAAGTGGTAGTACTACCATATGATACCACTGGATGTCATCAAAATATTTCTAAACTTGCCACAGATATTGCAAAATTTTAAATCAAACCTTTAAAGAGAGTGTGTGTAACATTAAATAGATATTCACATGTATCCTTTGGATTTAGAGTTAAGATTAACATGTTGATTGCTTTATCGCAGACAAGTGAATATAGATGCAATCTGTGTAAAGAGCTTCATTAAAATGCACATTCAGTGGTTTCAAGCCCAGGAACTTGTTCTCCCCATCTTAGCATAGGTTTCTTCCACAAGACTATATATATCTATAGCATACATGAATGGGAGACAATAAAGTCCATAGGCATGGGTGAAAGAGTGAATGTGTGTGTTAGCCCTGTAATGGACTGGCCATCCATCCAGGGTGTTTCCCTGCTTATGACCTGAGCTACAAAGGGATCGGCCATGCATTCCTGAAAAGGACAAGTGCCATGCTCCATACATGTAGGTGTGGCCCGGTATGAGAGTTAGTGACAACACCGGACACAGGATGAAACATTTATAAGGGGATCTTTTATTCCAGACTGCAATTGAAGCAGTTGTTGTAAAGTTTTCTTTCATCGAAGCAGGGATCAGGAGACAGTTTGGATCACGTTCAAATTAGAAGTTCTTCTTTATTGAGCGCAGCTGCTTCCAAAATTCTTCCAAAATCAGTCTGAACTGTAACAGTGTACTTTCAATTTATGTACATTTAGGGGCAAGGATTTACATTGTGATGAGAAATGAAGTATTACCGGTTTTGCAACCTGCCCTAGACCCAGTTAGCATAACCATTCAAACACTGAGACGCGAGAACAGGGCTGGCAGGATTCTCTTGCTTGAAACAGGAGCTCCAAGAGCCAGTTTTCAGTAATCTAACAAATACAGAAAACAGGACTGACCGGACTCTCTTGCTGGAAGTTTCGCAGCTGATCTAAACATTTAGTCTCTTCACTTTTGCAGTTTCCTAAATTAAACATTTAATAAATTTGTTATTCTTCACAGTGCAGCGTTAAAAACTTGTGTACAGTGTTTGAAATTAATAAAGTTTGTTTCTCACATCAAAATGAGTCCTTCTATCTCTCTTGTTCTCAGTCACAACATTGAACAAATCAAATACAAAAACTGGCTAACAAAGACAACGGTAGCAGCCTCTCATTCTGGAAAACACATTTTTTTTTGTCAGCACAGAAGACCAAATAAGGCTGCTTATGTTACATGAAAAATACAGGGAAATGAAATTAGAAGTTACATTTTTGAGTATGAGCAATACTTTCCAAAAATTATTACACAATTTAACACACTGGGCCCTATCTTGCACCCAGCGCAATTGACTTTGAACACCGACGCATGTATCATTCCTATTTTGCACCCGCGCACAGCGGACTTTTCCCTCCACAGACGCACGTCGGTAAATTAGGGAATGAACTTGCGCTCGCGGGGGCGGTTCAGCGCAAAGAGGAGGTGTGTTCTGGCGCAAAACTTCCCTGGTGCTATTTTCCAGTTTTAGAAAGCAATTGCGCCACTGACCAGGAAAAAAAACAGTCTAAAGACAGTGGCGCGTTGCGCGTTAGTGATATGGTATTTTAAGGGCGCGTGCTTGGCCATAATGTAGTGTGTTAACGCGCATCCACTTTGATTCTCTAATATAAACAGACGCAGCAGTTTTCATTTTTGCAAATCATACATTATTACAAGGAAAAATATTAACACACGAGGGAAATCATTGTTGTGTCCGTGAAGATGTGAAAAAGATCTATCTAGATTTTAAAAAAAATAAAAAATCTAGATTAGGCTACACATTTAGACATTATAAGCCTGTTTAACCGAAGCTAATTTGGGTGGGTTTCTCCCATCATCCCCATTGTCACTTCTCTGTGTTTTACGGTCCTGACGAGAACGTCGGCCTCCTCGGCTGTGAACTGCTCCTGGCACGCGCTGGCAAATCCGCCGTTATAATAGCGATCCGCCATGGAACAAGCGTGCCTGCTCTTAAAGGGAATGTGAGAGGACGCTCTGACTGGTTTATTTCACGTTACGCCAAACCACACCTATGAATAATGAAGCTACTTCAGACCAACCCCTTTTAAATTTGCGCCAGGCGCAAGAGTCGTTTATCCCGCCGGGAAAATAGCAACAGCACCGGGATCCGCCCACAAAGTTACTTGCGCTTTGATACTTGCGTTTCAGATCGTTAAAATATGGCCCTCTGTCTTACATCAGTGAATAAACACGTGTACAACTTCGAAAATTAAATTATTGAAACTTACTGTTTGTCGCCACTCTGTAACATGTACACAGTTTCACAGCGAATGAAAAACCTCGATTTTCCTCTGCAGACAGTAAAATAAATAATACACAACTTTGCCTTAATATTTGGAAAACATGACTAATAAACACTTTTTGGGAATCAATTAAAGTGAACAACACTCACTCTGATGCTTCACACTCAAAAAAATAGTTTCATTCATACTTCAGAGACGTACGCTTAGGGAGCATCCTCAAAGAGTCGTTTCTAACGTTTCTAAAATATGCATATTTAAATAGCCTAACTTGTCAAACTTCAAAAGAATCTCACGTGTATACCTGTGTGTGTCATTATTTCCAAGAGGAGCTCAGTATGAGGAAGTACATAACGTACTCGGTTACCTAACGTAATCTCGGTTCTCTCTAGAAGAGGGAACGAGTACTGCGTAATGAAATTACGCACCGTGTAAAGTCATCTTTGCTCGAGATATGAAGCCAAAAATGTATCCTTAAATTTGTGTATATTGTCAACGATGCAGTGCAGCAGCAGGCAGACCTAGAGCAGGCTGTCTTGCGTGCTCATTGGCTGCCTCGCGGCAACTGCAGCAGCCTACCACTGAGCCGTCGCTTCGCGCCCTCACGCGTCATAGCCCACCAGAATGGGCGTGGCTAAGCGTATAAAAGAAAGGCTCAGAGGCTGCTTACACTGGTTTTTCATCGCCTGAAGCGAAGTGAGCCCTCTTCTAGAGAGAACCGAGGTTACGTTAGGTAACCGAGTACGTTCTCTTACGAGAGGTTCTCTCGTATTGCGTAATGAAATTACACACCGGGAACCCCTTGTCAACGCCATGCGTGCCAAGCATTCACTACATGAATCTCAGGGGGGGAACGCCCCGGGGTACACAGATAAGTGAGAAACAGGTGGCCAACAGAGTGGGCTCGCACATGTACATAAGCACACCGAAGGGGATATACATAAAGAGCGGCACCCCCGGTCTATACTGAACTCATCGACCCTTATAGCGCAGCTCAACCAGGGCAATTGTAAGAGACTTTAGACTGAAAGGAGTCTAGCCTGCAGGGCGGGAACATCCAGGTTATAAAACCTAACAAATGTAGAGGGGGAGGCCCAGCCTGCCGCCATACAAATGTCATGAATAGAAATCTCGCTGGACCAAGCCCACGAAGAGGCAATGCCTCTGGTGGAATGAGCCCTGACGCCCAGAGGGCATTGCAGGTCTTTAGACGCAGAAAGCCGCAGCAATAGCATCCACTATCCATCTGGATAGACTGTGTTTCGAGGTGGCGAGACCCTTGGTGCACACACCAAACAAAACAAAAAGCTGTAACAAAAAGCTACGAGACAACTCCCATAGTCACTCCCCGCTGATACCAGTCGGCCGCTATCCAGGGCTGCAGAGCTGAAACGCAGCTCTGAGTCACTCTGAATCGCGAACCGCCGGCGGCCCAGGCTCGGTGAGGCACACGAGCGTTCAGCCAGAGGGCATATACGCAATAGACCCAGCCGGAGCCATAAAGCCCAGCATTCTCTGAAACGTTTTCAGGGGAAAAACACTGCCTTTCTGGAAAGACGCGGCCAGACGCTGAACACGGCGCGTGCACCGTGTTGACAAGCGGGCCGTCATAGCCACCGAGTTGAGCTCTATTCCCAGAAAAGAGGTTGACTGATGGGGCAGCAGTGAGCTCTTGGCCCAATTGACTGTGAGACCCAGGCTTTCCAGATGACTGAGTAGCACAGTTCTCAGAATTCGCATACCGGAGAACATTATGTGGCGAGAACAGCGGGGCGCGTGAGCGGCGCCGGGGTTACAGTGTATATCAGTAAGTGTGAGTGCTCGTGAGCGGTCACAGGGCTTAGGTTCACAACACGGCTGGTATACTTTAAAGCTTTCGTCCCCTGGAATAACTGTGTAACAGAGCAGGCAGTGAGTAGGTTTGGGCACTGTAACGTGGGCACACTCTTTATGAGATTTATCTGTGTCGCCGTGGAAACGCTGTCTGTGTGCAGGGGGAGGGGGGGAGAGTGAAGCTCGAGAGAAGGGTTCCGGCGAGCGTTCGCGGGCCACATCGGACTCCTGAAGTCTCTGGGAGCGGCACTTCTTGTTGCGCGGCCCGCCGGTGACAGGCGGAGTGACAGCTTCAGCGTCGAACACGGCAAGACATTTGCAGTTCTTCGTAGTGGACGCAGCCTGCCGAAGACAGAGCGAGGGCTGCGTGGTCTCATTCCAGGCGGAGAGCGCAGAAGATGGCGGTCTCTGTCGATGAGCGGGAAAAACTAGGCATTTTGATACAAACACCTCGTGCTCTTTTAGACACGTGCGTTGCATCGGCAAACACACAAAGAGGATAATACATTATATCAAAGATATAGAAAGGATATTGACGCCGGATAGCGTAGCAGGCATGGATGGCTGAAGGTGGCGAAGACGGCCGGCTTCCTCAGACGCTTTCCTAGGCCTTTCCATCGGCCTTAGCCTTAGTGCGCGCCCCCACCTGGAGCAGAGTCTCACGAGCTCTGTTCCATGTGCGGTGACACCTCTGGACGAAGGTGTGAGCGGAGGGGACGCGACTTCGGATTCCAGACTAGGAAAAATTGGTGGCTGGTAACCTAAGCAACACTCAAACGGAGAGAGGCCCGTGGATGACACTGGTAACGAGTTATGTGCGAAAGTTGCTGGCTCCAGGAGGAATGATTCTTAGACACCAAACATTCATTGAAGTAACCCATCTGGGGGTCGATTAGACGTCTTACCCGTGGCACAAACCGAGCAAGCCAAGACAAAACTGCGAATGTCACAAGCCATTAATGGCAACCAGAATCGTTGCTTTACCAAAAGACTGTGCGATTTACTCCTGGATGACAAGCCACGTTGGAACAATGACGCCATCTAATAACGTTGGACCGTAACTCTGGCTCAAACAATCGACTCGGTGGACAACCGGGCGGAGGCGTTACTCCTTCTAAGGCTGTCTACGAGAGAGAAACGGCCAAAAAGTGCCCACGAGCTTGCCTGGAGTTGAGTCTTTTGGCAGATCTAATATATTCCAGGTTCTTGTGATCAGTCCAAACGATAAAAGGTACCCCCGACCCTTCTAACCAATGACGCCATTCTTCCAACGCTAACTTTACTGCTAACAACTCTCTGTTACCAATGTCATAGTTACGTTCGTCAGGTGATAAACGGTGGGACAAAAACGCGCAAGGGTGGATCTTGTCGTCTGTGGAAGAACGTTGGGAGAGAACTGCACCTACCCCCACCTCTGACACGTCGACCTCCACTACGAACTGACGTGAAGAATCAGGGGCGATCAAGATGGGGGCCGAAACAAAGCGGCTCTTTAGGTTGGCGAATACAGCTTTGGCTGTATCGGACCATCTGAACGTCGTTCTGGGGGAGGTCAAGGCAGTCAGAGGAGCGGCTAGTTGGCTGAAGTTGCGAATGAATCGGCGATAGAAATTGGCGAACCCCAGAAACCTCTGTAGGGCCTTACGGGAATCTGGACTTGGCCAATCTACCACAGCCTTATTCTTGTCAGGATCCATACGCACTCCCTCAGAGGAGATGATGAAACCTTGGAAAGGAACAGACTGTGCATGAAAAGCGCATTTCTCCGCCTTGACAAAAATCCCATTCTCTAGCAACCTCTGAAGCATTCGTCTGATGTGCTGAACGTGTTCCTGGAGAGAAGAAGAAAAAAAATCAATATGTCATCCAGGTAGACATATATGAACTGGTCTA
Source organism: Phoxinus phoxinus (assembly GCF_949152265.1). Lineage (NCBI taxonomy): Eukaryota > Metazoa > Chordata > Actinopteri > Cypriniformes > Leuciscidae > Phoxinus > Phoxinus phoxinus. The sequence continues at coordinate 19,617,748 of NC_136885.1, forward strand.
CCATATCTCTTAGCACGTCATTGACGAGTGCCTGGAAAACCGCTGTGGAGTTGGACAGCCTGAACGGCATAACCAAGTATTCAAAATGGCCCCTGGGGTGTTAAACGCAGTTTTCCATTCATCTCTCTTCCTGATGCGAATCAAATGATAGGCATTACGTAATTCCAGCTTTGTGAAGATAGAGGCTCCCTGCAACCGCTCGAAAGCTGAAGACATCAATGGCAAAGGGTAAGCATTCTTTACCGTGATGTTGTTCAACCCTCGGTAATCAATACACGGTCGCAGAGAGCCATCCTTCTTCCCCACAAAAAAGAACCCCGCCCCCGCTGGAGAAGAGGAAGGACGGATGAACCCGGAGGCTAGAAAATCAGAAATGTATTTCTCCATGGCCTCCCTTTCTGGAAATTATGTTTTATAAACAAAGTTCGGGAGGAGCACGTTCAGATAACCAATCCAATCTACTTGTCATCAAACAATTACATCTTCCCTAATCAGCATGACAAGAAGTATATATATATATATATATATATATATATATATATATATATATATATATATATATATATATATATATATATATACTTCTTGTCATGCTGATTAGGGAAGATGTAATTGTATATATATATATATATCCACTCTGTCAACTCACCTAACATTTCTTGACAGTTTTTCAGCATTTGGTCCCTCCCCATTTATTGCAATGTCAGAGATTGAAGTCGAACACTTCCCGTCTGATGACGCCGCCGCCCTTGCTGCCCAGGATCCATCGCAGCTTCCCAGCACTGCAACGAGCTCCCATGCTCAACAGGACAGCACAACTGAACCTCCAGCAACACCACGAAGTCGCCAGCCTAGCTGAGCCGCTTCCTGTACCCCGAGGCGCCGTGGCTTGCCCTCACCTCCACCATCAAGGTTTCCCCCACCATCTCCAGCATCCTCCTACACTTCAGCACAACCCACCATTCCTGCAATAGAAAAATGGACAGTATTGGGGTTGAGACAAGCGCTAATCAGTGCTGACATTCATTTTTCCTGGAGAATGAATAGTCAAGTCAAGTCATCTTCATTTATATAGCGCTTTTAACAATGTAGATTGTTTCAAAGCTGCTTTACAGAGATAAATGTATAATTTAAGGTAACAGATTGTTTTGGCTTTATAGCGGTTCTTGAATAATGTTACTTTCCAGCTAAAGTTAGTTTTGATTGATTCACTTCCGTCGAAAGGATAATTTGTTATTAAACTAGGGGCCGCTAAGACGACACCGTTCTCTCTACACAGACTTTAAACACGAACCTGTGAGAAACACTGATGGCGCTCACGTGCACATCAAGAATTAATTCTATAGTTATGTGTGTTTGAATATATGTGCGCATGTTTGTAATTCTCTACAAACTATACAAACTACTTGTCCTGCCTATAAATTTGATACAGAATTTTATTTTATCACTACGGGGTAGATACACGAATTTTCAACAATGCTTTATCTGTAGAATGATAAAGGGATCCTCCATAGGGAGAGACTAGTTGGCACTTCAGCACTGCGTTGTCATCGGGTCCAGGCGAAGGTCCTTCGTCAGATCTGGATACGGCCTGGATCCGGCAGGCTGCGGGAAAACCTCGGGATAAACAAAGACACTAAAATTAGCGTAGATGCCATTCTTCTTGTGATGTAACGAGTACATCAGGATTTAAGGGAAGTGTTTCCAGTTCCGGCTGACCTAATCTATGCAGCCTATTTGCAGTGTATTTAAAAAGGGTAATTTATATAGTAGAAATGTGAAATTATTTTTGAATTTGGAGCATTCTAGTCTGAGAAAAGACAGAAAATGTACTTTTGACTCATATGGATGAAAGACAACAACTCCCAGAATGCACTTGCTTTGCTGCCTTTACGAGGCCACTCCCAAACCACGCCTACCGGTTACAGACGGCAGTATCCGAACTGTTGAAATGATACAACTAGGCTTGCTTTGATACATCGTGACTCTATAAATTGTGAGTTAATAGTTAGTTGATAGATTTCCATCGAAATGGTGCTAAATTGCATTGTGAAATTCACGACAGCAATAGGACTCTCTATCAGTTTCCATTGGCGACAGCGAGAGCACTGCACAGCGAGAGCACTGACACCACCAGTCCGCCCCAGCTCGAGTCTGCTCGGGCACTTCCTCCTGACAGCCGAGCGGTCTCGCTCCTCTGCTGCAGCAGCTGCTCCGGCCGCCTCTTGTTCCTCCATCTCCCGCAACTGTTCATCGCTGTATTGCGGCTCGTACAGGTAGCCGCGAGCATCCGATTCTTCCGCAACAGATCTTCGAAATCCCCCTCTGCCATTTCAACTTCAAAACTACCTTCCGCCATGGTAATTAGCCTTTTATTTTAACTTTCACCAAAAAACAAGAGCCTGTTAGCTACTGGAGAGATGGCTGACACTATCTTTACATTCTGTGAGTGAGTATTTTTTATATCAGCTATGCATTCCGTTAATTTTGTGAATTGGTAGGTTTCGTTAGGTTTTGAAGAAATATACAGCTGAGTATCGTCGGTATAACAGTGAAAGCTAATTCCATGTTTCCTAATGATATCTCCTAATGGCAGCATGTACAGAGTGAACAGCAGCGGTCCTAGTACTGAGCCTTGTGGTACGCCATACTGAACTTGTGATTAATAAGACATCTCTTCATCTACTGCTACAAACTGATAACGGTCAGATAAGTATGATTTAAACCATGCTAGTGCACTTCCACTAATGCCAACATAATGTTTGCACAACTATATACAACCTGTACGTTTCACTCCAGTTAGCTTTTCCGTCTCCAAAATCCACCCCACCTGCTAAATCCGCAAAAAAGGCATATAATTACAGATCCCCAAACTCACGTTCCCAGAAAACACCTACTTCCTCTCTCGCAGGGCCCAGTTTTCCGCAAGCGTCAGGCCGCAGCAGGCCTTCAGCTAGCCTGAGCCGTGTCCCTGATTCCGCCGCTGCCGCCAGGCCCCAGCCTCCTCTCCGCTCCGCCGAGCTACAGACCACAGCTTTCGCCAGCACCGCACCTCACGTCTCAATGCCATTTCTAAGCGAAGCAGGCCGCCCTTTCAGCGTGAGTATGCCTCCACCAACGGTGCAGGCTCAGCTACTATATAATTTTCCTGTCACTTTTTCCAACTCGTTCCCCTGTCCGTGGCCTGCAGCCCCACCTCCAGACCCTAGCGCGAGGCTGCCTCAGCTAGAGGAGCAGGCCCAGACACCCTTTCCGCCCCCCCAGGTCCCTTCCTTTCCCACTTTTCTTGTTCCTCCACAAGCTCCGGGGGTTTTTCCTCCTAACATTTTTTTCCCAAAATCGTTCTCCTTTCACACTGTTTTCCTCAACACCGGTGCCCATCCCGCCGAACGCTACAGCTATGGAACCGCCCCCTCTTGCCAGTAACATCAGAGCCCAGATCCTCACAGGTGTGGACATCGATTTATCTTCCCTTCTCTCTTTACTTCCTCCCTCTGTCTCAAACCGTCAAATTGACTGCGGTGATTTTGAAGTCACCCTCAAAAACCCAGTTAATAATTAATCCCGCATTCTTTCGTTCTCTGAATTTGCTATTGCTTTCAGCCGGTATAGCAAAATAATTTGCGCCGCACTACCCCACAGGAGAAGAGAGCTAAACGATTATCTCGCGATAATCGCAGAACTCGCGCTATCATATGGAGGAACCCATTTCTATACTTATCATAAATTGTTCTCAGCAAAATGTGCCGTCCGCGTAGCTCAGTGGAACCAGTGCCCTTACTGGGGTGCCCTGGACACAGAACTACACAATAGAGTGTTCCTAGGCTGCCATAACATATCCTGCCGCTGTTTGCAGATCCATTTCTCACTCCACAACAGCTTGTCCCTTGATTAACCCTCCAGATCCTCCCCGCCCAGATTCATCATCAGCTGAAAAATCAACCAGTTACGCCCCATGGCCAGCAAACATAAATTTCAACGACTCAGATTCCAAAAGAAGAAATTTCCCATCCAACAGCCAAGTTTGCAATAACTTCAACTCAGGACGTTGCTCACGGCAACGTTGTCGTTATTTACACATTTGCAGCTATTGTGGCGGCGCTCACGCCCACACTATATGCCCTGTAAAAAGGTCCACAAATAAAGATTAAAAAAAATTACTTGTCGACTCTGTCTACTGAATTGTCCCACCACCCTAACACTGACTTTACCGACTATTTACTGTCTGGTCTCGAGCGCGGCTTCAAACCCGGCGTTGAAAGCCTCCCCACTCAAAGTATCATATGTGATAATCTCCAGTCTGAGCTCGCTGAACCCGACACAGTCGACATCCTGATTAAAAAAGAAATCGAATCAGGCTTTTTGATTGGTCCTTTCAACAGTCCTCCTTTCGAGTGTTTCCACATCCGTCCCATTGGAGTGGCTACCAGGAAATTTTCAGGCAAAAAACGCTTAATAATTGATCTCTCAGCCCCACACAAATCCCCGTTTCCAAGCATAAACAGCCTTATTTCGTTTGAACAATTTTCTCTTAATTACCACACCATCGACCAAGCTATAACCTTGATTAAAGACGCAGGTTACGGCGTTTGGCTCGCTAAAGTCGACATCACCTCTGCTTTTAAAAGTGATGCCCATTCACCCAGATTCATGGCATTTGTTTGGCTTATGCTGGCAAGGAAAATTTTACTTTGCTGTCCGTTTCACCTTTGGCTGCAAAAGCAGCCCCAAGATTTTTGACATGCTATCAGAAGCCATTTGTTGGATTCTTTCCAATAACTACTCAATACCCTACTTAATCCACCTGTTAGATGATTTTCTAATCATCTCACCGCCCGACACCGTCCCAGCTTCTCACAGTTCAAAAAGTATTCGCTGAACTCGGGATTCCAATCGCCCAAGACAAAACCTTGGGTCCAGCTGCATCCATCGAATTTCTGGGCATTAATTTGGACACAGTTAACTTCCAGGCCTCACTACCCAAGGAAAAAAAAATCGACAGGATCATTCTGGTCACATCCACCCTCCTAGAAAATCCAAATTGTTCTAAACGAGAGCTACTATCTATGCCCGGCCACTTAAACATTGCGATGCGCATCATCCCGCAAGGCCGCCCTTTCAGCTCACATCTCCTCTTCCTCGCATCATCAGTTCGCGCGCTAGAGGACTAAATCTCCCTAACTACTTCATGTTGCAACGAGGCGAGCTCAGTTTATGGATAACCTTCCTTAAAGGAGAACTCCGGTTTTTTAGTAAATTTGGAGTGCTGTCAATACAGAGAACAACGACAAAAATCGGTTTTGCCTACACCGTGTTATCCTCTTTTTAAAATTTGCACCCTATTGACTTGAATGGGGTCTACTTTTAAACCTGCGTTTATCCTCTTAACATCCTTGATGTGTCATTACAAGTGCCCAGCCATGTTGAGTGATTCCTTCAGAGTGAACACGAGTGAATCTGACTGCAGTAGATGTGAAAGATATGAATAAAAATTAGTGCTTCGAATCAATCTGACACCCGTCTCAACGGTGACACCTAGTGGTCACTTGCATGTGTTGATCTGAAACAACCTTGACGAGCCATTAAAAAAATGTGTTGCTTTTTTATTATTGTATTTTTCAAATATGTGAAGCTTGTAACCTAGGCTCCTCAGTGTGCATAATGATATTTTGGCCCTGCAAAATGAATATTAATAAAGGAAATCAAGCCACAATGTCTCACTTTTTTAGAGATTTTTATTGAAAAATATGAATTTCTCTGCTGTGGAAGGACTTAGCCTACTTCTTATTTACAGATAATTTCTCCAGCCTTTGAAAAAATCCTCTCACAAGGGACACTTGTTGCTGGCATACAAATATATTTTTTACCCAGGACATAGCCTACAAATGAGGAAAGATTACTGCTCTCTCTTTCCAGTAAGTTAGTGGATCATGAGTTCTGGGCAAATACACATCGTTGATGTATTTTTTCACTTCCACTGTGGCATCAGCTGTAGCATTGTGTATCATCTGGGTTTGATATATTATGTATAGCCGCTATCTCAAAATCAAACTCCTCTCACAAAAACCAATATGCGCTGATTTCACTTTTATACAGATGTGCGATTGTGTGGTCTGTTCCCGACCGTGTCAATCAAACGCTGATTCGGCGGATCACACCTGATGAAACACTTGTGAAACACTTCGAGGCTTCGTTTGGCCATAGTCACGTGACATGGGTGTTTTGAATCACGCTTCGGATCAGTGTTTCGAAACATCTGCGCTTCGGGATCTCGCAAAGCTTCGGAACGACTGTTTCGCGTCAGCCATCCCTAGTGCTTTGTTTATTTTTATTATTAATAAAACCCATTCTCCTGCAATTGAGTCCTCGCTTTATCTCCTCAACCCCAACCCCTGACAGAACGAAACAGCCATCAGAGGACTGAGCAGAGAATGGGCATCTTCTTGTTTCTATCTCCCAGCCCTTGCCCCTCCACTCGTAAGACGATGGAGCGCTATGGTAAGCTCTTTTCTCTTCGCCAAGGGGAGTCTACAGTGAAAGAGTTTGCCCACCAGTTTGTCATCACTGCAGAGGGGCTTGACCTTAACAACACGGCGCTTAAAGACATGTTTAACAGCGGCCTGAACGAGCCTGTCCGCGCCTGGGAGATGAAAATGCTGGGGATACTGTCTTTCTGGCAGTTTCTGGGGTTTGTATACAACCATGGAGAGGAGGGTGGCCTTCCACCTCTTGGCCCACCTCCCATTCACCTCACATACTGCCACGTTCCCAGTCCTCCGATGACCCCTTCGGGGAGAGGGAGGAGGAAGATCGGGTCCACCTCATCTGCCACCTATCCTGAGGCGCCCGTGATCGCTGCAGCCCCCCCAGGTGTGTTTAAAGATGCTGCAGTTTCCCCAGGTGGTTGTCCCCACATCACCTCGCCCTCGTAAGCGCAGGAGAAGGATTAACTTTTATGTAACTTTTATACAGTAACCAGGAGAAGGAAACGCAGTGCTGAAGTGCCAACTAGCCTCTCCCTATGGAGGATCCCTTTACCACTCTACAGATAAAGCGTTGTCGGGATAATTTCAGTGTCGTGTATCTGTGATAAAATTAATATATGGCTGACTGTCTACGTCCTGATGCAGAGCAACCCGGTACACTACAACAACAGGTGCGGGTGTAGCCTGCCATTGTTGTTATAGCTCTAGCAGTTCGCCAGTAAGGTAAACGTTTCTATGGTAACAGCGAGTTGGATCAATCAGCATACGTTGCTGCTACACTTAGGATTGTGGATAGAGTCGTTTTTTTTTTCATAAGATAGCGGATAAAACATGTTTTTCTTAAACCAAGGTTGATTTCATACAAACTTACAGCTTCTACAGGAGCAAAAACCTTTGTTTCACAACCTCATAGCTCGTGGTCAGTCTACCTCGGATGGTTTAGACATTATGGCTGATAATCTAAATCCTTATCGAGAAATACTGTTGACCGGAAGTTCTGAATCCCTACTCCGCATTCCGGAAGCAGGAAGTGTGACATAGGCCTATATCAACGGCTACGTCTACATCACCGCGTCTTTGGTGCCACCCACTGGAGAGTTAGTGAATAGTGACATAAGAACGAGAAAAGATCGACACAGGATCAATACCATTAACTTCCAAATGCTAGGATAGTAGTTTTATTTTATTTTATCTTATCAACAATGTGAATGTCTCAGCAGTCCTGAGTAGTATTCTGTGCATTTCACAGAGGATTATTTGGTAATTCAGTCGTAGTTTCGACGCAGGGTCTGCAAACAGTCTTTTACGATATGGATGTGCCAGCAACGCCACAAACATGTAGCCTTAGTAACCATGTTAATTCAAATGCCTGCTCTGGGATCAGTGATTTCTGATGTGTAGCCTAAAGTTCAGACAGATATTCTTTCTCTCAAAATCATTCAATACGGTTTGTGCTTCAGCCCAGCAAACACATTCACATTGTGGCAACGTCTGTGGCACGTTGCATTTCTGCTATGGCAACGTCGCTGTCTACGTGCTCACAACATTGTAACAATGTAGAATTGTAAGATGCGACAGGGCTGTAGTAACTTACATTCAGAATTCAGCAACTGAAAGACGACGTTCTGACAATTTCCCTTTTTAATGATAGGCCTATATATATCCCCCATTTTATGTTTTAAGGTTAATTTTTAATTAGTCAGATGTTAGATAATTATATAAATATTGTTTATCCTTATTATTATTTAATGGGGCTATCAGTACTTTTGCCTAATAATCAACACCCGCAAGTGAACACTTTGAAGAGTAAACAGATGTTAAAAATAAAAGATGGTTACGTTAATTCAACTTTATTAAAACTGCATGGTAGGCTAATCAAATTGCACTTCCAAAAGTCATACATTGTGAAAAAAGAAAAAAACTAAATAAACGAATAACAAGTAATACAAATTTATTTTAAGTATAAACAAAACAAAACATAAAAAGCAAAGATCAGACCATTTAACAAAACCAGGTTCTGTACATGGCAGACATAAGTCGAAAGCCGGGCGATAAAAGTCGGTAACCGGAATCAGTCCAGGAGGAAACATCCACAAATCCAGAGGAGCAAAGCAACGAATGAGACTAAATAGCAGACAAATCAAATGAAAACTAAACAGTGCGAGCGAGGCTACATTAGAAAATGAAGTTGTAGGTTGTATTTGAATAATTACGTATCTTATTTAGCTGCAGGTATAGGTTCAATGTAACGCTATACTCACGTATATCCTTGCTCGATGAAGAATGAGACAACACAATGAGCCCAACGGGCGATTGAAATTTAAAAGTCTGATTTTCGCACGCAGGCAGTGACGACGAGTAGCCTACATATAGTCATATAGGCACACTTTAGATACCCTTACGAAAAAGAAGTTTATTCAAGTGTGCAATTAGTATACAGTACTTCTTTTAAACTAAAAATAAGAAAGTATACTTTCAGTCTACTTTTTATGTACTTCTCAGAAATATACTTTATGTACTTCTCAGAAATATACTTCAAATTGCACTTAAGTATACTTGACTTATACTAACAGAAACGTCTAAGTATATTTGGCCTATACTTGTTGATCGAGATGTAGGCTACTTAAAAGTATAATTAAGTATTCTAAGTATTCTTGGCTTGTACTTGTGTTTACTATTATGATTGAGTAGCTTATTAAAAAAAAAACATATTACACAGTGTCTTATAAACTACATGTTCAAGTTTATATAGTAACAAGCTTTCATGGTGGAATAGCTTATAGAGTAAATAAAATAAGCTTGGAACTGAACCTGATCTTGTACACAGCGATAATAATTACTCTTACAAAGAATAAGTTTATTCAAGTGTTCTATTAGTATACTTTGTTCTTTTCAACTAAAAATAAGAAAGCATACTTTGAGTCTACATTTTATATACTTCTCAGAAATATACTTAAAATTACACTTAAGTGTACTTGACTTATACTGAGAGAAAAGTCCAAGTAGGCCTATAATTGGCCTGTACTTGTACTCAATCTTTTGATCGAGATATAGGCTACTTAAAAGGATATTTAAGTATTCAAAGTATACTTGGCTTGTAGTTGGTTTAACTCTTTTGATCGAGTAGCATATTAAATATACTTTTTTTAACATAGATTTTCATATACAGTCTTATGAAACTTACCTTGTTTGAAAATATTGATAAAATATTTTAAATAAAACAGATATGTTTCTAATTCTGCATATCTGAATTTTTGTGTAGGCTAGTCCACTGGTAGTGTACATAGGAATTTACTTTAATTCTACTTTACTCTTTCCCCACTATTGACTGAAATTTTCAGCTATCCATTTTTTCACTGTTATACGGTAGGGGGCGCTATGACACATCTTAGTACAGAATCTCCGGATCAAAACAGAAGAAGAAGAAGCTGAAACAAGTGATAAAAGATTGCTCACGCAAATGTAAAATAGCGTGATCATCAAACATTAAACAGCGTGTAAATCAAAACTGCTTAATGTTTCCAAATGAAATGAAGCGTAACACATGAAGAGAAAACGACTGTGAAGCTTTGGGGTTGTTGGACTCGATCTACTCCATCTGTGTTTTGATCATCGTTCTGAATCTTATCAAGGCGTAGTCTTTGACCAAAATTTGATTTTCTCAACATTTTTGTTTAAAATGTTGCCTTTCTTTATGAAACTTACCAACATTCAAGTGTTGATAAAAAAGGATGCATGAAGCTAATAAAATGTTTTTAAAAGTAAAGAACAGTTAAAGGTATTTTTCAAGTAGCTATACAAAAATACATTTGAACTAGTAGTAACCTATAGGCCTACTGCAAGTGCAAAAATAATACTATTATGTTCATGTTCATGAACATGTTATGTTCACTTAAAGAAAACTTGTAGTATAAAACTACTAAACTAGTAGGCCTAGTTTACTGAGAGTACACTAAAAGAAAACTTGCAAGTATACTTGCAGTATAAAAATACTAAACTAGCAGTTTACTGAGAGTACACTAACAGAGCAAAAATAATATATAATTAGTAAACTACAAGTATGATGTTAAGATCACTTAAAGAAAACTTGTATAAATCTACTAAACTAGTAGTTTACTGAGAGTGTACTTCAAAGTGTACTTTCATAAACTAAAAATTTGCTACAAGTATTAAAATAGTAAACTACTAGCATACCTATAAGTTCACTTGGAGTACAAATGAGAAATGCAATTATGAACTAGTTGTACACTTAAAGTTTACTACTGTTACACTTATAGTACACTTAAACATATACTTTTATATACTTGTTACATATATACAAGTGGGCCAATTTAGTCCCAAGCGGTATTAAAATAGTACACGTACAAGTTTACTACTAGTACATATTGACATTAGTATACTTACTACATAATGTATACTTAAAAATATACTTGAACATTACTTAAGTATACTTCATAAAATGAACTTCAAGTATACTTCTTTTTCATAAGGGTATCCATAAGAAAACGTACTCGGTTACTAACGTAACCTCGGTTCTCTCTAGGAGAGGGAACGAGTACTGCGTCGAAAGACGCTACCGGAAAGATATTTCTTTTTCGAGATTGAAGCCTAAAAATTAATCCTTCATTTTGTAAAATATTGTAAAACGCTTTTCTGTAGCATACAACCTTAGGCGGAGCAAATCGCGCGCCCATTGGCTGCTCCGCCAGAAAAGCACAGCCTATGCGAGGCCAGTGACGCTGACCAATGAGGACGCTTCGCGCCCTTCTGCGTCATCTCCCGCCGAAACGGGCGTGGTCTAGGCCTATAAATACAAGCATAGCTGTCTCCCACTCTGATTTTCGTCACAGAAGCGACGCAGCGTGGGCACGCACGGCCTGAGACGCAGTACTCGTTCCCTCTCCTAGAGAGAACCGAGGTTACGTTAGTAACCGAGTACGTTCTCTTACGTAGAGTTCTCTCCTACTTCGTCGAAAGACGCTACGGGAACCCCTGTAACACGCCGTGCGTGCTCTTGGACCGACACAGACACCCGAGGGCGCGCACGCCCTGGTATACAAGCGCCTACACCAAGAATGTATAGGGAGAGCGGCTAAAAATTAGCATCATCCCTTTATAGTAGTGCCCCTAAGGGCATAATAACATATATATGAAATATTAGATATATATGAGGGGTAATAGCATGCTCATGGGACACATTGTCAGTGAGTGATGCTTAAAACATTGGAGTGACCTGGGCCGCAGCGCGGGGCAGGGACACAATACATAGTCTTCTAGACCGAGAGCAGTTTAGCCTGCAACGCAGGAACCTCTAGGTTATAGAACCTTATAAATGTAGACGGGGAGGCCCAGCCTGCCGCCATACAGATATCTTGTAACGAGATTCCGCTATACCAAGCCCACGAAGAGGCCATGCCTCTCGTAGAATGTGCTCTGATGCCCAGAGGGCATTCCAAACCTCCAGATGCGTAGGCTAGCGCAATGGCGTCCACTACCCATCGAGATAGACTCTGTTTCGTCGCAGCTCGCCCTTTAGAGCGCCCACTGAACGAAACAAAGAGCTGCTCCGACTGTCGAAAAACAGCGCAGTGGGACACATAAGCTCTTAATGCCCTGACCGGGCAAAGGGAGCTATTTCCGTCCTCAGAGGCCGGCAGAGCCGACAGGGAGATGACCTGAGCCCTGAACGGTGTGTTGCGGGACTTAGGTACGTACCCATGCTTCGGTTTCAACACGACTACAGAGTCGTTAGGCCCGAACTCCATACAAGAGGCTCTGACTGAGAGCGCTTGCAAATCCCCCACACGCTTCACTGAAGCGAGAACCAAAAGAAACACGGTCTTGAAAGACAGGTGCTTCATGTCAACTGAGTGAATAGGCTCGAAAGGGGCCCCTTTCATAGCGTTCAACACCGTAGAAAGGTCCCAAACGGGGACTGAAGGAGGCCTTGGAGGATTTAACCTCCTGGCTCCTCTGAGGAAACGGACCACCAGGTCGTTTCTGCCCAGTGAACGACCAAGCGTTGGATTAACGAACGCTGATATGGCTGCCACATAGACTTTGAGCGTGGATGGGGTCCTACCCTTCTCCAACAGCTCCTGTAGGAAGGAGAGAATCTCTGTTTCCCCGCACTGAAGGGGTGACAGACCTTGGTCTGAACACCAACCAGAAAACACCGACCATTTGGAAGCGTAGAGCCGCCTAGGAGACGGGGCCCTAGCCTGCTCGATCGTGTCTAATACTCCCTTTGGGAGATTAGCGGGTACCCGTTTATGGCCCACACATGTAGGGACCAGAGATCCGGGCGAGGATGCAAAATCGAGCCCTTGGCCTGCGAGAGGAGGTTCCTCCTCACTGGGATCGGCCACGGGGCAGTACTCTTCAGCCGCATCAAAACTGGGAACCAAGGTTGATTCGTCCAGTATGGTGCGACAAGAAGCACTGAGCATCCGCCTTTCCTGATTCGCTCCAGCACCTGAGGCAGGAGTGAGACAGGAGGAAAAGCATAGAGCGGACGGCGGGGCCAGACACTGGCCAGCACGTTCGTGCTCTTCGAAAAGAATTCCGGGCAGTGATTGTTTTCCTGGTCTGCGAACAGGTCTATTTACGCTCTGCCGAACGTTTTCCACAACAGGCGCACTGTCTGTGTGTGTAGAGACCACTCTCCTGTCGGAATGTTGTTCCGTGAGAGTCTGTCTGGGCCTACGTTCAGGTGACCTGGCACATGCATTGCTCTCAGCGAGCGCAGGTTGTGCTGGGCCCATGCCAGGATGCGTTCCGTCAACCTGAAGAGGTTTCGGGATCTCACGCCACCCTGGCGGTTTATATAGGCTACTACCGACATGTTGTCCGAACGGACCAGGACGTGGTGCCCTTTTATCCGAGGACGAAAGCGCCTCAGCGCAAAGTCCACCGCCATCATTTCCAGGCAGTTTATGTGCGGTAGTTCGACTCGTTCTGCGCCAAAGAACGGTCTGCCCTCGAGCAGCGCTCCCCAGCCTGAGGTGGACGCATCCGTGGACACCACCTTCAGGCTCGAGGAAGTCCCCAGGCTTACACCTGACCGGTACCAGTCTGACGCTCTCCATGGTGTCAGGGCTGAAATGCATTCCTGATTGACCTTGAGGCGATAACGACCGTGAACCCATGCTCGGCGCGGTACGCGCGCTCTCAGCCAGAACTGCAGTGGGCGCATGCGCAGCAGGCCCAACTGTAGTACTGCCGAGGCTGAGGCCATGAGGCCTAGCCTTTTTTGAAATCTCCTGAGCGGCACTATATGACCGCTGCGGAAGTATTTCGCCACTTGCAGGGTGTTTCGCCTGCGCTGTGATGACAGCCGTGCTGTCATAGACAGTGAGTTCAGATCCAGTCCTAAAAGGAGATCCTTTGACTGGGAAACAGTAAACTTTTCTCCCAATTGACTCTCAGACCTAAGTACTCGAGGTGATTGAGTATTATGGTCTTGTGGCGAGTGAGTTCTGAAGGCGATTGAGCCAGAATCAGCCAATCGTCCAAATAATTCAGAATTCGAATGCCCCGGAGTCTCAGGGGTGCCAGCGCCGCGTCCATGCACACTGTAAATGTACGAGGTGCTAGAGACAGGCCGAATGGCAGGACTGTGTACTGATATGCCCGGCCCTTGAAGGCGAATCTCAAAAATCGCCTGTGACGTGACGCAATTTGTATGTGAAAATACGCGTCTTTCAGATCTATTGCCATAAACCAGTCTCCTCGGCGAATCTGCGCGAGGATTTTTCTGGTCGTGAGCATTCTGAACTTTCGCTTTGATAGCGCTTTGTTCAGATGCCTCAGATCTAAAATGGGTCTGAGACCCCCGTCTTTTTGCGGTACCAGGAAATATCTGCTGTACAGACCCCCTTCGCTCTGAGCTTGAGATAAAGGCTCTATGGCCCCTTTGCTCAATAGCTTCGCTATTTCGGCTCGAAGTAGATGTGCTACTTCTGCTTTTACCGTGGTTTCGACTCTCTCCGTGCAACGGGGAGGGCGTCGATAAAACTGTAGCGAATAGCCTCTTTTTATAGTCTCTAGCACCCATTCTGAGACCCCGGGAAGTCTTTCCCATGCATCTGCACGCGTGACTAGGGGTTGAATGTAATCTGGGCCCTGGTCGCGAAATGGCGGTGACACGAGAGCAACCGTGTGCTGTAACATGGACGCCTTGGCGTCTGAGGCGGGGGGCATGTTTAACACAGTGTGCATCCCGCGCGCGCTCGACTCCCTGAGTTGAGAGAGAGCGCGCGGGGCGAGCCCCATAGGGCTCGTTATATTTGTGAATAAATGTGGGCGCGTGGTAGCGGGCGAAGCGAGGAGTGGGCGCGGTAGTGGGCGCGCGAAGCGAGGAGAGAACAGCAGTCGTCGTCCCCCTCAGATACGGCTTGCTGGTCGTCGTCCATGACGGACAAGGCGGCGGGCTGCGGCCGTTGTCCGTCGGTGAGCGATTCCAACAAAGCGGTGAGAGGAGCTAGCGGCGGCGGCGAGCTCCTCGTGGAGAGAGGTTCCGGGACCCGCTGAGCGCGGCGCTTTTACGGCGCGGCGCTACAGGGGGTGGTAGAGCAGCTTCCGTGAATGATGCAAGGCGAGTCCGCAGAGTCGCGATGGGCATCATATCACAGTGATGGCAGCCGCCATCACCGAGAGCGATAGCTGGATGTTCCTCGCCCAAGCAGGAAACACACAGCACGTGGTGGTCCCCGTCGATGAGCACGGCTCGGCAGGAGCCGCAGGAATCACGAGGCATCTTTAAAAAGACACTCGTTACTCTGTGTAGAAAAAATGTGTGACGCCGGGGCGAACACACACACAAAACACACACAAGTGAAAAGGATATTCCACGCCGGAGAAGCGCAGCAGGGAACGGCGGCTGAAGGCGGCGAAGACGGCGGCTTCAGATAAAGGGCTCGTCCTGCTGAGGTGCTTGTTCCAAACGGCTGTGGCGGCTCGAATCCAGTCCTACGATGCGTGTAGCTTCGTGAAGAATAGAAAATCAGAGTGGGAGACAGCTATGCTTGTATTTATAGGCCTAGACCACGCCCGTTTCGGCGGGAGATGACGCAGAAGGGCGCGAAGCGTCCTCATTGGTCAGCGTCACTGGCCTCGCATAGGCTGTGCTTTTCTGGCGGAGCAGCCAATGGGCGCGCGATTTGCTCCGCCTAAGGTTGTATGCTACAGAAAAGCGTTTTACAATATTTTACAAAATTAAGGATTCATTTTTAGGCTTCAATCTCGAAAAATAAATATCTTTCCCGTAGCGTCTTTCGACGCAGTAGGAGAGAACTCTACGTAGGAGAACTTGGATTTAAGTAGACTCAATAAGGTTACTTATCCAACACAGCATGTAAACTCCATGTTATTAAAAAGCTATTGCTCAGTTAAATCATCATGCTGCCCAATTGATTTTCTCTGTTACATGTAGCCTAATCAGTTGTTTTGTCTCTAGATAAGTGGCAGCACTACCATATGATACCACTAGATGTCATCAAAATATTTCAATCGTTTGGCACAGATATTGCAAAAAATTTAATTAAACCTTTAAAGAAAGTGTAACATTAAATAGATATTCACATGTAATCATTGGATTTAGAGTTAAGAGTAACATGCTTTATCGCAGGCAAGTGAATATAGATGCAATCTGTTTAAAGAGCTTAATTAATGCACATTCAGTCGTTTCAAACACAGGAACTTGTTCTTCCAATATTAGCATGGGTTTCCTCCACAGGACATCTATAGCATACATGAATGGGAGACAATAAAGTCCATAGGCATGGGTGAAAGAGCGAATGTGTGTGTTAGCCCTGTGATGGACTGGCCATCCATCCAGGGTGTTTCCCTGCTTATGACCTGATATGCTATGGGATGAGCTACACAAAGGGATAGGCCATGCAATCCTGAAAAGGACAAGTGCCATTCATGTAGGCCTTCAGTTTGATCTATCCTTGATGCAGATTTGTGGAAACACTAGACTCCACTTAATCTATACTGGTCATAATGATTTCAGAAGAATACAGATTAAATCAAATATAAAATTTTATTTGTCAGGTAAAAATTGATCATGCCAATTACACAATTAAATAAACAATTAGAAGGCAATTCAAAAATGATAATGCAATTGTGAATCACATTGTAGCCACCTGGCAATTTTATGCTCATGTACATGGTTTTACTGCAGCTATATGGGAAATAGCAGTGTTCCACATAAGAGAGAAACAAATTCAACATAGTCACTCATGTAACTTGAAATTGATGGGCAATTCCAATGTTAAGGCCAATTCACACCCCACAGACAAACGGCAACAGACGCTGATTGAAAATGTTTAGTCGGGTGAAACCCAACTCCGACCAACGCTAACAAAGGCCAACAGGGTAACACACTGATCCGACAAAACCCCAACAAACGTGTTTGTTGTCATTTGTGTGTGCGGTGTGAATTGGCCTTTACATTTATTCCAATTTACACAAGAAACATGGTCTAGAATGCATAGCATCAACAACCTTTAACCTATATATTGCATACAACACTTACAGTAAAGCAGTGGTGTGTTTTAAAGAATAAACTCAACTACTCTATGTGTACATGTAGTAGCACAAACAACTATAATGTGTGTCCTATGACCACAATGTGTTTAACAATTACACATTTGAAAATACAAAGAAATGCATACAGCAGGGAGACACAGAATGTGATTTTAAGGACTCAAGAAACTTCACCGCACTGTGTGGGGGTTTTCTGGTTACAGATTTCTCAATGACTGTTCGGCCAATTTCCCTTAAATACCCAGACCAGAACAAAAGAGTTATACAAATGTACTACACCAATATTACATATATAGATTTGTTGAACCTTCTCTCATGCCCCAAATGAGCAATGATTATCAGATATCTTGAGGAGACACCACCCAAAAAGGAGAACAGAATCTTTCAATCTTTCACATAATATACAGTAAGTGACTGTGGTGAAATTGAGACCATTTTACTAATCGCACTAAGACATTTAAAATGATACCAAACAATCAAATATTCACAAGATACATCATGTTTTATATCGCCATTTTTGGTGAACTTTCAGTGACTTGAGTCTGGGGAAGGCGGTGTCCTATACTCTTTCTTTGAGATCTCTCCAGATTAATGAGCTCTATTGTTTTATTACAGGTTAGGATTCTCAAGTTCAGTCTTAGTGGAAATCCATTCTAACAATAGATGCAGTGCTTTGACAATGACTACTACTCTTGTGTAGTCAGATGCTGGGCAGTGATTAATAGTGGCTTCTCCTGTTTAATTCACCAGCAAAAGTAAACAAAACACTAAGAGGATCAGAGAAGAAACAGTCTTGGCACTGAAATTGCGAAATTCTCTAAAAGAGGAGAGAAATACAGATGTGATGATAGATACGATAAATTCAAAACACTCTCTGCCTACACAATAGCCCCTCAATGGAAAGTATTAATTTCATTGCATATATATTTGATACTGTACAGTTCATACTTAACCCAAAGTTGTGTTCAAAAATGCTAGTTAACGTTACCGCATTGGAGTAAAACATACTGTCTTTACTCACCCATAATCAAATGAGACAACTTCCCCCAACTTCAATTTTTTTGTCAAAATGTTATCACTATGCTATGTCATCACCAAATATCGGATTCATTCTTTTTGTCATTTTGTTTTCTTTCAATTAGCAGAGGTTTTGTATTTCTTATTGGTTCTGATTGATCCTCTTTTATCTGAGCTCATGCACATAATTTTTTGACCAAATAAATAAAAAAAATGTTGTAATCGTGGCAATATTAAATACAATTTTAAACTATTCTGTTCAATTCATCGCACTTTAATGTTTAACCAGGAAGTTTGTTTTGAAATGCTTTCATCATGTACAAAATGGCAAGTAAAATTTGTGGTGTTCCCGGTCATTTTCCCGGCCTACACAAATTAGATAAAAAAAATCTCTTGTTATGCTATATTATCCCCAAATATTGGATTCTCTCTTTTTGTCAACTTGTTTTCTTTCAATTAGGAAAGGTTTTGTATTTATTTTTTAAACTGACTGATTGTAGGCCACATTGATCTGAGCTTATTGGTCAAAAATGACTACCCATTGAAATTGAATGGGGGAAATCAAAAATAAGATATTTTTCGCTTGCAAAACTTCTGCATTCTCTCACAAAGCCTGTTGTGTTCTCTCGCAAAATGTGTGTTCTCGTGAGAGACTTTCCTTTGCAAAAACCTTTGCGTTCTCCCGAGAAACTTCATGTTCCCTCGCAAAACATATGTGAAAGAACGCAAAAGCATTTTCCTTTTGATTAATATTTGTATTATTTTTCCTCCCATCTCATTTTATTTTTCAACCACCATGTCCCTCCATACTACAAAACCCTGTTCTTCTGCAGTTTTATTCTTGCTGAAGGGCAGAAAGTTACATAGTGTAGCTTTAATGTTTAACCATTTAAACATTAACCATTTTATAAAAGCTATTAGTCAGTTGCTGTACTTTACTGTATTATGAATATAGTCACAGCAGTTTCTGCACATCGTGATCATGATTATTCACACAAATATAGCACATTCTCTCATACCTCATTTCTTAAATATGGTGTTTAATTTTTGATAAAGTCTTTAAAAACAACAACAGTTAAATGGTTATTCACCTTGTAGCACATGGTCCCTGCTGGGCACTTGCATGAGGAAAAATGTTGAAGTTCTTCACTGTCACTTTAGAGCAGGGTAGAGAATCATTCTGAAGGAGCCCTGAGATATCTATGAAAAAGTATTCCGGATTAGTACCACATTTAGTAGGAGTGAGACGATAAACTTAGCACACAAGACGATACACTTTATTGGGTTCACGAGAACAAGACGAAACAATATTTTAAGACTATTTTTTTAAAGAAATCTCCAATGACAAAATATCTGACTGAAAGTCAGAAAAAAACTAAAAAAGCAATGCATGCAGGTGTATTTTGAAATGTTTGAATTAATCTATGGCTATCATGAATGATTATTTTGGTAATCGAGTAATCGGATAATATTTTTTTGTGGTAATAAATAGAGCTACGTGGACAATAGCCTTCGAAAATATTTAAAATAGGCATATATATATATATATATATATATATATATATATATATATATATAAATAAATAAATAATTTTAAATATAAATTCTCGTCTGAACTAACTTAAGGTAGACATTACATTTGTTTTTCTGTAGTACAATATTGTTCCAAATATAAGGCGACCCTGAATATAAGATGACCCCATTTTTTCAGATGTACTTCCATTTTAAAAAACACATTGTCTTATATTCTGAATAATAATCAAGTGTAGCATTAGTTCTGGCAGGTCACATTAGTCAAGCTAGCATTAGCCAACTGAGAGTTGGCTGATGCTAGCTTGACTAATGTGACCTGATCCACGTTTACCTATAGCAATACGACGCCCATATATAAGCTCCTTCAGTATTATCAGCAACTATCGCGTTTCTCGGAAGCTAACTACCCTTCTCAATCCCCAGCTCCTCTCGTCAGTCAGGATATGGCATTCTGATTCCCCTCTGAATCAGGCTAAATTTTCATTAAAATATTGAAATAATGTTATCTGGAATACATTCATGTTGGTTCTGGTCTGTTTACCCTAAGGGGGGTTACAGTATTTAAGGGGGGCTGCTTTCCTTGTTCTTATCTATGCTAGGCTGCATGGATGCAAAGGAAGTTCTTGCCCAGAACAGAACTATACCGTCAATCCAAACTGTATAATAAATATCAATCGAATTTGCCAATAGTGGTCCTGACAGAATGAAATTTACTTCACCACATAATAATTTATCAGTTTATGAATGTAATATAGGCTGCATTTAATTCAAAATGTTATGCCCTTCCTTCGCTAACTTCCCTCCGTTTCATTCAATCAGATATATGTCATTTGCACGAGTGCCCACTACTGGCAGAACCCCTTGAAATGTGTTTAAATAGAACACCCTAAGCCCTTGATCACTTGGAATCCGATATAGAGCTGTAACACTGGGTGAACTCAAAAAGAAGAATTGGATCCAAATGCAGAAATAGTTTAATAACAAAATAAACATACCAAAACCACTGCGACCAGATAACGGACAACAACAGACAGAGCATCACCCCCCAACAGACAGAGCATCACCCCCCAACAGACAGATCATCACCCCCCAACAGACAGAGCATCACCCCCCAACAGACAGATCATCACCACCCAACAGACAGAGCATCATCACCCAACAGACAGAGTATCATCACCCAACAGACAGAGTATCATCACCCAACAGACAGAGCATCACCATCATCACCCAACAGACAGAGCATCATCACCCAACAGACAGAGCATCACCCCCCAACAGACAGCGTATCATCACCCAACAGACAGAGTATCATCATCATCACCCAACAGACAGAGAATCACCCCCCAACAGACAGAGCATCATCATCCAACAGACAGAGCATCACCACCCAACAGACAGAGTATCATCACCCAACAGACAGAGTATCATCACCCAACAGACAGAGTATCATCACCCAACAGACAGAGCATCACCATCATCACCCAACAGACAGAGCATCATCACCCAACAGACAGAGCATCACCCCCCAACAGACAGCGTATCATCACCCAACAGACAGAGTATCATCATCATCACCCAACAGACAGAGAATCACCCCCCAACAGACAGAGCATCATCATCCAACAGACAGAGCATCACCACCCAACAGACAGAGCATCATCATCCAACAGACAGAGCATCACCACCCAACAGACAGAGTATCACCACCCAACAGACAGAGCATCACCCCCCAACAGACAGAGAATCACCCCCCAACAGACAGAGTATCATCACCCCCCAACAGACAGAGTATCATCACCCCCCAACAGACAGAGTATCATCACCCCCCAACAGACAGAGTATCATCACCCCCCAACAGACAGAGTATCATCACCCCCCAACAGACAGAGAATCATCACCCAACAGACAGAGCATCACCCCCAACAGACAGAGAATCACCCCCCAACAGACAGAGTATCATCACCCCCCAACAGACAGAGTATCATCACCCCCCAACAGACAGAGTATCATCACCCAACAGACAGAGCATCATCACCCAACAGACAGAGCATCATCACCCAACAGACAGAGCATCACCCCCCAACAGACAGAGCATCACCCCCCAACAGACAGAGAATCATCACCCAACAGACAGAGTATCACCACCCAACAGACAGAGCATCACCACCCAACAGAGTATCACCACCCAACAGACAGAGAATCATCACCCAACAGACAGAGCATCACCATCATCACCCAACAGACAGAGAATCACCCCCCAACAGACAGAGTATCATCACCCAACAGACAGAGCATCACCCCCCAACAGACAGAGCATCACCATCATCACCCAACAGACAGAGCATCACCCCCCAACAGACAGAGTATCATCACCCAACAGACAGAGCATCACCACCCAACAGACAGAGTATCATCACCCAACAGACAGAGTATCATCACCCAACAGACAGAGTATCACCACCCAACAGACAGAGTATCATCACCCAACAGACAGAGCATCACCATCATCATCCAACAGACAGAGAATCACCCCCCAACAGACAGAGCATCACCACCCAACAGACAAAGCATCACCCCCCAACAGACAGATCATCATCATCATCATCATCATCATCATCATCATCATCATCATCATCATCATCATCATCATCATCATCCAACAGACAGTGAACGAACAATCATACATCCAACAACGGACAACACCAGTCAAAGAACATGAACTACTTGGGTATAAATACACTCAAGGGGAGATTCGCAAATAAGACACACCTGGGACCAATCAGGAACTAATCAATAAGATAAACTACAAAGGACTACAAATCTGGGCACAGAACAAGAAATATCATAAAAGGCCACGCAAGACAAGGGAAACACAAGACAGTAATCATGACAGGAGTTGATTTATTATTTATAGTTTTTTTCCCCTTTAAAGTTTGTTATGAAAGTTTGATAATGCAATTGACACAGCACTTTTTTTGCCTCGTTTTAATGACTTCATTGCGGCTTCTATTGCGAGTGTGATTAACCAAATCACCCTGTCATGATGGAGAAGGACAAGGATGGAGTTTTAGGAGGAATGTTTGCATTTAAAAAGTTGCCTGATGGCGCGTTTGACAAAACAAAGATGCTGTGTACAATTAGCAAAGCTGAATTCAAATACCATAGAAGCTGGATGCATCAGGTTTCATTCTCGCGCAGCTTGTTTAGTAATTTCACGAGCGGGTCTTTTCCACTCCTTGTGTGCGCCGCACTCTCCATTCCGTGTGTGTGTGTCGGCGCGCTGCGCTTTCTGCTCAATGTTTGGAGGTGTTTGTGCTATCATTCACATCCCAAACGCTCCAATTATGGCGTTATTTTCCTGTCAAATGTCGAGAGCGCATTATTGTAGCGCGAAAGTACATTAATATAATGCGCGAGCGCGAATCTCTCTGCTCGCGCGCGGAATATAATGTACCGAGCGCGAATCCCGCGCGCGCGCTCTCAGATACACGCTGCTCTTGTAAGAATTTTCTCTGGGCTCGCTCAGAGAATATGCCTGCACTTAAAACCTGTTCAGTGCCATCGCGAATCTCTCCTCTTCGCTTAAAGTAAGCGTGTATGTGCTTAGACTGTGACCCGTGCGTTCGCGCATGCCTTCTCTTCCATTTCTTTCTCTTTGCTCTTGGCATAAACGCTGTCAAAACGGCAACAACCAATCAGAAATAGGCTTCAACGACTGACCAATGAAAACGCGACATCGTACATGGAATCTTATTGGTTGATATTGAACCGCACATGGAATAAGTTCAATCTAGACGAGCCGAGATGGATCCGCCGAATCGACGAGTTTTATTTGTTTTGATGTTAAATATGTCAAATGTATCTTAGAAATGTCTGGGAAGAGGGCGAATGGATTATTTTACATATAAATGACCTAGGCCACATTTACACATAGCCGGGTATTTAGAGAAACGAATATTTCTCCCCCTCCGTTTTCAATAATAACATCGTGCACACAACCCGCATAAATACGCCGTCGAGCGCCTTTATAACTATGCTAAACCTATGGGCGGCAGTGTAGGGAGAAGGATAAAGCCATGCAAGCCAATCAGAATCCTCAGAATCAACAAGAGAGAACCTAAAACCCCGTTTCTCCCAGTTGACACGACAACATATAACCGGCGTTTTCAGAAATCTCCACTTTGGCCGGAGTTTTTAGAAATAATCGTTTTCTGGGATAAAAACGGCGTTTTCGTGTAAATGACAGGCCAAAACGCAGAGAAATACCTGCGTTTTCCCATCGTGTAAACGGGGCCCTAGACTGTCAACCACATTGTTCACACTACAGGTGCCATGCCCATTGAAAGTGAGATATTTGAGCCAAATAGATTTGAAAGCCGATTCCAAAAGGCAAAAATAATATTTTACGTCTGATAATTAACACATTGTCTCGTGCAATCACACCAGTTATTAACCATTAAGTACGTAGCGAGATCAACTGCTAAATTCAACAAATATATGGAGGGAATCTAAAGACTCTAAAGGTAGGCCTATATGAAGATACCTTTACTAGACGCGTTCCCCGAACTATACCTTATTGTTGCTTAAAGGGAAAACTTTAAATTAAACCCAAAATTAAAATGATTAAAGTCATAATTTACTCCCACTCAAGTAGTTTCAAACCAGTATGAATTTATTTGATCTGTTGAACACAAAGGAATATATTTATACATATAAGAATGTAAGTAACTAACGTAACCCACCACCACGTAGCCTACTACTAGTAGAATAGAAAAAAATAGATATGTGTATGAAATATGACAAGAGTTGAGCGCCTTTGTCTCTGGTTCAGTGCAAAAGCACATTTGAATTTAGCAGTGAATCTTTGCATTTATTCTTTGCCATAATCCTAATTGAACACTGGGTGTGTTACAACTTACAGCTTCAGAATTATATCACAGTGATAAGGTAGCCTATAGCTAGTGGTCCAGACCAACCTTACTAACGAATGACTTACAGAAGTTATAATTAAATAAGAACATTTCGGGAAACACGTATTAACGTTAGATATAGCTTTAGCTTAAGGTATAATTTAAAGAAGGTTTCGGGAAATCCAGCCCTGTAACATTTCCTTTCAGATAACTTTAGACTCTGGAGTACCAATTTTTACAAAACATATTGTGCAGATAGACAGTCTAGGTCATTTATTTGTAAAATAATCCATTCGCCCTCTTCCCAGACATTTCTAAGATACATTTGACATATTTAACATCAAAACAAATAAAACTCGTCGATTCGGCGGATCCATCTCGGCTCGTCTAGCGGTTCAATATCAACCAATAAGATTCCATGTACGATGTCGCGTTTTCATTGGTCAGTCGTTGAAGCCTATTTCTGATTGGTTGTTGCCGTTTTGACAGCGTTTATGCCAAGAGCAAAGAGAAAGAAATGGAAGAGAAGGCATGCGCGAATGCACGGGTCACAGTCTAAGCACATACACGCTTACTTTAAGCGAAGAGGAGAGATTCGCGATGGCACTGAACAGGTTTTAAGTGCAGGCATATTCTCTGAGCGAGCCCAGAGAAAACTCTTACAAGAGCAGCGTGTATCTGAGAGCGCGCGCGGGAGAGATTCGCGCTCGCGCATTATATTCCGCGCGCGAGCAGAGAGATTCGCGCTCGCGCATTATATTAATGTACTTTCGCGCTACAATAATGCGCTCTCGACATTTGACAGGAAAATAACGCCATATCCAATCATGTACCGATCACGCACTGGAAAAACAAAGTCTGCTCAAATAACGTGAAATTTTGATCATTTTTATTTATTTTGATAATTAGTCAAAAAAATAAATCTGTTAAATCTGAGTATGTTGCATATAACTAAATGATTAATAATATATTGATGTTCAATATTATTTTAATATAGGGCTATTTTCTGTCCAATTTTTGTGGTCATTTCTTCTTTTCTCCTTTTTTTAACGTTTAAATATTGATGATTACAAGCTTGAGGGAAATGTGATTAATCACAGCAAATTGTGTGATTAATTAGTAAAAAGATTTTAATTGATTCCCAGCCCTAATATATATATATTGATATTATATACGAATATATTTATATTTAATAAATACAAGGACAACTTACTCTATATGCTACTCAGTTTGAGATATATTATGAGATGTTGCATTTTAAACACCAGGTAGACAATATATACATCAATGATTATCCATACTTACAGGTTGTGATTCTGAGGAGCAAGCTGGTCCAAATAAACTGAGTACTGACCTATCTTTCAAGAGCAACATTTTGTGAATCCCTCTCGCGAGATTTGAGAAGCAGTCTTCAGTAAAATGACCCGGGCGGACAACGTACAACATCGGTGGGCATTATGCAAATGTATTTTCTAGTGACGTAGAACCGTAAAGCAGTAGGAATCGAAACACAAACGAGTTGTTAAAGCTACCATATGTAAGATTTTTGTAATAAAATATCCAAAAATCACTTGCACAGTGTGATATATTTGCTGCAGTTGTGTACTTACAATATCCCCAAAATTCCCAAAGATTTTTAATTTCAGAGAAATTCCAATTTTAAATAATGGCTCGTCCCTGACTCCCTGTTCACTTTTACGTCTAGTGGCACGCTCACGCTGTTGTTGTTTCGTTCAAACATTATGGACCTAGCAAGCAGACTTTGGGACAAAAGGAGAACTAAAACGAGGATCAATATCAGTGTGGCGTTTTCGAGATGCCGAGAGCTCCAAGTTCGCGACTAACTTTGAATTGACTAAGATCCCACTCTTGTATGTACTTTATTAGACAGGTGAGCAAATGTACATAAAACTACATGAAACAATCCAACCGTCTCCATTGACTTTGCATTGCGAGAGGCTGCCTCCTTGTCATTTCTTGCTTCTAACTAAAGACAGAAAAATGCCTAAAAGCTGCTGTGTGACAAAGTGTACAGCAAACAAGCTAAGAAACACAGAAATACGTTTTTATAAGCTGTCGACCCCAAAAAACGAGTGTTTAAGGACTTAAAAGTGGATACAGGCTGGAACGAATGGTTAAATAGTGGGATCCTGACACTCAGTATGCACTAAAAATACAGTTACGTGTGCAGTAAGTTAAACATTTGGTCACTGGTGAGTCAAATATCCAAATGTCAGTTTTATATATTATATTTCTGTAAGATAAGCTATCCTGTGTTGCCGATTACGTTCCTCCAGCGGGCGTACGTTAGTTCTCAGAGTAATGAGACACATTACGCTCTGTCTCAACTGCCTGATCCACTTTTAAGTCCTTAAACACTCGTTTTTTGTGGTCGACAGCTTATAAAAACGTATTTCTGTGTTTCTTAGCTTGTTTGCTGTACACTTTGTCACACAGCAGCTTTTAGGCATTTTAGGCACCTGGGTGTGGGCTTGGCCTAAATACGCTCTGTCTCTATAGTATGCACACTTCAGAATCTTGCCGGAAGAAATAGGTCAGCCGTGTACTTTTTGCTTGCTCTTTTATGAGTACTGTGAATTCGGAGAAACTTTTTTGTCAAATATTGTTTTTCGCCTACTATATACTAGGGAAGTATGTGATTTCGGATGTAGCCCATCTCTGACTCAACTCCTTCATGCTAATATCGCGAGACAGCTTTCACCTCGACGAAAAATGTCATTATAATTTAATATAGCAGAATATTTCAGCTGTAGAATATCACAGCCAACCATTCGAATTCTTGTCATCATAGCCTCACAAAGAACGTGTTCATGAAATGCAAAAGAAATGGGAAAGACCTGTTTAAAGATGTTGAATATCTTTTGAGTTGACTTAGCATGGCATTAATGCACGAGGTGTGGAAAAAGCAGTGAGATGCAGCGGTCACAGTCATTTGTCTAGCACGTTTCCATTTAAAAAAGTGTCAGGCCCATTTTGTACTAAAAACAAGGTTTCTCTATAGTTACTTAAAACCTACCTTGCATGCTGAAGAGAAATATGATGTCACCATCCTTGATAAACTCTCTTTGAGTCAGATCATCTTTCATAATGACATATGGATATTCCGAAAAAATACCCACATATACAGTCTCACTGCCAATGGTGACTCGAGTTCCATTTTTTCGAGGATTGTCCCAGTAATATCTGCCATCTGTTACAACAAAATGTGTCTTTTAAAAGCCATTTAAAGTTAAAGATAACAATGTATTTGATCTTTAGCTAAGTAAAATTCTGCATATAAACACATGATGTGACAGAAAAATAATCAGATTCTCACTGGGAGATGTCAAAGCAGGGTCAGTGGTGATGCTTTGTTCTAAGGACATGCGCTTCTGCATGTGTGGATTCTGGTCAAGCATCTGAAAGGTTATTTGTCTCCATGGACAAGGCCACTGCAACTTGTCATCATATGCACCAGATACCAGACGAACATACATATAAAGGTAATTCTGATCCACCTCTAATGCAGCCTGAAAGCGATAACCATCACTGGAGTAATACAATGGACTCGCCAAAATCCCATTGTTCAAAACCTTTTCAGAGTCCCTTATCTGCCATGTGTGAGGACACTCAGTCTCTGAAATATTGATATCATCCAGTGAGAAGCCTCCACGGGAGTTTCCAGCTCCTTTACGGGCTTCAAATACAACTTGGAAGGTTTCATTTGCATTCAGTGGCACATGATGCAGTTTCCAGTAATTACCAGGGAGTTCTGCAATAAATTAAGTAAGTAAAATTAAACATTTTAGGAACATTTTAAAAGCATAGGCTGACATGTGTTTTTTCCCCTGTAATATTACAGTACTTGAGGAAGAGACATACGTATCCGATCCATAAGTCTGAGAGTTCCTCTGTTGTCTGCCTCATTCCTGTACTCTCGGATCCAGATGTTGAGCTGGTCAGACTCACTACCACTGTGATAGTAGTAGAACTGCAGGCACTGGACTTTGCAGTCTCTTTTAGGGGTCATTGTCTTGCTCTCCATTCTGGCTGTGTCCCCTTCCTTTCTCCCCTCAGTGCTGAAGTGCATGAAAAAAGACGTCCCTGCAGACATGAAAACAAGTGTATAGTTGTGTGGAACTGGATGGTACAGTTACTGCAACTGTGGATGGAAGTGAAGCATTTCTTTTT
Source organism: Phoxinus phoxinus (assembly GCF_949152265.1). NCBI lineage: Eukaryota > Metazoa > Chordata > Actinopteri > Cypriniformes > Leuciscidae > Phoxinus > Phoxinus phoxinus. Next base: position 19,646,435 of record NC_136885.1, read on the forward strand.
GGGCAATTAGTATAGTAAATAGTAAAATATAGTAGTAAAGTCTCTTCCTATAATGTCAAAACCGACATTTTTCATTTATTGACTGACTGACTGTAACGGATCTCACCATTTTGTTCTTTGCTCAAGTAGGTGTGGTCAGTCACATCGATGCCACTCACTGACTCCACTCTCTGCCAGCCATAAACCACAGCAGAACAGACACTCATCTGACACAGAGATTCATCATCAAAACTGCAGTGGTCAAGGAAAGAGATGGAGGAATCTGTAATCCAAACAGACAAACACTGAAGCAAATTCAATTCCTTACAACTTCCCATGTTCCCAATGATGACATGTTTCCCTAGTCTCCCTTACATAAGACTTCAAGTTCTACTGAAATATTCAACCCCTTGTATTGGCCTGGCCAATATATATTTAAAACAGTAATATCCTATACTAAACATAAACCAATCTTGACAAACTATATATCATTTGAAAGCTTACAATCTCTAGTTTTCATTTTTGGTGACTGATTTTTAAAATACAGTACAGAGGAGCCGTAATTTATCAATTTGCAACAAGAATATTTTTATACTCCTAAGGCGTGTTCAGACCTTTATTTTGAAATAGTGATGAACATGAAAAATCATGAAAGAATGGTAGAAACCTCAGCCAAGAATTCAAAAGATAGCATCCATTCAATTGTTTTAGAAAAAAAGGTCCGAAAATGTTTTAAATATAAAGAAAAAAATATATAGATTCACCATTTGGGATTCACCATTCGTGGCAGCGAGCTATAATACACATACGTGTTCTTTTTATGTTTCTTAGAGGTTGAATTCATTTCAAAATCTGTCAAACTTCCAATACTACTTCTGAATAGGATGTCTACTTCATAAATTGTATGAAACTTTTTTGAAAATATTGGTTCAGATCACTCAAACAACATATGGAAATGGAGGCGCCCTTATGTGGGCAGTAATGTCAACTAGTGAAAAAGTTTGGTACTGCGCCCAAACAAAATCTCACTGAAAGCTTATTTTTTGAGATATCAACCTAAAATTTGAAACACAACTTGTTCAGATTTTTGCCTTTGATTTTTTTTTGCAGTTTTAGAGTCCCACCAGGTTTTGAAAATATATATTTTATATAAAATATGAATAATTAAATTTTTAACGTTGTACATTTTCATAAACTCAAACTTATATAACTTTTTTTCTGTTTAACTTTCTTAATTTATTTCACTTCTACAAAAATCTGCCAAATGTCTTCTTAAAAACAAGATCAATCTTACATCTATATTCCAAAGCATTCTTGAATTACAACCATTTAAGTTCGGAATGTGCATTTTCATGTCTATTAAAAAAAGGGGGGCGCGATAAGGGGTTAACAACCACAAACTGCAAAATGAAAACAACGTGTGTAAAATACTCACTGCATTTATAGAGTTTGTTGAGCTCAATCGCATCATATTCACTGATGTCCAGGCGTTGACCAATCACATTTTGGAACTCAGGAAGCTTGGTGATGATCGTGGATCCATTACCGTTACTGAAGGCATTTTTATCATAATGCATCACAGAGTAATAATCATATGGGGAGGCGGTCACATTCTCACTGTATTTATTGAAATTAAATACATGCCCTGAAAATAAAGACTAATCGAGTTATTAATGTAATTGTTCATGTAAATGCTGATTAGTTAATTGGGCACTGCAATCAATATGTTAGTGTATGTCTACAGTATATATAACTGTTTTACTATTTTCCTTAAAAACAAATAAAGTAAAAAAAAAAAAAAAATACATTTCAACCTTTTATGATGTTTTTAAAGTTGATGGTCACATAATCATCTCTGTCATTTCTTGACTGCTCATGCCAAAATCCTAGTGCATGGAGAAACTCATGCTCGACAATGGCTTTTTTTCCACAGTTATTTCCAATGGAAAGAGTCTGGCCTCCAGCACGATCACGGCCGACATATGACCAACACCTGCAAAATAAGCGAGAGATAACAGCACATTAATGCACATAGGTGCATTAATATTTTGGCTGGTAGTGTAAAAGAGTTCATTAACTCATGAATGTTTTATACTATAAATTCAGTATAGTTTAGGCTGTATCAGAGAACAGTCTACAGGCATGGTCAGAATTAATGGCACCCCTGGTAAATATGATCAAAACTGGCTGTAAAAAAATAAATCTGCATTGTTTATCATTTTGATCTTTCATTCAAAAAATTGCCAAAATTCTAACCTTTCATTGAAGCAAGAGAATTGAAAGTGGGGCTAAATCACATTATGAAATATATGTGTTTCTCCAAAACACGTTGGCCACAATTATTGTCACCCTTTTATTAAATACTTTTTGCAACCTCCTTTTGCCAAGATAACAGCTCTGAGTTTTCTCCTATAATGCCTGATGAGTTTGGAGAACACCTGACAAGAGATCAGAGACCATTCCTCCATACAGAATCTCTCCAGATCCTTCAGATTCCCAGATCCATGTTGGTGCTTCTTCTCTTCAGTTCAGCCCACTCATTTTCTATAGGGTTCCGGCCAGGGACTGGGATGGCCATTGCAGATCTTGGTTTTGTGCTCAGTGACCCATTTTTGTTTTGATTTTGATATTTGTTTTTGGATCACTGTCCTGTTGGAAGATCCAAACATGGCCCGTTATAAGATTTCTAGTACAGTCTCTTAGGTTTCGATTTTTTATCTGTTGGTATTTGATCCAATCCATGATGCCATGTATCTGAACAAGATGTCCAGGACCTCTGGCAGAAAATGAGGCCCACAGCATTAAATATACAGCAGAGTATTTCATTTTACACATGTGGAACTTTTTTTATCCCTGTGTGCACCAAACCCATCTTAAGTGTTTGCTGCCAAGAAAGCTATTTTTTTTGTTTCATCTGACCATAGAACCCGTCCCGTTTGAAGTTCCAGTAGTGTCAGGTACTTTTCAAACGTTCTATGGACAGAGGAACCAAAACATTTGTGGTTAATTTTCTGCCAGAGGTCCTGGACATCTTGTTCAGATACATGGCATCATGGATTGGATCAAATACCAACAGATAAAAAATCGAAACCTAACAGACTGTGCTAGAAATCTTATAACGGGCCATGTTTGGATCTTCCAACAGGACAGTGATCCAAAAACAAATCGTCCCCTTGGAATTATAAGGTTCTATCTGACATTTTTGTCAAAATTGAGTTAATCACATATTCTTATTCTGTGACAATTTATTTACATTATGTGATGTTGTTTTTTAAGTTGTGTACATTTTGGAACTTTTTATTTAGAAAATAAAAAGGTTCATTCTACACAGTCGAATGGAATGCAAAAACTTTAAAGCTCAATATCTCAAAACCAGTCAGAATGCAGATAGAACCTTGTAATTCCAAGGGGACGAAATATCAAAATCAAAACAAAAATGGGTCACTGAGCACAAAACCAAGATCTGCAATGGCCATCCCAGTCCCTGGCCTGAACCCTATAGAAAATGAGTGGACTGAACTGAAGAAAAGTACCAACATGGATCTGGGAATCTGAAGGATCTGGAGAGATTCTGTATGGAGGAATGGTCTCTGATCTCTTGTCAGGTGTTCTCCAAACTCATCAGGCTTTATAGGAGAAAACTCAGAGCTGTTATCTGTTAGAAAAACATTTATTTCATAATGTGATTTATCCCCACTTTCAATTCTCTTGCTTCAATGCAAGGTTAGAATTTTGGCCATTTTTTGAATGAAAGATCAAAAGGATAAACAATTCAGATTTATTTTTTTACAGCCAGTTTTGATCATATTTACCAGGGGTGCCATTAATTCTGACCATGCCTGTATAATATCACATAATAAAAAAATTAATAAAAAAATATAAGAAGCCAAAACTGATGGATGGATTAATACATATACCACTATATGTTTTATTGTTATATAAGTTTGTTGAATTACAAAAAAAGGCTGAATTACTGTAATAGCTAACATTACTTTGCAACATATTGTATTGTTACCACAATTTAGTCTTTTGTCGTTTTTTCGTATAATATTTTTACTACTATTATAGATGTAATTTCTGTTTCTCCTTTTTTTCAGCCAATATATTCAATTGTGGATTGTCTTTACTATCAAAGATTTCAGGTACCATCCATTGAAATTACTGTAATAAAAACGTAAAAAATAGTGTATTACTGACTGGAAGCATACTTTACCCTTCAAGACTCTCCACAGAGATGTAAAAATATTCTTCTGCTCTGGGTTTAAAGTCAATACATGATTTCAGTCTGAACTGCTCAAAAGCTCTCAAAATTACTCCTTTATAGTTCATACCTACACAATCAAAAATACATGATGGATGAAAAAACATAAAAGTAAAACTAATTTAAAAGCTGATTTGTTAAACTGTAAGTGAGAAATCCATGTTTTCTTACTGAGATTCACACTCAGCTCATAGGGGACTGGAATATCCCACCGGAACTCATTCTCAAGAACGGCACTCCTTTGATTAGGCTTTAAAGCAGATTTTTTAAGTATCCTGAGAAATATTATATTGACTCATTCCTGAATTATCTAATATTCAATGTACTTTAAGAATTCCTTAGAACAGAACTCACCACCATGATGTCTCCTTCTCTGAGATTTAAACCTAGCATTAAGTTTAAAGTAAATATGCTTGCGTTCAGTTTACAGTAAATAGCATTCAATTTAGAATAATGATTTATGAACAAAAACAGATAATATGTTAGCTTACCGCTAATATAAATGTACTTTAGTTCATATTGTAGTTTTACCTTTGTTTATATCTGGAATGTCCTTCCATTTCTGAGTTCCTTGGATAAAAATATAATGAAGAAAACAAGAAGACAGAGAGGAAGTCAGAAAATAGAATTGAGTGCTAGACAAAAACATAATTTTAAGTTATATGAGAAAAAAAGAGCAATCAAAATTTCAGACCGTATTCACAACAGGATATTTTACACTGCACAAGTGAGACATATTACAATAACATTACAACATTCATGTCAGTGTGCTGTACTTACCATTTATATCAGGTTGTGGCTGAAAACATGAGATATGTAAACAATACTCAGACATCAAGAAAAGTATACAGCGACAATGCATTATAATATAAGCCTTCTACTATCCAACTTACCATTGGTGATGCAAGACAAAGTGCCAAAGCCAAACTCAGCAGAAGAAAAGCACATAGCTGCATTTTTACTGTGAATCATAATGATCACATTATGAATGATGTTTTATTATTTGCTTTAAAAATTGCAAGCAAAATGCAAGGGATATCCAAAGTATTTAATAACGTTGAATACATCTAAATTACATTAAAGACCATGCAAATATGTAATTAAAAAATAAAAGTAAAAATACATACCAGTTTTCAGTCATTAACGACTAAAGTTAAAACATAAAACTGCTTGACCACTGAGCTTGGCAGGTAAATATCAAGTGAGAGTCCCTTGAAGTCTGACAGGTTATTTAAACATGCAGTTTTATTTTGTTCTTCCTTGCACTGAGCTCCCATTGGAAGCGAGACGCACGCACACGCACGCACGTACGCACGCACGCACACACACACACACACACGCAACGCGCACAACTCACACACACACACACACACACACGCCACGCGCACAACTCACACACACACACACACACACACACACACACACACACACACACACACACATGCACGCCTCACACACACACACGCACGCACACACGCACACACACACACACACACGTTACAAAATGTCAGAACAGTGCATTATTATTATTCGTTTTTTAATTGCTTCCAGTGGTAGCCTACTTGATGTCCACTCAGTAAAACCATTCACTTGTGTAGGCCTACCTATTATCTTCAGACCAATTAAGTCTGAAAAACTGCAAGCACATAGACACATATTGCAATTTAAGACAATTTGCAATTTAAAAAGAAGCAATTTGAAAAACATTAAACACAGTTCCTAGACAGATCATTTAAAACGAACAGCTCTTTTGTTTCATTTGGGAAACACTGCCATTTATTAATTTACAGACACACGATGATCATGGAGCCTATTAAAAAGCTAATAGGCTACATCATTTGTTCACTTAGAAATCAAAACTCAATGTTTTGAGAAACAAAGAAAATTTTTACTCTTGCATTTTTGAATATACATATAAGCTGTCTTTATTTCTATAGTGCTTTATACAATACAGATTGTTTCAAATGAGCTTTACAATAGTAACAATTTCAAATTCTGCTGTAAATCAGCTCTAATAAGCCAATAGTTTCATTATACAGCTGAAGTCAATTTAGTGTTGATTCAGTTCAGTTTAATAACTCTAAAGTTCATCAATTGTGCATGCATACATATTACAGGTTTTTTTTTTTTTATTGCTGTAAAACTCTGGAAAACCAGTGCTCTCACCCTGACTCAAGTCCTAAAAACAACAACCAACTATGATGTATATTGTGAATATATTGTTTTTCCCATTTCATGTTTGGTATCATTTTAAATGTACATATGATTGGTAAAATTGTCTCAAGTTCACAGCCATGAATAATCATGTACTAATATCTGAATTAAAACTATTAATTTTAGATTATTAACAGCTTTATTAATTCACCTGTTGTCTCATTAATTATATCATTAGTTCCTGTCTATTCATATCCAGAGTGTAAGTCCTTTGTCTGGTCTCATCTATGATTAAAGTGGTTGTGTTCTCCTGTGTTTGGATTGTTTATTTAAATACTATTTCTTTGGACTATTCCTGTCGTGTGCTTCATTCAACACACCTTAGTGTGACACACAGTAATTAACATTTAGGAGAAGCCTAAACTAAATCAATCTATCAATAAGAAGGAATAAGAAATATTTTGACTGAAATAAATTTAAACAATTTATCATTGTCATTTAAACAACTGACATCAGCAGCTTTGTCATAAACTAATGGTACAGGATTAGCTTGTCATTTTTTTTCACTGATGCTCCTTATCAAATGTAGAAAATACTAAATACACTAATTAAACCTAAAAGGTTGTTGGAGTTTTTGCCACCTGCTTTTAAATCACTTACGGTTCTTGTGTAGGCGTTTTTTCACTTCGCTTTAAAACCAAATCTTCCGCCATCGCATTGTCAGTCAAGACAGGGTGGGGTGAAATGGGCGAAGTGAGGTGAAATCTGACTCCTGCTGTTGATCTGTGCTGTGACTCTTGTTCGGTCCATGCTGAATTGAGCAGACTCGTTCAGTTTTTATTTGTAGTGTCTGTTCTCTAACTGAACTCTATTTTTATTAGCCTACTATAAGAAAATCAAAACGACGGTGCTGTGGTGGGCAAGTGATGTAACCGGTGTGCGGTTGAACATCATATATAATTTAGTTTACCCCTAAATGTTATTTAATGCTTGACTATCAAACATGTAGGCCTACATGCTATGGCTGCTGCGCTTCATGAATCCTTATCCCAGACAGCAAACTTGCATAGAATCAACTTTGTGGCATCGGAATGGTTAACGTTGATTTCCAACTTCGATCCAGCATCGTTTTTTCTCTTCGAAGTAATATTAAACCAACGTTATATACAGCTTTCAAAACTAACTGAAAATAAACTGTAGATTTTAGTTGGGAGTGTCATGAGGTTTATGGAGAGAAGCCAAACGATATGCAGACACTCAAGGTTTATTACGACACAAAACAGAAAACAAAACCCACGAGGGGGCAAAACAGGACAGGAGGAGAGTACACCTTGCCTAAGACAAGATGATAAATAAAGACTAGATACTTACCTGATGTCTAGACAGGAAACAAACAGCAACACAAACTCACAATTCTCATTAAACAGGATTCAGACAAAGTACTAAGACTGTCACAGAGATTAACACGCAATGATTGACAATGAACCGGCACAGGACAGCAAACACAAGGGGATTAAAAAGGGAGAAACTAATGAGGGGAACAGGTGACACCGACTAGGTAATAATGACAAGGATAAGAAGGGGGCAGGGTTACGTAAAGCACATGGCCCAAACAACAGGCCATGCACTTGTACACAAAACATGGGTATGCCACAAGACCAGGAAAAACAAGGACATGGCAGAATCATGACAGAACCCCCACCTTAAGGAGCGGGTACCAGACGCTCCACAAGGAGACAAGGGACAAGACTAACTGAGACAGACATGAACCAACAAAACATGACAAATAACAACAAGGGCATACAATCTGAGCAGACTTGGACAGGGAGACACGCGGAGAAGCCTTGGGGAAACCAGACTGGGACGTGGTGACACATGGAGAAGCACTGGGGAAACCAGACTGGGACGGGGTAGGTGACGGTACAGGACAAAAGACAGGGAGAGACGTAGGCGACTGTGGGGTGGAGATGGGCAACACTATGGCTGGCCGCGGAGAAGGAAAGGGGTCAGTGTACTCTGTAGCTGAACCAGTAACGCCACTCATTAGACTGGACTCAGAAGTGGCGCTCCCCATATCAGAGTCTGAATCCGCGATGTCCGCAGCAGACTCTGGAACCGAACTGACGGAAACCGATCCAGAAACGTTGTCTGTAACTGGCTCGGGAACCGCGCTGGCAGAGACTGGCTCGGGAACCGCGCTGGCAGAGACTGGCTCGGGAACCGCGCTGGCAGAGACTGGCTCGGGAACCGCGCTGGCAGAGACTGGCTCGGGAACCGCGCTGGCAGAGACTGGCTCGGGAACCGCGCTGGCAGAGACTGGCTCGGGAACCGCGCTGGCAGAGACTGGCTCGGGAACCGCGCTGGCAGAGACTGGCTCGGGAACCGCGCTGGCAGAGACTGGCTCGGGAACCGCGCTGGCAGAGACTGGCTCGGGAACCGCGCTGGCAGAGACTGGCTCGGGAACCGCGCTGGCAGAGACTGGCTCGGGAACCGCGCTGGCAGAGACTGGCTCGGGAACCGCGCTGGCAGAGACTGGCTCGGGAACCGCGCTGGCAGAGACTGGCTCGGGAACCGCGCTGGCAGAGACTGGCTCGGGAACCGCGCTGGCAGAGACTGGCTCGGGAACCGCGCTGGCAGAGACTGGCTCGGGAACCGCGCTGGCAGAGACTGGCTCGGGAACCGCGCTGGCAGAGACTGGCTCGGGAACCGCGCTGGCAGAGACTGGCTCGGGAACCGCGCTGGCTGTAGCAGCGCCCTCAGCAGCTGGTCCAGGGACCATCGCGGGCTCAGGGGAAGGAAGAGACGGAGAACGGGAAGCCCCCTTCTTTCTCCTTTTTCTCCTGGGGCGGGAAGCAGAGGCCATGACCGGATCTGTGACCGGTTGGGGAAGCACATTAGGAACCGTGACAGGCGGAGGAGGGGCTTTCTCTGGCTGAGTCGACTCTGTCGCTGAGGACTCAGAAGGAGACTCCCACGAGGCCCGTCTACCTCGTTTCCCACGAAGACCGAAGGAAGCCGATGGAGTCTCAGGTGTCGTGGAGGAGCTAACCTGGTTCCCAAACTTCGCAACGCCTATCAAACGACCCTCAGGAATAACTGGCAGCCAGGCAGAAGGTGAAGACCACGTGGAAGCCAGCGGCTCCTTCCGGGAGAAATTATCCCAGAGTTGGGCATAATTCTTCAGGATCCACTCACCCTGGGGCAGATGATAAATAAAGACTAGATACTGACTTGACGATGTCTAGACAGGAAACAAACAGCAACACAAACTCACAATTCTCATTAAACAGGATTCAGACAAAGTACTCACAAGACTGACAGAGAAATTAACACACAATGAACCTGCACAGGACAGCAAACACAAGGGGATTAAAAAGGGAGAAACTAATGACGGGAACAGGTGACACTGACTAGGTAATAATGACAAGACGAGAATAACAAGGGGGCGGGGTTACGTAACGAGACAACACAAGCACATGGCCCAAACAACAGGCCATGCGCTTGTACACAAAACATGGGTCTGCCATGATCCTGCCTCAAGACCAGGAAAAACAAGGACATGATGGCTGAATCATGACAGGGAGAGAGAGTCAATCCATATTCAACATAAAATCGACCTATTTACATAACATTGAAACGGATATTAATAGATAAATTAGCCTGTAGGTTAATTTAATTTAAAGTTAGGCTAATCATTTATTAAACACATCACATTCAGTTATCATTGCTTTATTATGTATACAAAATATAGTTACAAATACATCTTTAGAGCATGTTTTATAAAAGACTAAATGCATGTACACTCAAATAGGCCTACACAAAGAGGTCTAAAAGCAAACTATAGGTAGGCTAATATAAGTTACAAAGCGATAATACTCCAGAATTAAACTGGTCATGGTATTTTGTTCCAAAAATGTTGAATCCAAAATATAATTTTATCATTTGCGTGATTCATGTAGCCTAGCCCTAGATCCAGTGACTTTTTGAAATTGTGAGTAGAAAGTAGTAAAAATAGTATTAACTCAGTTTAGGTATAGCTACCCGCTGAACTCGACTGCTTTCGAAAGCTCCTGTGCGCAAATTTGTGTGCACGCTCTGATGTCCATTTACAATGTGTTTTTGCAGCATTGAGTAAGCTATTGTAGTATGTCTGTGAAAAGCATTGCCCAATCAGAGGTGTTTAAGTTATTTAGAAACTTTACTGATTGGGTTCTACATACTTGCAAATCCTCTCATAAAAAACGTGTAGACAAATTTGCGCACAGGAGCATTCGAAAGCAGTCAATACCTAAACTGAGTTTAAAAAACTCACTGGATCTAGGGCTAGGCTATGAATCACGAAAATGATCAAATGTCAAAATTTTTGGTGAATTTTAGGTAATCTCATGAGAGAGAGAAAAGATGGGGAAAGAGGGGGTGATGATGAGACTGTAAGGGTGAGGAGTGAACTGCTCGGTGTGGTGCGTCTCGGATGGTGTTGTTACTTATGCAAGAGTGTTCAAATGTTCATTTCCTTTGTTTTCTCAGAGAGAGTAGCTTCCAGTTCTTCCAGTTTCTCCAGTCTTACAAAAATGTGGGTTACATCATCTGACAGGTGATTGACCATTAGCAGTGGTGTAGTCGGGGCCATACGCACGTATACGCCGTATGCTTATTTGCCCAGGGCTGTTTGCGTATACGCAGTGGCGGCTGGTGAAAAATATATTAGGTGGGGCTGTGCCATATTCAGTCAGTTTTAATATACTGGTAACCATAGGTGCCATCAGGTCTTTTAACGTTGTGGCTCTTCATCAGGACATCCGTCAAGCCGTTCTCTCATTCAAAAACCTCCTAAAAACAATTACAATCTGAATATTACTCTTCAGCTCACAGTCTGTAAATTCTACCTTATTATATGTTGTTTGTTTGAATCCCTCTTTGTTTGTTTCTTTAACCTAACTTTGTAAGTGACCTCTGTGTATTACTTAGAGGGTTAATTACTTTCTTCAAATTCTGGACCTGAACACTATACTGTTAGATACCTAAATAACCTGAAAAGCACTGTTTATTTTATTTGTATCTTTGCTCTATTGTATTTGCTGTTGATTTTGTTTAGATTATTTGTTCTTATTTTCTTTATTTTTATTTGACAGTGGTCCTTTTTTTACGGCCCAGTAGTGCACAACAAAACAAAATTTAAAAAGCAAACATGAGTTCACAACACAACGAAATTAAGCCACAACACAACGGAAATGAGCCCACAACACAATGGAAAATCTACAACACAACGGAAATAATCCACAACACAACGGAAATAAGCCACAACACAACGGAAAATGTACAACACAATGGAAATAAGCCACAACACAACGAAATAAAGCCGCAACACAACGGAAATGCTCCCGACCACTAGAGGGCTCTCTGGGCGCGGTAAAGTTAGTTTTCCTAGCCTTTGTTCAATAGGCCTAGAGAGTCAGCAGTCTAAAAAATATATAAACACCAAGATTAGTTTTAAGTAACAGTATGTAGCTAACCATTTCCGTTGTGTTGTACATTTTCTGTTGTGTTGTGGCTCGTTTCCGTTATGTTGTGGATTCATTTCGTTGTGTTGTGAACGTCTCATGTTACGTATGTAACCCTGGTTCCCTGAGAGGGAACGAGACGCTGCGTCGAGACGCGGTGGGAACGTCTTGCGTGATTGCGTCATGAAGCACGTGTAAAATCAGTCCAATGGAAAAATGAGACGTCATAGGCGGGTGACGTCATCGACCAGGAAGCTATAAAGCACCCTTGCGATCATACAACATTAGCTTGGAAAAGCCTGAAGCAAGTCGATCACAGCGTCTCGTTCCCTCTCAGGGAACCAGGGCTACATGAGACGTTCCCTTTCAAGGGAACTCGAGCTGCGTCAAGACGCGGTGGGAACCCTATACCCACAACGCCATATGACAAATGCCTGTTCTGTATGAAGACCATGCGCACACTAAGAAACAAGTCCCCTAGACCCTGGAGTGGAGTCTAGGTCCAAGTCATAAAAATGGACAAATGTATGGGGTGAGGACCAGCCTGCCGCCTTACAAATGTCGTGGAGAGAAACTCCTGAAACTAAAGCCAGAGGCAGCCATACTCCCAGTAGAGTGGGCCTGGACAGTCAAAGGTGAAGGCTGTCCAGCCGCTAAATAAGCAAGTGAGATAGCCTCAACTACTCGCTTGCTCATTATCTGTCTTTAGCTTTTCCTGATTAGGTGGAGGACAGAAGGCCTGCAGCACAAATGACCCGCAAATTGAGTATGGACCAAGGAATACAACCACGACCTCAGTCGAAAGACCTGAATTTATGAGCTGGGCCCCCTCAGAGGCCGAGCCCACAGTATCCATAACTCCAGATGAGGGTAACTCCCGGGAGCAAAGATATTGGGAAATGCGTACAGGTTTAGCCTCGACCACACCTAATACATTATTAGGGATAACCACAAGGGCAAAGTTTTAACCGAAGTTCTCCCAAAGAAGCTCCACCACCTCTGGGTGAAGTCTCCATTCCCCGGGGCTCAGCCCTGCCTCAACAGGATATCTGCTCTGATATACGAGACCATCAGTGTGCTGTCCAGAAGAATCAGGCACATGGTGACCTCTCGGTTCTGACAGGAAGTATTGAGATTCTCGGAATACCGCCATCACTTCTAGCCAACTATGTGCCAAAAGGAGATGGTCCTGCCAAAGACCCTTCGCCGAGTGACCACTCATGATCACCCCCCACTTGTGAGGGAAGCATCCGTCGATAGCATAAGCGTAGACAAGAAGCCCCCAACACTGGGCCTGGGCGAGGAACCAAGGTTCTTTCACATGACAGAGGCACGTAGGCATAGCCGCGTGACCTTGATCATGCGAAAACGGATTTCCCCTCGGAGAAAACCCCTTGGTCCTGAGCCACCACTGCAGGTGTCTCATGTACAGAAGGTGTTGTGGAAAATTATCAATATTCAAAAACCTGGATGAAGGAGACAAAGTCGTTTCTCAAAAGATTAAACAAAGTATTTTTATTTCATGCATGAAATAAGACGTTCCCACACAGACAGCGTCTGATATGAGAAGGCCCATGGCATTCTCACGCAGAGAGCATCTGACATGAGAAGGCGAAGGCTAGTCCCTTTCGCCAATGTTATATACCCTAACACATCCTGTGTAAAAAAACCTTTTGTTACCTTAAACCCAGACTTCTTAGCTCATGGTCTCATGTGCTCATGATCTCATGTCCAACATTATTTATATCAGACAGAACAACTTGTCATGTCAGCAAAAGTTTCCTGCTACAGATCTCGTGTGCTGATCGAAACTGCGCACACACATATTGTCAGCCTTCACATGACTCGGAGAACATTTCGTTCCTGAAAGTTTGTCCTAACTTTTAACATTTCTAAAAGCTTGGTTTTATATCTTTAATAATGTGCTTTTTGCTTATATGATTATATTCCTTTAAATTCTCATGAGTAAACAATACATCTTCAATGCTAATAAAAGTTGTACCCATACAAAAGTAAAAGAAACACATCTAAATGTAAAATTTCCATAACAATCCCCCATATGTTCATTCAAAGAACATACACAAAATTTGACATTTACTTTTCCATAATCATAGTAATTCACAACAGGTAAATTTTCCCATGGTTACTTAATTTTCTAGTCAAACTCATGTTCGCTCTCGTTCTCATAATCCTCATCATCATCAGCCACTGAAACATTAACCTCATCTTCTGGTACCCTACGTATCACTGTTGTGTATTCCCCTGGATTCATTCTCATCATTGTTACAGTCACTGCCTTAGCAGTGATTCTAGAAATACAATTCATTAAACATGGATTCATCAAAAGAAAAATCAAAATCAAACATCCGCTTGGCATAATGGTACTTATTAACAATTTCGTCCACCCCTTGCAGGCCCAAGAACCAATTATCTAGTGAAGATGACATTTCATCTGGAGTGGCTATGGCCATTTTCATGTGTTCTATTATGTCTGATATATTTTGATAGACGTCAGTCAAACAACAAGAGATTCCTAACATTTTGCATATTTTCAAATAATATGTTATACATTTGTTATTATTCATGATTATCGTGGTTTTACAGTGTGCTGTACCAGCCATTATTACCCCTTGTTGCGTCCCTAATTTACATAAACATACGTCGCCTAATTGCGGTTTCACTGCCCCTACCCTGTCAAAGTCTCTAGTGCTTTGTTCTGATGGGTTCTGACATTTGACTTTCTTTGGAGATATTGATTTGATTTCTATAGAATTTTTCACATTCAGTAATTGCCACATTGCACATGGAATTAGCCCTATTAATTCTCCTAAATTTTCAGTGATTTCTTCTAATTCCAAAAACTCTGGCATCATTCTAATATTCTAATTTAATCACCCTGAAGTGAGATATACCCCGCCCCTGGTCCATAGACCATCTCTGATAGCACCCTGATTACCTCCGTACACATATTGCCCTTGACATGGATCCTTACAAAAATACATGGTCTTACCCCATTTTCCCTTTGTCATTTTCACCTCTACGCTATCATCTCGTGCTAGGCTTACAGCCACACTAATTAAGAGGATAAGATTTAGTGACCTATTGCCACACATTACAACCTTGTCAGGCGAGAAAATGTTCTTGTGTGAATGATATCAGTCCCGTTTCTCTATGTATTCTTGGTCTCAGGGCAGGTCTAGTTGATATCAGACCCGTTTCTCTATGTATTTTTGGTTTCAGGGCAGGTCTAGTTGATATCAGACCCGTTATTCCAATACCCACGCCGTTAAAGTTCCACAAAGTCCTTGATACAGTTCTGACCACTCCTAAAATTGCAGGATCGTCTCTTACTATTGACTCGTCTGCTCTCCAGTGACGGTGGTTTTCAAATTGGTAACCTACGGGATGACACGTCTCTGGTTAGTCTGATCTCTGTTTGGCACTCGTTAGCTTTGAGTGGGATTCTTCTTCCGTTGCAGCTACCCGCATGAGCTGATGCTTCTCGACAGCGCGTCCCATGGCATCCACGAAGCCCTCCCCTCGACTTTCACCGCAGTGTGAGTTGTCAGCAAAACCTGGAATGGCCCCTGCCACCTTTTCGCCTTCCAATGCTTTCGTCTCAGATCCTTTATCAACACGAACTCTCCTGGCCGGATGCTGTGCAGGGCCGTCTCAGCTGGCTCTGGAACTGCTGCTTGGACCTGTTTTGAGATATCACAGAACACCTTATCCAGCTCAACACAACATTGCAACATTTCATTTTCACACCGACTTGTGTCAGGCAATGTTCGAGGATTTCGTGCGTCCCAGCCCCTCTTTCTCATTCTCTTGTAAGTTAGCTCCTCCCCTTTCTGGATGTACCCAGAAATGTTTCAAATTGAAATTGCACTGTTTACAAAATGTGAGCTATTGTCACTAAATAATTTTTTTCAGGATTTCCCCATCGTGGGACAATTTTTTGTAGGAGCAGTTTTGCCACTCCTTTTGAATCTGCCTTTGTTGTTGGCATGGCTTCTACCCATTTTGAAAACATGTCGACTGCCACTACGCAGTATTTCTTTTTGTCAGATTTTGATAAGTCAATATAATCGATCATTACATGTGAGAATGGTCTTGGCGGCCTGGGATGCCCCACCTGTCTCATTGCCTGACCCCTCCCCACATTGTTAGTCCCACAAATCAAACATCTGCTGCAAAAATCTGCTGCCACTGTGGGAAAAAAAACTTTGGTAAATCAGTTATTTTGCATAATAGTAAACATCCTCCCTTTTGATACATGGTCCAATCCATGCATCAAACTTGCATATACCTGAAAGAAAATGAGAAGGTAAACATGGTTTGTTATTTATTGGTTGGGCCATTGTCCATTTTCATATTCCCGGCCTGCCTTCCTCCATTTCTCTTTATCATAGGCAGAAGAGTGTTGTTGTTGCATCGCTGCTGTCACCTAGTTCCTCATTCAGCCGTATTGCTATGGTTATCTGAACAGGAAGTCGAGCTGCAGCCTTCGCTGCTACACTCTGTTGTCCTGTTTTCCTTAGAAAGGTCATCACTACCCTACGTATGAGCCTGGCACTTGCAAACTGCCACTTCCTTTTTCATGGATACTGCATTTTCTTTTGCCTATAGTCAGATTTAGGCTTTATTTGAATCGGCTCACGATCTGCAATCAGACCTACATCATTTTTTTTTTTTTTTTTTTTTTTTTTTTTTTTTTTTTTTATCAGTAGCCCATAATCATTTTGGAAACTCTCTACAACCCGTCTGTTATGACAGGGAGTTGTGTTAAACTCAGTCTGTTTAGTTTCACTTCCTCATCCAACACTGTGACTGCTCTCAAACTTCTGTGTTTTACGACATGGCTATTTGAACCAAACGGTAATTTCACTTTGGCAGATCAGTCGTTTTTGATCTATCATGACCCAGTCGGTCAGTTCATGGCACCTGGCCATGAAGGGACCCGCGTCACGCCATTCAGCCTTCACTGGTTTGGCCAGTGATATGAGGCTTGTGCATTTTCCATGTCATAAAACACTGTCTGCTTGTCAGTCAATTTCACATTCAAAACACACCATTGGTCAGTCCAATACACATAGTCAGTCGTCACAATTTCTATGTCAACATTAAATCATCGCTGCGCATATTCACCATCATGATCAGTGCTGACATGCAAAGTGCAATGTAAATCTGAATCTCTCATAAATTCAGAAGATGGCAACACTCTGTCTTGAGCCTTTGTGGTAAGACATGTGTCAGAAATTTGCCATTCATATACAAACAGAGTTTCCTCTGTGCCTTCAGTTTCATACCGCACTCTCACGTCAGCTGATAAGCCCTGATCATCACAGTGAACAGAAACCCCCAATTTACAAAGTAAATCCCTTCGCATTAAATTCACTGGACATAACTTAAAAAAACAATGCTTAATTTTATATTTCATTTTTCCCCTTCAATTGAACACTCAAGTGTTTTCGAATATGGTTCTATGGCCACATGACCAGTTGCACCTCTGGAAGAAGTCGTCTTACCAGAGAGTGGAATTGGTTTTTCAAACTCTGTGGCTTTAATTACAAAATTGGAAGCTCCCGTGTCAAGCAGAAATAGTAAAGATACGTCATTAACCGTCATTTCTATCAAGGGTAAAGAAATATGAGTCTTATAGAAAACCCTAGCAAGCAAGTCTTCATTGCATAGAGCAGAAATCAGAAAATAAAGGTAAATTATACTCATCAGCTGAAGAGACAGGAACCCCGTCGCTCACCCCCTCCTCCTCCTTTCAATCCGCCTGATCCCCACCGCTGCCGAATGGGCAGTCATCGCGCCAATGTCCTTTTCGTCCACAATCAAAACATTTGTCTGGATCATAGGGCTCTTTGCGTTGTTGTTGAAATGGTTGACAGTTTCGTCCTTTTCCACGACCACGACCACGTCCTCTGCCTCTTCCTCTGCCATTGTCTCTCTGGTTCTGTTGGTGATGGTTGGAGTTGTTGTTGCCCATATACACACCTTGCATTGTCACCAGGGCCAACATGAGGTCTTTGTCTTGCTTGGCTGCGTTGGTTTTTCGCTGCAATTTCATGATGTCTTCATGATGTTTTGCGTGTCGTCTCATTTCTGCTGTGGAGGCCATTGCCATCCGACACAGCTCTTTTGAATTGCTTTTGAAATGTCACTGTCCAATCCATCCAAGAACAAAGTCTTTACTTTCATTTTCTGGAGGGCTGCAGAGCGGTGGCATGGTTCTTTGTGTGGTGCGTTAGGAACTGCGTGACCCCGTCCTTCTGCGGCTGCTGGAATCTGGTTAGGATTGCGAGGAGGTGGAAGATGAGCCGGATGAGTCCTGTCCTCCTCTCTTATTCTCACAAAACAAAAACAAACAAAAAACAATGCCATAATAGGGAGAAGAAGAAACAATGTCAGAACAGTCATTTTTAAGATTGCATAATGCTTTTCTCTATGTGTCTTGTCTTTCTTCTTGACAACGTGAGTCGACCAATTTTGCTTTAGTTTTAGTCAAATGTGACACACTTAAAACCCCCATTGAACCCATAGTGTTCTTTTAAATACGGCACATATTCATGATACCAAATCCCTATAGCTTTGTCCATTAATTTGTATGAACCCTTCGAGAAATCAACCTGTTCTCCATCCTTCTTTTTTGAATTTTCGTTACACATTTTTACTTAGACAATTTTGTTTGTTCAATTTCCCTATATTAATTTATTTTATTAATCCATATTTGCGTATTTTTATTTATTATTTTATTACTTTATATTTACCTATAAATTTTCCTCTTTCCTTCTTCTTAATCAACAGTATTTATATTTGCGTATTTAAATATCTTCCCCCGCGTGGTCACCACGCACTATATTTACTGTGTTAATTCTCCTCTCAGCGTGGCCACCACGACATGCCTAAATTCGTCAATCTAGGACTTTCAAAATTGCCTGTCTCCGTCGATGCAGGTCTTTCCCAAACAAGTGCCTCCTCTAATGTCCGAAACTTCGAACGAGCACCTTGTCTGGTGTTTGAGAAATTTTCTATCAGACCTATTCTTAAAACTCTGGCCCTTTTAGAGAAGAATTAACACATGGCATTTGAGAACTTACTTTTAGGCTTATTCTCAAACCCTGTTTGGAAACGCTTATTCCAAAACTCTGACCCTTTTAGAAAAAATATTCAATACGCAAATAATTTTCTTATCCACCATGTGAATAATTTAAATTTTCTCTCACCGTCTTGTGAGTCTCACTGTCTGTGAGTTCTTTAATTGCGTCCACCTAGGTCGTCGTGAGGAGTTGAACAATTCTCTTTCCTCAAGCTTGAGGATATTGAGCCGTAGAGTGTTCTCTCGGGATGGCCAGTCAACTGTTCCCCTCACGACGATCATCGGTTTTGCAATCGCATCCTCGTCGCCATTTGTTGTGGAAAATTATCAATATTCAAAAACCTGGATGAAGGAGACAAAGTCGTTTCTCAAAAGATTAAACAAAGTATTTTTATTTCATGCATGAAATAAGACGTTCCCACACAGACAGCGTCTGATATGAGAAGGCCCATGGCATTCTCACGCAGAGAGCATCTGACATGAGAAGGCGAAGGCTAGTCCCTTTCGCCAATGTTATATACCCTAACACATCCTGTGTAAAAAAACCTTTTGTTACCTTAAACCCAGACTTCTTAGCTCATGGTCTCATGTGCTCATGATCTCATGTCCAACATTATTTATATCAGACAGAACAACTTGTCATGTCAGCAAAAGTTTCCTGCTACAGATCTCGTGTGCTGATCGAAACTGCGCACACACATATTGTCAGCCTTCACATGACTCGGAGAACATTTCGTTCCTGAAAGTTTGTCCTAACTTTTAACATTTCTAAAAGCTTGGTTTTATATCTTTAATAATGTGCTTTTTGCTTATATGATTATATTCCTTTAAATTCTCATGAGTAAACAATACATCTTCAATGCTAATAAAAGTTGTACCCATACAAAAGTAAAAGAAACACATCTAAATGTAAAATTTCCATAACAAAGGCCAAAAGTAATTAAGTTGGACGCAGCAGCCATGAGACCCAACAGTCTGAAACTGTTCCACAGTGAGTGACTGGCCTAGTTTTACCCCATTTACCGCAAATCGTTTATAAGACACCTAAAAAAGTGGTCCTCTGTGCTGGGAGGAGCACACTCCTCTTGGCGTTGAGTCGCAACCCCAACATCTTTAATGAGACAGAACGACATCTCAATGCCGAACTGCCATCTGCTCAAATTGAGCTAGGATCAACCAATCGTCGATAGTATAATACGCGAATGCCCTGGAGTCTCAGAGGAGCCAGAGCTGCATCCACGCATATTGTAAAGGTGCGGGGTGATGAACCTAGGCCGAAAAGAAGAACCCGATACTGGTATGCTTCGCCCCTCGAAAGCAAACCTCAGGAACCTCCTGTGATGAGGATGGTTAGATAAGCGTCCTTCAAGTCTATTGTGAAAGACCAGTCCTCGGGCTGAATCTGTGACACAGTCATATTAGCGTAAGCATACTATGAACATGAGATTCTGAAACCTGCTGTTTAATTGACACAGGTCTAGAATAGGACGCAAACCCTCATCCTCTTTCGGAACAATGAAGTAGCGGCTGTAAAAACCCTGACTGTCTGCTGGGAGGGGGAACCCCTTCTATAGCTCCTTTTTGCAGAAGTGTCAGTACTTCCTGCTCCATAACCAGAGCCTGCTTGGGGTCCACCACTGTGGGGAGGACCCCCTAGAAATCTGGGCGGACGAGAACCGAACTGAATTCTGAAACCCATTCCTATAGTGTGCAGGACCCACTGAGAAATATGTGGCAGTAGTTTCCACGCTGCCAGAAATTCTGCTAAGGGCACCAGTCTCTCGAGACTGGCCTCTGGATTTGGTCGAACAGTCACTTCAGTGCCCTGAAGTGGCGAACCGGCAGGGAACAACCGAACTGACCGCTCTCCTCGGAGGATCGTATGGGGACGCTGACACCTCGGTGCCCTGAACGGCGAACCGGCAGGGAACAACCGAACTGGCATCGCTGCGACCCTCCTCAAAGAGTCGCACCCCAGAGGTCGCCGAGGAGAAACGATTTCTCAAAACGGTCCCTGCCCCGGAGAAACCTTCAGAAGCCTGATAGCCTCAGCGTCAGGACTTCTTGTCTAAGTTTTATTAGAGATAACAACAGTCCTCAGATCTTGCCTACCTCTAATTATCTTAGTTCCAACGACCCTCCTCGGAGGATCGTTGGAAAAAGCAGGCACCTCGGCGTCCTGAAACGGCAAACCGGCAGGGAAACCGAACTGACTGCTCTACGACCCTCCTCGGAGGATCGTTTGGGGACGCTGACACCTCGGTGTCCTGAAATGGCGAACCGACAGGAGAACCGAACTGGCAGCGTTGCGACCCTACTCAGAGAGTCGCACCCCAGAGGGCGCCGAGGAAAGACGATTTCTCAAAACCGTCCCTACCCCGGAGGTGACCACCCTCAGAATCCTGCTGCCTCGGCGTCAGGGCTTCTTCTTTCAAGCTATTTTAGAGATAAAACAGTCCTCAGATCTTGCATATCTATAACTGGCTAGATTGCGACCGCCACCCAGGTCCCCTCGATTGTGGATGAGCCCGAATGGCGACACTCTGTTTTGCAGCACTTTATGCTGCGAGGAGCTTTAGTAGGCTGAGACTGCTCCCGCCCAGCAGTCTCAGGAACATTAGATCGGTGAGGAAGACACGTCTGGAATGCCGCTGAATATTTTATTTCTTCGTTTTTTTTTTGTTTTTTGTTTTTTAAAGCGGAGCGTTCAGAGGAACAGACATATTTTACCTTAATTTTTCTTTACATCAGAAAAACGTATATATATATCACTCCGTGGCCACCAGCAGGAAACACCTGAACTGGCAGCGTTGCGACCCTCCTCAGGGAGTCGCCCCCCAGAGGACGCCGAGGAGAAACGATTTCTCAAAACCGTCTCTCCCTGAAATAGTTTATCTGTTGCGCGACGCAATTCTCGAATAACGTCAGTGCTGACATCCTCACAATCAACCATGTCCTTATATAGTTTACCCACCAATGCTGCCTAAAAATATTTATCTATTATTTATGATGGCTGGTGGATAACGTCGGGGTAATGATGACACCGACTCGGGAGAGAGATAGCAGTAAGCGTCTCTTTACCCCGAGGCACTGTCATACTATGATATTTAATACACAAAACATTTATTTAGTAGAAGTTTTGGCGATAAACACATAAAATAGTGCTTCGCAGTGAACGCAGCCACCCGTAGAAAGAGTGATGGCTGCATGTTCACGGCCCAGGCAGAGAGCGCCGATCACGTGGCGGTCTCCGTCGCTGAGAGCGGCTCGGCATGAACCGCAGGAAAACCGAGGCATTTTGAAACAAACGCCTCGCTCTTTTAGGACCTGAGTTGCGGCGGCGAGCTCAGAGAGAATTTGCTTTAAAAGGATTGTTTAAGTCAAAATGCTTGTGTATTTGACAAATGTATGATACTCAGATCAGATTTTTGATTTTACCCACAACATTATGAGACAAAAACATGTAATTTATGTTAATTATAAACTGTTACGAAACTGCTCCGAGCCAGAAGGTGAGATCCAAATGCAGCTTTATTATATGGGGCAATCCAGACACGTAATCTAAAGAACAGGCAAGAGGTCAAAGCACAGGTAGGCAGTCCAAACAAAGAAACAAAGAAACAAACAAAACAGGCAGGGGTCAGAGGCAAAAGAGCACGGAACAGGCAAGAAATCCAAAAACCAAGAGACATGAAACCAGGGAAAAGCTCGGAAATGCAGTGCAACAACATACAAAACGTCGCAGTGAGTGAATGAGTGAACATGGTATAAATAGGCCGAGACTAACTGGGTAATGAGACACAGGTGAATGCAATCAGTGATGAGTCCGGGCAGTGAGTTATGGGAAATGTAGTTTGTGAGGGACTGATAATATTCTGATGTGGAGTGCCCTCTGGTGGCTCTCAAGGGCACTCCAGCTGGTGACCGTTACATAGCCCCCCCTCAAAGGAGCGGCTTCCAGACGCTCTAAAATGGTCCAGGAGGGAGGTGGAGCGGAGGCGGACCCGGGGGCGGGATGGAGGGCCAGGCCCATGGAGCGGAAGAGGGCCTGGAGACTGCGGCTAAACGGGCGGCCAGGGTGGAGCAGGCGGTGCAGGCGACCAGGGCAGAGCAGGCAGTACAGGAGACCAGGGCAGAGCAGGCAGTGCAGGCGACAAGGGCAGAGCAGGCGACCCTTCAGGCGGCCAGGGCGGAGAAGACCCTTCAGGCGGCCATGGAGGAGAAGACCCTTCGGGCTGCCATGGTGGAGAAGACCCTTCGGGTGGCAACGGTGGAGAAGACCATTCGGGCGGCTATGGCGGAGACGACCCTTCTTGTAGCCACGGTGGAACCGGCAGTTCAGGAGACCATGGTGGCGCGGCCTCCATGGTCCCATCGGGGGGACCTACTGCCCCCCCAAAAACATTTTTTGGGGGGCAGCTACGGGGTCATAGGCTGGAGCAGGTACCGGCTCAGGAACAGACACCGGCTCGGGAACAGACACCGGCTCGGGAACAGATAGCGGCTCGGGAACAGATACCGGCTCAGGAACAGATACCGGCTCAGGAACAGACACTGGCTCGGGAACAGATACCGGCTCAGGAACAGACACTGGCTCGGGAACAGATACCGGCTCAGGAACAGACACTGGTTCGGGAACAGACACCGGCTCGGGAACAGATGGAACAGACACCGGCTCGGGAACAGATGGAACAGACACCGGCTCGGGAACAGATGAAACAGACACCGGCTCGGGAACAGGCACAGACAGCGTGGCGCCGGCCATCTTGTCCGGAGACACTGGCTTGGCGGCGGCCATCTTGTCCGAGGCCTCAGACGTGACGTGGACAGTCTCTGGATCGGCAGACGTGACGTGGACAGTCTCTGGATCGGCAGACGTGACGTGGACAGTCTCTGGATCGGCAGACGTGACGTGGACAGTCTCTGGATCGGCAGACATGACGTGGACAGTCTCTGGATCGGCAGACGTGACGTGGACAGTCTCTGGATCGGCAGACGTGACGTGGACAGTCTCTGGATCGGCAGACGTGACGTGGACAGTCTCTGGATCGGCAGACGTGACGTGGACAGTCTCTGGATCGGCAGACGTGACGTGGACAGTCTCTGGATCGGCAGACGTGACGTGGACAGTCTCTGGATCGGCAGACGTGACGTGGACAGTCTCTGGATCGGCAGACGTGACGTGTACAGTCTCTGGATCGGTAGACGTGACGTGGAGCGCAGGCTTGGTAGGGCCGACGTGGAGATACTCAGACTTGGCCAGCTTGACGTGAAGAGAATCAGGAACAGCGGCCATTGAAAAGAATGTTGGAGCGCTTAGGTGCTAGATTAATACCCGGTGGCAACCACCAAAGATTGTCCGATCAGAACAATTAAGCGATGTCCGTTTAGTAGGAGTTAGATGCACACACCACTCAAAGACCACTCATTTAATCTTGAACAGTATTTAATTAAGTGTGGTTCTATAAAGAAAAACAACAATAAAGTATTATGAATATACACATTCTACACAATATTCATTTCTTATAACATTAACATCAGAAATATGTCTTCCCAGCGATCGTATTGTAAGGATGAGCTACTAATTAGCTCACAGACATATGTGGTACGACAGATGCGATAAGCGCGTCTTTAAAGGCAATTCACGCATAGTGTAAACACCACAGTATAACGAGAGAAATTTAACTTACTCTTTGATGCACGCACACATGCGATTCAATACTGCAGAATCGCCGATGAACTGGCATTATCATCACATTAGGTCCGTCTTGCGCAATAATAATATCAGCGCTCGTAACTCAAAGCTAAACTGCGTCAGTGTATGCGTCATTAGCACCGGGTCCTACCGGGTCCTAACGAAAGGCGAGTGACTTTACTGCCTGACTACATAACAACAGCGAATTAACTATTACATACACATAGAACTGTATGAACATATTAATGAATGGATGAACATTAACAACTGGCCCTCATTTTAGTACAGCCGCCCCCAAATGTGCTTGCAGATTTGCATCTCGGGCCAGTACTCACAGTCAGTCAGGGAGTGTAGGAAGCTTAATCAGTTTGACAACAGGTCTGATGTAGGTTCTGTCTTTGACCTAGATTTCTGCAGCTCTTACTTTATCATCAGCTCCAGCCATAACAGTTTTCACAGTCCCAATGGGCCAGAGTGCTCGGGGAAATTGTGGATCTGCAATCATAACTACCGTGCCTACGGTCAGGTTGTCTTTCTCCTGTTGCCACTTCTGGCGAGACTGGAGTCCGGGCAGGTAGTTACGCAGATAACAGCTCCAGAACTGGTCTGCCAGTACTTGGCTGTGTCTCCAGCGTTTGCGACTGAGCAACTCCGATGCAGGGTAAATTACCTGAGGCAAGGCAGAGTCTAGCCGGCCCATTAAGAGTGAATTGGGAGTTATTGGGTCCGGATCAGCTACATCCGAAGATGCATATCCCAAAGGCTTTGAATTTAAAATTCCCTCAATTTCAATTAGGACAGTCCTGAGCACTTCCTCTGTGACTGTTTGAGCACCAATGGTGGTGTACAGAGCAGCTTTAACAGATCTGATTTCTCTTTCCCAGGATCCTCCAAAATGTGGGGAGTTTGGTGGATTGTACTGAAAGTCGATCTGTTGCTTGGCAAGTTCTGTTTGCAATTGAGGATGAATATTCTTAAAAGCTTCCTTAAGCTCACGATCTCCACCTTTGAAGTTGGTACCCTGATCAGAGCGCAACTCATGAGGTTTTCCCCTACGGGCGATGAAGCGCCGTAGAGACATGAGGAAAGAGTCCGTGTCAGCTTGAGAGAGAAGGTCAATGTACACTGCCTTTGTGGTCAAACATTTATAAATGATACCCCAGCGTTTTTCATTCCGTGGCCCAATTTTGATGGTAAATGGGCCGAAACAGTCCATGCCTGTGGAGTAAAAAGCTGGCTGGAAGAGTCTTAAACTAGAAGGGGGTAAGTCAGCCATTTTAGGGATATTGGGCTTGCCACGCCACCTTTGACACTCAGCACAGTGATGCTGGATTGATCGAACAGCTTGACGACCTCTCAAGATCCAGAAGCGTCTTCTGATTTCAGCAAAGACCCTTTCAGTACCAGGGTGATGGAGCTGTGTATCGTACTGCTGAATTAGTAACTTAGTCATTGGATGAACTGGGTCTAGAACAATTGGGTGAAGAATGTCAGGGCTCAGCAGTTGACACCTTCGGAGTCGTCCACCCACTCTAATCAGCTGCGTGACAGAATCAAATTCAGGAGATAATGTCTTTAACCGACTGTTTGGGGAGATGAATTTCCCTGCTTGAAGCTGAACATATTCATCAGGAAAACTCTCCATTTGAGACTTTTGGATGACTCTGAGCTCTGCTTTCTTATACGTGTCAGCATTAACAAGGTCTGTGGGACAGGCCGCCCCGTGAAGGGATCTGGCTGTTGCGTCTATAAGCTCTTGGAAGTTGTCATATTTGGATGCATTGACTGCATGCTGGTCATCGTGAGTTATAAGAAGGTGGAAGGATATTGGTTTACGCAGTTCCTTTGAGGTGTCGGCTGGCTTTAGGTTGGGCAATCTGGGCCAAGACGACGGAGGCTTCTGAAGAAATTCTGGGCCATGGTTCCAGCGGGTAGGTGTGGCTAGCTGAGCCAGTGACAGGCCACGAGTAATGTCGTCAGCAGGGTTGTCTTGTGACTGCACATAGGACCATGATTGTGAATCAGTTAACTCTTGAATCTCCGCAACTCTAGTTCCTACAAACACTTTGAAGTGACAAGAGTCTGATTGCAGCCAGTTAAGGACGGTAGTAGAATCAGTCCAGTATTTAAAACTGCTGATGTCTAGTGTGAGCTCCCTTTTCAGAACTGCTGCCAGTTGTGCTCCAGTTAGAGCAGCACATAGCTCAAGTCGAGGAATTGTTTGCTGCTTCTTTGGAGCTACTCGTGATCTAGCTGCCAAGAATGACACCTCTATTTGCCCTTTGTTATCTTCAGTGCGGAGATAGGCTACAGCACCGTATGCTCGCTCTGAGGCATCACAGAATGTGTGCACACTTCTTGAGCTGGTCAAGGGATCTAGCTTTGTAGTGTAGCATCTGGGTAGTGTGACACTGGAAAGTTGTGTAAGCTCGTCTTCCCACGTGAGCCAGGCATTTCTGAGGTCTGTGGGCAGTTCAGGGTCATCCCATTCTCTCTTTTTGTCCCAGAGCTTCTGGACTATAAACTTAGCTCTTGTAGTAAATGGGGTGATGAATCCCAATGGATCGTACTGACTGGAAAGGATGCTATATATGTATCGCATTGTGGGCTCAGTTTTTACGACGCGCCCACATTTCCAACATCTACGATTGGACCTGATCCAGGTCACAATCTGCTCTTTGGTCAGCAGCTTGAAGTTTGAACACTGATTGAGATAGTGCTGAGTTGTATTACAAAAGGGGCAATATTTCTTAGGTTTCTCTAGTGATCGCACCTCAGGAAATGCATTTCGGTGAACCGATTCAACCTTGGAAACTAGCTTTTGCTCGCTTCCATGGAAGATGGCAGTAGATCTGTGGGATACTTTAGGTAATCTTTGCTGGTCTTTGCAGAAACTCTGTCTCTCTCTTCCAGAGTCAAAACTAAACTGGGTACCGTCCTCTTGCACCCTCACCTCATATTCTAGCCATTCTGCAAATTCCAGTAAGGTAGGTATAGGTTTCTTGAGCGGATTAACATACCTCTTAAAGTTTGCTCTGAGATCGTGAGGCAATTTAGCTAGGAGTCGGGAGACGTGCGACCCACAAGTCAGTTCTGTTCGTCCAGGACTTCCTAACTGATCCAGCATTCCGACCAGGGCCCGTACCTTCAGTGCGAAAAGCCTGAATGCCCTGGTGTCTCCACTTCTTATGCTGGGCCCATCCATCAGGGCAGCAATGCGTTGAAGGGCAAGTTGATGAGGTTGCCCATAGATCTCTGTTAGAGCCTGCATGGTATGACTGTATGGGTACCTGCTGTTACTGTAGGAGTCAGCAATGAGCAATGCTTCCTCAAACTTCAAGTGGTCCATCAATATCTGGAACTTAAAACGCTCTGTAGCATCAGCAGGCAGGAGATTGTCAAGAGCTACCTTTAACCTGGCAAACTCACGTGGATCCTCTTTAGTGAAGTTAGGAATGGTAGGAGTTGGACCACGATAAGTGTTCTCTTGACTGGGTGGCGATGAGGAACGATACTGCACGAATGGTCTCTGTTGTCTGGAAGTAGGGCTGTAATAGTGTGTGGATGGCTGCCTTGGGTGTTGGTAACGTTCATCAGCCCGCTCAGCCCTCTGGGGTGCTGCTGCTCGCTCTGGCGATGGCGAAGTTGATCTGGGTGGCTTGGAACTCACCTTCATCCTCTGAAGCTCGTGGATAATCTCATCTATTCTGTCACGTTGACGTTCTGCATGTAAATTATCCTCACTGCGTTTCACTGACCTTTCTCCTTCATAACGTGGATCTCTTTGATCTCTTGTTGACGTTACTCTGTGGGGTGCAGGTGAGGTAGAGACTAGATCCTCCATTTTATGCATTGAGTGTCTGGGTGACAGCAGTAGTTGAGATGGAGACAATGGTCTTGGAGATTGAGCTACGGTGGGTTCTCTGAGGTCACGTCTGAGTTGACGGTTCTCTTCCTCCAGATCCTTCAGCTGCATCTGCAGTACTTCAGGTGAGAAATGTGGATTCACCTCATAGGCAGGAAAGTGATCAATGCCAGCTGCCAGGGTGTTGTGAGGTGGTAATGGACCTCCTGTAGCCCCTATTATCTGTTCTCTCTCGTTGGAGTGGTATGAGGGTGTGTGCGCTGATCGCTGCTCTGGCACATAATCAACCTCATAGTCTGCGAGGTACTCTGGCATCTGCGTTCGGCGACGGGAGCGAATTTTTGCATCACTATTCTCCTCACTATATATGGACATTATGTTAATTCAGAAGTTGCCGATCCGGCTCGAAGGACCATGAAAAGAATGTTGGAGCGCTTAGGTGCTAGATTAATACCCGGTGGCAACCACCAAAGATTGTCCGATCAGAACAATTAAGCGATGTCCGTTTAGTAGGAGTTAGATGCACACACCACTCATTTAATCTTGAACAGTATTTAATTAAGTGTGGTTCTATAAAGAAAAACAACAATAAAGTATTATGAATATACACATTCTACACAATATTCATTTCTTATAACATTAACATCAGAAATATGTCTTCCCAGCGATCGTATTGTAAGGATGAGCTACTAATTAGCTCACAGACATATGTGGTACGACAGATGCGATAAGCGCGTCTTTAAAGGCAATTCACGCATAGTGTAAACACCACAGTATAACGAGAGAAATTTAACTTACTCTTTGATGCACGCACACATGCGATTCAATACTGCAGAATCGCCGATGAACTGGCATTATCATCACATTAGGTCCGTCTTGCGCAATAATAATATCAGCGCTCGTAACTCAAAGCTAAACTGCGTCAGTGTATGCGTCATTAGCACCGGGTCCTACCGGGTCCTAACGAAAGGCGAGTGACTTTACTGCCTGACTACATAACAACAGCAAATTAACTATTACATACACATAGAACTGTATGAACATATTAATGAATGGATGAACATTAACAACTGGCCCTCATTTTAGTACAGCCATCTTAGGATATGGCCCTGGAACGGTGGTCGCAGCAAGACCAGACCCTGGGACGGTGGTCTCGGCGGAACGAGACTCTGTTCGGACGGCCCTCTTGGCCGTACGTGCTGACATCAGCGGTGGATCTGTCATGTTGGAAATAAGTCCTGGACGCCCATAGACTGATCTAGTGGCAGGCTTTATGGTTGGCGTGATGTGAAGATTCTCAGGCTGGGCAGGCGTGACGTGAAGATCAGGCTGAGGGGATACTGCGGGTTCACGGAGCTCCTTCTCCTCCATGCCCACAGTAAATGATGAACCGCTCAACAACAGGGCCAGGTCTATATATTGTTCTAATGTCCCAATTAAAAAGACAATTAAAGGGATAGTTCACCCAAAATTGAAAATTTTGTCATCATAGAAAAAAAGATACTATGGAAGTCAATGGGGTCCATCAACTGTCTGGTCACCAACATTCTTCAAAATATCTTCTTTTGTGTTTAACAGAAGAAAAAAACTCATACCGGTTTGAAACAACTTGAGGGTGAGTAAATGATGACAGAATTTTCATTTTTGGGTGAACTATCCCTTTAAGCACTCGGTGCTCATTAGCGTGAGATGTGCCAGTTCAATAAAATCTGAGACGTAGTCTTCGATGGACCGATCCTCCTGACGGAGACGCATGATTTGGACGTCTGGACACATGGTTGGCATGGCTGCTGGATCTCGGTGTGGCGAAGTTTTCTGTTACGAAACTGCTCCGAGCCAGAAGGTGAGATCCAAATGCAGCTTTATTATATGGGGCAATCCAGACATGTAATCCAAAGAACAGGCAAGAGGTCAAAGCACAGGTAGGCAGTCCAAACAAAGAAACAAACAAACAAAACAGGCAGGGGTCAGAGGCAAAAGAGTAATCCACAGAACAGGCAAGAAATCCCAAAACCAAGAGACATGAAACCAGGGAAAACGCTCGGAAATGCAGTGCAACAACATACAAAACTTCGCAGTGAGTGAATGAGTGAACATGGTATAAATAGGCTGAGACTAACAGGGTAATGAGACACAGGTGAATGCAATCAGTGATGAGTCCGGGCAGTGAGTTATGGGAAATGTAGTTTGTGAGGAAGTGATAATAGTCTGATGTGGAGTGCCCTCTGGTGGCTCTCAAGGGCACTCCAGCTGGTGACCGTTACATAAACAGGTATACATTTCTTTAAATTCCTTGTAACATTCTATTTGCATGCATTTGTGTCACACTGTAATAAAGTCTGGTTTAAATTAAGACGTTTTACTTTTTAGTCCTTAGTGGACAATCAAACATAGGCTACATGAAACCTCATGAAAATAGGTTTACTTTGTAGCACATTCTCGTAAGAGAAAGGAATTATGTGCTCTGAATTCCCAAGGCTACAGTAAATGTTTTTATGTGTGGAGGAAATCAGATATACAGTAAAAGTGTTGTAAGTGGACTCTGCCCCTCCACGCTGGCTGGATGACGAAAGAGGTGTGTCTGGTTTGGGGGTTAACAGAACGTGTATAATAATGCTGAATGAGCCCCTTAGTGTAAACTCTATAACTTGATTTATGTGAGAACAACAACTCTTACATGCAAATCAAAGGTCAACACAAATGATCACATCAAATGATGCACACTGAAAATATACAATCTAAGTGAATGTGAGGAGTTCAAGTCTCTAAAGTATTAATAACAGCATTTAAAGAACCTTTGGAATACAGTTATTAGTGGTATTGTATCAAAAAAGCATTTGGTCAAAATCCACATGTAATGTTTTAAACAAAATGTAGGCTACTCAACACTCTCACTTTTGAGTTAATACAAAGACCATCTGGATCAGAAAAATGGCACATGTAACCCAAAAGCATCACTCCATTTGATGCTCCAGTGTTTCCTATGTTGCTATTTTTGTTAATTCAAAACCACTATTGTCTTAAATACATAGTTTACCCCAAAATGAAAATTCTGCCATCCTTTACCCTCTTGTCATCCAAACCTCTACCATAATCAGAATCAGAATAAGATATGACTTTCTTTCTTGTGTGGAACACAAAAATTGAAATTGTGAATAATGAACTGGTCACACTTTTTCATGTAATTTCAATGGATGTGCGCTGAGGCTTTCAAACCTCAGAAATTACCAAATGTAAAAAAAATCTAAATCACAATAATAAATTATTATTTTTGGTGATTGTCAAATAAACATATCACATGGCTTGAGAAAATGACAACGGAAATTAATCAATCCAAAACTCAATTAAGCTAGACAATGACTTTCTTCTAGAGCTGCTGTATAGCCGCATTCATTTTCTATTATCACTGTAAAGCTGCTTTGAAAAAAATCTGTTTTGTAAAAGCGCTATATAAATGAAGGTGACTTAACTTGAGACTTGCAATAGCTTGCATAAGCAGTCCCCATTAATTAGAAACATTTTAAAAGCACTCTTTCAAGTCATACGTTTTCTACAGACTGTACATGACAAAATATTCTTATTCTTAAATTCTATATTTTATATAATCTTAATTTTATAGTCTAGTAAAAGTAAATTGCAAAAAAATGTTTTTACAAAAACATGTTTTATGATATAAAAGACAAAAAACAAACAAACAAACAAGAAGATGATGAGGCCACATATAGGCTATAAGACAACTGCCTCTCAGTTTGTTTCAACTATTTTAGTGCTTAATTTAAAAAAAATAAACAGGTATACATTTCTTTAAATTCCTTGTAACATGTGTTCTATTTGCATGCATTTGTGGGTCATACTGTAATAAAGTCTGGTTTAAATTAAGATGTTTTACTTTTAAGTTCTTTGTTCTAACTATATAAAGATTTAAAGAGTTAAATTCCCACTGAATACATCATGTCTCCGTCTAGAGTCAAGAGAAAGGTTAAAAAAACAAAAAACAAAAAAACAAACACGGTTGTCTAAGCCGATTCACTTGTAGATTCATTATCAATAGGTTCAAAGCACAACATCATGGGACAGCAGACTGTGGGGGAAGTGACACTGACAGCATGGCACTAGATGCTGGACTTTGATTTTCTTCTGTAGATTATTTACGCACATACACACACACACACACACACACACACATTTATAAAGCCTTAGACTGTCTGGACTCACAAGGAGGTTACTGGACTAAGCAATAACTGGGGGACTTGAAGGTAATTTAAGATTAACATGTTAATGTTAATTATCATGTTAGTGTCGGTAAAATACATTGTGCAAGAAAAGAAAAGAAAATTTAAACATGCAAATGTAAATAACATCTATTTTTTTACTCCTTTTTAGCAAACAACTGTGAAGATGAAACTGTATCTGATTCTTGCCTTTGTGGCATTCACAGGTAAATCATGTTGTTGTCTTTAGTGACCAAGAAACTGAAACGCCTTACCTATTTATCAACACATTTTGTAATATTAGATTAAGCCTATGTCAAGAATTCAAGACTTCCATTCAATTTTAGTATTTAATTTCACGTTGAAATACCATACCAAAAAAGCAATAAAAATGTTCCAAAATAATGGGGGAAACAATAAAACAGAAATTTAACACAGACAAATACAGACATGAACAAGTACATATACTCCAATATTTAGCTGTTAGAGTAGATTGGAAACTGTCTGGTGGACTTATAATAAATTCTATATTTTTTCCAGGTTGCCAAGCCAACCTGTTTTATGCTGATGAGCCCAAGCCACAGCTGGAGCAGCTGACTGATGCATTCTGGAGCTATGTTGCCCAGGCCACACGCACCGCAGAGGACACCCTGAAAATGATCAGAGAATCTCAACTGGGTCAGGAAGTCAAGTAAGTAATGCCCATAAATCTCAGTTTATGTTTGAAATACTAAAATCTTGAACTGCATTAACATAAATACACATTTCAACTTTTCACATCTCAGTACTAGGCTGACACAGAGTGCCGATATGGCCAGTGAATATGCCGTCACCCTCAAGAAACAGATGGATCCTCTGGCTGAAGAGCTGATGACCAGAATCACCAAAGAGACTGAAGTGTTGAGGGAGCGTTTGGGCCAGGACCTGATCACTGTGAGAGAGCAGCTGGAGCCCTATGCTGACAACCTCAAAAGCCAGATCCAGCAGAGAGTGGAGGAGCTCAGGACAGCCATGACTCCATATGCAGAATCCCTGGATTCTGAGACCCTGAAAGCCACTCTGCTCCAGAAGAGTGAGGAGCTGAGAGGAAACCTGGAGCAGAGCGTGAAGGAGCTGCAGGCTCAGCTGGAGCCCTACACTGCTGAGATCAAGGAGAAGGTTGACCAACGTCTGCAGGAGTTCCAGAAGACCGTGACCCCTCTGGCTGAGGATCTTCAGGCCCAGATTAGAGTGAGAGCCCAGATGGTCCAGCAGAGTCTCACACCCTACGCTGAAGACCTGAAGGAAAAGCTGGACCCCTACGCACAGGACCTGAAGGACCAGCTCACCTCCCTGTACGAGTCCTTTGTCAAGAGAAGTTAGATGCTTCAAAGACTTCTTCCTTTTTCACTAACAAAACAATTTTCCTTCCATGAGAATTGTGACTCCAAAAATCCCACATATCTCCCATAACCATGACCTAAATCATACATAAAATTAAGCATCAACAAGATGTCTTACAGTTGATAGGCAAACACTAATATATAAGATAAGTGATTCTTTACTAAAATCCTGTTGTTTACATCTTAACCATACATCTATGTATAGATGAAGAAATTTTGCTCTCTTTCTGTAAAAACTGCTGTGTATTTATTTCAGTTTAGCAACTCTTTATTACCTCTGACAGAAAATGTGTTGCTTCTTGCTAATTTTTAAAATGCCAAGTGTATCATTTGTCTTATTTATCAACAATAAAACACCTGCCATTTATTAACAATGTTTCTGAATATTATGTCCAGTAACATAGATTAGCATACCTGAATTATCATTCAAAATATATATATTTTTTAAATCTAAATCCCGGGAATAGCACTCAGAAAATGCACAAGGTATATATATTTATATAAGTATGTATATATATATATATATATATATATATATATATATATATATATATATATATATATATATATATATATATACATACATACTTCACAGATGATAAGGACATCCCAGCTGGGACAGGAAGTCAAGTAAGTCATATTTATCAAGGTATAAATATATATATATTGTATCTGAGTATTACTCAGATACAACATTTCTAAAAGTCTGTAGGTGTGGTGAAAGATTATTTAAATAAAGCAACTCTATAACATATATGGACATGCAGAAATGATAAAGGTCATAAAGATTAGATAAGGTTGAGAACTTTCCAAAAATGGACCTTTTCCAGTCACTTCTAGCTGTAATAATGATAGATCATACATTGTGTTAATGTCTGTACTCCATTATCAGTGCTGACGCAGGTGTAAGCAGTAACTCATGGACCCAGTCCTTTCAAATGACGTCCAGATCTGCACATCTAGTCACAAGGTATCTAGATAAAAACATCCACTGGAGATTAAAATACATTCCCAATACTATTTAAATACAGTACAGATATGAAACAGTCATCACCACACTTGCTATTCACACTGGACAGTGTAAATTAAATCATACTGACAAGGTAAGAAGATACATTTATATACCAATTTAAAAATTGTTTCATATAAAATGTTCTACATTATATTAAATTGTTTAAATGAAAAATGTGTTGTTATTTTACAGGCTAAGCTCTGAAAACTATGAAGGCTCTTGTGATTCTTGCATTGGCTGTTTTTACAGGTTGGATTTATAACCATTGATATAAAGTACTGAAAAAAATAATAAGAAAAAAAGGTTCCAAATTCCAAACAGGATATTAAATCATGTTCTACCAGTCAAACGTTTGGATACATTATATTTTTGTTTCTTGTGATCTTAAAACACGTTTGATCTAGGCTTGTGAATAGAAGCTTGACTATAGTTTTGAATGAACATCCTTCTACACTGTTTGAAGAAGTTAAATTATAAGAAAACATATGTTAAAAATATGCTATTCCAAATCTGTAAGGCTTTCTCTCCTTTGTACACACATTGTAATTTTCGGTTTACCTCCAAAATGACGTTTGAACCATCTGATATGTTTAATTCCCACAACAGGTTGCAAAGCCAACTTCTCTAATGAAGAGAAGCCAAATCCACATCTGGAACACTTAATAAATGCATTCTGGAACTATATTGCCCAAGCAGCACATACGACTGATGAAACTTCACAGATGATAAAGACATCCCAGCTGGGACAGGAAGTCAAGTAAGTCATGTTTATCAGCAATATTATTTTATTATAATTATAACTGTTTTCTGTAATCAAACATAAATTACACCTTTTCCCTCCACATCACCACACTAGACTAACACAGACTCCTCCATCTGAAGATATGATGACCAAATTTACAGAGGAGACTGAAGTGTTGAGGGAGCGTTTGGGCCAGGACCTGAACACCCTGAGAGACAAACTGGAGCCCTATGCTGACAACCTCAAGAGCCAGATCCAGCAAAGAGTG
The DNA here is from genome assembly GCF_949152265.1 of Phoxinus phoxinus. Lineage (NCBI taxonomy): Eukaryota > Metazoa > Chordata > Actinopteri > Cypriniformes > Leuciscidae > Phoxinus > Phoxinus phoxinus. The sequence goes on from NC_136885.1 coordinate 19,682,613, forward strand.
GAGGAGCTCAGGATAGCCATGACTCCATATGCAGAATCCCTGGATTCTGAGACCCTGAAGGCCACTCTGCTCCAGAAGAGTGAGGAGCTGAGAGGAAACCTGGAGCAGAGCGTGAAGGAGCTGCAGGCTCAGCTGGAGCCCTACACTGCTGAGATCAAGGAGAATGTGGACCATAATCTGCAGGAAATGAAAAAATATTTTGCTGCATCAACTGAAGACCTCCAGTCCCAGATTTAATCTGCAGAGTTATTTTTGAGTTTTCATATTTTTGAAATATATTTCATATATTATATTGTTTCTAGCATTTGTCCTTGTTATTGCAACAATAAAACATCTGCCATGTTTTATTATTTGCCACTGATATGTAGGAGATAAGTAAAATGTGATTTTTTTTCTACAACCGTTTCACTTGAGGTTGACTTTTCACTTCAGGCTTGATTTTTAATAAATGCTGATGTACTCTTAGCACATGATAAATGTTTTGCTCCTTGCAGGAAGTGATAAGATTGTTATAAAATGTATTTTTTTTTTTACATATTTTATTATTGATATTGGGTAAACTAACCCATATAGCTTCACTAGTGGCAGTGCTGTCTAGTGGTGAGAAATGCATTATTCCACTCATCTCTCAGTCAAATAAGATTATAGGAAGGCCTACTTCTAATCAACTTTGGTGAAAATAAATTGTATGATAAAGTGACAAATAATTTTCCTGTATTTTAACCAGACAAATATTGTAATCGAATAATTACAGTTTTTCTCGATTGTTTACACACATTTTCTGAAAGCATGCCTCATATTCTCAGAACTCTACACACAAATAAAAAACACAAAAAAACAGAGATTCTAATTATTAGACAAAAAACTTCCACACGTAATAACCTAGAATACTGCCTAACAATTGATGGCGGCTCTGTTAAGTCTTCGTCGTCGGTTAGTAACCTGGTGTGCTCTTTGATACCAATCTTTCATTTGAAAGTCATGTGTATATGTAAAAGCGCATGTTTCCATCTTACAGTAAAAGTATATCTAAATTACGCGATATGTTCTCATTGACAAATGCGGAACAATTAGTTAATGCGTTCATGACCTCAAGGCTAGATTATTGTAATACTCTACTAGGTGGTTGCCCTGCACACTTCAAGCTACAGCTAGTTCAAAACGCAGCAGCTCGAGTTCTTACCAGAACCAGGAAGTATGACCATATTAGCCCCGTTCTGTCAACACTGCATTGGCTGCCTATTAAACATCGTATACATTTTTTAATATTGCTGATTACTTACAAAGCACTAAATGGTTTAGCTCTGCAGTACTTGAGCGAGCTCTTAACACATTATATTCCTTCACGTCTATTGCAATCTCAAAATTTCAGCCAGCTAATAATATCTAGAATATCAAAATCAACAGCTGGCGGTAGATCGTTTTCCTATTTAGCACCAAAACTTTGGAACAGTCTTCCTACCATTGTCCGGGAAGCAGACACACTCTGTCAGTTCAAAGCTAGATTAAAGACACATCTCTGTGATCTAGCACTCACATAATACATTATAGACTTCTATAATTCAATGTTAGGCTGCATAAATTAGGTCAGCCGGAACTGGGAACACTTCCCTTATATCCTGATGTAGTCGTTACATCATAAGAAGAATGGCATCTACGCTAATTTTAGTGTCTTTGTTTATCCCAAAGCCTGCCGGATCCAGGCTGTATCCAGATCTGACAAAGGACCATCGCCTGGACCCGATGACAATGCAGTGCACTTTAAAGCAATGGATGCCAACATTGGATTTTTTTTTTTTACTGTAACTGTATACAGTAAATTATTCTGTTGTTTTGTATGTAGACCACTGTATGTACAACTTTGTGTTGGGATGTACACTGTGTACATTGTTTTTGTGGGAAAAATAAATTTGTTACCGTTTATAAACATTATAAACTCAATTGGAGTTAGACAACACGTGTCAGGACCTACTCATTGTCGTAATCATACTCTAGATCTAATACTATCACATGGAATAGATGTTGATACCATTGAAATTCTGCAGCAGAGCGATGACATCTCAGATCATTATCTAGTCTCATGTAAATTACATTTAGCCAAGGCTGCAAAGCCGCCTCCTTGTTAAAAATATGTTAGACCTATCACTTCTGCCACCAAAGATTGCTTTATCAATAATCTTCCTAATCAGTTTCATCATCTCAGCATCCCAGATAGCTTAGAAGAAATGGTAAATGGACTGCATTTATATAGTGCTTTCACAGACCCAATGGCCACCAGCTTGTCAGGACAACACGTGTCGCTTTACATATGCCTCACATTCACCCATTCACTCACTCATTCATACACCGACGGCGGTGTCAGCAAGGCGCCATCCAGCTCGTCCGGAGCAGCTGGGGTTAGGTGTCTTGCTCATGGACACCTCGACACTTGGTCAGGTGGAACAGGGGATTGAACCACCAACCTTCCGATTTGTAGACAACCTACATGAACCACTGAGCCACTGCCGCCGCACTGTCGGAAAATAAGAACTTGATATTGCAACAGAAACTTTTAACTCTCTTGCATGGCTGACAAATGCGGAACAATTTTCAGCCATTTGTCAGCCAATTTTCAGCCATTTGTCAGTAGGTCCTGACACGTGTTGTCTAACTCCAATTGAGATTATAATGTTTATAAACGGTAACAAATATATGTTATTTTTCCCCACAAAAACAATGTACACAGTGTACATCCCAACACAAAGTTGTACATACAGTGGTCTACATACAAAACAACAGAAACATTTACTGTATACAGTTACAGTAAAAATAAAAATCCAATGTTGGCATCCATTGCTCCAAAACGGAAGAGCTCACCTGTTGCCCTTTTATGCTAAAGCTCTGATTGCTAATTGTAAAACTGTGTGACAGGTGTTTGCCCATGTGATGAGTCAGTGTGCATATTTGAATGGCTGTGTTCCTTGAGAAAACAAGAGATTTTCTGCATGAAAATTGTGCCAAATTAAGAGATTTGTGTGTAGTGTTTTGAAAAAAAAAAATGTGTTTTAGAACTGCAATTTGAGTATAAAGCAGGACTTGTGCTTGTAGTTTAGCAGAATTGGTTCAGAGGGTTGGTGAATGAGTAACATGTTGTAGTCATTGTGTCTCAAGTACCAGTATTTGTGTGTAAACAATTGAGAAAAACTGTAAACAGCTTTATGTTCTTTCATCCCTGGAGTTGGGATCATGACAGTTCCATGGGATACAGAATCAGTTTATGTGGAGTCTATTCCCTTTGAAACACTTTATGTATTACTTAATAAATGGCAAATTATTATCATTGTTAATAAAGTTAACTCCTAGATTTAAAGCTAAATGACAAGAGTAAAAATGCTTAATACCAACAGACACAGAATCAAGAGGCTTTGGGTGATGTGTCAGATCTTATCAGGGTGTGTAGAATGACTTTTATCATTTGTTGTTTTATTAGGTCAAATGTTCAAATTTAGGGCTCTGTCTGGTTCCCTTTCGAAGGGAACTCAACAATACGTCATCGACGCTATGGGGAACGCCTCAGGCGTGACAGGTGTCTGAAATCACAATCAAATCACGGCAATCACATTGACCGGCGACAGCCCGTGAATCATTACGTGAATGATTAACGTGCGACCTGGAAGTATATAAGGGCGCCTTGCAAACATGACAAATCATCTTTTCGTCTTCAGGGACTGTATGTTTGAACGCAAATTCACGAACGGAGAAATGAAGCGTGCAGCAAAAGCCAGTTGCTTTCAGAAGTGTGCCGACCCGTGTCCTCGATATCTGACGCCGGAGGACACACACCAGCTGTGCGTTTTTTGCCTGGGTGAAGAGCACGCACGGGAGGTTCTCGAGGGAGCTTCCTGTGCAAACTGTGAGCGTTTTTCCTTGAAAACGCTCCGCTCTCGTCTGTCCCTCTTCTCGAGTGAAGGGGGGTCAGCATCTGGGAAGCCCCGTGGTTCAGGTCCCGCTCGTGCCGAGGCAGAGCGGCGACTTGCGTCATGGGGCTCCCAGATGGAGCTTGTCGATCACCTTGAGAGGGCTGTAAACCTCTCAGATGACTCGACAACTGACGAGGGTGAGCTGCAGGTAGATGATGATAGCCTTTCACCGACTATTCCTGCAGCTAGTGGTCTTCAGGACGCGCAGGAGATGGCTGAGGAGGTTGAGAGTCAGGTGGATTCTGAACCCCCTCAGCCATCCTGCCCCGTGTATGCAGAGCTGGTGGATGTGATGGAGCGCGCCGCCGGCAAGCTGCAGCTGCCATGGCAGCGCGCTAGAGGAGAAACCGCTCGTGGCAGGCTCGATGATCGGTTTCTCCCCGGCCATAGACCACCAGCTCAGGTGAGCCTTCCATTTCTCCCCGACCTCCACACTGAGGTCGAGGAGGCATGGAAGAATCCATATTCTGCCCGTATTCACCGGCATCAGCGGGCTAGTTTCGCTGATGTCGAGGGGATCGGAGAGTATGGATATGTGTCGATGCCGCCCATTGACGAGACGTTTGCGAACTATCTCGTCTCTGGACGGGCGTCGACACTGAGAGCTCCAACCCTACCATCCAAACCGCTGAAAACTACGGCCCGTTTGAATGGTAGAGCATACTCGGCAGCAGGTCAGGCTGGTGCTGCCCTGCACACCATGGCGGTCCTGCAGGCGTACCAGGCCGACCTGCTGAGGGATCTCGACCAGGGGGCAGGGTTGTCCCCTGAGGCGGTGGCTGAGCTGCGCCGCACCACAGATCTTGCTCTCCGGGCCACCAAACAAACCGCTGCTTCGATCGGCCGGTCGATGGCAGCAATGGTGGCCACGGAGAGACATCTGTGGTTGAATCTGGCCGACATCGGGGAGAAAGAGAAGTCCTTTCTCCTCGATTCGCCGGTTTCGCCCTCTGAACTCTTCGGCACCTCCGTAGAGGCGGTGGTGGGGAAGTTCAGAGAGGCGAAGGCGCGCTCAGCAGCATTTAAAACATGCATACCGCTGAGATCCGGGTCCGCGCCCAGGCAGGCGGGAGGACCTGGCCCATCCCGGTCTGAGGACCAGAGGCGGGGCCAGCGAGCCAGTGTCACCTCTCGTGCGCCCCCTCCAGGTAGGAGCAGGGCGCAGAAAAGGCGTGACTCCCGCAACAGGAGAGATTTGAGGGATGTTATCCAGCAGAAGCGTCAGCGCCGCTGAAGGATAACTCCTTCCGAGGGTCATCAAATCTGCCCTCTCCTGCTTCCGACTCCCCAGGCGTTCATCACATCAGGCCTGGGGCGGGGCCTATGATGAGAACGATGTTCTGATGGCCCGCCTAGGCTTGGCCTGTGAGAGCGCCTCTTTCAGGCATGTAAAGTGATGGACCCCAGGTTCCTAAGAAACTACCTGGCGAGTCTTCACTCCGCACGCCGCAGGTGAGCTGTCTGGTCTTCTTAAGAGTAATTTCTGAAGAATGTATACTAATATGTATCTCTCTACAGACCTCGTTCCCTGTATAGAGTTATGGGCATGTCAATGCAGAAAGAATAAGGTAAGGAGGAAAAATCTGGATTATTGGGGCCCTGAAGTTCCCCTTTAGGTGGCTGGCTCTTAGCCACCTCAGGGTAGAGTAGTTGGTCTCTCTCAATTAGGAACAGTTTTTTGTTCTGAGTTTGACTGACGCTTGAGCTTCAGATAGATCTATATGTCCGGCCCACGGGACCGTTTGACTTCCTTCCTGAGTACATCGCCCCCTTTGAGCTTTGTCTGAAAAATTTTTTCATTGGGCTGAGCGATTCTGCAGCCATTTGTATGAAATAATAATAACTATTTTTCTGTTAGGCTGTGGCTCCTCCGAGCCCTCAGGTAGATCTATGCTTGCAGGTTGGCCCTCACCAGGGCCGCCTCTTTAGCTGGCCTAGGCTGTGCCAGGGATAGTAGAGGCGCTCTGCTTTAGCATTTCTGCCTCTGAACCTTCACTGTGTGAATTTAGGTTCCTAGCATCCCTGTATGACAGCCTCCTCCAATGGAGTCGTTAGGCCAAGGCCCGCCCCCTTCTCTGCATTCTGGGGCGACAAGAGTAATGCAGCGTGGTGCAGAGGTATGGTTTATAAAGATCCTGGGTTAGGCCTCTAATAGGCCTCCCCGGTACAATGTGTCTTTATTGAGCAGGGTGAGGCCGCCTTTCGCCTCACGAGGAGGCTGGGTCTGTTTGCCCGACCCTGCCGTGCAGAACTAGCATACGGAGTACTCCCCTGTGATACAGGGCAGTTCTGAGTCCTTCACTTTCAGTTCTGTATTATCCTACCTCGCACACTGTGGCTCGGGTTGAGCGGAAAGTTCTAGCCTTCACTTCTTTTTTGGTCGAAGTACGCTCCCCTGAAGCCAGAGCATTGCCATGAGCTGACGCCCATGCTTACAGTTGGTAGGCCCCTGACTTTGGGGCCTCCATTGAGGCAGAGTGGCGTATGTTGTACTCCCCTTGCTCAAAGGGTGCTAGCGCTCTCGCTGAGTACACTGCCATGGGCAATGTGATTAGGTACCAGAATGCTGTAGGCGCTGTCTAAACAGCTTATCTGCCAACGAAGGCTGCGCCATTAGGTAGTAGGCCTCAGCAGGCCTCCTGAATGGGCAGCTCCCATGAGGGCGCTGTAGGCCAGCTCACCTCATGTGGCTGGCCTTGGTGGTTCGGGCAGTTGACTCACTGATGGGTAGTAGGCCCTAAACAGGCCTCCTCGGAAGTGAGTCCCAACATTGTGGGACATACTTGTTGGTGTGGTATGATTCCCAACAGTGTACCTTTGGAGCAGATTGACTTGCTGTCAGCTAGTAGGCCCAACCAGGCCTCCCTGATAGGCGAGTCCCCAGTGGGCTGGCCTTAGCAGGCCACCTTCGAACCGTCACCCAGATTCAGGGCTCATAGCTACCAGTTGAGGCCTCCCTGAAGGTGATTTCAAACTTACGGTGGCTATCAGGTAGTAGGCCTTACCAGGCCTCCCTGTAGGCAAGCCCAAAGGACAGGCAACTGGACAGCTAGCCTGACCTACTATCAGGTAGTAGGCCTCACCGGGCCTCCCTGAAGGCATGTTCTCACATAATGTGATTATCAGGTGGTAGGCCGCTCCGGGCCTCCCTAAATGTGAGCTCCCAAGTATCGTGGCTGCCATGTAGTAGGCCTCACCAGGCCTCCCTGAAGGTAGTTCCCACATACTGTGGTTATCAGGTTACAGGCCTCACCAGGCCTTCCTGGTCATGAGCTCCCACATGCTGGGGTTATCAGGTAATAGGCCTCACCAGGCCTCCCTGAAGGTGAGTTCCCACATACTGTGGTTATCAGGTTACAGGCCTCACCAGGCCTTCCTGGTTATGAGTCTCCACATGTCAGGTTACAGGCCTCACCCAGCCTTCCTGAATGTGGGCTCCCACATATTGTGGTTATCAGGTTACAGGCCTCATCCGGCCTTCCTGGTTTTGAGCTCCCACACACTGTGGTCGCTAGGTTACAGGCCTCACCAGGCCTTCCTGGTCATGAGAGCTCCCACATACTGTGGTTATCCGGTTACAGGCCTCACCAGGCCTTCCTGGTCATAAGAGCTCCCACATACTGGGGTTATCAGGTTACAGGCCTCACCAGGCCTTCCTGGTTATGAGCTCCCACATACTGTGGTTATCAGGTTACAGGCCTCTCCAGGCCTTCCTGGTCATGAGCTCCCACATGCTGGGGTTATCAGGTTACAGGCCTCACCAGGCCTTCCTGGTTATGAGCTCCCACATACTGTGGTTATCAGGTTACAGGCCTCACCAGGCCTTCCTGGTTATGAGCTCCCACATACTGGAGCTCCCACTTACTGTGGTTATCAGGTAGTAGGCTTTGCCAGGCCTCCCTGTGAGTGGTTCCCCAACGATGCTGGGTTCTGGAAGCTAGTGGCCGCCTGCTATCAGTTCAGCTGGCCTCATTTGGCCGCTGCTAAAAGCGAGCTCGCGCCCTGGCTCAACTAAAGTGTTCATCCTCTGCTACTGGTTCCCTCCCGGAACTTCTCTGCCTACAGCCTGGTTTCCTACCAGTCAGTCCATTGCTCCCCTCACTGAGGGTCTCTATGAGTGTTTGGACTCCTGAGTCTGGTCAGACGGTCGTAGGCCTCTCGTGAGGCCTCCCAGTTAGATCAGCCCCTAGGCCTTCACAGGCCTCCTCAGTGTTTCAAACACAAACACTGGGTAGATCCGTGGATCGAGTAGAGGAACTCCCCTCTCTAGCAAGGGTTTTAAGCACTATGCTGAGTCATACTCTCCGGGATATCCCGTCTCTGAGATCCGGGCTGAGGTTTCACTGCCAGCTTCGCAGTCCCTCGGGTTGGATGCCTTACCTAAGGCAAATGTCCAGAGGCTCTGTCTCCAGACAGACAGGAATTTGGCCAGACTGAAGTGTCCGACGTAGTGACACCAGGTCAGGCCGTCCTGGTGGCATTTCGGGTGGTATATTCCCCCGTATAGTGACTGGCTGGGGTTCCCTCGGGTTCCCTAGCCACATTCCCTAGAAGGGACCCCTTCTAAATTGAAGTTGTGGTCCTAGGCCTTTGAGCAGGCCCAGGTAGGCCTTCGGATTACATATTTGGAGTTCCTCCTGCTAGGTTTATAGCTTGGGCTATGACCGTAGGGAATGCTGTCACTGACAGCCCAGTGTGACCTGAGGGTGAGTGGTTCTTGCATTTCATTTTGAATTTGCTGGTTCTGACAGTTGTCACTGCCTCCTGGCATGCACTCCCCTCAGCATGGCGGAGTGGGTATATCGTTCCCCATAGCGTCGATGACGTATTGTTGAGTTCCCTTCGAAAGGGAACGTCTCAGGTTACAACTGTAACCTATGTTCCCTGAGAACAGGGAACGAGACAATACGTCTCCCTGCCATGCCTCGGGGCCTGCCTACCAAACAGTCCCTTCAGACGAAGGATGATTTGTCATGTTTGCAAGGCGCCCTTATATACTTCCAGGTCGCACGTTAATCATTCACGTAATGATTCACGGGCTGTCGCCGGTCAATGTGATTGCCGTGATTTGATTGTGATTTCAGACACCTGTCACGCCTGAGGCGTTCCCCATAGCGTCGATGACGTATTGTCTCGTTCCCTGTTCTCAGGGAACATAGGTTACAGTTGTAACCTGAGACGTTTTATATACATAATGTGGACCTTAAATAATTGGATTTTTATGGATAACTTTAGGCATTAAAGTTGTAATTGAATTAACGTTTCCAATATGTATACTTTTCTTGTTTGTTTTAGGAAGCGGGTGAATTCTAGTTAAACTTCCCTTTAATGACATTTGTGTAATGTTAAGTGCTAAGCCATATAAATATTTTATGTATTTTCATTTTGGCCCAATTAAAACTTCATCAAAAAAATGTATTACTGTGTTTAAAGGTGCCATGTGTAATTGTCTGGCAAAAAAAATCAAGTCATACTCCACATTCCATACCAGATGGGGGCAGTATACCTCACATATCAAAATATGTGATGTAGGATATGGTATTTTATAAATCACACACTATAAATATGATAAAGAAGCAGAAACAGATAGTTGCAGTAAAGTAAGATATTTTAATAAGTTGAAGAAACAATAATGATTTGTGACACACACACACTCGATTTGCGCATCGCCATCATGTGTGTATTACAGGTAACGTTATTACATTGCTTCCTGATATCACGTGCGCAAACACAAATAACCTATATTTATATATATATATATATATATATATATATATATATATATATATATATATATATATAAATAACCTATATTTATATATATATATATATATATATATATATATATATATATACTACAGGGCCGTTGAATGCTCGTATCTGATAACCGTGAAGCTCTTGTAATTATTACTTTACCCAACCTCTCCATGTCGAGTGATGCAGTAAACATCAGACAGCGCACGTGAACCGATCATCTCTACTATAGTAAAAAAAAACACGAACACTGTTGAAAGATACAGTAGGCTACAAATGACCGGTTCGCGCCACAAATTGTTCTCCGTCCTTAGCGACCGAGTCATTGAATGTGAAACAGCGGCTGCTGTCGTCAGCGAGCAGCACTCTTCAGACAACGAGGGCGCGCGCGCCGCGTTGATACCTCCGTTTCAGTTTCTCGAACCCGCGCAGTGCGGCGGTCAGAACACGGAGACCATTCTGCCCCTAGCTGTGCGTGCGAAAGCATGGGGAGCGATCCCGGGCGTGTCAGAATGGGTGCTGAACGTTGTAAAACAGGGCTATGCGCTGCAGTTCGCTCGCCGTCCCCCGCGCTTTCGAGCCCGGACCGTGACGAGCGGCCCTTTTCTTATCTGATCTGATTTGTGCTTCTCTTGCCAAAGGCTTCAGCCATCCTTCCGCTCTCTTCCCTGAATTGAAATGAAGTAGTGGGCTGTACTTTCCACACGATTGACATCAGGTTCAAGTACGCCCACAAGCCGTGCGAGTTATTCGTGTATTGCAGGTTGGCTGGTGGTTATGTGCCCCGCATACCGCCTCCCATGGCCGAAACTGGTATTACGACACCTGTCGGGCCGTGGCTAGTTATGCTAATGCTAATTAAGGTTGATATCTCTGCAGCACTATAACTTGACATTTTTTTAATGACATCATTGCCCTTATTTCTTCTCATTCTTTTGATGCGTGTAGCTCATTTTTTGGATATTTTTACCTCAATTTTTACACATGGCACCTTTAAAGACAAAGTTCCACTGTTATCATTAACTGTTCTGAATCTGAAAGTCTGTGTGGTTGAAGGTACAGTCGGGGCATTATGATGTGGAGTAGTGACAGCAAAGCACTACCCACTGGACTTTGGGTTTCCACTATGGCAATCACCTCCCTATGCTATATAAATACAGATTTGAAACAGCAACCTTCACACTTGTTCTTCAGGCAGGACAGCTTCAATTAAAACATACTAACACAGGTAAGAACTTTTACACTTTTTAGTAAATTCAAAATACAGCACTATTTACATTTTTGTAAAAGACAGAGACATTCATTTAAAGTGTTTTTACTTATAGACTAAAACTGAACAACATGAAGGTTATTGTGGTTCTTGCACTTGCTGTATTTACAGGTGAGAAATTCAGAAAAAATGACTATATGAAAATATTTTAAGACTTGAAAAATTTACCGAATCTATTAACAATACCATGTGATCAAACTGAAATGCTCCATCAACAGTTTGCCAGGCCAGCCTATTCTCTGCTGATGAGCCCAAGCCACAGCTGGAGCAGCTGACTGATGCATTCTGGAGCTATGTTTCAAAGGCAACACAAACTGCAGATGAAACCGTCAAGATGATCAGGTCTTCCCAACTGGGACAGGACGTCAAGTAAGTCAAGAATATTTACCTGCAGGACACTATTATTTAGACTATTTATTGTGCCCTGATATGAAACTCAAATTTCCTTCTCCATTTAACAGTGCTAGACTGACCCAGAGTGCTGATATGGCCAGTGAATATACCGTCACCCTCAAGAAACAGATGGATCCTCTGGCTGAAGAGCTGATGACCAGAATCACCAAAGAGACTGAAGTGTTGAGGGAGCGTTTGGGCCAGGACCTGATCACTGTGAGAGACCAGCTGGAGCCCTATGCTGACAACCTCAAGAGCCAGATCCAGCAGAGAGTGGAGGAGCTCAGGACAGCCATGACTCCATATGCAGAATCCCTGGATTCTGAGACCCTGAAAGCCACTCTGCTCCAGAAGAGTGAGGAGCTGAGAGGAAACCTGGAGCAGAGCGTGAAGGAGCTGCAGGCTCAGCTGGAGCCCTACACTGCTGAGATCAAGGAGAAGGTTGACCAACGTCTGCAGGAGTTCCAGAAGACCGTGACCCCTCTGGCTGAGGATCTTCAGGCCCAGATTAGAGAGAGAGCCCAGATGGTCCAGCAGAGTCTCACACCCTACACTGAAGACCTGCAGGAAAAGCTGGACCCCTACGCACAGGACCTGAAGGACCAGCTCACCTCCCTGTATGAGTCCTTTGTCAAGAGAAGTTAGATGCTTCTTCTTTTGTCACTAACAAAACAGTTTTTTCATCCATGAGACTTGTGACTCCAAAATCACACATATCTCCCATAACCATGACCTAAATCATACTACTAGGCATCAGCAAGATGTCTTACAGTTGAGTTGAAAGGCCAAACCCTAATATTTAGGATAAGTGATTTTTTACTAAAATCCTGTTGTTTACATCTTAACCATCCATCTATATATAGGCTAGTTGAAGAAATTTTGCTCTCTTTCTGTAAAAACTATTGTGTATTTATTTCAGTTTAGCAACTCTTTATTACCTCTGACAGATGCTAAGTGTATAATTTGTCTTATTTATCAACAATAAAACACCTGCCATTTATTAACAATGTTTCAGAATATTATGTCCAGTAACGTAGATCAGCATAGCTGAATTATCATTCAATATATATATATATATATATATATATATATATATTTTTTTTTTTTTTTTTTTTTTTTATCTAAATAAGTAGCCCTCAGAAAATGCACAAGGCTAATATGACATTTTTTTTTAAATAAAATCACCAGACAAAACAGAAGTTATAAATAGCCTTGTTATCTACCCATGAGAAGTGTGGCATTTTACACTATTATACTCAGATATATTGATACAATATTTCTAAAAGTCTGTAAGAGTGATGAAAGATTATATAAATAAAGCAACTCTATAATATACAGTATATGGACATGCAGAAATAATAAAGGTAATCTCAACTGATTTCTTGTAACAAAATAAAGATTAAATAAGGTTGAGAACTTTCTAAAAGTTTACCTTTTCCTGATATGTAGAAGATTGCCATGTCCAAATCAGAAAACAAATATGAGTTTAATAATTCACTGCTTACACTGTTGATTATGCTAGACTATATGTTGTGGACCTTAGTGGTCATCTTGCACTGAATGAGAGTGCAAAATCATTGCAATAAAATACATTCCCCCGGTTTCACAGACATGGCTTAGGTCTATTTCCAGACTAAAATGCATGTTTGAGCTGTTTAAACTGAAAGCAACCTGTACTAGTGGAGCGGCTGAGTGATATAATCGTTCAGTTTATGATACAAGCGTGAAAATTGGCATGAGCAGTCTCCACGGGTCACTTGACAAGAAAATTGTCCGAGCAACTTGAAATTTCAAGATGACGGCCATTTTTCAAGATGGCCGACACCTTAGTGGAGCAATTAGGCTTAAAGGAGAACTCCGGGCAATTTTTAAAGTTCATCTTGATCGTTATATCTTCTTTAGAAGAAAAAAACTAACCGGATTGGTGCATGCAATACGGTAGCTGCTACCACTAATGCCCAGAGCTCCCACTCAGCTAAAACGGCAGTTATGGGGGCATATTCATAAATAGTGTTTGTGTGCCTCTTAACAGACACAAAATGCAATTAAAATGTCTGTCCAACATGAACAGGGTCCTTAGATGACAACAAGATGCGTTTAGCAACTTAGCCATTGTTTAAATTCACCTACATAGTGTTTTAGATGGCTAGCTGTAGTCTCGCGCTGAAGTCCCGTGGGAACTCGTGTTGTGTACAGTAGGCTACTCACAAAGGTTATAACGATCAAGATTAATTAAAAAATTGCCCGGAGTTCTCCTTTAAGCCTAATTGCTCCACTAAGGTGTCGGCCATCTTGAAAAATGGCCGCCATCTTGAAATTTCAAGTGGCTCGGACAATTTTCTTGTCAAGTGACCCATGGAGACTGCTCGTGCCAATTTTCACGCTTTTGTATCATAAACTGAATGATTCTGCCAAACATAAGCACTTAGCCGCTCCACTACTTCCTGTCCTTTCACTCAAAAGAACTGCTACGCTTATGCTCTTGTAATATCACAAATCGACTATTGTAATGCCTTGTTTTACGGGCTTCCTTCCAAATCTTTACATAAAGTACAGTTGGTACAAAATGCCTCAGCTCGAGTCATTATCAAAACTTCCATTTTTGAACATATTTCTCCCGTTTTACAAAATTTGCATTTACTCCCAGTTAAATTCTGTGTAAATTTTCAGATTTTACTTTTAAATACAAACCATTTAACAACTTGGCTCCTTCATATAATCTAGATCTTGTTCATATACTGAACATACTGCTTCCCGCATTTTAAGATCGGCTTCTGCACTTACACTTGTTCTTCTACACACTCAGACAACTTCTATGGAGTCACAAGCTTTTGGTTATGCGGCTCCCCATTTATGGAACTTACTTCCTGTAGAAGTTCGCAACAGTTCTACACTGTAAAAAAATATTTTCATGATTTGTTATCACAACTTTGTATCTTTTGTCAAATCAACTTTGATGACTAATGTGTGAAGATAACATACTATTTTGAGTCTTCATTGAATTAACTCAAATTTTTAATTACAACAAACTATTTTAAGATATCTTAAAATTTTAAGGGCAACAAGGTACATTCTTACGGTCTTTAAATCTCGTCTTAAAACGTATCTGTTTAGGCAGGCTTTTATGTGGTTTAATGTTTGTTGCTGTATTGGTTTTATTGTTGTCATTGCTTTTATGGATTTTGTAAGGTGTCCTTGAGTTCCATGAAAGGCGCCTATAAATAAAATGTATAATTATTATTGTTATTATTATTATAAAACCAACTGTAAAGTGTTCATGTAGGTGTCAGGCATGATGCACACCTTTTAATTTAGCTGCAATTGAAGTTCGAAACGTGTATACCAATGTCGTAACTTTAGAGAGGGTCCCTAAATGTGCGAATGTCCAATGTCAAGCCAACTTTACAGCCAGTATATCACTGGGAAACGCTTAGGGTGAAACTTTGCGCATTAAGTTCATATTCTGAGTCCATCTGCTTGCCTGTAGCCATATAGTACAGCCTTAGGTGTGAGCAGGGTTCTCAAGTTTTATCAAAAGCTTGGAGTGAGATCACATGCGGTTAGGGGAGGAGCCCTAATGGAGCCCCGCCCCCACCCCTCAATTTTACCAATTGTTCATAATTAATCAGCACAAATAGAAATTTTAACAATTGGTAAATCTGATAAATGACAGAGCAATTTATCACATCAAATATACTCTTTAATGTTATATTCAAAATTACAAATATACAAAAATGACAAAAATATAACAAATTGCTCCAAACTGTTTGGAAAAAAAACAAATATTTTTGCATTGTGTGTGTGTGTGTCTGTACGAACAAGAGTACACACTCCAGCTTATTTTGACAGGATATAAAATATTAACCAAAGCACTCTGCTTTAATACATGTAGCCTTGGCTTAATGTAACTAGAAAGACTATTAATACAGTATAATATACAATTTAAAATAAAATTAAGAAATACATTCACTCCTTCCTTAACATTTCCCTTAGTTTCAGATAACGTAAGCTAGCCAAACTGAGCCAAAGCTTCTGGCCAGGTTGCAAAGTAGTTGTAGAGCTTTTGACTGCATCAATAATAATGTATATGGGCTATATGTTCTAATCTAGGCTGTTACACAAGCTTTCTTCCAACTTACCTTCTCCATCACATGTGTTCGTGCGATGTTGTTGGTTACCTAGTAACGAACGTACGGTAGCCGAGAATGTTCCGTCAACTTCCGTGTGTTCGCGACTTCGCGCATCCATGTTGCCTAGTAACGAACGCAATCTGGCCGAAATACGTGCGGGCGGCAGGACACTTCACTTTGTGTGTCTGCGCCTTGTATACAACGTTATATATAAAGTTTACTGGACAACTTGGTTGGCATTGCTTTTTCAGCGTGAGAAATACACGGTGTGGCGTGTGAGCGTGTGAACTGGTTGAATTGCGTGTGTCTCACGGCCAATGCGTGAGACTTGAGAACCCTAGGTGTGAGTTTGGTATCACTGTATTAGTCCATTAAGCTAAACGTTTTATATGTCCAGCAATCCTGAATTATTGAGGGAAACCCCAGTACTGCAGCACATCGCCGCGATATATAACAACCAAGAGAAATATATGTCTACCTCAAATGTAACATTTGTTCCGTACATCAGCATCGGGGTAATAACATTATAATCTCGTTCTCGGTAGAGAAACATGCATGTAGGCTACAAAGGGACCGTGAAGACACTGAATTAAACATGAAAACAGCCCTCACAATAATCACAAATACACTTACATTTCTATAAATCAGTATCAATGAATGGCTTGCTCTAACATGCTCTGGTCTTCGTCAACAACACACGCTTGCACCACCTGCTGGTGAGGTTGATTAACAGCAGATGGAGATTATGCTCGGTAATCTACTGCTTTTCCTGCAGTTCTTGGATGTCAATGTTGAATTTACTGTCGAATTTGTGGAAGCTAATTTGTAAAGCGAAATAAAATGGACTGAAAATTGCCTGTTGAATATTATAGGTTGTATTTTGAAACAGTTTCGGTAGTGAAATATGAAAAGTGAATATGGATTATTGAATTTGTATTAAAGCTACAGTATGTAAGATTTTAAGCCACAAGAGGGCGCTGTTTCCAACAATAACAAAGGCGAAGTTTGATGACGCTATGAAGGAGAGTGGAACGATGGGAGATGTCGTTTTCAATATTCAGAGACGTATGGTATTAATGAATCATGATCACGGATGAGGTCATTTATTAGTTTTTGTATTACCTGTACGTCTGAATGTGAAATTTTATGTCATGATAATGAATTAACTACAAGGAACGCGAAATGTTATGCTATATTATCCTGTTACAGCTATTTGTCAAATGATTTGTTAGGTTAATGCTGTGTAGTTTTAGGATGTTTATAGTTAATGAAGTGTTGTTTTACGTGTTCAAACCAATCGTAGTAAAATGAAATTTGAACGGACATTTGCAAGTAATGGCTTAATATTTTTTAACAACAGATATCAGATTGTATTTAATTGCACTGCCATAATCTCGGTCACGGACTGGCCGGCCAATGTGGGCCGGCCCACCTGGTACACAAATATATTAAAATAATGACGGAAATCATAATAGGCTATTACATGCGTGGGTGCGGGGACGCGGCCGACAATTTTGTATAATTTATAAAATTGTTATATCGTATCACGATAGTGTCATGGGCAAGTGTGCCATCATATAACGTGGGAGACCCGAGTTTGTGTCCCAGCTAGAGGAACTTTATTGATTTTGTCCCCCTTCTCTCTCTCTCACTTCACTTTTTGTGACTTTTCACTTTTCACGCCACACCGATATTTATCCTTGTTTTATTCCTCCGTTTGTCACAAATTCTGCTTGTATCCCCGACGCTTACGTTTTGTTGGCACTTCAATACTCGCCAAAGTGTAATTGTGATCCATGATGTACACAACAGCTATAACCACCACTTCCGCATTTATCCACGTGATATTGCGGAAACCAAGGATAGAGCGGATATTGCATCACTGACAGGCGACATTTTTTTCCGGGACGGACAATTATTTAAAATTGGAATTTCTCTGAAATAAAAAAATCTTTGGAGACTTTTGGGATATTGTAAGTACATAACTGCAGGAAATATATCTCACTGTCCAAGTGATTTTTGGATCTTTCATTAAAAAATTGTTACATATTGTATCTTTAATGAAAATGTGTTTGAAATGTTTTGAATTGAAATATTCACAGCTTAAATAAACAACCATGTTCAATCTCAGCCCATAAAAATGCAAGCCCTAAAAATACAATGCATTAAAATGCAAGCATGGTTAAAGCAATGCATTTTTTTTTAAGTAGTGCAATTTAACAGGCTTTTTTGTTTCAAAAACATTTGGCATTATTTTACTTCCATACTGGTACAGAAGCTTCTGAGGTTGCTTTATTCCACTATTTCTTCCGGCCTGCTCAATCATGCCCCCGACGAGCCTCACAATAGCCTATGGCTTGGGAGAGTGGAGACTCCATCCCCAGGACCACTTCGGGGCCGCACAGTTACATCTGTTTGCCTCTCCGGATTCGTTCCTCTGCCAGTTGTGTTATTTCTGTCCGAGCGGACAACCCTTGGACAGACACTGGCTCTTTTTTTCATAGTATTTTGCTGGTCTTGCGACTTATAGTCAGGTGCGACTTATATATCAAAATGAATTCATACTGACTGAGATGAACCAAGAGAAAACATTACCGTCTACAGCCGCGAGAGGGCGCTCTAGTTAGCGGAGTTGTTCAGAAGCGGCACCGAGGAAGAATTCAATGGATTCAGTGTTGTGGAATGAGATCGCGGGAGCTTGGTGAACTTGCTTACCGGTAACTTGTTGGACTCGCTGGCTTATGTTAATCAGCCTCCCAGGTATATGTTCTTTGTGCTATTGTGTAGGGTTTCCCGCAGAAAATGTGTTAGTTAAGGTGTAACTTAACTTTGTGTAACTAATTAACTTTGTGTTAGCCTACGTGTCGCCACCATACACATCAGCATAAATGCTCCTGATAAATTATTTGTTACTAAAGCATTAACATTCACAAACCACTGTTAATTTAACATAAAAGCAGGCTGCGTGCATGGTTTGCCATGACTGAATGCGCACAAAGTGCGCTCCCTTAATAACTCCTAAAAAGCTGACATCAGTTCATCGCGATCTCATACATCTCTGTTATTATCAATGAAGCTGACTGCATAATGAATCTTTCATATCTTTTCTAACCAGAGGATTTGCCAGCATGCAGAGTTCAGCACTGAACAAAAAGTCTGTTTTGAGCGGTGAGGGGATTCTATCTTAAATGCTTCTGATTGGCCATTGCGTTCACGAAATCAACACCATATGTCTGTGATTGGCTACATCGCTCAACGCTACAAACATGTTACAAATAGAAACTCTGGCCTGTAAATCGTTTCTATTTTGTTTAGTTGTTCTTGTTGCTTTTTTCTGCAACAGATGAATAACAATTTATTCGTTTTTATATGATTTTTTCATAGATATTTCTATTTAATCTTTTTATTCTCCCGCAGCCCGCACACACAGAGTGAGTGCATTACCGCCCCGCGCTCGCGCATCAAATCTAGTCCCACGCCGCACGTCTCTAGATCACGGGCCCGGCCTGAGTATAGCGGGGGGAAATATCGGGCTCGGGCAGAGAATCTAAGCTCTAAACAGGACAGAGTAACACGGCAGATATAGCTCATATTATTTTCTTTGATGACGTAGTTAAGGCGGCAGGCGTGTGTTGCTTAGGCGGCCGCCTTAGTTCCAAAGTGCTGCGGGAAACCCTGTGTTAAGTTAACATGCCGGACACCTATTCAGTCTGTTGTTCTGTGCTATTGTGTAAGTTAGTTGAATAATTTGCCTTTCCAGATTAAATGTCTGTTCTTGGTCTTGGATTTTGTGAAATAAATTTCTAAATAAATGCGACTTATAGTCCAGTGCGACTTATATATGTTTTTTTCCTCTTCAAGATGCATTTTTTGACTGATGCAACTTATTCTACGGAGCGACTTATAGTCCGGAAAATACGGTATGTGATTCATTGTCGCTTGGCACCGGTTCAGTGCTTTTCATCACACTCAAGTATTGAGCAGAGATGCTCCTGAAGCTCAGTGATTTCTTCACATCTAGTGTTGAGACCCCTGGAGGGATTTCAGGCCGGTCAATTGGAAAATTGGACGCGGAGGTTCAGGTAGCTACCGCAGGATTATGTGATAGTCATCGTCACTTCTGCGAGAGTTAGAGAAAGTTTTGCTTACGCCAAATAGAAGTAGAACCTAATCGTTGAGTGAGTCTTCACAGAAGGAGATCCTGAAGGCGATCGGTCATTTCAGTGCTCTCTTTCCTGCAAGATGGGTTGGAGTGAGGGCTGTGTCCTCCACCCTTAAAATTATGTTGCCTCTATTTTTTGATGCACATCATGATGAAGTAGCATGGGAAGCATGTCCTAATCGTCAGGTTCCTGAGGGAGCAAGGAAATGAATGCCTTGCGCCCCTCTTTATCCTTGAGCCTTATCTCTGTTGCTACTGCACTGCAGAGACCGCCCTTGAAGCCACTGCAGGCAGTGAGTTAAAAATTCTGTTTTTAAAGAAACAGTTCTCCTGCTCGCCTGGTCTCTACTAGAGGGTAGGGACTTACTCGCTTTCGGTCAACGAGCTTTGCCTGAAATTTGGGCTGGCTAACTCTCACAAGCTGAGACCCTGGCCTGAATATGTGCTAAAGGTTCCTACCTCTCCCTAAAGGTGGGGCAAGGTATTGAGACTGCAAGCGCTGCCCCGGAGGAGGCAGACCCAGCCCTGGCTTTCCCTGTCCGTCCGCTTCATTGCGGTTATACGTGCACAGAACGCAAGCCTTAGGACCTCAGACCAGCTCTTGTCTGTTAAGGAAATCAGCAGAAAGGGAAGGCTGTTTCCAAGCGAGGTTGGCCCACTGAAATGGTGCCTGCCTTCATCTTGGTGAAAATTCTAAAGATGCATGTGTCCACCTAGGTGGTGAGCTCCTCTGAAGTGAGTGTGTGCTCCCGCCTAGGCATTGACACAGCGTGCTTCACTGACAGAAATTCTAGAGTTGGGGGCTGGGCGACACCTATAGTCGAACAGCTGCTTCCCGTGGGCTCCCTTCTCATGAAGCCAGTTTCACTGTGAGCCCGGTTTGACGTGTCAGCTTGCTGTGGCATTCCTCTCCTTGGACTGGATACGTGCGCAATTCTTGCTCCAGTAGAGTTCCTTCTTAAACCGAACCCTGCTGAGTTCCTCCATACCCTCCAGCGACGGACACAGCGGAGCGTCCAAAGCCAGGCCTACCACTTGTATGCACTGGTGGAACTTGTGCTAGGCTGAGTCCATATGTTGTGATCCCTACGGTGATCCCATATGTGTATTCTTCCACGATACGGCTCCCTGCGGCGAATGTCTTCCCGTGTCTTCCCTTGGCAGAGCTTTCTGCCATCACTGACTGGTTAGTAGCTCCCCCCTGTTATAGGCTGGAGCTTCCCCAGTGACATTCCATTTGTTGTACTGCCCGTCAATTCGCCCAGTCCATATGTGTATTCTTCACATGTTCCCTCCCTGTTTACTTGGCAGAGCTTTCTGCCATCACTGACTGGTTAGTAGCTCCCCCCTGTTATAGGCTGGAGCCTCCCCAGTGACCTTCCATATATTGTACTGCCCGTCAATTCACCCAGTCCATATGTGTATTCTCCACATGTTCCCTCCCTGTGGGCAGGATGTGGCTTCCGCAGCATCCCTTCCATCCATGTACAGGGACCGCTTTCCCACTGGTCCTGTAGGAACAGCAGTGACTTCCCTGGCCTAAAGGCTTGTCCCTTCTCTGGCTTAAATCGCTGGGGGATCAGGAGGCTTCTGTCTAGGCACTGGAAGATGGCAGCATTAGTGCCGTTTTCATTCAGTATCCCCATTCAGTAGACATTGACTACGCCTGACGTTCTCGACTGAAAGGGAACGTCCTGGTTGTGTATGCAACCCACCGTTCACCACTCCCTCGCCACTACTGCTGGACCACTACTGTAATCACACACGCCAATGTTGAATTGGCTTGATTAAATAGTAGTACGAAGAAGACAGGCTCCCTAAGCGTGATCCTCATCCAGTCGACGTCGTCTACGTCCACCGTTCCCTCCTTCAGGACGCAACCAGGACATTCCATGGATACAGAATCAGTTTATGTGGAGTCTATTTCCTTTGAAACAATTTATGTATTACTTAATAAATGGCAAATTATTATAATTGCTAATAAAGGTAACTCCTTGAATTAAAACTAAATGACAAGAGTAAAAATAGCCTACCTAATACCAACAGACACATAATCAATAGGCTTTGGGTGATGTGTCAGATCTTATCAGGGTGTGCAGAACGTCTTTTATCATTTGTTGTTTTATTAGGTCAAATGTTCAAATTTGGGGCTCTGTCTGGTTTTATTTACCTAATATGGACCTTAAATAATTGGATTTTTATGGATAGCTTAGTTTAGGCTTTAAGATTTTAATAAAATTAATGTTTCCATTATGTATACTTTTCTTGTTTGTTTTAGGAAGCAGGGGAATACTAGTTAAACTTCCCTTTAATGACATCTGTGTAATGTTAAGTGCTAAGTCATATAAATATTTTATATATTTTCACTTTTGGCCCAATTAAAACTTCATCAAAAAATGCATTACTGCGTTTAAAGACAAAGTTCCACTGTTATCATTAACTGTTCTGAATCTGAATCTGTGTGGTTGAAGGTACAGTCGGGGCATTATGATGTGGAGTAGTGACAGCAAGGCACTACCCACTGGACTTTGGGTTTCCACTATGGCAATCACCTCCCTATGCTATATAAATACAGATTTAAAACAGCAACCTTCACACTTGTTCTTCAGGCAGGACAGCTTCAATTAAAACATACTGGCACAGGTAAGAACTTTTACACTTTTTAGTAAATTCAAAATACAGCACTATTTACATTTATGTAAAAGAGAGAGACATTCATTAAACATGTTTTTTACTTATAGACTAAAACTGAACACCATGAAGATTGTTGTGGTTCTTGCACTTGCTGTATTTGCAGGTGAGAAATTGACTATATGAAAATATTTTAAGGCTTGAAAAATGTACAGAATCTATTACCAATACCATGTGATCAAACTGAAATGCTCCATCAACAGTTTGCCAGGCCAGCCTATTCTCTGCTGATGAGCCCAAGCCACAGCTGGAGCAGCTGACTGATGCATTCTGGAGCTATGTTTCAAAGGCAACACAAACTGCAGATGAAACCGTCAAGATGATCAGGTCTTCCCAATTGGGACAGGACGTCAAGTAAGTCAAGAATGTTTACCTGCAGGATACTGTTATTTAGACTATTTCTTGTGCCCTGATATGAAACTCAAATTTCCTTCTCCATTTAACAGTGCTAGACTGACCCAGAGTGCCGATGTGGCCAGTGAATATGCCGTCACCCTCAAGAAACAGATGGATCCTCTGGCTGAAGAGCTGATGACCAGAATCACCAAAGAGACTGAAGTGTTGAGGGAGCGTTTGGGCATGGACCTGATCACTGTGAGAGACCAGCTGGAGCCCTATGCTGACAACCTCAAGAGCCAGATCCAGCAGAGAGTGGAGGAGCTCAGGACAGCCATGACTCCATATGCAGAATCCCTGGATTCTGAGACCCTGAAAGCCACTCTGCTCCAGAAGAGTGAGGAGCTGAGAGGAAAGCTGGAGCAGAGCGTAAAGGAGCTGCAGGCTCAGCTGGAGCCCTACACTGCTGAGATCAAGGAGAAGGTTGACCAACGTCTGCAGGAGTTCCAGAAGACCGTGACCCCTCTGGCTGAGGATCTTCAGGCTCAGATTAGAGAGAGAGCCCAGATGGTCCAGCAGAGTCTCACACCCTACGCTGAAGACCTGCAGGAAAAGCTGGACCCCTACGCACAGGACCTGAAGGACCAGCTCACCTCCCTGTATGAATCCTTTGTCAAGAGAAATTAGATGCTTCAAAGACTTCTTCCTTTTTCACTAACAGAACTGTTTTTACTTCCATGAGAATTGTGACTCCAAAATCCCAAACATCTCCCATAACCATGACCTAAATCATACTATTAGGAATCAACAAGACGTTTTATAGGCCGAACACTAATATATAGGACAAGTAATTTTTTACTAAAATCCTGTTGTTTACATATTGACCATCCATATTTTGCTCTCTTTCTTTAAAAACTATTGTGTATTTATTTCAGTTTAGCAAATCTTTATTACCTCTGACAGAAAATGTGTTGCTTTGTGTATAATTTGTCTTATTTATCAAAAATAAAACACCTGCCATTTATTAACAATGTTTCTGAATATTATGTCCAGTAACGTAGATCAGCATAGCTGAATTATCATTCAAAATATTAAAATTTTAATCTAATTA
The DNA here is from genome assembly GCF_949152265.1 of Phoxinus phoxinus. Classification (NCBI taxonomy): domain Eukaryota; kingdom Metazoa; phylum Chordata; class Actinopteri; order Cypriniformes; family Leuciscidae; genus Phoxinus; species Phoxinus phoxinus. The sequence goes on from NC_136885.1 coordinate 19,706,419, forward strand.
AGTAGCCCTCAGAGGCTAATATGACATATTTTTTAATAAAATCACCAGACAAAACAGAAGTTATAAATAGCCTTGTTATCTACCCATGAGAAGTGTGGCATTTTACACTATATATAATACACAGATATATAAATACAATATTTCGTGAGCTTAGAATTATAAGGTTCTATCTCCACTTTTGGTCGAAATTGAGTTTTTGACATAATCTGATCCATTAGGTGTTTATTAATGCCTGTGTGGTGTTATTTTTGAAAAAAAAAAAAAAAACATTTTGTTAGTAGTTATTAATAAAATAAAAATGTTCCATCTCAGTTTTGCCAGATGGAATGTAAAAACTTTGATGCTCAATATCTCAGAACTACCCTAAACGAAGATAGAACCTTATAATTCTAAGCTCACGATTTCTAAAAGTCTGTAAGAGTGACGAAAGATTATATAAATAAAGCAACATAACATATATGGACATGCAGAAAATTATAAAGGTCATCTCAACTGATTTCTTGTAACACATAAAGATTAAATAAGGTTGAGCACTTTCTAAAAGTTGACCTTTTCCTGAAATGTAGAAGATTGCCACAATTCAGAAAACAAACATGAGTTTAATAATTCACTGCTTACACTGTTGATTATGCTAGAGACTATGTGTTGTGGACCTTAGTGGTCATCTTGCACTGAATGAAAGTGCAAATTATTGTAATAAAATACATTTCCCTGGTTTCACAGACATTGCTTAGGTTATTTCCAGACTAAAATGCATGTTTGAGCTGTTTTAACTGAAAGCAACCTGCACTGACATATCTGAAAATATGTCTGTACCTTAGTTATGTCTCAATATGCACACCAGTAATGTTTTTTACAAGGCACATTTATAAAAGCTACTTAAATGCTCCAAATCAACTGAGGCCTAGCCCTGTCTTATAGGGGGCTTTCACACTGGGCTCGTTTGCTGCGGTCTGAGTCTGAGCGCGATTGTTCCTGGCGCCTCCCGCAGCGCTGGTCTGGTTTCACACTCAACTTGATTCTATCGAACCCTGGTGCGTTTGCATGCATCTTACGTCATCGCAAACGTGCACGGCGCATGATAGAAAAAAGAACGCGGGTCAATATTTTGTGTTTTTATCAATTCTGTGGCTGCTATTATGCGCAGCTGAGTGAACAAAACAGGTTTACTGTGCGTGTGTCGCATAAGTAGGCCTTCTGCTGCTTGCAAACGGACTGTTTTGAGGAAACAGTGGATTTCCAAATGTGTTGCCCTGATTCCACGCGCTATGCGTGAATACACTGCAGGCTCACTTTCGCTCGTCTTATCCAAGGTAAATCATCAACACTATCATCCCTTACATGCGTTTTATGTAACTAAATACATCATAATCAGCTAAAACGCATGCGCAGGTCACTTTACTTCCTGAACAAGCGCGCACCCGAGTCCATGTTGCTTTCACATTCATGCGAACCGCGGAAAGGTTCGGGAGCAACCGAACTCAGAACACCTCCTCCAGCTAATCTCGGGTTCGGTATCCCAGTGCGCAACCAGGTCCGCATGACAGCGTTCACATTAGCGATTTTTCATGCGAACTGTGCCCCGTTCTGAACTAAACTGCCAGTTTGAAGTCCAAGCCCTGTCTGTGAAACCAGACCATTATGTATTCTAATAAAATATGTATAATAAGTTTTATGAATGATCCACTGGAGGCAAGCTGGTTGAGAACCCAAACGCAACTTTAATTAACAAAACGTGAACAAGCATAAAAACAAAGGCATGAAAACTCAAAACAAGAACCTGGACAAGAAACATTCAATACAAAGGGCCTTTCTCAATCTGTGTTCTTGTCTGTACTTGTGTTCTTGTGAAAGTCATCTTTTGTGGCCCAAGTACTGTCCCAATACACAAGTTTGCATTTTGGCAAGAACGGTTAAAAATCCCGGAAGTGTTCTTGACACGTCCATTTTACCGAGGATGCATCGGTTGGTAACTTGTGTGAACTTGACGGCAGAAATATCGCAGCATTCATTTCGGATTTCTAGGAAGGAGAGGCAGGTCAATTATACAGAAAGTAGTTTTTCTACAATTTCATACTCTGTTTCATCACTAAATTCACTTCTGAGAAAATTTGATGCGAGAAATCAACTGTGTAGATTTTAAATATTGGCATTTTTACTAAAATTTATGCCGAATCGAAAATGTGCTCAAACGTTTTCGGAAGTGAGAATCTCCATAAGCGCCTGCGGGTGTTAAAGGATTAGTTCACTTTTAAAATGAAAATTCTGTCATCATATACTCACCATTAAGTTGTTTCAAACCTGTATGAATTTCTTTCCTCTGCTGAACACAAAGGAAGATATTTAGAAGAATGTCAGTAACCAGACAGTTTCTGGTTCCCATTGACTTCCATAGTATATATTTTTTCCTACTATGGAAGTCAATGGGAACCAGAAACTGTCTGGTTACTGACATTCTTCTAAATATATTCCTTTGTGTTCAGCAGAGGAAATAAATTCATACAGGTTTGAAACAACTTAAGGGTGAGTAAATGATGACAGAATTTTCATTTAAAAAGTGAACTAATCCTTTAAGTTAGCTAGCGAGCCAACCGGCCAGTCTGCTCACAGACTCGTTTTACCGTTTTACCCCACAGTCAAGAGACCATTGCCTTTTACTGGCGTTTTTCCCCGCCGTTGGCTAGCGATGTATACACAAACAAACAACAGAAGCAGAATGAAAGGAGACAGGCGTTGCTTTATTGTTATAAATATACATTACATAGTGTACTACAGTTGTAGAGTAATCCCTTGAGCTGAGGGTAGGCTTGGGCGATAAAGCCTGGCTGTTATCATCAATAATTCTCGTTATGTTTGGGTACTGCAGACGATGTTTGTGCGGGGGTATTATTGCGCAATACCAGCAAGAACACATAGGGCCATATCTTGCACCCAGCGCAATTGACTTTGTGCACCGACGCATGTATCATTCCTATTCTGCACCCGCGCAGAGCGGACTTTTCCCTCCACAGACGCACGTCGGTAAATTAGGGAATGAACTTGCGCTCGCGGGGGCGGTTCAGCGCAAAGAGGAGGTGTGTTCCGGCGCAAAACTCCCCTGGTGCTATTTTCCAGGTTTAGAAAGCAATTCCGCCACTGACCAGGAAAAACCCAGTCTAAAGACAGTGGCGCGTTGCGCGTTAGTCAAATGGTATTTTAAGGGCGCGTGCTTGGCCATAATGTAGCGTGTTAACGAGCATACACTTTGATTCTCTAATATCGTGTCCGTGAAGATGTGAAAAAAAATCTATCTTGATAAAAAAAACAAATCTAGATTGCACATTTACCCAAATTATACGCCTGTTTAACCGAAGCTTATTTGGGTGGTTTCTCCCATCATCCCCAATGTCACTTCTCTGTGCTTTACGGCCCTGACGAGAACGTCGGTCTCCTCGGCTGCGAACCGCGCCTGGCGCGCGCCGGCAAATCCGCCGTTATAATAGTAATCCGCATTGAAACAAGCGCGCCTGCTCTTAAAGGGAATGTGAGAGGACGCTCTGATTGGTTTATTTCACGTTACGCCCAAACCACACCTATGAATAATGAAGCTACTTCAGACCAACCCCTTTTAGATTTGCGCTGGGCGCAAGAGGCATTTATCCCGTCGGGAAAATAGCAACAGCGCCGGGATCCGCCCACAAAGTTACTTGCGCTTTGCACTTTGACACTTGCGTTTCAGATCGTTAAAATAGGGCCCATAGTCTCAAACTGTCAGCAGCGTTCTGTGTGCTCGTCACCTTGTGAGTTCATTCTTCCAAGAACAACTAGCAAGAGAGTTCTCCCCAAGAACACAAGTCCGTTCTTTGCATTCTTGGTTTTGAGAAACACCCACTAGCCGCGTTTCCATTACCCTTCAAATTGCGCAAATTGAAATTGCGAATTGAAAATACGCTCAATGGAAACACGTCAATTTCGCAAAAACTCTCCTTTATCGCAAAAAAGTTTTTACGCTCGCATGAGGAGGTTTTTCAGCCAATTCGAAAAAGGAATATTTCGCAAAACTGCAATGGAAACAGTTTTTGCGCATTTACAGTCACCTGACTTAGAAGACGTTTACTAGGCTACATATTTAGATGACGCTTTTATCCAAAAAAGGAACAAAGCAATTCGTCAAATGTCATTCATAATACGGGTTAGACGATAATAATACAGAGCTGACATTATCACAAATAAACAATATTTTGACGCATATAGGGTAGCCTATGTGTGGAGTGTGGAGCGCGCACTACATGGCACGGAGGCGCGGGCGTGAACACTTGCATTAACAGTGAAACAACTTAATATAGCCTACTCTATAATTTCTGGTCATACAGAAAATAATAATACATGATTTGTAACTACTTTTATTTGTGTAAACAATAACAAGAAAATGTTGTGCTTTTGTAAAATAAAATAAAACAATCAGGCGCGTTTTCATGATCTCCGTGAACTGGAGCGCGAGAACTGAAACAAAATAGCCTATGTAGCTAAAGCTTGAAATGTCCACTTTAAAACGAACAAATTCGAATCGAAAGCTAATACATTTTGTTCTGATTAAGTAATCCGTATGAAAGGTGCATTTCTCTCTAAAAGAGCATCTGCTTAACAGCGGAGATGGAGATGTTTTTAGCCGAGTTAGAAAACAACAGTTTATTAATAATATTAATGGCTCTTCTTATTCAGCACTGCGGGAAAATGTCAATTCCAGGTTCTAATTTGGCCTTAGAAAACCAGTAAAATCAACAAGTTTTCCATGTTAATTTGTAAATATTTTACATGTTTAATAAAGGGGAAAAAAGTCATTAAACAAACATCTGAAAATTCGTCGATATTGACTTTTTTGCGCAGCAGTTGGTGTAGGGTCCGTGTAGCCAGTTCAAATTAGAATTGTGGTGTTCAACTTTGCGTTTTAAAAAGACAACCGTTTATTTTTCGTTTTTCAATTACGGGTTTAAAAAGGAAAAACGAATGGACACAAAAGCAGCCTACATGGATCGTTTGGAATAGGAGACAGAGTTCTTTATTAAATTCATAAAATAAACAATAATTAGCCTATAGGAATACTGGATTCTAAACTTCAAAGAAATGCCACAATCAAAACCTCAGAGCAGAAATGAGGGTGAAACACCCAGAAACTCCTTATATTTCGTTTGGAATATAAGGGTCTTTCCCTGCCATTAATGCTTGGATAACGTACGTCTCCTTCCATTAATAATAATAATGTCTAATGCGGTGGCTGTGAGATTATATAAACCAACGAACGTCCGCTGCCGTGATTTTTGGAATGACTTATCGCGAGAGAAAAAAGGACGTTTTAGTCGCATAACATCGGTTAATGGAAACGCCGTCATTTCGCAATAGTTTTGTATCGATATTTAGATAAAAGCGCAAAACATTTGCGCAAATCTGTAATGGAAACGCGGCTAATGACACAGGGTTTCGACAAACGACTAATTACAAGACAAGGAACACCTGTGAACCATAATCAGACGAATAACAAACGACAGTTAATTTTATCACATCACATATTTAAAGAGGCTCAGCCTCCCTTGCCTCCTAGGACCAGTGGCATTTTATGAGTGGGATTTCTTGGGATCCCTCAATAATTTTGACTATTCAAAATGCAATATTTAAAATATCATATAATATTTTAAATAAATGTGAATATTTTTCTACAACTGTTTTGTTTGAGGTTGACTTTTCACTTCAGGCTTGATTTTTAATAAATGCTGATCTTGGAACATGATATATGTTTTGCTCCTTGCAGGAAGTGATAAGATCATTGTTAATGTAAACAATTATATATATATATATAAAAAAAATCTTCATAAAGGGTAAACTAACCCATATAGCTTCACAAGTAGTGGCAGTGCTTTCTAGTGGTGAGAAATGCATTATTCCACTCGTCTCTCAGTCAATCTAGATTATAGGAAGGCCTACAACTTTGGTGAAAATGAATTATATGATAAAGTGACAAATTATTTTCCTGTATTTTAACCAGCCAAATATTGTTATTGAATAATTAAAAAGCTTTCTGTTCTTTCATCCCTGGAGTTGGGATCATGCCAGTTCCATGGGATACAGAATCAGTTTATGTGGAGTCTATTTTCTTTGAAACAATTATTATTTATGTATTACTTAATAAATGGAAAATTAGTATCATTGTTAATAAAGTTAACTCGTAGATATAAATCACAAGAGTAAAAATACTTAATACCAGCAGACACAGAATCAAGAGGCTTTGGGTGATGTGTCAGATCTTATCAGGGTGTGCAGAACGTCTTTTATCATTTGTTGTTTTATTAGGTCAAATGTTCAAATTTGGGGCTCTGTCTGGTTTTATATACCTAATGTGGACCTTAAATAATTCGATTTTTATGGATAACTAAGTTTAGCCGTTAAAATTGTAATTAAATTAACGTTTCCAATATGTATACTTTTCTTGTTTGTTTTAGGAATATGGGAATTCTAGTTAAACTTCCCTTTAATGACATCTGTGTAATGTTAGGTGCTAAGCCATAGAAATATTGTATGTATTTTCATTTTGGCCCACTAAAAAAATCATCAAAAAAAATTGCATTACTGCGTTTAAAGACAAAGTTCCACTGTTATCATTATCTGTTCTGAATCTGAAAGTCTGTGTGGTTTAAGGTACAGTCGGGGCATTATGATGTGGAGTAGTGACAGCAAGGCACTACCCACTGGACTTTGGGTTTCCACTATGGCAATCACCTCCCTATGCTATATAAATACAGATTTGAAACGGCAACCTTCACACTTGTTCTTCAGGCAGGACAGCTTCAATTAAAACACACTGAAGAAAAAACACAGGTAAGAACTTTCACACTTTTGAGCAAATTCAAAATAGAGCACTATTTACATTTATGTAAAAGACAGAGACATTAATTAAAAGTGTTTTTTACTTATAGACTAAAACAGAACACCATGAAGTTTCTTGTTCTTGCACTTACTGTATTTACAGGTAAGAAATTTAGAAAAAAATGACTATGTGAAAATGTTTTAAGGCTTGAAAAATGTACAGATTCTATTAACAATACCATGTGATCAAACTGAAATGCTCCATCAACAGGTTGCCAGGCCAGCCTATTCTCTGCTGATGAGCCCAAGCCACAGCTGGAGCAGCTGACTGATGCATTCTGGAGCTATGTTTCAAAGGCAACACAAACTGCAGATGAAACCGTCAAGATGATCAGGTCTTCCCAACTGGGACAGGACGTCAAGTAAGTCAAGAATATTTACCTGCAGGACACTGTTATTTAGACTATTTCTTGTGCCCTGCTATGAAACTCAAATGTCATTCTCCATTTAACAGTGCTAGACTGACCCAGAGTACCGATGTGGCCAGTGAATATGCAGTCACCCTCAAGAAACAGATGGATCCTCTGGCTGAAGAGCTGATGACCAGAATCACCAAAGAGACTGAAGTGTTGAGGGAGCGTTTGGGCCAGGACCTGATCACTGTGAGAGACCAGCTGGAGCCCTATGCTGACAACCTCAAGAGCCAGATCCAGCAGAGAGTGGAGGAGCTCAGGACAGCCATGACTCCATATGCAGAATCCCTGGATTCTGAGACCCTGAAGGCCACTCTGCTCCAGAAGAGTGAGGAGCTGAGAGGAAACCTGGAGCAGAGCGTGAAGGAGCTGCAGGCTCAGCTGGAGCCCTACACTGCTGAGATCAAGGAGAAGGTTGACCAACGTCTGCAGGAGTTCCAGAAGACCGTGACTCCTCTGGCTGAGGATCTTCAGGCCCAGATTAGAGAGAGAGCCCAGATGGTCCAGCAGAGTCTCACACCCTACACTGAAGACCTGCAGGAAAAGCTGGACCCCTACGCACAGGACCTGAAGGACCAGCTCACCTCCCTGTACGAGTCCTTTGTCAAGAGAAGTTAGATGCTTCAAAGACTTCTTCCTTTGTTACTAACAAAACAGTTTTTTCTTCCATAAGAAATGTGACTCCAAAATCCCACATATCTCCCATAACCATGACCTAAATCAGACTACTAGGCATCAACGAGATGTCTTACAGTTAATAGGCCAAACACTAATAATTAGGATAAGTTATTTTTTTACTAAAATCCTATTGTTTACATCTCAACCATCCATCTATATATAGATGATGAAATTTTGCTCTCTGTCTTTAAAAACGATTGTGTACACTCTTAGAAGAGATTGAACCTTTGGGGTTCAAAAAAGAACTTTAAAGTGCAAATATGAACTTCTAACTATAAAAAAGGTTCAAAGTTGAACCTATAGGTTCTACAATGATCCACTGATTATTTGCCACATGTTGTAAGTTCATTTTAGAACCTTTGTTGTGGCAGAAGGGTTCATATAAGAACCAGGCCTGTTGTCAAGGTTCCTTTTTGAACCTTAAGTTAAAAATAACAATTTTGTTATTAGCGGAGGCCCTTGCTTTGCTATTAATCTCTGAACATACAAGAATGTAACTTTTACATTTTTACACATTCAAAGCACTTGATCATTAAATATGCTCCATAATTGTTGTTCACCTGTTAGTTTAAAAAGACTTTGTACAATTATAAGCAAAACTACAGCCCTGAAACACCCCTGCTTTCAGGGTGATAAATGCAAAATGTACAGAGAAGTCAATAAATTATTTCAGTACGTACAATAAATTTAATTCAGTAAACATTAATCAAAAAATATATATTTTTTTTGTAAATTGCAAAGTGAACTACAGACCTTTGCTCTTATTTTACATAGCCTATATTTATTTTCTTATAAAGATATAGATAGAGATATTAGACTACATTATATTGAAACATCCGGCTATTAATTAATTCCTCTTGGATTCCTCTAGCAAAAATTTCATCCAAAAAGTAATAATATCAATAATAATTATTATCATCATTTTTATTATGCATAACAATAATATTCTGATTAACCTATTTGTGGAAACAAAAATTGGCCTGCATTGTTACATTTTTCTTTTTTTCATATTAATAGTAGGCTAATGACATGTATACCTATATCATTATTAAAAGTTTTGAACATTGTAACAATGTATTTGTTTCCACAAATCAGAACACATAAACCTCAATAACATTTTCATTATTGTTTAGCCACTTTAATTCTGCCAATACTAACTAATAACAATTAATTAGTAGGCCTAATTTAATTTAAGTGGCCTAAATGTGATTCATATTAAACTCATGTTATTTTCATTGTGTGAATTCAATTGTGAAAGTTTTTTGTCTGCATGTAAACGTAAATCACGAAATCTTCAATGGTCTTCAATGCCACTGCAACAACAACAACAAAAAAAACGTTTAAACCGTTACTTTGATGCGCGACTCGCGTGACGTCAGCTGATGGACTAGTCGGAGGATCGACGGAAATATCTTCGGTAAGACAAAAATAAAATAGAAAAATAACTATAAACCTTATTCATATCTGTGATAATAATATGAGTGTTGTGTGTCATAATAAGCTTTAACTTTGAGCTCATTATGTGACTCTTCTATCGACAGTATAATCGCAAATTTGATTGATTCAGAACACAGAAAAAAGGTAAGAAGAACAATTTGAGGTTTATATTTGTTTGATTTTTTTTACCTCTACCCCCTCATTTTTATTTTAATAACAATATATAGTAATAAAATGTATTAGTTGGCTGGATATAAGGCCTAAGCTACAATCTTTTAAATTATTTACATAAGTGGTTCTTAACTAAACTCATTACTAGCTAATTAACGTTATTCAGTTTCATTTAAATTTCTAGTTAAAATAAAGAAATATATAAAACTAAATTAAAGATTTTAATCAAACTCCCTAGTGTTATTTTTGCGCAATTCCTAAGGAAAAACACCCCATAGCGCCATCTAAAGTACAACCATAACCGCTTTGAACACAAAAAACAGCATAACGTTATATATGTACACAATTGGTTGTATTACAAAATGTTTAGGGATAGTTCACCCAAAAATGAACATTCTGTCATCAGTTACTCAAATGGTCAAACATATATTTGGGTGAACTAACTACATTTATAACATTAATATCTTAGTCTAACCTGATAATCTTGACAAATGATAGGCCTATATAATTTTAAAGCTTTTAGACTTTAGTTTTCATTTGGGGACTGATTTTCAAAAGAAATTAGAGCAATAGATAAATAGCTATATATATTCTTCATTTGTGATACAATGCCAAACTTGAGTGTGCTCTGAAGTATTCAAGATTTGTAACAATTTAAGTAGGTCATTTTTAAGTTAATGCTCAATAAGTGAGACAGACAGTTAACAGGTAAAACAGCTTTTTATTTTCACAAACTTTGAAAATAAAAAGTTGTTAAACTCCGCAAAACACTGGCACTTCAGGACTAGAGATCTGACAAAGAAATCTTTTGTATTTTGGGTTTGTACGGTTGCTTTTGAATACCTGAGGGTCAAATTGAGCCACGGACAACAAGATCGTATAAAATTTCTGTATGCACATTTAACAACACTAATCAGCGTGTTGAAACTTTACAAAATTGAATTGTATTCCAGATAGATTGAAAATAAATGATAGCTAATTCTTACCATTATGTGGCTGACAAAATATTTTTTTTTGTACTGAAATATTAATATGTCACAAAATTGTAAGAAAAAAACATAGGTTAACTTATATTTCCGATAACTCAATCAAAATGGGTAAAATTATCCCGCAACAGTACATAAGGGTTAAAAAAAGAAAATGTATCATCAGCTCAAAAGAGAATAAAATCAGTACAAACATAATAGGCTTGCAGTCAGAACCACTGCTAAATATCTCATTGACATTCTTCTACCCATATTAGATTAGTCATGATTAATTGTTTATCCCCATATTAAGAAAATGTATGTGATAACACAATGCTTTCTAAATTGTAACTGTAATTGTAAATTTTTTTCTGTATACAGACTAAAACAAGGATGAGCACAGAGGTGATTCAGTGGACAATCCAAGATGTGGCTAATTGGTTGACTGCAAACAGTTTCCAGGAATTCATCCCTATATTTCAAGGTTAATCTGACAAAAATGCCCACTCTCTTTAACTGTCCACTATGCAGCAAACAAACATTCTCCCTAATTAAACAGATTCGACATATTGGCCTTTACCATCAAAATGAACCAAAATTTGAATTCACATGCGGATTGAATGGTTGTTGCAAAACCAACAAAACCTTCAGTTCCTATAGATCACATATTTATCGCAAACATAGAGACCTTCTTTCATTGGTCAGTGAAGAAGAGGAAGCTTGTGATAATGAGCATTGTAACTCAGAGGAACTTACGGAGGACTTTCATGGTTTTGAAGAGGAGTTGCCTAACACAAATGTGGAGGACATTAATAACTGCAGAGAGTTCAGAACAGAAGATTTACTGCCAAACCTCAAGCGCAATCTTTGTCTCTTCATTTTGAAATTAAGAGAGAAGCATTGTATTGCAGCCACAGTTCAGTTCAGTATTGTGGAGAACCTGCGAGTCATCTTTCAGGAGTTCACCACTCATTATGCTGAGATTATAAGGTTTCATCTTCAACAACAACATCAAATTGACACTGATGCTGATGACAATTTATCTGAACTACTTGATCAGCAAAATATGTTTGATGAATGCCTTAGACAGATCAGTAGTGAATGGATGCTTGAGCACTATTGTGAAGATGAACTTGAATACATTGCACCTGTACAAATTCCGCTGGATCAAACAGAGCGACATGGTGCACATTTTCAGTACATACCTCTCAAGGCTCTGCTGAGAAAGATTGCTCATAATGAGGATGTGTGGGCAATGCTTAACCAAGAGAAAACACCCAAACATCCGGATGTTATGGAGGACTACACTGATGGAGACCAGTTCAAAAGTTGTGAGCTTTCTTCCGTACCCAATGTACGTCTACATTTCTACATTGATGAATTTGAGATCGTTAACCCTTTAGGCTCAAAAAGGGGAAAACATAAACTGACAGCTGTGTATTTTAAACTCGGAAACATTGATAAGAAATATACATCAAAACTTGAGAATATTTACCTTTCATCATTAATCAGACATCGGTTTATTGAAGAAGATCTTACCAACTATAACAATCTGTTTCAGCCTTTGATTGAAGAAGTGAGATCTCTTGAGACAGAGGGAGTGACTCTGTCATGTAATGGGGAAAGCAGAAAATTCTATGGTACAGTAGTCACCATCTCAGCGGACAATCTTTCAGCGCACTCTTTGATTGGGCTGAAAAGAAATTTTTCACATGGGAGAATATGCCGTTTTTGCATGGCCACAAAAGAAGACATCACTACCAAATTCAAAGAAGAGGACTTTACTCTAAGAGACCGTGCTAACTACAGATACCACCTGCAGGCTGTCTGTGAAAATCCTGAAAATGGGTCCATTTATGGTGTTCAGAGAGAGTGCTGTTTCTCATCTCTTAACTATGCTCCTTCAGTGATAACTCACTTGTTTCCACCTGATGTGATGCATGATATCTTGCAGGGAGTTATTCCTAATGCTCTCAGATGGATTCTTCATCAGTTAATCAAGGATAAACACTTCACCCTAGATCAGCTGAACTTTGAAATTGAAAATTTTTCATATTCTGTAAATGATAAAACATCTAAGCCACAAATCTTGACGGAAAGAATGTTGCGAAGCAGAGGTCAAATCTCTGGTAAAGCTTCAGAAACCTGGACATTGTTTCGACTACTACCACTAATGATCGGATCTTATGTACCTCCAAACATGTATTGGAACTGCTACATCTTGCTGTGTGAAGTGGTAGATTTGATCATGGCCCCAGTGGTTAGAAGATCGTGGATACCCTATCTTGAGGAGAAAATTACAGAGTTTTTGGCAACATTTCATGAGCTTTTCCCTGATGGTGTCATTCCAAAAATGCATTTTTTTAGTGCACTATCCTTCACTTATGCTGACATATGGGCCATTAATTCATTTGTCTTGTATGCGCTTTGAGGCAAAACATCAATATTTCAAGAAAGTGTCTACTGTTGTTTGTAACTTCAAGAACATCACCAAATCACTTGCTAGAAGGCATCAGCTAAGACAATGCTGGGAGCAAGCTCAGAAGAAAAGCATTGGATATGAAGTGTGCCATGCCTCAGGAGCTTGTGATGTCCCATCAAACACCCTGCCTTCTTTAGTTTTGGCCACACTGGAATCCCAGATTGGAAGACCTCTGTCAAATGAAGTCCTACAAAAAACAAATTCCATCACAGTTAACAACACAGCCTATAAAACTGGAGAATGCAAAGTGATTGACACTGTACACACTGAAGAGATTCCATTATTTCTCAAGATCAAATCAATATATGGACACAGTGGTTCGTGGTACATGTTTGGAAAATTACTCACTCCATTCAAATTTGACAGTCATCTCCATGCATACAAGGTTACCGAAACATCTTGGTGTGCCCTTGAAGTAGGGAAAGAGTTAGCTTTCCATGGACTGGATACATATAAAAACCTGGAAGGAACTCTTTTGATCCCCTTGAGGCATTGGATTACTAAACATTAATATGTGTATGTGCATTTATACACAACTCCTAATGCAGTTTGGTGAAAAATGTCAAATGCCTATTGACTCTTGTTGTTTTTACAGAGAATGAAATTGATGGGGACACTTTTGTGAACCTAACTGAAACTATGATATCAAAGATATTTCCGAAAATGAAGGATCAAGTTAAATTTATAAGATTACGTCAAAGCCTAAAGACTGAGATGCCTTCTAAGACCACACACACCAATCATGAGTAAGTATGTTACGTCAATATTTTATGTCCAAAAGTATGTAGACAGTTTCAAATACAACCAACCACTGTGAAAAGGAGTTTTATAATATATTACTACCAATGCAAATCTTACACAATTTATTTAAATCTGCAATTACAAACATTTTGGAAAAATGCCATGCACCAGTCTTTAACAATAACTGAACTTTGACACCTCTTGTGGCTAAATCCGCAGGGTTGGTTAAATTTTTCATTTACAAAATAATCCAAAATAATCCAATAATAAAAAAAATATCTGCTAATGACACTAAACACAGCGCCCCTTTAAAACTTATGTTTCCACATGAACAAGGTACAGTGCGTTGTCTTTGATTCCCCATAACTTATCCACCAATGCTAAGCTAAACTCAACCCTAGTCTTCTGTGCATACTAGTGGTGGGTATTTATGTACCTCCATACCGATAGTCTGTGACAACTATTTTCAAATGCAGTTTATCAATTTAATTGATAAGAAAAGTTTTTAAGTGTTCACAAAAGAAACAGAAAAGAGCAGAAAACAAAATTCAATAAATGAGGTTCACAGAGCTAGTGATACAATTCAAACCACCTCACTGCTCTACATTAATCAGGGTACAATTATTTCTGTGATACACTGTACGCTTAAGTATCACAGTCCACTTTTTATCCAAAAAGTGTTTTTGTGTATAATGAACACAATACTCTTAAACACAGTAGTACAAGAATACAACCAGTTTAAACTGCAAAAATAAAGAAAATCAAAAATAAAGAATACTGCAACAATTCGACGTTACAAGACAATACGGCAGGGAATACTGTACAAAGAGAACAAAACAACATAAGTACATTTTTTTATATTACCCACTTGCATTCATTTGAGAGAAAATAATACTCACATAACAATCAGCACCTAAAGACCACCACATTCACTTCACAAGGGCTGAAATCCCCAACATTATGTTGTACACTGTGTAAATAATCACATACAATTATAATCCCATGAAACATGAAACATTTGAAAAATGTAAGTGTATAACATTTGGCATAATGTTAAATAACCAGGCCTACACCGCATGGTGTGACGTCATATCATCGCGGACATTACACACGACATAACTTTCCAAAATATGACAGTTCTCCGAAATAACACAACAAAATATGCATTCACAAATGGTATTAAACAAAAATACATTCACAAAATATTTACCCATGGATGAACTCAAATCCTCAATTTCACGAGAGTGTGCATCTCTCTCACACTGCTCGCTACACGTCTCTCAAAATGACTGAGGCAAAATGACGCACACGCATTGTATCATACGCAACACACAGTGCCACCTACTGACGACTCAAAGGAAATACAGCCGCGCTCATACATGTAATAGCCTATCAGAGTCTCCTTTCTAAAAATAAATAATAAATTGTCTCCTGTGTTGTGAGTTGTGACAAACATACAAAATAACACTTATTTCAAATCTTTTTCTATAGGACTTCGTTTGGAATTTCACATGGGTCAATCGCAACAATCTCACAGAACATTGCTCAAACAGTGTGGCCAGCATATTATCAGCTGCCAAAATTCCCTTTGGCCATTCAAAAAAAACTTGATGAGGAGAGCAGTGATTTTTGTTCTTCAACAGGACGGAGCAAATGGAGATCGAAAATAATTCAGACGCTGTTTGATCAGATGTCCTCATATACGTGGTAATTATATAGCATAATTAATAGCATAAATTTAGAGCACAATTTGGAGGACAATTTTTATTCTCTCTCTCTTTTTTTCCCCAGGTATCCAACAAGTGAACAGTACAACAGGGTGTGTTCAGCCCTTGTTACTAAATACCAATTCTTGAGAGACCGGACAGGAAAGGGATATGTAAGAACATGACAAAAGAGTTTTTCAATTTCATAAACCCTTTAAAATTCTTTCATATTGTTATCTTGAAGTTTATACATGTTTAATTAATAGTGTTATTTTTAAATTTAAGGAGTCATGGCATGAGATTCTAAAGAACAAATTCAAGAAAGAAAGATCACCCTTGGTTGACATTGAGGAGATAAATAAAGTTCGCAGCAGATTCGGGAAAGCAAAAAACCAGATGATTTCTCAGAGCACCCAACAGACATGTATCACCAAAAATGTAACTAATAAAGAGGTATGCCAAATGATACAACACCTTAATGGATATTTACAGTAATGAATGACTTTATTTTATTTTTTTAGACTGAGGATCTATCTGTTGTCCAAGACATGCACCAAAAGAGACAAAGGTCTGAAGAGGTAAGAGTCACAAATAATCTTCAGGATTTAAGAACCGGTGTGTTATTTAATAATAGCATACCTATAAGTATGTTTTTTGTGGAAAGAGTGAATCAGGAGAAGATGCACACAGCATAGGGATCCACGTGGAGAAAATGAGAACGGAATGCATGAAGAGGACACCGAATATCCGTCTTTTACAAGACTGCATGGCACGGACCAGGAATGAGAGGACAGACTATATGAAACATCACTCCACAAAAGAAACACTTTCACGTTATCCAGCCCTTAAAATCCCTGCAATTGTGAGTAGAATTATATTCCAAATTATGACTTCAAAGCAATTAACATTTGCACATTTTAACATTTTGGTTAATATTTTTTTCCTTAATAGCTTGTTTTGGAGTTTGAAAGCATACTTGATGCAAACATTGAAAAGAACATTCTGAATAATCTTGCCTTGGTGGCACAGAAAGTTATTGATGAGTGCCACAGAAGAGAAGTCGGAGTGGATATTTGTGCCGAGTTGGCTGAAGCGAAAAAAACCCACATTGATTTGGCACACAAAGGTAATGCTTATGAATGAAAATGTAATTAATCTGTTTTTATGGATAGTAAATACAATTCACAATTAACACTAACATATAATACCCATATTTTTTTTTTTTTACATTTAAGGTCTCTCAATGGCTGCTGCTGTCCTGCTGCTTCCACTTTTATTCAAGGAGAGTCCAAGATCTCTATATCTTATCAATGAGGTACAGTACCATTATTTGTTTTTTTATGCCCCATCTCTTTGAATGTGGCAGGTTCCACTATAGAGTGGTGCAGGACGTCAAAACCAAAAATTTTTCTCACTGAAATCCACTTGTAATAGTATTATTAAAACCAAAACATTAATTCGTTTTATGACTATATTCTGACTAAAACAACATTCGGCAAATTTCACCAGGTATAATGTTACAAAGTCACAGATTTCTTAATGACCAATTCTTTTTTTTTACTTTTTGAAAATGTGTGAAAAAATTATAATCATAAATGGTATTTTAACTGTTATATATCATTATACCTTATATATCATTATCCTTTCTTTGTTTAGGAACCCCGTACACCGAACCCTGTGCTGTACATAAAGGGACGTGCCTTGGTTGAAGAGTCTCTCCTAGAAATATTGATGGAAGGGGAGAAGGTCTGTGAAGTGGATGATCTGACCATGGCTCTTACTGTTCTGATGGCAATACACTTCATCTTTAACATTGAGTATGCTGCAAAGATGAAAAATACCCTGAAATTTGTTGAAAAGTTTTTAATGTGCCATAACGCAGAAACCAAAATACCACCCACAGTGATTAAAATGGCCAATTTTTTGTTTGACTGAATGTGTGTGTGTGTGTGTGTGTGTGTGTGTGTGTATGTGTGTGTGTGTGTGTGTGTGTGTGTGTGTGTGTGTGTGTGTGTGTGTGTGTGTGTGTGTGTGTGTGTGTGTGTGTGTGTGTGTGTGTGTGTGTGTGTGTGTGTGTGTGTGTGTGTGTAAATACATGATGTAAATGTAATGGGTTGTTGTGAACATTATATTTTTCCCTAAATATTCTGAATATATAAATATCTAATATAATAATATGAGTCTAATGTATTAATAATCTAATGTATGAGTGTATGGGTGGGTAAATACATGATGTAAATACATTAATGGGTTAATACTATTTATTGTGAATATTGAGTTGCATTCTGTTAGTTTTTTTCATGAAATATAATATTCTATAAGCTTTAATTGTACTTTCTGTCCTGTGTTAAAATTTGTATATGCCTTATTTGTATATGAAATAAATACATATTTCAAGAAGAATAATAGGTTGTGTCTGTGATCTATGTTGTAAAATGGGATTAAAGTTGTAATGTATAATAATAATAATAATAATAATAATACAAACATACATACATATATACATACATACCGATAGCGCAAAAAAGGTTCAAAATGGAACCCATGCGGTTCATTAATACACCTTTAAGTTAAGGTTCCAATTAGAACCTTTTCAAAAAGGTTCAAAAATGAACCTTTAAGGTTCCCCCACAGTTGCAATTTCCAGGAACCTCAAAAGGTTCCTTTTTGAACCTTTTCTTCTTAGAGTGATATTTATTTCCGTTTAGCAACTCTTTATTACCTCTGACAGAAAATGTGTTGCTTCTGGCAAATTTATAAATGCTAAGTGTATCATTTGTCTTATTTATCAACAATAAAACACCTGCCATTTATCAACAATGTTTCTGAATTTTATGTCTAGTGACGTAGATCAGCATAGCTGAATTATCATTCAAATTATTAACATTTTTTTATCTAATTAAGTAGCCCTCAGAAAATGCACAAGGCTAATATGACATATTTTTTGGAAAAAAATCACCAGACAAACCAGGAGTTATAAATGGCCTTATCTACCCATGAGAAGTGTGGCATTTTTCCTGATATGTATAGAAGATTGCCATGTCCAATTCAGAAAACAAAAATGAGTTTAATAATTCATTGCTTACACTGATTATGCTAGACTATGTGTTGTGGACCTTAGTGGTCATATTGCACTGAATGAGAGTGCAACATTATTCTAATAAAATACATTCCCCCGGTTTCACAGACTTGGCTTAGGTCTATTTCCAGACTAAAATGCATGTTTGAGCTGTTTTAACTGAATGCAACATGTACTGACATATCGGAAATTATGTCTGTGCCTTAGTTGTGTCTCAAGATGCACACCAGTAATGTTTTTTTTTTTAAGCTACTTTTATACAGCAAGCTACGTTTATAAAAGCTTCTTAAATGCTTCAAATGAACTGAGGCCTAATCATGGTTTAGTCTAAGCCCTGTCTGTGAAACCAGACCATTATACAATATGTATAATAATAAGTGACTGATTAAAAACAACAGTTCATTTGATCACATCACATATTTGAAGAGGCTCAGCCTCCCTTGCCTCCTTGGACCAGTGGCATTTTATGAGTGGGATTTCTTGGGATCCCTCAATAATTTTGACTCTTCAAAATGCAATATTTAAAATATCATATAATATTTTAAATAAATGTGAATATTTTTCTACAACTGTTTTGTTTGAGGTTGACTTTTCACTTCGGGCTTGATTTTTAATAAATGCTGATGTACTCTTGGCACATGATATATGTTTTGCTCCTTGCAGGAAGTGATAAGATCATTGTTAACGTAAACAGTTATTTAAAAAAAAAATCTTCATAAAGGGTAAACTAACCCATATAGCTTCACTAGTAGTGGCAGTGCTTTCTAGTGGTGAGAAATACATTATTCCACTCGTCTCTCAGTCAAATTAGATTATAGGAAGGCCTACTTCTCATCAACTTCGGTGAAAATGAATTATATGATTAAGTGACAAATTAGTTTACTGTATTTTAGCCAGACAAATATTGTTATTGAATAATTCAACAGCCTTTTGTTCTTTCATCCCTGGAGTTGGGATCATGACAGTTCCATGGGATACAGAATCAGTTTATGTGGAGTCTATTTTCTTTGAAACAATTTATGTATTACTTCATAAATGGCAAATTATTATCATTGTTAATAAAGTTAAAGGGATGGTAAAATGCCATTTTCACAAGATGTAAAATACATCTCTGATGTCCCCAGACTTTGCGTGTGTGTGTGTGTGTGTGTGTGTGTGTGTGTGTGTGTGTGTGTGTGTGTGTGAAGTTTAAGCACAAAATACCCCACAGATATTTTTATATAGCATGTTAAAGTTGTCACTTCTTCTTTTTTTTTTGGGCAAAACTTCACACGTACAAAACCCAAACAAAGTGTAAAAGACATAAAACATACAACATACAATGATTGTTTGAAGAAGTTGTCACTTATTGAGGGTTTGCAAAAACGCACCGTTTTGTGCCTGGCCCTTTAAATGCAAATGAGATGGCAGGGTGAGATGCAGATGGCGGGTTTCAAGAGCTTGGGCCCTATTTTAACGATCTGAAACGCAAGTGTCAAAGCGCAAAGCGCAAGTAACTTTGTGGGCGGTTCCCGGCGCTGTTGCTATTTTCCCGACGGGATAAATGACTCTTGCGCCTGGTGCAAATCTAAAAGGGGTTGGTCTGAAGTAGCTTCATTATTCATAGGTGTGGTTTGGGCGTAACGTGAAATAAACCAATCAGAGCGTCCTCTCACATTCCCTTTAAGAGCAGGCGCGCTTGTTCCACGGCGGATTACTATTATAACGGCGGATTTGCCAGCGCACGCCAGGAGCGGTTCACAGCCGAGGAGGCCGACGTTCTCGTCAGGGCCGTAAAACACAGAGAAGTGACATTGGGGATGATGGAGAAACCACACAAATTAGCTTTGGTTAAACAGGCGTATAATTTGGGTAAATGTGTAGCCTAATCTAGATTTTTTTTTATTTTTTTATCTACTACTATGGCCGTTCATGTCGAGTGCGACGAACTGCTTCCCGTTTTGAGCGTCTCTCTTCCAAAAATGACTTGTAGGCCTCCTGAGAGTCCCTGCGGCCGTTGTTCATTGCTGCGCGCCAGTTGGGTCTGTCATTTGCAAGTGCCTCCCAGTTGTCCAGGTTGATGGAGAAGGCCTGAAGATCCCTCTTAATAACGTCTTTAAAACGTAGATGGGGGCGACCATGTTTGCGGGGGGCATTTGCCAACTCGCCATATGGCAAGATTTTTGGGAGGCGAGTGTCATTCATTCGATAAATATGCCCAGTCCAACGGAGTTCACGAAGGATGGTGTACAGGTCACTGGAACCAGTTCTCTCAAGTATGACAGAGTTTGGCACATGATCCTTCCAGCATACACCCAGTATGGAGCGAAGGCAGCGAAAAATGGAAGGCGTTGAGGCGATGTTCGTGCCTCCTGTATGTTGTCCATGTCTCACTTGCATATAGTAAGGTGCTAAGTACACATGCATGGTATACACGGACTTTGAGGAGCAATGAGAGGTTCTTGTTGTGCTAGACACGCTTGCTCAGTTTTCCAAACATTGATGATGCCTTCCCAATGCGCATGTCAAGTTCTGTGTCAAGGTTATAGTTGTTTGATACTGTGGAGCCCAGGTAGGTGAATTTGTCTACCACAGATAGACATGTGTTGTTAATGTAAACTGGAGGGTTTAGGGTTGCAGGTTGGGCAAGGATAACTGTCTTTTTAAGACTAATCTGCAAACCAAACTCTAGACATGCAGCGGCAAATGATGTGCAGAGTAGTTGTAGATCTGCCTCTGAGTGGGCAACAAAGGCAGCATCATCAGCATAAAGCAGCTCACGTACCAGAACATGGCGTACTTTAGTCTTCACCCGCAGTCTGGCCAGATTGAACAGTTTTCCTGAGCTACGGGTGTGTAGAAGGATACCCGAGTCATCAGGAAATGCACGGCGTAGTAGGGCAGAGAAGAAAATTCCGAAGAGGGTTGGGGCAAGGACACATCCCTGCTTTACCCCACACTTTATCTGGAACTCGTCAGAGCGATTGCCTTCAGACTGTACAGTTGCCTTCATGCCCTCATGAAACTCAGTAATCACCTTCAGTAACTTTGGAGGGCAGCCAAGTCTTTGTAAGATGAGGAAAAGTCCTGATCGACTAACATAGTCAAAGGCCTTGGTCAAGTCTACAAACACCAAAAACAGAGGTTTACGCTGTTCAATACACTTTTCCTGTAGTTGACGGACGCAGAACACCATGTCTGCTATGGAGCGGCCAGCCCGAAACCCACACTGGCTTTCAGGGAGGATACGGTCAGCAAGGATTTGTAGACGTGGTAGAATAGTACGAGCAAATATCCTGCCAGCAAGACTGATCAGAGATATTCCTCTGAAGTTGTTACAGTCTGCACGGTCCCCCTTGTTTTTATAAATGGTGATGATGTTGGCATCTCTCAGGACATCTGGGAGGTATCCACTGTTCCAGCACATCACAACCAGATGATGTAGGACAGAGGCAAGAACATCACCGCCTGCCTTATAAGCCTCAGGGGGGAGGCCGTCAGCTCCGGGAGACTTGTTATTTTTTAGTGCTTTAATTGCAGATTTGATTTCCTCAATTTTTTATCTAGATAGATCTTTTTCACATCTTCACGGGCACAACAATGATTTCCCTCGTGTGTTAATATTTTTCCTTGTAATAATGTATGATTGGCAAAAATGAAAACTGCTGCGTCTGTTTATAATTATTAGAGAATCAAAGTGGATGCGCGTTAACACGCTACATTATGGCCAAGCATGCGCCCTTAAAATACCATATCACTAACGCGCAACGCGCCACTGTCTTTAGACTGTTTTTTTCCTGGTCAGTGGCGCAATTGCTTTCTAAAACTGGAAAATAGCACTAGGGGAGTTTTGCGCCGGAACACGCCTCCTCTTTGCGCTGAACCGCCCCCGCGAGCGCAAGTTCATTTCCTAATTTACCGACGTGCGTCTGTGGAGGGAAAAGTCCGCTGTGCGCGGGTGCAAAATAGGAATGATACATGCGTCGGTGTTCAAAGTCAATTGCGCTGGGTGCAAGATAGGGCCCCTTGTGTGTGTTAGCAGCTGCGATTACCTCACACAGACACACTAAAATGACAGAAACTATTCTGCCTTTAATGTTAAAACGGAGTCAGACAAAGATGGAGAGACTCAAGAAGTAGTGACAACATGTAAAATGCAACAGGACGTCTCTGAATGGTTAGTTGATGAATTTATGTTGCTGATGTGGAGTTATCTTCAATTAGGACATTCTGTCATGGTAATCTATAAATCACTCGTATAGGAACTGTTGTGAGATGAACAGGGACTTTCTATTGGCTGTGAAAAGACAGATGCTAAAGTTTGAGCTGACTCATAAATGTGCTCGACTACAACAACTCTCCCTCTTCTCAACATGGACTGTGTGTTCCCGAGGGCGGGGTTTATGTACATTTTAGGGTTGGTGATGTCACTAACCCGGTAGGAATGTCGTATAGTCCCTACCAGCCGTTTGTTGTAGTCCTTTTCTTTAAAAGCAAATATCTTCCTTTGCTTTGAACTTTGAGCGTTGTAACTTTGCAGATGTTGTGCGGCAAGCTCAGTTTAGGCGTTAAAATTTTAATTAAATTAACATTTCCAATATGTATACTTTTCTTGTTTGTTTTAGGAAGCAGGGGAATTCTAGTTAAACTTCCCTTTAACGACATCTGTGTAATGTTAAGTGCTAAGCCATATACATATTTTATGTATTTTCATTTTGGCCCAATTAAAACTTAATACGCAGTAATGCAAAAAAAAAATTCATTACTGCGTTTAAAGACAAAGTTCCACTGTTATCATTATCTGTTCTGAATCTGAAAGTCTGTGTGGTTTAAGGTACAGTCGGGGCATTATGATGTGGAGTAGTGACAGCAAGGCACTACCCACTGGACTTTGGGTTTCCACTATGGCAATCACCTCCCTATGCTATATAAATACAGATTTGAAACAGCAACCTTCACACTTGTTCTTCAGGCAGGACAGCTTCAATTAAAACATACTGAAGAAAAAACACAGGTAAGAACTTTCACACTTTTTAGCAAATTCAAAATAGAGCACTATTTACATTTATGTAAAAGACAGAGACATTCATTAAAAGTGTTTTTTTACTTATAGACTAAAACAGAACACCATGAAGTTTCTTGTGGTTCTTGCACTTGCTGTATTTACAGGTGAGAAATTCTGGGGAAAAAAATAATATATGAAAATGTTTTAAGGCTTGAAAAATGTACAGAATCTATGAACAATACCATGTGATCAAACTGAAATGCTCCATCAACAGTTTGCCAGGCCAGCCTATTCTCTGCTGATGAGCCCAAGCCACAGCTGGAGCAGCTGACTGATGCATTCTGGAGCTATGTTTCAAAGGCAACACAAACTGCAGATGAAACCGTCAAGATGATCAGGTCTTCCCAACTGGGACAGGATGTCAAGTAAGTCAAGAATATTTACCTGCAGGACACTGTTATTTAGACTATTTTTTGTGCCCTGATATGAAACTTAAATGTCATTCTCCATTTAACAGTGCTAGACTGACCCAGAGTACCGATGTGGCCAGTGAATATGCCCTCACCCTCAAGAAACAGATGGATCCCCTGGCTGAAGAGCTGATGACCAGAATCACCAAAGAGACTGAAATGTTGAGGGAGCGTTTGGGCCAGGACCTGATCACTGTGAGAGACCAGCTGGAGCCCTATGCTGACAAGCTCAAGAGCCAGATCCAGCAGAGAGTGGAGGAGCTCAGGACAGCCATGACTCCATATGCAGAATCCCTGGATTCTGAGACCCTGAAAGCCACTCTGCTCCAGAAGAGTGAGGAGCTGAGAGGAAACCTGGAGCAGAGCGTGAAGGAGCTGCAGGCTCAGCTGGAGCCCTACACTGCTGAGATCAAGGAGAAGGTTGACCAACGTCTGCAGGAGTTCCAGAAGACCGTGACTCCTCTGGCTGATGATCTTCAGGCCCAGATTAGAGAGAGAGCCCAGATGGTCCAGCAGAGTCTCACACCCTACACTGAAGACCTGCAGGAAAAGCTGGACCCCTACGCACAGGACCTGAAGGACCAGCTCACCTCCCTGTATGAGTCCTTTGTCAAGAGAAGTTAGATGCTTCAAAGACTTCTTCCTTTTTCACTAACAAAACAGTTTTGTGAGAATTGAGAATTGTGACTCCAAAATCCCACATATCTCATAACCATGACCTAAATCATACTACTAGGCATCAACAAGATGTCTTACAGTTAATAGGCCAAACACTAATAATTAGGATAAGTGTTTTTTTTTTACTAAAATCCTGATGTTTACATCTTAACCATCCATCTATACTGTATATAGATGACGAAATTTTGCTCTCTTTCTGTAAAAACTATTGTGTATTTATTTCAGTTTAGCAACTCTTTATTACCTCTGACAGAAAATGTGTTGCTTCTGGCTAATTTATAAGTGCTAAGTGTATCATTTGTCTTATTTATCAACAATAAAACACCTGCCATTTATCAACAATGTTTCTGAATTTTATGTCTAGTGACGTAGATCAGCATAGCTGAATTATCATTCAAAATATACATTTTTTTCATCTAATTAAGTAGCCCTCAGAAAATGCACAAGGCTAAAAAAAAAAAATCACCAGACAAACCAGGAGTTATAAATGGCCTTGTTATCTACCCATGAGAAGTGTGGCATTTTTTCTGATATGTATAGAAGATTGCCATGTCCAATTCAGAAAACAAAAATGAGTTTAATAATTCATTGCTTACACTGATTATGCTAGACTATGTGTTGTGGACCTTAGTGGTCATCTTGCACTGAATGAGAGTGCAACATTATTCTAATAGAATACATTCCCCCGGTTTCACAGACTTGGCTTAGGTCTATTTCCAGACTAAAATGCATGTTTGAGCTGTTTTAACTGAAAGCAACCTGTACTGACATATCGGAAATTACCAGTAATGTTTTTTTTTAAAGCTACTTTTATACAGCAAGCTACGTTTATAAAAGCTACTTAAATGCTTCATACCCTACCCTTACGAAAAATAAGTTTATTCAAGTGTGCAATTAGTATACTTCTTTTAAACTAAAAATAAGAAAGTATACTTTCAGTCTACTTTTTATGTACTTCTCAGAAATATACTTAAAATTGCACTTAAGTATACTTGACTTATACTAACAGAAAAGTCTAAGTTTATTTGGCCTATACTTGTTGATCGAGATATACTTTAAAAAGTATAATTAAGTATTCAAAGTATACTTGGCTTGTAGTTGTTTAAACTCTTTTGATCGATAGCATATTAAATATAATTTTTTTTTACATAGTTTTTCATATACAGTCTTTTACAGATTTTTTTGGTCGTGAGCATTCTGAACTTGCACTTCACAGGCACTTTGTTCAGCTGCCTCCAATCTAAAATGGGTCTGAGACCCCCGTCTTTCTTTGGCACCAGGAAATATCTGCTGTACAAACCCCCTTCGCTCTGAGCTTGAGATAAAGGCTCTATGGACCCTTTGCTCAATAGCTTTGCTATTTCGGCTCGAAGTAGATGTGCTACTTCTGTTTTTACCGTAGTTTCGACTCTCTCCGTGTAACGGTGGGGGCGTCGCGAGAACTGTAGTGAATAGCCTCTTTTTATAATGTTCAGCACCCACTCTGAAACCCCGGGAAGTTTTTCCCACGCAATCGCATGAGTAACTAGGGGTCGAATGAAATCTGGGCCCTGGTCGCGAACTGGCGGCGACATGAGAGCAACCGTGTGCTGTAACATGGACGCCGTGTTTGCAGCGTTTGAGGCGGGGGGCGCGCTTAATTGAACGGGCAGCCCGCGCGCGCTTAGCTCTCTCATTTGAGAGAGAGCGCGCGGGGCAGGCCCCGTAGGGCTCGTCATGTCTGGGAATAAATGTGGGTGCGTGATAGCGGGCACATTTTTAGCACTGGGAGTACTGTCTATTTGAACTGACTGACCGTGCATTGGTTTCGTTTTTACAGAAACCGTGCGACATGCAGTGTGTAGTGATTGTGGGCACTGAATAGCGGGCATGTTCACTACATGTGATGCACAATCGACATGAGTCGATTTTATGTGTGCAAGCCCTGTATTGTGTTGGGCTGTGCTTGTGTGTACGAATGGGCACTGGGTTGTGGGCATTACAGTTACACACATTACACCATCGGCCGTGGCCGGGACACCAGAAAATAGACTCTTTTTCGGATTTATCTGGGTCGCCGTGGTCGCCGCTGGGTCTTGGGCTAGGAAGGTGCGGAGGCCTCGGGCTTGATCACAATCTTTGGCCGAGGCCCTAGCGGCAGGGGGCGGCGTCCAGCTGAGCGAGAGCGCTGTCTCTGGTCTCTGGTGCTGAGGCGCGGCGGCGGGCGCGGAGCGTTGCTGAGTGCGAACAGGCGGCTGTTTAGGGCGACCTGTCGGAGAGCTGGAGCGCTTGGGCAGAAAGTGTCTCATGGCTTGCAACGTTTTCTGTACCTCGGCAAATCGATCCGCGAAATCCTTGACGGACGATCCAAAGAGGCCAGCAGTCGAAACGGGAGCGCCGAGGAACGCAGTGTGCTCTGACTCCGCCATCTCAGAGAGCGTCAGCCAAAGATGTCTCTCTGCCACGGTAACGGAGGCCATAATTCGCCCAATGGCATGTGCAGCGGATTTTGTGGCGCGAAGAGCGAGGTCTGTGGCGCTCCGTAAATCCGGCACGCAGATCGCTCCCGGGCCTTCCTCGTCGAGCTTACGAAGAAGGTTGGCCTGGTGATCTGCAACACCGCCATCGTGTGCAATGCCGACGCAGCTTGTCCAGCGGCGGCGTAAAAGCGGCCGTTCAAAGCTGAGGACGTGCGGCAGGCTTTGGATGGTAACGCTACCTTAGCCCGCCGTCCAGCAGAGGACGGGCAAAGGTGTGTCGCTACAGCCTCTTCCACCGGAGGGAGGGACTGGTATCCTCTGTCTCTAGCACCGTCCACTATGGAGAATGCTGCTGAGGCAGAAGTACGCACTCTGGCTGAACAGGGGGCTTTCCAGGACTTTGCTACTTCTTCGTGAAGCTCAGGAAGAAAGGGCGCGAGTCGTGAAGACGGCGAAGCGCGGCCTCCAGGCAGAAAGCAGCCATCCAGCCGGTTATGCGCAGGCTCCTCGGGCGCCGACCACTCGAGGCCGAGGCTCGCGACGGCCTGCGTGAGCAGACGCATCAGCTCTGCTTCAATGCTGGCCTTTCCTCCTCGACGTTCACGAGCGGTGGGGGCGGGGAGGTCCACAGAGCTCGCCCATCCCTCGCTACCCGAAGCGAGGAGAGAACAGCAGTCGTCCTCCACAGACGCGGCTTCACCCTCATCGTCCATAACGGACGCGGCGGCATTCGGTCAGAGAGTCCAGCGAAGCGGGCAGAGAAGCTGGCGGCGGCAGCGGAGAGCTCCTCGTGGTGGAGGGAGGTTCCGGGTTCCGCTCAGCATTGCGCTTTTTACGGCGCGGCACTGCAGCGGGCGGAAGTGCAGTTTCAGGGAACGAAGCCAGGCAAGTCCGCAGAGTCCCCATAGGCATCGTCTCGCAGTGATGGCAGCCGCCATCGGCGAGGGCTAAAGCTGCGTGGCCCTCACCCAGGCAGGAAACACAGATCACGTGGTGGTCCCCGTCGCTGAGTGGAGCTCGACACGAGCGACAGTTGCGAGACATCTTGAAAAAGACGCTCGGCTCTTTTAGTGTGGGACGCAGCGGCGAACACACACACAAAACACACACACTGTAGAGAAAAGGATATAATATTCCACTTCAGATAGCGATGCAGGGAACGGCGGCTGAAGGCGGCGAGATGTCGACCAGCGGCTTCAGTTGAAAGCGCGTTCTGCAGTGATGCTTCTCGACGACTGTGGCGGCTTCCTCTCAGGATCCAGCGATGCGGGAGCTTCGCTGAAGTAAAGAAAATCGGAGTATGGCAGCTGTGCTCGGTTATTTATAAGCCTAGGCCACGGGACGTGACGTAGAGGGCGCGAAGCATCCTCATTGGGTCAAGCGTCATGGAGGCCTCGCATAGGCTGCTGCTCCATGACAAGATCACACATCTTGTGTCACACACACATCTTGTGAAAATGGCATTGTGTGTGTGTGTGTGTGTGTGTGTGTGTGTGTGCGTGCGTGCGTGCGTGCGTGTGTGTGTGTGTGTGTGTGTGTGTGTGTAGTTTTAGCACCATACAGTGCTCATTCAGTAAATGCAAAGCTAAACAGTCGTAATTCAAAGTGCTTTACATAGAAGAAATTAAAATAATCAAAAGAAATAAGAATAAT
The DNA here is from genome assembly GCF_949152265.1 of Phoxinus phoxinus. Taxonomy (NCBI): domain Eukaryota; kingdom Metazoa; phylum Chordata; class Actinopteri; order Cypriniformes; family Leuciscidae; genus Phoxinus; species Phoxinus phoxinus. The sequence continues at coordinate 19,735,232 of NC_136885.1, forward strand.
TAAAACCCTATCTGAGATGGAAGTGATTGAGCGGTTTGCGGTGCCACTGGACCTACAATCCAGGGACGTCCTCTGCTGGGGTGGTGTTTTACACCAGTATTGCCCAGTGGGGCCCCCACAGAGCACGTTTCACTTTTGCTGTTTTAAACTGTAGCAACATTGACAATGACAGCTGCTTATTCAAATTAATGAATCGTGATTCATAATCGTGGTCTTTGTCTCTTTCTCCATTACAACACACACAAAGAGACTCTTAACGTGACACCACACATTCCTCACGCCAGGACACTCACATACCATAAAACAGAAGAAACTCTGTTTCTCTATCACCACACACACACACCAAGAGACTTTATTCAACAGAATCATATTTAAGACCTCAACAAATGGACTTGATATTTTTGTGTTGCCATTTATGTGTCACGACCGATGTGGAATTGATTTCAATATTAATGTGTATTAATCAAAATCTAAATGCTTCTAATCTGTAGATTTTATGTAACTTTGTTATCATATACTCTGAAAATGATGTGTTTAGTACCATTTTGAATCTTAAGACCTAACGGAGTTGAATCTCGAATCTTGACTGCAAGGTACAATAATATGCATTTATTCTAGGAAATACCATACTTCTAAATATGAATGTTAAATTCGATCTCTCACATGACATGGTCAAAGTGGGCGTGTCTTTACAAACAAAGAAAACTTTCCCGCTTTCGAATCACTGAAGGTTATTGGCTGACCACGCCGAACGAAGGCGTGACCCATACAGTCTTTAAAAGAGGAAAGCCAGAGCTCCTCCGCCCTCTCTGCCTTCCTGCTCTTGCTACACGACCTAGTCATGTGAACAGTCTGCGATATCGACTCCTCCGGAGTCCGTCTGTTTTTATTTTACTTTAAGTTCTTTTGTTTAATTTTCAAATTCCACTTTGTTCGTTTCCACCTAAGAGTCGAACGCACGAAGCCTGAATTCCTTCAGTAACATAACATAACTTCCACAAGAGGCCTTCTTCAAAACTCGCGCCCTGTCCGAGGAGACACGAGCGCGCGCACTCTGCTCCGAGAACACGCGCAGGCTGAACACAGCTCGTGCACACAAACGAACCTTTTGCAAGTATCAAACTCTAACGAGTTTTAATGTTTTAAGGTTGATGCATTGATGTCTCTCAAAGGTCTGTGATTTCGTTATTCTATGATGATTCTCTCTCATTCTCTCTCTACAACCTCAGCGCGTGCTTCGGCGCGCGCGCCCCCCCTTCTCTCTTTCTCTCATTCTCTCTCTACAACCTCAGCGCGTGCTTCGGCGCGCGCGCCCCCATTCTATTCGTCTTGTTTGTCCACATGTAAGATATGTACAAACCTATAATCACTATGTGTAGTAGTCTATATATTCTGTAGTTGTGCATTTATTAAAACCATATATTATATGACTGTTTCTGAATGTTGAAAGTTAATAAATACGAGTCAATGAGGTTTACGATCTAAGAGCTACCGCGCTCAATAATTAACTACATTAAGTAGTTTAATTTTATAAACCCCGGAAAATTAATGTTCACGACCAGAATATTAATATTTCTTGGAGTTTATAAGAAAGGATAGCTTTATTGAGAAATTGATCACTTAATCTAACGGTTGGTCGCTGGACGAACAACGATTTGATAATTACATTAATTTCCCTTAAGGATTATCTCATAATCGAAGTTAAGTAAGATTATTGATATATGAATGAGGAATTATAATTCGTTGTGATTGATTATTCATATATTCATATAATCCACTTTCACTTTCGACAATTTAATGTAACTGTAATATGCAAAATATTAATCATATTCATGATTAGTTATTAAAATTCCCTAGGGATCATTTGAGCTAATTCGTACGGACCCAGAGTCCGAAGCATAAGGCATATACTTTACAAAACAAAATAATGTACTCTTATACAACAACTTTTCATCTTTTCCACATGGACTGTGTGTTCCCGAGGGCGGGGTTTATGTACATTTTAGGGTTGCTAATGTCACTAACCCGGTAGGAATGTCGTATAGTCCCTTCCAGCCGTTTGTTTTCCTTTTCTTTAAAAGCAAATATCTTCCTTTGCTTTGAACTTTGAGCGTTGTAACTTTGCAGATGTTGTTTATGCTCAAACAGCAACATTTCACACCAACTAAAGTTAGAAAAGTGAAATCATACTTTACCACCCCTTTAACTCCTAGATTTAAAGCTAAATGACAGGAGTAAACAAACTTAATACCAAAAGACACAGAATCAAGAGGCTGGGTGATGTGTCAGATCTTATCAGGGTGTACAGAACGTCTTTTGTCATTGTTGTTTTATTAGGTGAAATGTTCAAATGTGGGGATCTCTCTGGTTTTAGGACCGAATGTGGACCTTAAATAATTGGATTTTTCTGGATAACTCAGTTTAGGTGTTAAAATTGTAATTATATTAACGTTTCCAATATGTATACTTTTCTTGTTTGTTTTAGGAAGCAGGGGAATTCTAGTTAAAGGGGCTATATGGAACTTTTTCCTCAAAATAAACGAAACAATTAGCCTTATTATTTTACCATTTATGACTCAAACATCTCCTGATGAGCATACTGACACCTTGTCTGCTCACATTGGGTGCACCTATAAGCCTGTATCCTATTTTTCCTATTTTCTGTCGGGTCGGATTTTTCCCGCGCTGTCTGCGGATGTGACGCCAAGCGCGTTCATGTTAAACGTTTCAGATCACTCAGAACACTTATCTCAAACAATATATGTATTTGACTTACCTCTGTAAACATAATGTTGACCTGACCTCCTTGCAGCAGATGACTTGTGAAGTGTGCACGTACGAGCGAGCAGAAAGGAAGAGCAGTTCTATTTTTTGGCCACAGGTGTCAGTCGCGAGTTTAAATTTCAGAAAAACGCATATAGCCTCTTTAAACTTCCCTTTAATGACATCTGTGTAATGTTAAGTGCTAAGCCATATATATATATTTTATGTATTTTCATTTTGAACCAATTAAAACTTAAAAAAAATGCTTTACTGCGTTTAAAGACAAAGTTCCACTGTTATCATTATCTGTTCTGAATCTGAAAGTCTGTGTGGTTGAAGGTACAGTCGGGGCATTATGATGTGGAGTAGTGACAGCAAGGCACTACCCACTGGACTTTGGGTTTCCACTATGGCAATCACCTCCCTATGCTATATAAATACAGATTTGAAACAGCAACCTTCACACTTGTTCTTCAGGCATGACAGCGTCAATTAAAACACATTAAAGAAAACACACAGGTAAGAACTTTTACACTTTTTAGTAAATTCAAAATAGAGCACTATTTACATTTATGTAAAAGACAGAGACATTCATTAAAAGTGTTTTTTACTTGTAGACTAAAACGGAAAACCATGAAGTTTCTTGTGGTTCTTGCACTTGCTGTATTTACAGGTGAGAAATTCAGAAAAAAATTACTATATGAAAATATTTTAAGACTTGAAAAATTTACCGAATCTATTAACAATACCATGTGATCAAACTGAAATGCTCCATCAACAGTTTGCCAGGCCAGCCTATTCTCTGCTGATGAGCCCAAGCCACAGCTGGAGCAGCTGACTGATGCATTCTGGAGCTATGTTTCAAAGGCAACACAAACCGCAGATGAAACTGTCAAGATGATCAGGTCTTCCCAACTGGGACAGGATGTCAAGTAAGTCAAGAATATTTACCTGCAGGACACTGTTATTTAGACTATTTCTTGTGCCCTGATATGAAACTCAAATTTCCTTCTCCATTTAACAGTGCTAGACTGACCCAGAGTGCCGATGTGGCCAGTGAATATGCCGTCACCCTCAAGAAACAGATGGATCCTCTGGCTGAAGAGCTGATGACCAGAATCACCAAAGAGACTGAAGTGTTGAGGGAGCGTTTGGGCCAGGACCTGATCACTGTGAGAGACCAGCTGGAGCCCTATTCTGACAAGTTCAAGAGCCAGATCCAGCAGAGAGTGGAGGAGCTCAGGACAGCCATGACTCCATATGCAGAATCCCTGGATTCTGAGACCCTGAAGGCCACTCTGCTCCAGAAGAGTGAGGAGCTGAGAGGAAGCCTGGAGCAGAGCGTGAAGGAGCTGCAGGCTCAGCTGGAGCCCTACACTGCTGAGATCAAGGAGAAGGTTGACCAACGTCTGCAGGAGTTCCAGAAGACCGTGACCCCTCTGGCTGAGGATCTTCAGGCCCAGATTAGAGTGAGAGCCCAGATGGTCCAGCAGAGTCTCACACCCTACGCTGAAGACCTGAAGGAAAAGCTGGACCCCTACGCACAGGACCTGAAGGACCAGCTCACCTCCCTGTACGAGTCCTTTGTCAAGAGAAGTTAGATGCTTCAAAGACTTCTTCCTTTGTTACTAACAAAACAATTTTCCTTCCATGAGAATTGTGACTCCAAAATCCCACATATCTCCCATAACCATGACCTAAATCACACAATTAGGCATCAACAAGATGTCTTACAGTTGATAGGCCAAACACTAATATATAAGATAGGTGATTTTTTTTTACTAAAATCCTGTTGTTTACATCTTAATCATCCATCTATATATAGATGCAGAAATTTTGCTCTCTTTCTGTAAAAACTATTGCATATTTATTTCAGTTTAGCAACTCTTTATTACCTCTGACAGAAAATGTGTTGCTTCAATGCTAAGTGTATCATTTGTCTTATTTATCAACAATAAAACACCTGCCATTTATTAACAATGTTTCTGAATATTATGTCCAGTGACGTAGATTGGCATAGCCGAATTATCATTCAAATTATTAATTTTTTGCATCTAATTAAAGATGAAAAAATTAAATTTCATCAAATTACAATAACAAATGCGTAGGTTGATGACGCAAAATTCCAGCTGTATTATGGAACTTGTCGTCAAGCTGATGGATCTGATAATGTTTATGGATGAGTGAATACATTGATGTTTTTTAACATGACTGTGGGATAAAGTAGGGCGCGATTGCTAATGAGAGACAGATATCAGCGGCACACGAGAGTCCCGCGGATATAAAGGAATAAGGATATTTAATTCTACTGAACAACCCGCAAGTGCTGTATTAATATTCACACAGTTCAGTTTATTTGACGAATTAAACTTGTGAGGTAACACAGCGCTGTTTCACTTGGTCTACAGTCTACACTATCACACTAAACTGCATTTGAGTGTGGTGAAAGTTATAATGTTATTCTATGTTAGTTTGTTGGCTGTATTAAACTAGCAGTAAGCTAGATCAACATTAATAACATACTGATCATATTCGAACATTTCATCATGTTGAACTAAATAACATTGATTCGTTTTCTGTACATTTGCTCACCTGTCTAATAAAGTAACTTACATGCAAGTGCTCTGTCAAGTCGAAGTTAGTTGCGGACGAGGAGCTCTCGGCATCTCGAAAACACCACACTGATATTGATCCTCGTTTTAGTTCTCCTTTTGTCACAAAGTCTGCTTGCCATGGTCCATAATGTTTGAACGAAACAACAACAGCGTGAGCAGCTAGACGTAACGCTGTTGTCCACGTCTGTCGCCATGATTACTATGGCAGTACGAGCGGAAATCAGGGATAACGCGGATATTTCATCATTGGCAGGCGACAAGTGGACAGGGATTCCGGGATGGCCCATTATTGGAATTTCTCTGAAATCAAAAATCTTTGGGAACTTTTGGGATATTGTAAGTACACAACTGCAGGAAATATATCACACTGTGAAAGAGATTTTTGGATATTTTATTACAAAAATCTTACATATTGTACCTTTAAGTAGCCCTTTATGTCCTTGTTATCTACCCATGAGATGTGTGGCATTTACACTATATAATACTCAGACATAATACAATATTTCTAAACGTCTGTAAGAGTGACGAAATATTATTTAAAGCAACTCCATAACATAGATGCAGAAATGATAAAGGTCATCTCAACTGATTACTTGTAACATAATAAAGATTAAATAAGGTTGAGAACTTTCTAAAAATGGACCTTTTCCTGATATGTAGAAGATTGCCATGTCCAATTCAGAAAACAAATATGAGTTTAATAATTCACTGCTTACACTGTTGATTATGCTAGACTATGTGTTGTGGACCTTAGTGGTCATCTTGCACTGAATGAGAGTGCAAAATCATTGCAATAAAATACATTCCCCCGGTTTCACAGACATGGCTTAGGTCTATTTCCAGACTAAAATGCATGTTTGAGCTGTTTAAACTGAAAGCAACCTGTACTGACATATCGGAAATTATGTCTGTGCCTTAGTTGTGTCTCAAGATGCACACCAGTAATGTTTTTTATAAGGCACGTTTATAAAAGCTACTTATGCTTTAAATGAACTGAGGCCTAATCCTGGCTTAGTCTATAAGCACTGTCTGTGAAACCAGACCATTATGTATTATAATACAATATGTATAATAAGTGACTGATTAAAAACAACAGTTAATTTTATCACATCACATATTTTAAGAGGCTCAGCCTCCCTTGCCTCCTTGGACCATGGTGGCATTTTATGAGTGGGATTTCTTGTGATCCTTCAATAATTTTGACTATTCAAAATGCAATATTTAAAATATGATATAATATTTTAAATAAATGTGAACATTTTTCTACAACTCTTTCATTTGAGGTTGACTTTTCACTTTAGGCTTGATTTTTAATAAATGCTGATATACTCTTGGCACATGATATATGTTTTGTTCCTTGCAGGAAGTGATAAGATCATTGTTAATGTAAACAATTGTATTTTAAAAAATCTTCATAAAGGGTAAACTAACCCATATAGCTTCACTAGTAGGCAGTACTGTCTAGTGGTGAGAAATGCATTATTCCACTCATCTCTCAGTCAAATTAGATTATAGGTAGGCCTACTTCTCATCAACTTTGGTGAAAATGAATTATATGACAAAGTGACAAATTACTTTCCTGTAGTTTAACCATATACAGTAACTGTAATATCGCCACCTTGGAAATATAAGGTTCTATCTGCATTCTGAGATTTTGAGCTTTAAAATTTTTGCATTCCATTCGACTGTGTAGAAATAACCTTTTTATTTTCTAAATAAAAAGTTCCAAAATGTACACAACTTAAAAAACAATATCACATAATGTAAAGAAGTGGTCACAGAATAAGAATATGTGAGTAACTCAATTTTTACAAAAATGTCAGATAGTTGTAGGTTCTGTTGTCAGGTTTTTGTAACTTAGCTGGAGCAGACTCGCGTCTAGGTTTAAGCACGCAAATTTGAATGAACAGACATTGGTTGTAGTGTTAATTGTACCATATTAAGTTAGTAACTATGAGACGTCATGTTAGCTACCGTCGAAAATTTAACTTTAGCTTTGCTTAAGTCAAGTCAAGTCACCTTCATATAGGCCTAGCCCTTTTAACAATATAGATTGTTTCAAAGCAGCTTTACAGTGATATTAGGAAATTAAAGTAACAGAGATTGTTTTGGCTTTACAGCAGCTCTAGAATAAAGTTATTGTCCAGCTAAAGTTAGTTTTGATTGATTCACTTCTGTCACAATGATCATTAGGTATTAACTTAGGGGCCGCCAACACCACACCGTTCTAACAGAACCCACCCACCCGCACAAAACAATGCCTGGTGGCTCGAGAAGGCAAACCATGAAAAAGGTTCCTATAGGTACAAGCCTTGAAAAGTGTACAATACTGTGGTAAACCTCGGGATAAACAGAGAGACTAATATTAGCGTAGACGCCATCCTTCGAGTACATCAGGATTTATGGGAAGTGTTCCCGGTTCCGGCTGACCATGCAAAATTTTGGTGCTAAATAAGGATCCAGCAGTCGATTTTGATATTTTAGGTATTATCAACTGGCTGTAATTTTGAGATCGCAATAGACATGATGGACTATAATGCGTTAGGAGCTCGCTCAAGTACTGCGGAGCTAAACCATTTAGCTCTTTGTAAGTAATCAGCAATATTTTAAAATGTATACAATGTTTTATAGGGAGCCAATGCAATGTTGACAGAACCGTGCTAATATGGTCATACTTCCTGGTACTGATAAGAACTCTAGCTGCTGCTTTTTGGACCAGCTGTAGTTTGAATATTAAGCGTGCAGGCAGGGCAACCACCCATAAGAACATTACAATAATCTAGCCTTGATGTCATGAACGCATGAATTAACTGTTCCGCATTTGTCAATGAGAGCATACGACATTTAGATATATAAATCTTAATGCTTTTCTTAGTTACTCTAACAGCGTTCTCTCTTTTCCCACAGCATTTTTCTAGGGTGACCACCGGGAAATAAAGTTATAAGGTAAGCTGTGGCCTTATGTGGGTATTATGACAGTTATTATTAACTAGATAAATTATAGTGTTGTGGATTTGGGCAATGGTGGAATAAATTCATCTCAAATAAGTTATGGCTTCTTCATAATTTTCTCCCCTGCTGTGTGCGTGAAACGGAGCAGGCCTTGTCTGTCTCGTCAACAGAAAAATGAGGTGCGTTACAAAACAACTGATTTTTTTTATTGTGAAAAAGATATAGGAAGCTGTGCTATTCTACAGTAAAAACAGGTCGACATCTGGAGATATTAGGAGCCATTTTGTCTGTGAATTGGTAATAAATCTAGGAGGCAGAGTACAAACAGAAACAGACATAGGGAGATGGACAGGCAACAGGCTCTTACTCCTTCCTCTGCAAACAGTACATGTAAATAATGTAAATTGATGTGTGCAAATGCTTTGCCTGGGTAAATCACACACCTCTACTTTGTTGCAGGATTATTCTTGACTGTGTGATGGGAATGTTTTTCAGTTGCTGTTGTTAAGGTAAATTTACAGTCAAATAATTAACAGTGTAGCTTCCAACCAAACAAACATATGGATTTCACTTAAGTGTAAAGCGCAACTTATGCAAGTAATGCGACGTACTGCTGATATTTACGCTACGCCATGACACACTACGCTTCCCACGTCAAAATTTGATTAAGTTGCAATTTGTAATTGCGGTTACCAATATGTTCTATGCATTTGTTTCATAATTAACGCATTTATAATTAAATCCATCATTTCATGCATTCATCTATTAGAGATACAATGTAAAATGTGTATTTGATGTAATGTTATGTAAATTCATTTATGTCTCTTTAAACGTAAGGCGCGAGAATGCGTCACTTTAGCGGAAATGACGAAGTATTACGTCGCCCCTGATGGACTGATGATGAGCGGACGCCTAAGTAGGCTCTGAAGGTTGAATTTAAGTTTAAATTAAGTGTTGTCTCAAGTCAAAAGGGGACAAGATTTTGTTAAACAAAGGACTCAAGGACCTCTTTTCATGACAAGCAGCCAACGAGTTCTCACGGCGTAAACAAGATGAGCCAAAGAATTAAAACGCCCGTTTCAAGGAACCGACCTGTGTCTGTGTTGTTGTGGAGAGAGCTACACAATTTAAGCGTAAGTTCTGCGTATGACCGAAAGCTAGAATTTTACTTTGTAACAACAATGTGTAAAGTTAATATTTTTCTAACACAAAATCATCACTTCACTTCAGAAGGCCTTTATTAACCCCCCACTGCCATGTGGAGCACTTTTATGATGGATAGATCTACTTTTATGGACTTCTAAACAGAAACAAAAATGCACTGCCATTTTAAAGCTCAGAAGAGCCAGGACATTTTTATAATATAACTCCGATTGTATTCGTCTGAAAGAAGAATGTTATATACACCTAGGATGATTTGAGGGTGAGTAAATCATGGTCTAATTTTAATTTTTGGACGAACAATCCCTTTATCTCCTAGAATTAAAGCTAAATGAGTAAAAATGCCAGCAGACACAGAATGAAGGCTTTGGGTATGTGTCAGATCTTATAAGGGTGTGCAGAACTTTTTTCTTATTTTATTAGGTCAAATGTTAAAACTTGGGGCACTGTCTGGTTTCAGTACCTAGAATGGACCATAAATAATTGTATTTAAAGCTGCAGTCCGGCACTTTTTTGTGTTTAAAAATATCAAAAACTATTCAAACGACTCTTTGTCGCCATCTCTGTTCGAAAAGTTATTCGCGGAATTATTAACTGTGCGTGGGTAGTAAATCGGCATGAAACAGCGTGGATGAACACAATGTATTGAGGAGAACAGCTTTATACAAAACTTAATGTGGTCAAAATTATGTCTCCCGATAAATTGCGCATCTTATGATTACTCAGGCTGTTCACTTTCATAAATCAACATAGATGAAATAAAAAAATAACATATTATTTAAACATAAATATGAAACTAAATACATTTTCTTTAATGGCTACAACAGGCTTAAGGCCCTTTCACACCAGACGCGCAACGAAAAATCGAAACGAAAAAGTGAATAGTTCGCATAATTGTTTGTCTCAAAACCATTCACATCAGCCGCGACGCGAATTTGCGACGTTCAGAACTTTCAAAAACTTTCAAAACTTTCGCGCCGACAGCTGAGAAAACATGGATAGGCCTACGTCATCATCATCATCCAGTGAAGACGAGCTTTAAAAGACAGAACAGGTTTTGGGTGCACCCAATCTTAAAGAACAGAGAGTCTGAAGGGGAGTAGCTATGGTAATCTTGCACAGAACTTTATCATGGCCGGTTCCGCACTTACTTTCGGGTGTCTGTGGGACAATTTGAGGAGCTCCTTCAGACAGTGCTGTTCATCTGAAGCATCTGACGAGACAAACCACAAACTTCAGGGAACCAATCGGTCCGGAGCAGCGTCTGGCAGTCTGCTGAGGTGAGCTGTCCTCTTAAAATCATCAGGGCTACGTTTACATGCAATCAAATAAACAATCCACTGTGATTGGCTGAAGCCTTTTCTGTCGCCGCAAAAGTAAAAAAAAATCGACATCGAAGCGGAAAAAATAAAAGCCTTTTTTTTCGCCGCATACAAACAGCTGATCAAAAAAGAAAACCAGTGCGCGAATTATTCGTGCGTCAAAATCGCGTCCAGTGTGAAAGGGCCTTTACTGAGAAATTTAATATCGGAGTGGAATTTAAGCGAGCGCCGTTGTGCCGGTGAGCATGTGGGGCAGGGGTGTGTTTTTTTGAATAGCCTAACTGTATGTTCACACCGCCGCCGGTGAGAGCGGCAAAATTCGCTCTCGCCGCCCTGCCATCGACGCCGTGAGATTCGGGGACTCTCTGGCGCTCTGACGTAGATTTTAGAATGCGTGATTTTTTTTAAACTTTATTTAAAGTCTGCGTGAACCGGAAGTTGCAAACGACTTTTCTCAAGTGTTGTGACGCATTTCCGAGTGAAATGGAATATTGAACAGAGGGCAGGGTTTTACTTCAGCGCTCCTCCTCTCCATCTCTCGCCCATAGCAGAGTAACGGTTCGAGGGAGTGGTTAAGCGATTAACCAACCCAAGCCGTATGTCATCAGACAAATAACCATTCCAGACCCGGAAGTATACTTTCACACTTTGATTAAAGATAACTTCGGCAAACAATTTTTTTCCGTGTATTAACTTGCACGGATTAATTGTTCACCACAAGACTAGTAATATCCGCTAACAAAGTAAATAGGGTCAATTTTGATTTCATGCCGACTTTAAAGGAGCCACAAAGCAAATAAGAACTGAACATAAATCAGTAGCCTATCCTATTTTGTGCATACTGGCCACACGTAGGGTGTAAGTTAACCTATTAAAATCTTTTAAATGTGAAAGTAACAAAACACCAACAATTTCAGACACCTTTTTCCTTTTGTCGTTCTTTTTATTAATGTCCCTGTATGTAAACAGGGACACGTCGTACAATAACGGGAAACCCGCAACAGAAATAATTAACTTTTGGTTGGTTGGTTGCGGCATTGGTTGCCGCTGGTTGCCGCCGAACCGCGTCATAGCTTATTACCATAAAGTTGACAAATTTCAATTCTTCTCGCCGCTCTCGCCGTCCAAGACGCGCCGCGCCGCCCCTCACCAGAGGTCGCCGCCGGCTCTCATTGAAAATGAATGGCTTCCGGCCAATTTCACGCTCTTGCCGCCGGCGGTGTGAACGTACAGTAATAATCAAATAATTCCCAGCGATCGTCGAATATTATTTTTGCTTGAAATGCCAATCCCTACAAAATACGAATTGTCTTGATCAGACAAGACCAGCACCACAGCATAAGAAAAATATAAAGAAATAAAATAAAAATACATTCAAGTAAATAATGAATAAAGTAATAAAAGAGGCTCAGTAGCTTCTTTAGCATTATATTATATTATTATACAAACATGTAGTCGGCAGTTGTTGTTGCTGTTATGTGATTAAGCAGTGTCTGACTAGTCGACACGTGGGGTGATGACATCATCGTTTCACAAAATATACGAATTGGCTGTACACACGAAAACGCAACCGTGTCGTTCAGATTTATCCACTCTGGGACCTGGTTTCAAAAAATAGCGGTTTTAGTCTCTCAAAACGCCGGATCCGTCTGCACGAAACGCCAATAAAAAACACTAAATGTGTACGTATACAGCTAAATGCATCTCCGTTTGGACAGGGCCTCAGTAGGCTTTAAGATTTTAATTAAATTAATGTTTCCAAATATTGTGTATACTTTTCTTGTTTGTTTTAGGAAGCAGGGAAATCTAGTTAAACTTCCCTTTAATTACATCTGTTTAATGTTAAGTGCTAAGCCCAAACAACTTTTTGGCCCAATTAAAATTTCATCAAAAAATGCATTACTGCATTTAAAGACAAAGTTCCACTGTTATCATTATCTGTTCTGAATCTGAAAGTCTGTGTGGTTGAAGGTACAGTCAGGGCATTATGATGTGGAGTAGTGACAGCAAGGCACTACCCACTGGACTTTGGGTTTCCACTATGACAATCACGTCCCTATGCTATATAAATACAGATTTGAAACAGCAACCTTCACACTTGTTCTTCTGACAGGACAGCGTCAATTAAAACACACTGACACAGGTAAGAACTTTCACACTTTTTTGAAAATTCAAAATAGAGCACTATTTACATTTATGTAAAAGACAGACATTTATTAAAAGTGTTTTTTTTTTTTTTTTTACTTGTAGACTAAAACTGAACACCATGAAGGTTCTTGTGGTTCTTGCACTTGCCGTATTTACAGGTGAGAAATTCAGAAAAAAATTACTATATGAAAATGTTTTAAGGCTTGAAAAATGTACAGAATCTATTAACAATACCATGTGATCAAACTGAAATGCTCCATCAACAGGTTGCCAGGCCAGCCTATTCTCTGCTGATGAGCCCAAGCCACAGCTGGAGCAGCTGACTGATGCATTCTGGAGCTATGTTTCAAAGGCAACACAAACCGCAGATGAAACCGTCAAGATGATCAGGTCTTCCCAACTGGGACAGGATGTCAAGTAAGTCAAGAATATTTACCTGCAGGACACTGTTATTTAGACTATTTCTTGTGCCCTGATATGAAACTCAAATGTCATTCTCCATTTAACAGTGCTAGACTGACCCAGAGTGCCGATATGGCCAGTGAATATGCCGTCACCCTCAAGAAACAGATGGATCCTCTGGCTGAAGAGCTGATGACCAGAATCACCAAAGAGACTGAAGTGTTGAGGGAGCGTTTGGGCCAGGACCTGATCACTGTGAGAGACCAGCTGGAGCCCTATGCTGACAAGCTCAAGAGCCAGATCCAGCAGAGAGTGGAGGAGCTCAGGACAGCCATGACTCCATATGCAGAATCCCTGGATTCTGAGACCCTGAAAGCCACTCTGCTCCAGAAGAGTGAGGAGCTGAGAGGAAACCTGGAGCAGAGCGTGAAGGAGCTGCAGGCTCAGCTGGAGCCCTACACTGCTGAGATCAAGGAGAAGGTTGACCAACGTCTGCAGGAGTTCCAGAAGACCGTGACCCCTCTGGCTGAGGATCTTCAGGCCCAGATTAGAGAGAGAGCCCAGATGGTCCAGCAGAGTCTCACACCCTACGCTGAAGACCTGAAGGAAAAGCTGGACCCCTACGCACAGGACCTGAAGGACCAGCTCACCTCCCTGTATGAGTCCTTTGTCAAGAGATATTAGATGCTTCAAAGACTTCTTACTTTGTCATTAACATAACTACAGAATTACTCTATTTGACATATTTGATCCGTGTTTTCCTCCATTCATTCAACCTACCATGCCTTACACTAAAGCCAAAAAAAAAAGTTGTATACAGTCTCATAAATGACAGTATGCAACATCCGATGTCCTTCACATTTGAAAACTCTCTTTGTTTGTGTGTAACAGTGGATATTTATTTAGAATAAATAAGAAACTTTTATTTCTGAGAAAATTTTGTGTGATGTTCCTGTTTCTTGCAAGTTTACAAATGCCCCATTTCTATTTTAGTTATGAATCAATACAAAATAAACAAATAATAATAAATAACATTTACAAAATGGTGCTTTTGTTGAAAGGAGCATGTGAGATGCATATTAGTAAATCAAATAGCAAATCTCTGACAAGAAAAAAAAAAGAATATCAAACAAACAAACAATAAAAATTGAGGCAAACCCAAAGGACATTTTTGGATGGACACTCTTGACAGCAGCCCTAAATTAAACAACAACATAAAATATAGTCCTATATAAATGTTAAACAATCATAGTCCTCCTCGAATCTAAACAATAAATTGTCCCTCAAACATGTAAATTCTGCTGAAATACCATAGTTATTGTTGTGACGTGACATCAAAGGCTTGTTTGTAATATCCATTGCTTTTAGCTACACAGTTTAACAATCGTTTATTGTTTGCTTTGAACGTGAGGATCTGTTGTGAAAATTCACAATCAGGAAATTTTGATATGGAGTAATCATGACAGTCAGGCACTACCCACTGGACTTTGGGTTTCTATCGTGACAATCTCTTCTCTCTGGTATATAAATTGAGATATGCAACCACTATCTCCACAATAGGACTTCAAATTGAACAGCATGAATATAAACACAAAGATGCAGATAATTAATAAAGGTTTATAATTATTACTCAGATGTGTAATTTTTTAAAATGATGAAGGTTCTCCTTGTCATTGCATTGGTAGTGTGTACAGGCAGACATTACAAAAAAAATAAAATACATGTTTCATGTATTTTTTGTCTTTAAATATATTATGTGCACCCTATTAATATTGTGTTTTCTTGTGCAAGGCAGAAAATATGTGAATAAAACGGATTGTTCACTAAATGTGTAAGGGATCCACTGGAGGGAAGTATTAGAGAACCCAAGTGCAGTTTATTACAAACAAGATTAATCATGAAATATGCCGTGGCACAAAAAAACTCAAAATCAAGACATGAACTTACAAACAGTGGTCAACAGGAAACAATACTTGACAAAGACACACGGCAAACATGAGGGCTTAAATACATATCAGACTAATGACAAGACAAGGACACCTATGAACAATGAACCAATGACAACATGACACATCAGACAAGGGAACACATGGCAGGATCACATGACTAACAGGAGATCACATGACAGACATAAAGCATGACATGAGACCAGGGGCCTGTACCATGAAGCCGGTTTAGGTGGCTAGCCAGCTATGTTTCAGCTTAGTTTCCTCCAACCCTGGGTTTTAGGTACTATGAAAGTAGCTCGGCTTTAATCGGTGTTTGTTGCCATGGTATCTTACGCTGCACGGCTAGCCTGCTCCGGGGCAGGTTAAGTTCTGGATTCGAGATCTCAGACTGAAGTTTGACCAATCAGCTGTGAGCAAAGAAACATATAGGTGACGTAACTAATTCCAAATCCTGTGGACATCTCAGCGCAAATTGTTAGACGAGCACATCGTAGAGAAAGAGTTTTTAGCCGGACAAAATCCCCTTGTCTTTCCTGATAGTTACTTGTATTTTCTGCGGAAGGAATATCTTATTCCTCACTGAGATCAATATGAGAACGATAATGAGAACGGCTGATCTCTCGCTCTTTATATATAGATTACATAAACAGAGAATAGTTCCCTCAGATTCGCAGTTCGCCTGGCGATCAGGAAGTGAGTGCTTCTAATTGACTTCACTTCTCTCCGTTGAAACCTATGGGGTCGCTGTGTCCAGTTTATATACTGTCTATGGTTTCAACGGAGAGAAGTGAAGTCAATTAGAAGCACTCACTTCCTGATCGCCAGGCGAACTGCGCAGGCTCAAACTGAGCTTGACGACGTAGATGTGACGTGAGCAACCTGTAGGTCTTCTAGTAGCTGTGCCGAGGAAATCTGAATCATTCCCTTCCGAATCTCGCCGAGACGGAGAGCGTGAGTATTAGCTGTCCATGAGCTAACAGCGGGAGCAACTTTATCACTCTCTATGAGCTACTCCCTTGACTTTATGCCTCCACGTCCTCCCGATTGCTTGCGAGCTTCTCTGCCTGTCCATACGGTAATTTCTCGACTTGTGCGACAGAGTCGCGCGGGTATGACGCAATCGTTAGCCTATTTTTACAAAAACTGCTTCTACGGGGCCATAAAAGGTAATGGAGCCTTTTATACATTTTTGTGTTTCTTTAGAAATAAACAATGGACAAACGGTGTCTTTAAACGCCTCAGATGTAAAGTTATTCGCTGTCAAAGTGACGCCAAAATGAATGGGAGTCAATGGAATGCTAACAGCAGGTGGGGGTCCGCTAGCCAATGGCGGCGCCCGGGGATGCTTCAGTGTCTTCCGAAACACTGCCCCCCTGCTAAATACCTGAAAGTATTGTGGTACTCGCCATGTTTCTCACTGACACGCCCCAAACTCATAAATCCCAAGCTTCCCACTTATTTACGACATTGTGGTGGCATTCATGTTTGTTCAACTCGTAAATATGATCTTTACCATACAGAAAAAAATTGAGAGAGATGATAAAGGCAGTCAGATGAGAGAAATAATTTTACCGTCACTCCCACAGCCACTCCGTTAGAAACACCCTCACAGCAGCGTTAACTTTTTTTCTTTTTTTTTTTTTTGATGCAAGGTAATATGATAAAAAAAGTATAGTGATATTTACATACATTTGTTAAAAATTAAAATATAAAAAACTTTGCAGGATTTACTATGATGACCGTTAAACCGAGTCATCACAATCTGTGAAAAGGCTCCATCATTTTGGCATTGAGAGTGTTGCCATAGAAACGTATAAGACATCAGCGGACGTCACCTCAGAGTAGAACACCACAGGTTGTCATCTCGTAATTATAGTAATTATGACGTGGCAGAAATGCACCAAGAGCAAACAAACAGGTGTACTTTGTGTACCGGAAGGTGGGACTACAGCTGCCTTATTTAGCGTTTAAACAGTCTCTGATACTATTTCACTTTGTGGGCTGTTTGAAAATCCATAAAAACAGAGACTCTTTAAACGATGAAATGTTGATTTGCTCATCTCAGCAAAACAGTGGTAAAAACAAACGAATAATGGCAAAACATGCTATATTGTACTGTTGCTCTTCAAATTTTCAAAGGTAAATTATACGTGCACGATTTTACATGTATTGGCTATTATGGCTAATTTAAGGCCTACTCATAATCATTGTTGTCTTAGTGAAACAGATTTAAGGTCTTTCATTTAGCCAAAGGAAAATGAAACTTCACTAGACAAACATAACAGATAAAATGCTCTTTGAGTTACTCAAATAGCATTGACAAATATTAACTTGACCTGCTATAAGTCATTTTGTTTGAGCTCTCTTTTACCTACAAAAATGCAAGTTCCCATGTAGTCTGCATACATAGCTTGTTTCTAGGTCAAACAGCCACCCTTATCTATAGGTGTTTAGCAGGCATGTATAACCTTGACAGAGTGTTACGTGTATAGTCCCTGACTCTGATAATAACACCTCCTAAGAATCACTTGAGGTCAGTTTAGCTCTGGACATGTTCATTAAAATAATATGAACTGAAAGGAGTTACTGCAAACTTTTAAGACATAAGAGTAGGAAATATATCCATCTTCTCAAAATGAATTTATAGAGCTCAACAATTCATCCAGGATCAAAAACATATCTTTGAGTGATGTGTCAAATCTTATCTGGAAGCGAACAAAGTCTGGTATCATTTGTTAACTGTTATTAGTTCAAAGGTTCAACATCAGCTTCTGTCTGGTTTTATGGTTTAAGTAAATGGCGGTATTCAAAACGTCTTTATGTGAAAATGAATTAAATTACAATGAGATTGTCTGTGTTGAATCCCCTGTAATTGTAAAAAAAAAACACAACTATGAGTCTACAGAAACATTTCCCAAATGATTCCTTTATTGAGAAACCTCTTTTACTATTTTTCTTTTTCTTTTCTTTTTTTTCTTTGACTATTTACTATAGTCTTATGTGTTCATCTAAAACAATATTTATATCGGCATTTAGTAAAATTTACTGTCCAATAGTTATCATAGTCTGTATTGAATTCAGGAATCTTTGCTGATAATAGGTACAGTCAGGGCATTATGATGTGGAGTAGTGACAGCAAGGCACTACCCACTGGACTTTGGGTTTCCACTATGGCAATCACCTCCCTATGCTATATAAATACAGATTTGAAACAGCAACCTTCACACTTGTTCTTCAGACAGGACAGCGTCAATCAAAACACACTGACACAGGTAAGAACTTTCACACTTTTTAGTAAATTCAAAATATAGCACATTGTACATTTTATGCAAAATAAAGAGACATTCATTAAACGTGTTTTTTACTTGTAGACTAAAACTGAACACCATGAAGGTTCTTGTGGTTCTTGCACTTGCTGTATTTACAGGTGAGAAATTCAGAAAAAAATGACTATATGAAAATGTTTTAAGGTTTGAAAAATGTACAGAATCTATTAACAATACCATGTGATCAAACTGAAATGCTCCATCAACAGTTTGCCAGGCCAGCCTATTCTCTGCTGATGAGCCCAAGCCACAGCTGGAGCAGCTGACTGATGCATTCTGGAGCTATGTTTCAAAGGCAACACAAACTGCAGATGAAACTGTCAAGATGATCAGGTCTTCCCAACTGGGACAGGATGTCAAGTAAGTCAAGAATATTTACCTGCAGGACACTGTTATTTAGACGATTTATTGTGCCCTGATATGAAACTCAAATTTCCTTCTCCATTTAACAGTGCTAGACTGACCCAGAGTGCCGATGTGGCCAGTGAATATGCCGTCACCCTCAAGAAACAGATGGATCCTCTGGCTGAAGAGCTGATGACCAGAATCACCAAAGAGACTGAAGTGTTGAGGGAGCGTTTGGGCCAGGACCTGATCACTGTGAGAGACCAGCTGGAGCCCTATGCTGACAAGCTCAAGAGCCAGATCCAGCAGAGAGTGGAGGAGCTCAGGACAGCCATGACTCCATATGCAGAATCCCTGGATTCTGAGACCCTGAAGGCCACTCTGCTCCAGAAGAGTGAGGAGCTGAGAGGAAACCTGGAGCAGAGCGTGAAGGAGCTGCAGGCTCAGCTGGAGCCCTACACTGCTGAGATCAAGGAGAAGGTTGACCAACGTCTGCAGGAGTTCCAGAAGACCGTGACCCCTCTGGCTGAGGATCTTCAGGCCCAGATTAGAGAGAGAGCCCAGATGGTCCAGCAGAGTCTCACACCCTACACTGAAGACCTGAAGGAAAAGCTGGACCCCTACGCACAGGACCTGAAGGACCAGCTCACCTCCCTGTATGAGTCCTTTGTCAAGAGAAGTTAGATTCTACCAACAGACTTTTGCCAATTGCTGCTAATGTAATTAGATCTTAGATACAGTTAAATGTGAAAGTGTGTTCTTCACTTTCTGTGGTTGACATTAACAACTGCTGCTGACATTACAGAGACCTGATGGAAGTATTTATTCACAACCATGAAACAAAACACGCAAGGTCCAATGAAAAACGTGTATCTGGATTTGCACAATGATTTTTATGTAATATTTGAAATTAATTAGTTTAAATTAAATAAATATTTTGTTAAAGGACGTACGTCTCAAATGTTTCTTAGTTACTGGGTGACAGAATGACAGATGTATGGCAAGTTTTAATACCTAGTTATGTTTACTCTAGCATTCTCATTTTCAAATATATGAGGAAAGGTATTATGTCTTTTATCATCTATTAACAAAAAACTTGGTTTCAAGCAGGTATGTTTAATCTTTAGGGCCCTATTTTTTTCCTATGGTAATTTATTTTCTTTCTACTTTTGGGGCCCTTAACATGCTCAAAAACTCTTGAGACTGCACATCGTCGGCCATCAGAGCCGTTAAAGTATGTGTGTGTGTGTGTGTGTGGGGGGGGTGGTCTTATCTGATAAGATCTTTAAGACTTAAAGATCTTATCAGGCCAAACCACTTTTGCACTCTTATACTCTTATATTATAAGTCATATATGCCAGCCCAACAAGTCGGCTATTACGGCTTGTTTGAAAAACACATGCTCTTGAGTTTTATATACTCCTCCTATAGGGATTCACCAAATTAAGTCAGCATGAAGTCAAGACATTGAGTAAGCTAAATTTCCAGCTGATTTTTGATATCTCAAACGGGTTAGTCATGGTGAGGCAGCCGCAAAACATTTATGGTGAAAATAAATAAACAGGAAGTGTGTATGTATAACTTGTACTGCATACATTGACTGATTTTGATGAAACCTCAGCTATATGTTCATTGTAGGAGGCCAATCACATCCATGTAACTATTGTGAGTTAAAGTCATAGCGCCACCAACTGGCAGCAGAAAGTGTGTCACTTTGAAAATACTTTGAAATCGCCCTCTTTGTTGAATTGTAGCCTATGGCTCAACTAACTGTTAAACAGTCTCCAACTTAGCCTTTGATCTCACTCTGCCTCTAAAGCTAACTTAAGGATAAATATATATTTATTTTACTTAAATTTCCACACAAAATAACAAAACTCATGACATCAGTAAATACAGGAGTATTTCATTAGTTAAATATTACCTCTTTAAGATCCCAAAAAACTTCTAAGGTTATGCTGAGGTTTGGATATATATGCTACCATTCAAATGTTTGGGTTTGTAAAAACTTTTTTAACGTTTTTGAAGAAGCCTCTTATGCTCACCAAAGATGCATTAATTTGATCAAAAATACAGTAAATATTGTCAAATATTATTACATTTTAAAATGTAATTTATTCCTGTCTTGGCAAAGCTGAATTTTTAGCGGCCATTACTCTATTTCTTATTATTATCAATGTTGACTTTTTTTTCTTTTTCTTTTTGATGATGATGATGATGATGAATATAACGTTAAAAACAGCAGCATTTATTTTAAATAGTTTTTTTTTTGTAAGTTTTCAATGTCTTTACTGTCACTTTTGATCAATTTAATGCAACCTTGATGAATAAAATATAAATTTCTTTAAAAAACAAATCTTACTGGCATCAAAATTTTAAATGGTATTATAGTTAGTATACTTGTTATAAGTCAAAACGAAATGCCATTATTAGTTGTATACTATTAGTAAGGATGGGACAGTATAATTTGTCTTAACAGTGACATGATTGGATAATACAGTCTTTCAAATCAAGTAAGTGAAAAACAATAGCATTATTCCACAATACTTTTTTTTTTTTTTTTTCCCAAAGGCCTATTTGACAATGGACCTCTGTAACTATAGGTCATTGGAACAATGGCCTATTTATAAAAATAAGAGCTGCACCAATCACCAAGTTATTATGTGGACAATGGTGCTGCCATGTACTATGTACTAGTTTTGTGCACCACACATGCCACCTAGTGGATGCCCACTATCATTTCATATCACCACAAAAATAAGATGATTAAGATTTACAGGTCATGCAACGCATTTGTTATTGACTGATTGCCAGTTCCTTTTTAATGGATGCATTGAGATGTGTGCTGCCAGAAAATTATAAACACCTACATCATGATCAACACAAAAAAATCCCACATAAATGCCAGCGGCAACATGTCGGGAGCTGTCCTTGCAGGTTTGAAAAAGTACATGTTCTGCCATTTCCAAGAGTCTCCCACACACTCCCATCAAAACAAAAAACAACCTTCATCTTCTACCTCACACAAAGAATCTAATCCTCACATTCAAGAGTCCATTCAAGCACGTCATCATTATCAAGACACCACTTCCTGGAAAAACAGCTGTAACCAGCCTAAACTGGTTATACTATTGATCAAACTGGAGTTAAAGCCTGTATGCACAGAGGATGAGGGTCCTATTCAACCAGAAAACCAGAACTAGCATGAGCATCAAGCTGGATTAAATTTTGCTTTTCAGCAGTAGAGATGGTGCAAAACCAAGGTTATATATCTAATTGCCAGGGAAGGCAAACAGACTCTTTAAAAGCATCTGCTAAATGTGTAAACTGAAGTGACTTTAAACAGAAAAGGAATCTGATACAGTGAACAAAAACTCTTGTTTCATTTGCATTACTATTAGTGCTTTTTTACATTTAGGTTAATTGAATTTTAAATCACAACTCTACTCAAAGTCTAATGGTATGTAGTAGTCTATTTGCTTGTTATTTGTTTTGTGGATCATTTGTAGACACCGATTAACTCCAGACTAATTTAGCACATTCTGCACTGATATTGGGAAAACAAACTGATTTGAACATGGTAGGAATTGTTAAAAGTAACTAAGAGTGCTGCATTCTTATTGGTAACTGAGCATTATCAAATTAGCCAAAACATTTCATTTTAAAAACATGCAAGGGGTGGTAGGGGATTTGTAGAAGTTTGTGTATGTTGCTGAGTTTTCTGCATGTGCCTGGTTATTTGTACTTTAGCAGCACAAGATAACTGGTCCCATTTTATATGAAGTGTAATAACATTTAAATTAATAATTTGATTGTGCAGATACATGTTTTTACATTAATTTAAAAAAAAAACATGTGATTACAGCTGTATTTAATTTCTGTAATTATAAATAAAAATATATATAAATATATAAATATTTATACATAAATTCTGTAACATCTATAATTGCACTGTTGACCCTTACCTTACCTTCCCTTACCTTACCTCCTATATCCCACCTTAAAAGGAGCAAAAGTATTTTTTGCAATACAACATGAACACGATCAGTACATTGTACCAAACAACTTTTTTTATGTAAGTACATAGTTAAAGACATCTATAGGTTACACTTTATTTTAAGGTGTCATTGTTACAGTGTAATTATATATTTAAGTTCTGAGTAATATTAATTAACTACATGTACGTACTATAGGGTTAGGGTAGGATTAGGGTTTGGTTGAGGGTTAGTTGCATGTAATTATGCATAATTTTACGTAATTTTAAGTACATGTAACATATGTAATAAGGACACTGTGAAATAAAGTGTTACCGACATCTAATATAAAGTGTGACCAAATAACTTTTTGCACAGAAACAAGGGGTTAAGACAGATTAAAATACAGATGACTGATTTCTCCGACACAAAGCAGCTGAGAGGCCTTTGACCTGGAATGCCTGAATGTTGAAAACAATGACTAATGTAGACAATCTTCCCCAATGACACAACTGAGGACTTGATCACAAACCACAGAAAGCCAGAAAAGAGAAAAACCTTAGAGTCACTAGAGTTCATCCACCCTCATTTTAGAGTATAGGCCTACTTGTGCTGTTTGTGTTGGATAAATCCAGTCTGTACATCTGCTTGAGTCATGGCTGTGATGAAGAATAGATGTTATCAGACCCTCTCACACGGTACACTGGACCTAGTCGCCCCATTCTGCTAAATGATGAGTTGGCCGAGGTTACATGCGTTCATTACTTACCTTTCACACATTTATCCAAAAACCACATGGGACATAAACAACCAAGTCCTTTCATGAGCTTATAATTAAATCATCAAGCTAAATGTATTTTTTGTTTGTTTTGAAAACAGGATAGTCATCATTTTTCAGCCACATTTTCTCCCATTTCATTATTCATTAGATGCAACACCAACTAATGAAATAATCTGGTGAAACCGCATGTCAAATACTTCACGAGGAAAATTCAGTGCAAAAAAAAATGTGTTCACTCCTGCCTAATTGTAAACCCACGGAAAATGTTTTGTCCAACACTTGGCACCGATCTTCCCCTTATGAAAGAACTGTTATCAAAAACAGAAAAAAAGAATTACAGAGGGAGCTCTGTTTGCAATGCTTTCATCAAACTAATCCATCAAGAGGGTAATACAAAAGCATAAGAAGGGTCTGAAGCAACCATAACAGTCATGAATCTTTCTTAATCTTGCCTTTTTTTCTTTCATAGTCAGTTAAAATGTCTTTCTTGTATACACTGTAAGTCATTATAGTTTGCAGTATTTATATGTTGCCCTATAAACTCTCTATTTCCAAAAATGGGAAGTATCTATTTTGATATAATTGCATCAGCATTTTGGTGATAAACAGCAGTTCATCAGTGTCAGTCAGTGGTCATGTGGCACACTGCAACACAAAATAAACGTCATTGATCAAAACTATCTTACATTTACGATAGTCCATTTAGCAGATGCTTTTATCGGAAGCATCATATGAAGTGTGACAGTGACAAGACAACCTGATTCATCCTTAGGAGGCATAAACATCCAAGAACATTAAAATTGACCATCAAATAAAATAGAGTAGTTTTATAAGTGATAAAAATAAAATGTATAAGTAAATAAAATCTATTCGCAGAAGGATCAACAGTAGATTGAACGTACAGAGGAGTATAATAGCAGAAGTCTGCATGCAGTGATCATACTGGGCCCTCTGTATACTAAAGCCGTGTTTGTTTTCATCAGCTGCAGACAGAGCTGAGCCAGAAGAAGAGGACAAGTTGGGACAAGAGGCTAAAGATCACTGAATAGGTGGAATCAGATTGAGGGTGATAAGGCTTTCTTACGTTGACACGAAAGAAAAAACATAATTACCCAAGGCATGTTGTTGGGTGGTGTTATGTTTAGAATAGAACCGCTAAAACAAATGTAGGGCTGTATACATTATGCTATATTAACTCGTTACAGAGAACACTAAGGAATGTCTTATCTTTTCAGATAAACACTATGCCATTTAGACGTGGAAGGGCATTGTGATCAAACGGGCTGCAATCAGCAGTAGTTTGAAATTTATGACATCATTTGCCTACATAGGCTATTACACCATAACATCATAAAATAACTAGCCTATATATTGTAACAAAAATTACAAGGAAGGCAGATGTAAAAGAAACATTTGTTTTTACTTGTGTAGCCTTCTATTGTTACATTGCCGTTGCTCATGAATGCGAATCCGAATGTGTGAAGTGAGCAATATAGCCTATGGCCCAGGTCTCTATTAAAATGCAAATAGACTCATCCATGTTGATTTGCAGTGTACGAGCATCAATGTTGGCGCCTGCAAAAAAAAGTTTACCTTTAGGCTCAATTGTCTCTTTAATCACGAGGAATCTGAACATGTATAAAGTTGTTTGACTTTATAAACTCCGTTTGAGGGCAAAAACTAGGCTATAGCCTACTGAATTGTTTAGCAATACTGAAACTAAACAAATAAAAATGATACAAATAAAATATTAATATTATGAAATATCTCTACCTGTTATTAAAGACAATCATACATATGTTGCATGTATGTAGCCTACTGCCAACGATATTATTTTTACATATCTAGCTATTTAATAGGGACGCACGCAGTGTTGCCGTTATAACATAGCCTACATGAGCAATTCCCAAACATGATAAAAAAGGAAATCTGCCCTTACATTTTTCAAAAAGAAATTATATAAATGGCACAATTTATCTCCTCCTGGTTAGAAAAGATGCGGACTTCGCACACTTGCTGTAGCCTAGTCAGTGACGCGTGGGATGATGCGCGAGCGCCGAACAAAGGCGAAATCACGTGGCAGCGATTGTGAAGGCAGCGGGTGCGTCCCGGGACTGTATAAAAGACCTAACATCCCCTCTCCGTCTACACGGAGAAAAATCACTTCTCAGGTGAGTAACGCTCGCTCTTCACTAATGAAGTAGGATAATCAACAACTTTTTACCTAACCGTTTAGGATAACCAGTTTGTCAGTAAAACTATTGCTTACTAAACTTCCAGTTAACGGTCACAGAGAAGACTATTGAACGCGTATTAGTAAAGCAAATCCTGCATGCATACTCGTATCTTCAGATGCAGTTTTTGTTTTGTGTGCATTTTTAGAAGTAGCTTTTAAAGAATAATGTTTTGATTTAAATTATTTAATAGCCTACATGATAATTAATAAGGTTAAAGTTTTAATTTCCAAAGTTTATACTTTCTGTTAACATGGATCTGATTTTTTTCTCTTTAAAGATCTTATATATATTTTTGTGCCAGTGGTAACGGTTTAAGATATTGATTTTTTTTTTTCTGTTGATCTTTCCTCAGGTGTAACTTACTTGTCTGTCCATCAAAATGAGGTCTCTGGTGGTTATCTTCGCTCTGGCAGTTTTTACTGGTATGGGAAAAAAAAAAAATCTCCATTCACTCATAGTTTTGTTTTTCTATCTGTTTTGCAATTAAATGTTTTATAGTGTATCTTATCAACTACTACATCACATCATTTATAAATGTCACTTGCTAAGCTTTGTAATCACTGTAAATGATCTAGCTCTCTCATTTGTGAATGACTTAATATGGCATAAAGTTAACAGTCTCTTCACACCCCTTGTAGGCTGCCATGCTCGTAGCCTGTTCCAGGCTGATGCCCCTCAACCCAGGTGGGAGGAGATGGTGGACCGCTTCTGGCAGTATGTGTCCGAACTCAACACACATGCTAACGGTGTGGCGCTGAACATCAAGGAATCCCAGCTCAGCAGAGAGCTTGAGTAAGTTCAGCAGGCATTTTAACATCTATCTACAGCACCATTGTACTCATCTTTACATTATCAAATAGCATATATGTGCTGCTGAAGCATTGTATGTGACCAGTGCTTTTTGTTTGTTTGTTTTCCAGTACCCTAATTGTTGACACCATGAGTGAGCTAGGCTCATACAGTGAAAGTCTTCAAACCCAGCTGACTCCATACGCCTCTGACGCTGCTGGTCAGCTGACCAAAGACCTCCAGCTCCTTGCTGGCAAACTGCAAACTGACATGACCGATGCCAAGGAACGTTCTACTCAGTACGCGCAAGAGCTGAAGACCATGGTGGAGCAGAACGCAGATGATGTGAAAGCCCGTGTCAACACATACACACGCAAACTAAAGAAACGCCTGAACAAGGACACAGAGGAGATCCGCACGTAAGTCTGGATGTTCTTTCAGCAAGTGGGACTGCTCGGGTTAAATGCAAGCTAAAATGAAAAATGTGGATAAAGCATTTAACTAATGACAACATGGGTAATGTTTAAAGATTTTAAATCTTCACTTTCATTCCCTACAGCACCGTGGCAACCTACATGGGTGAGCTGCAGTCTCGTGCTTCCCAAAACGCTGATGCCGTGAAGGACCGTTTAGAGCCATACCTCACCCAGGCCAAAGATGGTGCCAGCCAGAAATTGGGTACCATTAGCGAGCTGATGAAGTCCCAGGCGCAGGAGGTGAGCGAGCAGTTGGAGGTCCAGGCTGGAGCTCTGAAGGAGAAGCTGGAAAAGACCGCAGAGGAACTGCGCACCTCCCTAGATGGCCGCATGGATGAGCTGACCAGCCTCCTCGCCCCCTACTCCGAGAAGATCCGCGAGCAGCTTCAGATTGTCATGGACAAGATCAAGGAGGCCTCAGCAGCTCTTCCCACTCAAGCTTAAGAGATCCACACTTATCTAGTGTTAACACCAAACAGAAACAAGAAGGGAGGTTTTGTCTTACTGAAATGTGCTTTTTTCATTCTGTGAGACGTTGATAAGTGGTTAAGAACCGGACTCGACTGGACTAGCACTGTCCATTATTGGTCAAAAGAATACCATGTACTCACCATGTTTACTTTCTCAGTATTAATCCACTGTCTGAGGATATACTTTCCATAATGTCTTTACAGTAGAGTCATTTTAAGATCAATCAACTTGTCATGGAAGTTATCTAAGAGATTTTTTTCTAGTAAGTGGGGCCAACCTGGCACCATTTAACATACAATTCAAAAGTGCCTTCATCTGCTGAACTAAGAATATATGCAAAAATAGCATTATTTTGTTAGCCTCAAATCCTCATGTAAATGCTCCTTTACTTTACATGGTTGTGCACTACTGTGTTTGAATTTGTTTGCAATAAATGTGCGTCCTACGACACAACTAGTTTCTCTTTTGATTCTTTTCAAGTGTATTGCAAAGTATATTTCTGTTCCCAGTTCCCACCAAACTCATTTTAACAATCCCACACACATCCCCAACACTAGAAAACGAAAAAAAAAAGAAAAAAAACACTTTTAAAGAAATGTAAACTTTTATTCAGCAAGGATGCATTAAATTGACCAAAGTGACAGTAAAGACATATAATTTTACAAAAATGTCTATTTCAAATAAAGGCTGTTCTTTATGTTCATCAAAGACTCATGACAAATATATTACTTATTTCCACAAAAAATATTAAGCAACACAACCGTTTTTTAACATTAATGAGGACATTATATTAACTTTAATAACTTTAATAATAAGAAATGTTTCTTGAGCACCAAATCAGCATATTCTAATGATTTCTGAAGGATCATGTAACACTGAAGTAATAATGCTGAAAAGTCCATCACATGTATAGATTACATTTGTAAAAATATATTACAATTGAATACATTAATTTTATATTGTAATAATATTTCATAATATTGCCGTTTTTATGGCAGCCTTGGTGAACATAAAACTGGAATCTTGTTTCCGCCACAAAATAAAAAAGGCAATGGTGACTTTTTATCTCACAATTCTGACTTTATAATTCGCAATTGTGACCTTTTAAACTTGCAATTATTCGATGACAAGTTGCAATTATCTTTTGAACGGTACCCCAGAATTTTGAACAGTAGTGCATCTTTAAAAACAAAACAAAAAACAGGTAATGCTGGTGCCTAAAGTATTCAGGTTGTTTTGCAGTATATTTCTGGCCCATAATCTGAATTATCCTCTTAATAACAAGCTAAGAAATCAGTCTGGCTATGCACTGTCACACACAACTATTAATATAGGCCTGTAATAAAAGTCAGAGAACAACACATATGGCCTTGCAAGTAGGTTAGCATTTAGCATGGTCTCACATTTCAGTGTTTGTATGTTTAGACTTGACTGCTCCACTTTTTACCGGTGTTCGCAATTACGCTGTAAACTTTGGATTCTATTCACCCCCTTATTCCCTCATTTCTAACTTCAGCTCACTGTCACGCATCTCTCTGCCGCCTCTTGCTTTTTCAATAGGACTTGTGTGGGCAAGATCAATCTACTGGTCACACCTTTCCTTCTCCAGTAACCCGAGATATAAACCATTCCTCAGTTCTGGAGTTCAAGGAAAGGTATGTTAATGTTGGATTTTTAAATAAATTTAAATGCATTATTATCAATGTCCAAATAAATCATTTTTTTTTTTCATATTGTGTGTGTATGTTTGTAGACATGGGTTAAATAGTAAACACAACTCATAACACTCTAAAGACAAAGGTAAACTCTAAATTTGGGAATTCGGGAATGATGTGGGAACAAACTATCCACTGGCCAAAACAGCTTAGCACATTTTACTTTTAACAACGACGTGCATTGACAGGAACCTTTGTTTTACATGATCCCTTTTTTTTTTTAAACAAAAAAAACATAAACACTTCCTGTCACCATTTGAGAAGGATCCACCTTTTCTGTCATTTCCAGTAAACTCTCTCCTCAAACTCTTGATGCACAGAACTTTTTACTCTCAGATCTATGTTTCTCAGCTTTGATGATCAAAGGGTCTGTTCTCAAACCGCTATCCTGTTTCTCTCTCTCTCTCTCTCTCTCTCTCTCTCTCTCTCTCTCTCTCTCTCTCTCTCTCTCTCTCTCTCTCTCTCTCTCTCTCTCTCTCTCTCTCTCTCTCTCTCTCTCTCTCTCTCTCTCTCCCTCTCTCTCCCTCTCTCTCTCTCTCTCTCCTCTCTCTCTCTCGCTGCTTTGAATCTCAAGAAAGACATGTTGAGATCTGTTGCCAAATTCCATTTATTTGCCTGCGGGACTGCAGCATAAAGGAACATGCTGTGCCCCTGGTTATGTTCACTGTCTTTGTTTTTCCTTTTTAATCTCTGCTATCTTGTACTCACATCTGGATAAGCAACACACACCACAACAACAAATGCATTGAGACTGCAAACAATGCACTACCAAACAAACAGTTTCATCTGTCTAGTATTGGACCTACATTTTACCAGAAGATTCCACCTTTCATTTCACTCTCTCTTTTTAATTTTTTATTATTATTTATATCATCATAGTTTCAGTCTTTGTAACCTACTTTTGTTATTGCTGTTTCCAATTTCTTAATTAAAAAAAGTCTGTGTAGCTAATAAAATACACAAAAAAAAGATAATAAGAAGGAAAAGATTACATAACCAGGTTATTGAGCATCAGTCCTGAAAAGATCTTTCGTAATCCTGGTTACTCCCTGTTTTCCAAGGGAAAAGAGTCCCTTTCTTCACTATAGATGGATGGATTTGGTAGTTAGCTTGTGGTGAAAGAGAAATACCACAACATTCCTTTTCAGTAGCAAACTGTGTCTCGATCTGAAGATTTTAGCTTTTAATCATGCAGCTGGTCTGGCAGAAAAAACAAAACAAATATTATGCAAAAGCTTTAGAAGCACAGCCCAGGCCTGTTCCTGTATATTAGAAACACCTACTTAAAAGTTTTTAATCAATATCAAAACAAAAAAATCAGGGTTGTACAATGTACGTTTTTGAAGAGTTAACATTTCATGTCATTAGCAAGCAAAATCACATTGCAGTGTTATGCAATCTTTCCCTAACGAAGAATTACTAGCCCTGAAACACATCTTTTGTCTCAAAGGTCAAACAATGAACCTGAGATGGCACAGCATGTCGCCGACTATAGGCACTAGGATGAGTCCTTCGATTCTCACATTAAATGAAAGACTGTGGTCTATCGAATATGTGAAACAAAGAAAAAGAGGTGGCAAATTATGCATGCATGCATGACAAGGAAAGCTGTAAGCAGTTAGCAGGATTGTCTGAATGGCTTTGGTCTAAAATATGCAGCAATGATTGCAGATAACTAACAAAAGAACCACTTTAAGTAGCCCCAGAGGTAACTGCAGATCACTGCCTCTTGGTGTGATCCCGCATAAACATTATGTCCTTATTTGCACAGAGCCTCACTTCCCCTTTTTTGAGTCTAGACGCTTTCAACACTTTGCATGCTGCACTTAAGCACTTTGAACACTCTTCTCCATCAGCATTTTCTATCACGATCGAGTCTTTTAATAGATGTACCATAGTACAAGAAAGCATGTTATTTTGCAAAAAAGAGGGGAAAAAATCTATAAAAGGGCAGAGATATATTCTTGACCAAGAGAATCAAAAATACACAGTTCATTGGCCGTCGCTCATCAAGAACTGCTGAGTTTGTGTGTGTGTGAGTGCACTTGTTTATGTGATTTATGAGGACACAAATTTGTATGATGACATGCGTATTACACTGGTATTACAACTTAAACGTGGTTTATGAGGACATTTCATGAGTCCTCATAATTCAAATAGCTTAAAAAACATAAAAAACAATGTTTATTAAAAATGTAAAAATGCATAATGTTTCCTTTGATGGGCAGGTTTAGGGATAGGGGCAGTGTAAGGGGATAGAATATACAGTTTGTACAGTATAAAGACCATTACTCCTATGGAGAGTCCTCATAATGTAGTTGTACCTATTCCCAACGTTATGGGGACCAAACTTCCCTACAAGGAAAGTAATACCAGTAAATTTTGACCTTATGGGGACATTTTTTCAGGACAGATTTAAGATCAGTAGTGCAATATTCTAACTCTTGGCTTGGGAACTTAAAATATAAAAAAATGATACTATTATAATAAATGGTAACACATTAAGTGAAATTAATAATTTAAGATATTTGAATGTTGTTGAAAAAAAAAAGTCATTTATTAATCAAAAATACAGTAAAAACTAATAAAGGGGAACTATTAATACAATTAAATTGTTCTATATTTATATATAAAAAGTTCAATATTAACATGCATAAAATATATTTTCTATTGTAATATATTTAGCAAAATTATTCCACAGCAATTATACTGCAGCAGTCACTACACCAGTCGTCAGTGTCACATGATCTTTCAGAAATGATTGTAATATTCATGAAACATTTCTTATTATTGTAAATGTTGAAACATTATTTAATATTTTTGGAAACGGCAAACTGATACAAATTTTAAGGATTATTTTATTAAAGTAAAAAATAACAGCATTTATGTTTTTTCCAACAATTTGGACTAAACACTTTTGACTAATTTAATGCATCCCAAATAAAATTATTTTCTATCAACAACAAAAAATCATACAGACCTAAATGGTTTTAGTTTATGTACATGTGTCTATATTTCACAGTAAGAAAGTAAGTAAATAAATAAATAGATACATTTCCAGACCTGTAGCTTCATGAAAATGAAGTAATACTTGGCATATAAGGTGATATGTTTGGGCATTTAAGCACAGTAGGCTATATGACATAAATACTCTACAGCACTGAACATGCAATACTTTATTTAATGCAATTAAGAAGGCTATGCATGTCACTGGGTCAATAAAGTTGACTAGAGATATAATCATCTTGCTGACCTAAAATCCAAAGGTGGTTTCAAAGCAGGCAGTCCTGCATCTTTGTTATGCCATAGATATGAAGCAAGGTTATGCAACTACACTGAGATAAACAACTTCCATTTACTTTAGTCCAAATCCAGTCTCTCTATCTCATGTTATGATGTGGCTAAAAGGTTAAAGAGCTGCGGAGTAAACCTTTGTGTCCTTACATCAAACAACAAGGTTCTGCGCCTCCAGATACAAAACACACTGTTAGATTGACAGAAGTATGCTTTCAATTGCTGATAAACAACTACGGCTAAGATTACAACATTATCTTTGCTTTACAGTCAGGAAGAATCTCTTTGCAAATATGTTCAGACATCCAGCATGTCCAGAAAGATACATCATCATATGGACAGTCATATTTTATTACCTTAGGGGGAAAGGAATTGACAGCAAAGTGGATGGTGAAGGTGTGCCATCTTAGCAAGACGTGACATGCTATCTGTTTGCATTTCCCAAATGTTGGCATTTTGCCCACTTCTTCTCTTTCCTCACCTGGTACAACGCCTCCATATAGACACAAAGAAATGGTGCATTCTCTATTACAGATAAGAGGTTCCTCCAAGCATTAGTTCCCGTTTTAGCCAGTATAACGTGACCATTATTGACCAGTTTAAATAGACAGTACTGAAATCGATATATACAAAACTGCTCTCAGCTACAATGGGAACTACAGTTTTAGATCCTCTTTTTTTAATCTTGTATATTCAATAAGTAATGACTTTGCCAATGAAGCACAATACTATTTTAGGTAAAAGTTATTTTTTGAGCATAACTTAAAAGTTTTGTGCAAATGGGGCAGTAGACAGAGGATTGCTAGAGGAATTTGACTGAGGAAAGATTTATTGAATTTATAGTCCGCAGACACTGTTGTTTTGACTTTCAGGATAGTTTAGTATGTAAGTGTTGAGAAGAGCATGTAAGAAATTGTTAAATCCCGTATAATGAATTAACGTTGTACCATACAGTAACTGTGCACCAGAGTACCAGATAAAGAAAATGCCTACTGTTTTGTAACATTGTTTTATTTTGTGACTGTTTCAAATGGCACTGCTAGTCATTAATGTTATGTATCAGGAATAACTGAACAAAATGAGAATGTAGCTGTTATGGCAAGCAGTTGACTCACCTCAAAGATGTTAACTAAAGCCACTTGCGACATGGCAAAAAAAAAAAGAGTGAATGATAGCAGGAGGTCTTGATAGGTCAGAGGTGGCGTTATCACACTACGTCAGCTCAGTCCAGCTATAAAGGGCCAAGCCATCTGTGGGTCATCACAATCTCAACCCAATTCTCCTGAGGACTAAAAGCAAGGTATGACAATTTACATTCAATTTATTCTTCTCATGATAACTTTCCAAACTTTTAAACTGAGTAAGCAGCGAATCTAGCGAGCTTTTCAGTGGAGCAATAGAACAGACGTTCTTTTCTTCCCTTAAGTAAATAAATAGTATATTGGCGACATCTAGGCTTCATTCCTTGTCAGCATCTGTACATTCACCAGCTTTTACATTTATTTCCCATGTTATTTAAAACAGTAGGCTATTTACCCCGTCTACGCACTGTTTGTGACTAGGGTTACGTTCATTTGTGACGTAGCCTATTACGGTAATCAAATAATGTTATCTAAAATTGGTCGAAATCACCACTGTCCGTGATCGTTGGCTCTCTAAACTCGCTTTATTTTCTGTGTTACAGAAAAGACTGAAAAGATGAAACTGTACCTGGCTGCAGCCGTGCTGATGCTTGTACTTGCTGTACACACAGGTAATTGTCTAAGATAAAATATTCTTAAGACATATTAAACATCAGTTCTTGGTATATATAATGCTATTTCACATCAGTACAAATGAGATTCATGCATTTACAATGTTTACCTGAAATTTAAACAGAGGCCCAGGAAGAGCCCACACTGGAGCAGCGTTTCGCCACTTTCCAGACCCAGGTGAAGGAGATTGCAGATGACCTGACAGAGAAGACCAAGACCACCTTTCAACAGTTGGATCAGAGCGAGTTTGCTACTAAAACCAAGTAAGATCGTTATAATTCACAATTCAACTTTACTTTACATGTTATATTTATATATAAAATGCATTATTAAACTGGTCGTGTTGTATTTGTACTGGCATAGAAGCTGCTTCACATTTCTGTGGCTTTTTCTAACATGAATGTGTTTTTGTCTTGGCAGGAG
Organism: Phoxinus phoxinus; assembly: GCF_949152265.1. Lineage (NCBI taxonomy): Eukaryota > Metazoa > Chordata > Actinopteri > Cypriniformes > Leuciscidae > Phoxinus > Phoxinus phoxinus. The sequence continues at coordinate 19,770,129 of NC_136885.1, forward strand.
CTGGTTTAGTGAGCAGTATGAGAAGATGAAGCAGAAGATGTCTGAAACCTTCCAATAAAATAAATATTGATGACCATACCCTTCATCTCTGCAACCCTGCAATTACTTTGTTATATGTGATATCACCCCCACCATGATGTGCCAACTGGTGCATTTGTTACAGTTTAAAACGACTTCAAACTGTGATGCTTGTCATTTGTGAAATCTGTAAAGTATCTTACAATTTTGTGGGATGCTGTTAAATATTATGGAAAAATGTGAAATCTAAAAATTCATTCTGAATTTTTTTCAAAACAATAAACAGTGGAAAAAGAACCAGTTTGTGTTTGTTTCATTTGAAATGTGTTCATATTAACAATGAAATATTTAATTATTTTGAATATAAATTTGAATTATTATTTATATATATATATATATTTGTATCAACCTACATAACAGGAATATGCTACATCATTTTATAAATCAATTTTAGTAGTTTAGTCAGTTATTTCTAAAAGCAGATAAACCAATAAAGAGCAATATACAGGCACACACTAACTATAAATGATGCCATAGCATCAATATAACACCAATCAATAAAGGGTCAATCAATATATAATATATAAACCAGTATGCAAAGTTGCAAATCATAGGTCAAAGGGCTTCTAGCATCAGACCACATCAGGCTAAAGTCACTGTTTGTCCTCAGTTAATGATCATTACTTCCCATGATTAATATCAACCCATGCAGTTCAGCAGTCAAGAGGACTGACTAACTGACCCCTTTTCTTTGAATTACATCCCACTATTGAATTCCTCTGGCCTAAATGCAACAAATGTGAACTTGTTTTTCTGTTCAGTACCTCAAAGGATCAAGGTTGAAACATCCTCCATATGTGCTAACAGCGAAAAACTGTCAGCTGGTAACAGGAATTATGCTGATATAATAATCTAATATTTATAGACCTTTTATGGAAGGCTTTGCTGTGCATCTACACTTAACAGGAATATATACCACCAATATATCATTGTTCGAATGTAAATTATTGTAACAATATCTAGTATATTATGTAGTTGTTAGATGAGTTCAACAGCATGAAGGTTGCTGTATGCGTTGCTAAACCAAAAACCAGCATGCTGTTGAACTGATCTGATAATGATACTGCATATTATTCTCCATATCTTTCTTGCATTTTCTTTGGCCAAAGCTAATTAAAAAATCATAAGATTAATGGAGAAAGTAAAATGGCTCAGGGCCATATGGACCCCGACCCCACCTTCAAGTGAACACCCCACAAACAAAACAGCAAAATATATAAATATGATTACTAATACTATAGTATGAATACTATATAAAATATAATTGTGATTTGTATTTATTTAATTACATTTATATATTATTGATAGTTTATAAGTTTATAAATATAAAATTGTACCCCAAACTTTTTTTGCTAAGTAAACAGCAGACAGTGCCTACTCAGAAATGGTGTGATCTGTTTCTCTGAATTGATACAAATACAGCATTGCTGGAGCAAGTTGGCACTCTTCAAAGATAACACTGAACCAAAGACAACCTCATCGCAAAAGCCTCAGAAAAACAACAGTGCGTCTGGCAGACAGTTCTTCTGAAGAAGAAAAAATTACATCTACTTCTCCACTTCTACATTAACTCTAAAGGTACATATGTACTATATGTTTAAGTTTTACTTGTTACCACCACACTGTAATAACGTATATGTAAGCAATTCCAAATCTATTACCAATTTAAGATCTTAACTGATTGTTCTGCCAGATGTCCAGATTGGTGCTATTTGTTCTGGTGGTGATGTTGCAAGGTCTGTCTATGTATATATTTTATTTATCGCTGCTTTTGATATAAAAGACTAAAGATATATAGACAAAAAAATCAATGGAAATATCGATCATGCAACTTATTTTAAAATCTGTAAATCTACGCCCCCCCTAGTGTGTTTGACATTGTCCAACCCGTTGCCTTCTGCTGCTCCAGACAATGCTGGACTTCTTGGAAGAGCACAGCAGGTGTACAGGTACAGCTAATACATATTGTTTAGTCACTGCTAAAATGGAGTGTGGACATGTTGTTTTACTTCTGTTTGTTTGTGTGTCTGACTGATACAGGGACACAAAGACTACAGTTCTAAATGTTGGCAGCACAGCTGCTGGTTTCGTTGGCATGTACTTTGAGGACCATCTTAAACCTGTAGCTGACTCTTACATGGAGTGGGCTAAAGACAGTGCAAGTTCCCTTTGGGAGAGACTGAAAGGAAAAGTGCCCACCTTCAGATCAACCCAAGATAAATAAGCAGAACAGACTTTTAGGGAACAAAAAGCCCCCCGATCAAACCTCACTTAAGCTTTAAGCATACTGATATTGTGGAATTAATGCACTGAATCATATCTCCAATGTAGTCCTTCCATTGCAATAATGCAAACATGACGTAATGTAAAAAGTGCAACTAAACTGTACAAATAGCGAGAAAAAGAAATAAAGAATGTTTTCTTTTAACACCTAACTAATAAACGTGCTGGATAATATCACAGAACAAATGGATTGTGGAATCTTTGAATGAGAAACAGTGGATGGAGTAGGAAACAGGAAAAGAATAAAGGAAGAAAATGAGAGACAAAATGCTAAAAGAATACAATATGAATAATGATAAATATTTGCCAAATAATTTAATCTAATTGAAAACATTTAAAAGAAAGAAAAAAAAGGTCCACGGGTTGTAGATTAGACACGTTATGTTCCAAAGTGGAAAGTTCGCTGGGTCTGATTCTGTCAATTTGGCATGTTGAAAGCTTTTCACAACCTTTGGACAGCCTTTGCTCAACCATTATTCGTTTATGTACATTAAAGTCAAGAATATTGATTCTGGCACTCTTGCAAGAAAAAAATGAAATTGCTGTCCAAGCACAATCAGTAAATTTAGTGCTGAATAGGTTAAGATAATGTAAGGAAATGAGAAATGTTTATTTGAATGACTAAAAACTGTAAAAATGCATTATTGAGCCTTTCAGATTGCCTAGAGACTTCTGTGTTGAGAAGTATATTCACATATTAATATATTAAAAAAAGCCATCATGTGCAATTTATGATTGCAACTGTTACAAAAAATTCTCTTGTCTCATCTTTGTGTTCCTGTAACTCAACTAGAGCATGGTGCAACAACGCCAAGATTTTGGGTTTAAACCCCGGGGAAATATATACACTAATAAAATGTGTACTTTACAGCCAGCACTTTATAAAACTGGTATAGGGTCACCCAACAGGTCAAAAAAGGTTTCAAAGGGGGTCAATGGAAAACCATTAAAAAAATTTAGGACTCCTAAAACAACAGTATTGTGAAAAGCGCTTAGCAAATAAAAATTCAATTTAACTGAAATGTTTCTCTCTAGGTTTATACATCTCACATCACTCTAATAATGGGTAGAAAAGAAAGGATATGGTTAATAGAAAAAAATAAAGTAAATATTTCCAGATAATATTTAATCATTTGTTGGGATATATACCAATAAATGATAAAAAATTCTCTCGAAAATATTTACTTTTTTTATTAACCATATCCTTTCTTTTATGTATATATACTATATATACATAAAGATTTGCTTTTCTTTTTTTCCTTTTGCATTGCTTTTCTTTCCTTTTGCATTGCTTTTCTTCTTCTTTTGAAGCTGGCTTTGCATAAAAGTGCCTGCTAAGTGTATATATTTATCCTTAATGTATCTAATGTATAATTTAAACACTCACATCAACGTCTTTAATAAATAAGAGGTCGCAAAAGGTTTCTATGGAGAAATATATAAAAAAAGTGAAATATTTTAGGTCTCCCAAAACTATAATAACAGTATTGTGAAAGATGCTATACAAATAAATGTGAATTGAACTGAAATGTTTCTCTCTAAGTTTATACATCTAACATCACTCTAATAATGGGTAGAAAAGAAATGATTTTAATAAGAAAAGTATATATAAAGCTTTGCTTTTCTTGCTTTTCTTTTTGCATTGCTTTGCTTTCGAAGCTGCTTTGTATAAAAGTACCTGTTAAGTGTATAAATGTATCCTTAATGCATATTTAAACACTCAGAGCACATAAATGTCTTTCATTAGTGATTTCATAAGTATCCTCTCATGCCTTATTAATACACAAATACTTTGAATACACAGTGGACTTTGAGTGGACAAACTATGGTGTACATGTTTGCCCTGTAGGAACAGCGTGGGTGTGTATACAGGCAGCATGAGTGTGTGATTGATTGTGAGTTATTGAGTGTGTGTGTGATGACGTTTGTTTGGTCAAGCGGTCAGGCAGATATAGGGATGGACGGCAGACAATATAACTGCAGACTCAGCTGGTGAAGTTGACTCCAGTCCTTTATTTCTCTCTACAGGAATCTCACTAGCACAAGGTAAAGTGAGTCTTCACTATGTTGCTCTTATTTATACATGCATTAACATGGGGATAAACTACTTACAATGCCTCACTATTTTAAAAAGAATTTAAATGCATCTCTTTTTTCCCCGCAAATGCAAAATAATGCATATTGCATCTTGACTGTTTATACATTTGAATTTTTGCTTTGTGTTTGTGCATGTTTTAAATACATGTAAGAGTTAAACTTTAAGAGAAAACTGGTGATATTCACATATTTTCCAAGCATATCATGTCTAAATTTCTGTCTCCTCTCCTAGATGAAGCTGACATTTGCTCTCATCCTTGCACTCCAAGGTAAAAACTAGTTCTTAAAAATTTGTTAACTGGTGCACAACTGGACAAAAGAAAGATATTTTAGAACAGAAGGCCTGTTCATTTCGATTTGCTCATCAAAATGAAAGTTTTTGGCAGATTTAATTCAAACAAGTAAAATAAGTCAAAAGTCTATTTGCATTTAGTATTGAATAAATGAATGACTGACATGTTACCTGTAAGTGGCATCTCAGCATGTAGACATGTTACGATGAGCAGCAGTTTACCAGTGCACATAATGGTGCAGACCTTTCTCTGACACAAACTCTATTTTCACACATAATAACCAGAAATTCTTCAATGAATGTGGGTAAGCATGCTGTTTTAGGTGGGCACAGTGCTCTTTTATATCATTCTCAAGGTCTTTTCTTCCTCCTGTAGTGTCGGTGTGTGTCTGGGCACAGCAATGGCCCGAGCCTGACAAGGAGTTAGTTGAGAAATATGAAGGACTGAAGGCAGTTTTCTTTAAGAGGATTGTCACTGCTTGGGAAAAGGTCAAAGACTCTGCTCAGCCAATGCTAGAGGGCACACCAACAGGAGGAAGAGCCCAGGAGATTTATGGTGAAATTAAGCAGAGCCCAAGAGTTGAAAGCACCATCAAAATTATAAGGTGAGGGCTGCCTCAAACTAGTCATATGGCTCTTACGCCATCATTCTAACATCATTCATTCCAGTAAATCCATGTGAGTAAATCCATGTGTGCTTCTTCCAGCGGTCTGGCCAGTGAGCTGGAGCCTGTGGTGGACAAAGCTCGTTTGGCTCTTCTCGGTGCTTATGGCCATTACCTCCGGCCCTACATTGGCGAACACCTGGACAAAGCAATCACCAGCATCAAGCCAGTGCTGGATACCGTCCTGCCTCAGGCATAGAGTCCACTGCTCATCAAACACTGACGACTTCAACCAAGCAAACATGCATTTTCATTGCTTCAATAATAGATCCAAATCTGAAACGATCTGACAGCTGGGTGTCCAGCACAGTCAACATGTTGCATTTTTGCATGTATATACTGTATCTGTGAATTTGATACTGTTCTGTTTAGTGCAGAGAAAAAAATAACATCCGGTCATGTGATTTTGTGTGCCTCATAAAGAAACAAGACTCATTCGAAATAAAAACCTTTGGAAAATGCAAACCCTGGTTTTGGATGTGATTAACTAATGTGTACTGTAGCACAAAACTAAAACATGGGTATATTACTTTAAACATGATGTATTTAAACACCTGAAAGGTCAATTTTCACACATGCATTGAACACTTGTGTAATGACCACTGATAAGGTCCACAGTCCCACTCTGACATGAACATAAGAATTAGACTCTTGAAGAAATGTGTTATTCGACAGAATAGAAATCAAATAATATGCTAAAAAGCACCTATGTATACTCTACTCATTCTGTCCATGATGAAAAGCCTATTTTCATACAATTTTCACCTTTAGCTTTTGGATTATAGAAATTTAGTGTAAACTAATAAAAAGAACAATATAATATATGATATAATAATATAATAATATAATATAAAAATAATAATAATAATAATACAGTCCTGCTCAAAAGTTTACATACATCTAACAGAATCTGCACAATGTTCATTTTAACAAAATAAGGGGGATCATACAAAATGCATGATATGTTTTTAGTACTGTCCTGATCAAGATATTTTACATACAGTCCACAAGACAAAAAAATAGCTGAATTTATAAAAATGACCCCGTTCAAAACTTTACAACACCCTTGATTCTTAATAGTGTGTCATTACCTGGATGATGTTTTTGTGTGTGTGTGTCTGTGTGTGTGTGTGTGTGTGTGTGTGTGATGGTTGTTCTTGAGTCCCTTGTTTGTCCTGAGCAGTTAAACTGCTCAATGTCAGAAAAAACCTTCAGGTCTTGCATATTCTTCAGGTTTCCAGGATCTTTACATATTTTAACCCTTTCCAATATTTTTGAATTTGAAAATCAAGGTAAGTTAAGTTGTACTGTTGATTCTACTGTTGTACTGTTGCTTTCGAAGGGCATACTAAATAAATTATATTTACACAAAATAAGAACAATTGGGAGTGGGACATCTATCTTTATCCTGCTTTGCTAAAAACTGAAGAATTTGCAGGACCAGAAGCATTTTTCTGAAGAACATTGGGCAGTTTAACTCCTCAGGACAAACAAGGGACTCAAGAACAACCATCACAAAAAAAAAAAAAAAAAAAAACACAGCCTCAGTGGGAAGGATAGAATGTGTGTTTGAGTGTTGGAAGGAGGCTAAAGGTTTTTAACAGAAGTAATTTGAGACAAATCTAAATCAAAAACAGCATAATTTCATGTGTAAAGCCTGATGATAAAACAGAAGAAAAAAAATCCCATAGCTATTTTTAGGGTCTGAAATTTCAGAGACTTAAGACTGTAACCACCCAGAAAACTCATGCAACCGTCTAGCAATGTCTTAGTAACCATACAGAACACCTAGTGTATGTTAACCCTACTAATGCATTCGGGTCCATAACCTGAATGTGGAACATACTTTTTCTTTTTTAAACTATAGTTTTTAGTACAAAAGTTAATCTTTGGATATGTGTTAAGACTTTGAAAACATTTTTTATTAAATTTTTTATGTAATAGTTATAACCATTTAAACTAAATTGTTACACCTTTTGCGTCCGGGTCAGTTTTGACCCAGAAGTAAACTGGGGCTTTACACGTGAAATGATGCTGTTTTTGATTTAGATCTGTCTCAAATTACTTCTGTTAAAAACCTTTAGCCTCCTTTCCAACACTCAAACACACATTCTATCCTTCCCACTGAAGCTGCACTTTATAAACATGCGCACACAACATGCTCGCACACAACATGTGCGCGCGCACGTACACACACACACACACACACACACACACACACACACACACACACACACACACACACACACACACACACACACACACACACACAAATTCAAAATAAAATTATAACATTTCATAGATAAAATCATCTAAATTTGAAAAAGCTCTGCTGCCACCTATTGATGAAAATGTATTTTTTCATCTAAAATTTTATGCAAATAAAATGTATATATTTTGCTTGAAAACATTTCAGAGTAATATTGATGCCATTTTTGTTTTGATTTGTTAGAAAAAGAATGTGTAGTTTTCTTGCATTACACTGGCTTTTGCTGTAGTTCTTGTAAAATTGTACTTGTCAAAGAATCAATAATGAGGGTGTAAATGTAGAAATAGCATGGTAAAAACATGGCAACATTCAAAACTTAAGACATTGGTTTTAGTTGAAACATTTCATGCAACAGGTGTATACAGCTTTAAATGCATTACAAGGGTTAAGGTGGCTATAGAACGATCTGACCAACTGACACTTTGCCTTTCTTTAATGTAATAATGCCCCCAAGTGTGCAACAAGAGTGTTTTATCGGTGTCAGTCAAAACTGAAGCTCTCAAAGGTAACCACCTGCTGAGGTTCATCACTTGGCATATTGCATAACACATGCATTTCCCTCTCTCTCTCTCTCTTTCTCTCTCTCTCTCTACTCTCTCTCATTCACGCATGTACAATAGTAAAGAATTTCAACTATTTAATATTTTGGGGCATTTTCAAGCAATACAGAAAACCTAATATCCTTCTAAGTGACAACAGTGTCACGATTATGATTAAAGTTCATAGAAACCTCACTGTGATTTCTCACTTTTCATATCTTTCCATGTTGTTCAAGAACATTTCCACAGCATGATATTATACAACCGTGTTTGGGAGGAAATTGATTTCATAAACTCGAAAACATCCCACCTTGATTCCAAATACAAACACACTTTTACACAAATAACCTGAAGTAGCCATAACAGGCTGACGTGTCTATGGTGAAACAGACTTAGGACTTTATTTGGAAACGTGTTGAAGTTCAATTACGCAAGACAAGAGCCTGTGAGAATTTATCTGTCTGCTGGTGGATGGGGCACAGAATATAAAAGACGCTATCGTAGCGTATTATCATAATAAAAGAGCTCAGGTATGAGCTTTCCTTATTCTTAAATGTCAGACTGTTGATCAAAGCCAGCACGTTTGTATAATGTGATCAGTCAGTTTGTCTCTTTATGTGAAGACTGAAAAGCCATATCTTTTTAACAAGTAATCTCTTTTTAGTCTTTCTTATCTTACAACAAACCCCAGCAAAAAGCACCGCTCTACATAAACACACATACACACTCACATAGCATTTATCTGAGACGGTTGCACTTTGGCACTTGGGTTATCAGGTCAATAAATCTACAACCATATATATAAGATAGGCCAAAGAGTGTTTGCCTCTAACCCATCTGACACACTTTCCGCAGAAGAGAAACTGTGAGTACAGCCATATTTTCCCTCTTGCATTAATTAAAGAGCATTATAAAAATGTTCAGATAATAGGACAGATTTTATGGTGCTTGACTGTTTAGCTATGAATCCATAAATCTGCTGAATTCCTATAATGCACATGACGCAAGTCTTTATAGAGGACTGTACAAGGAATATTTTAAAAAAGCATGAAAAAAAGGTTAAGGTTAAGTAAATGCTTTCTTACAATTTTTTTTTTAAAGTAGGAGTAAAGTAAAATAAACAAAAATTAATTGTTTATGAACTGCCTTGTAATATTCAGCAACACCAGACATAATCTAGTGTAACAGAATATATATGCTTTTTATAGCTTATTGATGACTTAATTGAGTTTGTCACAAGGGATAAAACACTGCCCTCTTCTGGTCATATTTTTATTTTCATTCTTGTGCTGTCATTATCTGACCAGTGCTTTACTGAATCCCTCAGACCTACCTGGCATTATGAACAAGCTTCTGGCGATCACGGTGTTCATTGCTTTCCTTGCTCTGGGTACGTACACACACTCATAAACACACACACAATTAGATTATTATTATTAAAGAAGAAGGACTTATCGGGCAAACTTTCCCTCCCCCTCCAGGAGCGGAGAGCTTCCGTGTGCCCAGGCAGGCAGAGGAGGAGGAGAAGGGAACCATTGCCACTGTGGTGGACAGCCTGAAGTCCTACTACGACCAGAGCGTTGACACTGCCAGCAGCTATGTAGAGAGCATCAAGGGCTACAAGCTGGAAGAGAAAGCCAAGTAAGTCCAATTTTATGTTACTCTAGTACTCACACATATTCCCTTTATCAACTCCTCTAGGCTTTCAGACTGTTACATGGTCAATAAAGAGCTTTTAATGTTCATAACACCCTGACCATGAAGACTCATTATCCATTTTGTTCTGACATTTTCTTTCCTCCCTCATCAAGAACCCTGTATGACGAGACCGTTCGTGCCGTCAGCACCTACGCCGGCATCTTCAACGACCAGGTGTACCACATTTTGTACCCTCAAGACAGCTCTTAAGTTACACAGTATCAGACCTCAACACCGCTCCATCTGTTTCTGGTCCTGAGTCTGTCACTATACGCTGGAATCACAATTACATGCATCCCGCAAGAAGACGGCACAGTCTGGGGTGAAAACATGACTTTTGAACTCTTATCTCCCAATGGCCTCTGCCCTGTCAATATACTGCAAAAGCACCCTGACGCACATCAGTGGAAAAGTATGATGTGAAGTAAAATCAGGTCTAATGCTCAACCACATGCTGTTTTTGGATGAAGATCAGAGATTCTACGCTACTGACTGTTACCTGGTCACCTCTAACATGCGTCTAGGTTAAAACAATCATCGACTGTTTCATTGTAGTCTGTATAGATTAAATAAATCCTTGTATGATATCAACTTTTAGTGGTTCTGTGTCCATGAGCATTAGCACATTGCAATAAAACTCCACATTTGTAGAAAAACAAGCCATTTTCTTTGCGTAGGTAATACCAAACAAATCGAACATATGAACACTCTAATTACCAATCGTTTGGAAGCATAAGTGCTATAAAATGTGCAAGTTTACACACTGCCATGAAGAATTACTTGTAATTGGATTAATTTACATGGTATCTGCAAATAGAAGTCTTTTTAGAGGGATCAAAGGATGCAACTGTTTACATTAGGCATTATGAAGGAATGCAATAATCTCTCTCTCTCTCTCTCTCTCTCTCTCTCTCTCTCTCTCTCTCTCTCTAGACTGGTTAATCAGTTAAGTACAATTTGTCATGACTGACTAGAATTAAGGAATTTCAATATAATGAGCTTCATAAATTAAATAACCTTTTAGCAGCATAAGATGATCCTCTTTGTTTAATAATTCAAAGATGTAAATATTACACAAAATAAGTCCATCAGACATTGCTGAAACTGATACGCAATAACATAATTATCATGCAACATTAGATTAACTTTTTCAACCATTAACCATTGGCAATGAAACAACAAAACCTTCCTCAAGTAGCCATATCTGTGAAAAAAGGTTCCAAGACTGCAAATTATTTTTATTTATACATTTACTTATGGTTACTTTACAGACTGTTCTGTCACATTTCATATAAGATATTCAGTATACTAAATGATACAATAAAGCATGTCTATACACTACCGTTCAAAAGTTTGGGGCTAGATTTTTTTAAATAATATATGACTTTTTGAAAAGTATTTTATCCACACCAAGGCTGCATTTGATGGATCAAAAATACTGTAAAACATAATGTGAAATATTATCACTTGTTTTCTATTATCCCTGTTATGACAAAGCTGAATTTTATCATCATTACTCCAGTCTGTCACATGATCCTTCAGAAACCATTCTAATATGCTGATTGTTGAATACAATTGTATATTTTTGTCGATAATCATTTCTACTTATCTGCATCATTACAATCGTTTAGACTGATTTAAAGATGCAATACCTGCATAACACTACAGTTACATATCTGACCATGAACGGTTGTGGTTTCAGGCAGAAGATTATCAGGGAATAACAACTTAAAGATGATGTACATTGATAATGTACAACATTAAAGTAATGACAGTAATATTTCTTTATGTTTCACCCCATATGAACACTATAACCATAGTCATGCTCTCCATACAGACTGATTTTAGGTTTAAATATTTATAAATCAGCAGGTTTGCACAAACAGAGCTAGTGGCAGAGAGCAAAGGGTCGGCCGTGGCACACAGCAGGACATGTACTTTGCTCCAGGGCAACAGCTGAATTCAGACGAAAAGCTTTCTGAAAGGAATTCAGAACAACAACCTTGTTTAACCACCTGCCACATCGAAAATAGAATAAACTATTATCTATACTTTCTACGGAGAATTGATTGATTTCAGATCTCCATTCACTATTATAATTTCAAAATACAAGCGTGTTATTGATCTAATTCTGTTGGTAATATTCCTAAATCTGTTTAAATAATATTGTAAACTGTTTAAAGACACAAGTGAGTTTTACACGTAATGTGAAATTCATTGACTAAGCCTGATAAGAAAAACAAACGTGAATGTACTCTTATAATATTGTGCAACAGTGACAATCAATTATTAACTGATGTTACTTACTATCTTGTTGGCAAAACTATCGAATGGCCTTCACATAGCATAAAAAAGGGTGAAAAGGCAGCAAAAAGTTAACGATGATGTCGATTTGCACTGTTTAATCATCTCTTTTGACATATGTTATTTATTTATTCATTCATTATTTATATTTATTCAGGTTGCAAATGGCTGGTTAAGATAACAAATATATTATACTGGGGCTTCCCTATTTAAAAAAAAATATATATATATATATCTGGCACATTAACTTTTAAAATAGATTTCTTTTTCTCAGCATTCACAATTAGAGCGTGGAATATAGAAAAAAATGGCAAAAACAAGTAGTGAACAGTACACACACCCATTGGGGTTTCATGTTTTCACATTTTGCCCCTATAAAGTAGGATTTACTAGGACGGACGGACGCACACACGCACGGACACACACACACACTTACTTATGGGGGCATATAGACTTCTATTGTTTTTATACAGTAAATACATACCATAAGCTAACCTATTTCCAAACACTTTCAGAAAACTTTCTGCATTTTTATCATTTAAGAAAAAGTTTACGTTATTATTGTTTCCAAATGCGAAAACTCCCAAGGTGGTTATGACAGATATAGCTTATTTCTGGGTACAAATTTGCCCCCAAAATATGGTTAAGTAGAAACACACATGCACGCATGCACGCACGCACACACACACACACACACACACACACACACACGTTTATATGTTTTGGCCATTAACTTATATGACAACAGCGTTTTGGGAAAACACAAACTTTTGAAAGCAGGTTTTAAAGTGCACGTTTTTTAAAAATTATTCCGTTATTGTCTCCGCCGCGCGTAAACTACAAAAACACAAATTTGTGAAAACGGTGACGTCATGCACATACTTATTACGTGTTCAGTCAACAGAACCTAGAAGAATAGACATATCTTACTAAGACGTGATTATAGTATAGTTTATACTTTGTATTACTGTATACAGAAATGGAACATATTGAGACAGTTTATGAACCCTGTTTTGTTTTCAGGCAGTTTACAGTTTTTCTCAATTGCCAAAACACGATTTCTGAAACCTTGCTCCATTTTTCTGAAAACATTAAACACAAAACCTCATCTTCAAGCACTATTTATAAAACCTCTGACTCCTCTCGCAAAATGAAACGTCCGCCTCAAAACAGTTTTACCTGTGTTGAAAATCAAACACTACTCTCAAATCATAAACAAAGTGATCAAAATGATATACATTATCAAGCAGTCAGTAAACAATACACCAAAAAATATAGAAAACACATTGTTCAAAACATATAGTTCTCAGGGAGTAGTACATTTTTAATCTCAAAACAAATTTAATATGTTTCCATCATTGTCTTTTGATGAACTAAAACATGTTCTATCATAGTAGAATAGAATAGAATAGAATAGAATAGAATAGAATAGAATAGAATAGAATAGAATAGAATAGAATGAGGCATTTATATACTGTAGCGCTTTCATATGTATTACTGTACACCCAAAGCGCTTTACAATCATATCAGGGGGTCTCTCCTCAACACCACCAGTGTGTAGCATCCACTAGGATGATGCGACAGCAGCCACAGTACAACAGCACCAGTGCGCTCACACACACACCAGTTATAGTGGAGAGAGTGATAGAGCCAATTCAATGGATGGGGATTATTAGGGGGCCATGATTGGTAGGGGCCAATGTCGGTGGAATGTGGCCAGGACACCGGGGTTACACACACACTCTTTACGAGAAATACCAGTCATACCGGTCAAAATCTAATGTTTTGAGAATGAGAATGTGTTTAGAGTTTTGCTGAAAATTCTAAGTGAGATCTGCAAATTGTGTTTTACCATGTGAAATGGTTTCAGGTATTGACAACAGACTGCACAATTAGCTAAATGAGTTCAGGTAACTAACAACTTTGTTCAGCCAATGGGTTTTAGTGTTTTAGCAATTGAGAAGAACTGTAATATAACTTTCAAAAAACAAACGTAAACTATACAAACAGTTGCTAGGCAACAAGAACAGTTTTCCATCTGAAAACAGCTTATAAATCATACTAAATATTATTATTTTTTATTAAACGTAAAAATGCAGAGAGTTCTCTGAGGGTTGTGTTTAACGGTATGGGTTATTATGGGATAGAATATACAGTTTGTACAGAATAACAATCATTATGTATAAGTCCCCATAAAGCATGGAAACCCAACACTGCCAGATGTAAGGAAGCTGTTACTGTAATATATGTGAGAGTAATGTGTGTATCACAAACATCTGTGTGTATGTTTATGTCTGACAGACTTTAACAAAAAAAACACAAGCTAAAGTCAATATAAACATACTGTGCTTTAGAAAATGAAGTCTTATATTTATATACACTAATTTCTTATATTTTCTAATTTCAGATGGGTGTTGCCTTGTGATAACTGAATCTTACAGATCTCCTCTCTTCCTCCCTTCTCTGTCTTTAATCTCTCCATCACTCTCTTTCTCTGAGATTATCTGTGGTTCTATGTGATCGTATAAATAAACTTGTTCTCCTTGCAGACAGCACCTGACAAATATATAAATAATAACCAGAAAAATCAAACAATAAAGTTATGCTAATGTGTCCTTTCTTTAATGGGTTCTTTATCTGGAGGAGTGTCTCCAGGCTAATGTTCTGCTCTCAGGTGTTGAGCGAGTGTTTTACATTTCTCAGTTTTTCCATTGATGTGCAGTCCACTGGGATACCTCAGGTTTTCTATTCTTCATGCCTAATTCACTTTGATAAAAGCCATTAATGCTGCATGAGGCACAGAGAGAGAGAGAGAGAGAGAGAGAGAGAGAGAGAGAGAGAGAGAGAGAGAGAGAGAGAGAGAGAGAGAGAGAGAGAGAGAGACTTGATATTGAATTAATCTTTGGTTTTAATGAGTTCACTAAACATTTCGGCCAGTGTTACTGTTAATTACATGGCCAACGCATGTTCAATCTGTGCTGTTTCCTTTATTAGCACTAGATGGCAGAAGGTGTATATTATTATTGTATGACTCCAAGGCCTCCCATTATCTTTTTTAGGTCTAGTTATAATATAACATATCAAATATTCTAGTTTGCCAAAACTTGTTTTGTCTTCTTTTAAATCCGTTTAGGTCATCTTGAGGTCTCCTTTGATGTTTGCCAAGGCCCCTATAGTGGGCCCCGACACCCTTGTTGAGAATCACTGGTCTATAGCCTACCTCAGCATTCATGTTCAGCATTCATGTTCATAATAAATTAATAATATTTAATAAATTTAGTACATAACGAAAAAAACATGTTTATTCATATTAAAATAATTAAGGCGAGACACGGCAGGCAAAAACATCGTTTTTTTTCACTGGTCAATTTTGAGATTTTGGGCTATTTGTCTTCAATAACATGTTTTCTTTCAGACTTGTGCTGAAAAAAAGTCCAAAATACACATTTAGGTCTTTATTTTACTACACTTTGTCTATTTGCGTCAGTAGATTTCTCTGAAATTCAACAAAAGTTGCCGTTCTAAATCAACGCGCTGCTCCGCGATCTCTGTGTTCTTCCTTTAATCACGCACACGTCTGTGAAGCTCTCTCTCTTCTGTACAATGCTGTCGGATCCAAATATGGTCATTTCCTTTTAATCAGTAACCAATCGTGAAAGTAAAAGGGGCATTTAACCCTAAAAGCGAAATCTCATTGGCTGATGTCAATTTCTGACAGCGTGATTGGTTCAGATGCATCACGTGACGCGCTCTGACACTCAGATGTGTGTTTTTGACTGTTTTTCTGCTCAGTTGAAGGCCATAAATGCTGTGTTTATAAGTTTTGATGTGATTTAGGTGGTTTGTATTGTTGTTGCTAATGATTTGATAAGATATTGTGTCAGTAAATAGTTGTTTCCACTAAAAAAGTATGATTTTTTACATTACAAATCTTTAAATGCCTTTTTCTCAAAATGACTTTTCTCTCATACTCCAAGTCCGAAATCTCCTCTTCAGTAGCACCTATACACACCAAACTTTCCAGTCTTGTACCTAGTTATATTATGAAGACAATTACAGAGGGATTTGTAAATATATTATTCCTAGCCTGATTTATATAACATTTTATTCCAAAAAACATGGCGAAAATACATTTTTTAAGGCTATTGACAGAATATTCTGTTTTACAGGATAACAAAAGTAGATATCCATAAATCCCTCTGTAATTTTTTTCCCATCTAATATGTGAACACAATGAAAAAATAATTTTGAACCTGGCTTTATCCAATTCTGAGATTTCGTTTTTTAAAATATAGGCAAATTAGCGCATATTTAATTAGATAATGCCTAATTTGCATATTTAAACAATAAATTACAGAAAACTTGTAATACATTTTTTTCTCATCTTAATGTAGGTAATCAACTGGGAAAGTTTCATGGTGATATCTGCTAGTTACAAATATTTCCCTATTCACCTGTAGTGTCTCGCCTTAAACAAAATGGTCACTGGTTAAAAATATAATATAGGCTAATATAATGAAATACACTATATATTTTGCTTGAAAATGTTTGCTTTTTGCACCCACGTGGTGACTCACTGGCAAAACTTGAAACCGGATTTAGCAAACAGTGGGAGAGAAAAAGAGAATGAAAATCAAATGTTTCAAATTCTTATTTTAGGAGTGTTAGTAAGATTCACGCACGTCCCCCTTGCGCTCGCTTGCGCACGCTCTCTCTCTCACACACACACACACACACACACACACACACACACACACACACACACACACACACACACACACACACACAGAGAGAGAGAGAGAGAAGTGACAGCTGTGTCCATTAATACTTCTACCAAAACTGGAGTCACTCCACCATCTGTCTTTCCTCCACTGTCATCTATCTCTCTTGTTTTCTTTCTCTCGCTACCTCATTCTTCTCCACCCATCACCCATCCCAACAGATCCCTCTTGGCCTACTACATCCTTTCCCCTTATCTGTCTTTCAATAGGTGTGTCTGTTTCAGCAGTTGTTCCAGTAAAAAAAAAAAAACGGTACTTTAAAAAAATATATATATTATTAAAACAACAACAATGAACCAATTTTCAATAACAAACAAACTTCTTTTTTTTAAATAAATTAATTTTTATTTTTTTACCAAATTTAAAAGTGTAACGAAATTTTGTTCAGTAATACTTCAAATAAAGCCCAAAAGTTGTCAATGGGGAATAAGAAAAAATAACTTTTGTTGTTTTTGTCTTTGTTTCTGTTGTGTCTGTTTATTTTTGAAAAACCATCTTAGCCCTTTCTGTCTTTCCATTGTTGTAATCCACCTCCATAACATCTGTCATTTGTTCTCATTTACACAGACCAGTGCACTTGTTCTTTAAACACTCCAGATATTGAACAATCTCTTACACATTAAATGAAATTCCTCTGTTTATCTGAATTTCAAGCTACAATAGAGATGGAAAGCAGACTTATTACTGTACCAGGAGGACGCACATTCCCCTCCAAGTGATGGACATCATTCAACAGACCCAACACACTGCATGCTTTCTACTCCTCCTTTTCCATTTATCTATCTCATGTGTCTGGTCTTTAACAATAAACTGAAGCACATTAGCAACATATTTCTACAGGAGAACATACTTTTCATGTAGAGCAAATGCTTCTGCAGTATAAATGGTCTTTTCTTTCTATTTATCTTTGCCATCTCAAACTAAAGGAGTGTAAATACTGTCCATAAAACATTCTTCTGTATCTCAGTAAGTGCTTTTTCATCTTCTCTCCCCATCTGCTCTCTTCTCATTTCCCCTAAATCAGCT
The DNA here is from genome assembly GCF_949152265.1 of Phoxinus phoxinus. Classification (NCBI taxonomy): domain Eukaryota; kingdom Metazoa; phylum Chordata; class Actinopteri; order Cypriniformes; family Leuciscidae; genus Phoxinus; species Phoxinus phoxinus. Next base: position 19,788,161 of record NC_136885.1, read on the forward strand.
ACAACATTGTATTTGGATTCCATTTCTTGTCTAATTATTACACGTGCCTCATTCCGCACGTCAAACAGTTGCAACAGACTACAGAGTAAATGGTGCTGGGTTCTGTCGCCCTCTTTTGCATAGCAGATAGATAGACTGTCTACCACCTCTGTTTATGTCGCTGTGTAAACTCTCTGTGGACATTTGCTCCATGCCACCCCTCCCTTCCTCCATTGTTTCCCCAGGCCGCTAAGTGAGTGCTGATTCTCTGTTCTAATGGTTTCATTGAAGGGCTTTTAATACAGACTGAGTGATCTAGAGTCTTCAACAGCCACCATATTGATCTCAAGTGTGTTGAGATAAAAGGACACCTGCGTTTCATAATAACCGCATTCATTCAAGCTCAAGGTTACCAACATAATAATATGTTTGGTGATAAGTGGATAATACCTCACGCTCGTTTGTCTGTGCTAATAGTAATCCACACACTGAAATGGCATTTGTTTTTGCTAAAAGTTAATTGGCTAAATAAAACTCTTGTCTACCTTTCTGAATATGTCAGCACCATTGATATATTAATACAACAAGTAAAATTAATTAATTAAGATTAAACTTTAAAGTATAGGCCCAATTAATTAGTAATTCAGCCTACACATTAGACAGAACTTGGTGGCCATAGTTTGTTATTTATTTTCCACAAACGAAAATACTTATAATCACTCAATTCCAATTCCACTCCGGATTTTCCATTTCCCACGATGTTGACAAAACACGCTCACACATCTCTACTTCCGCCAGCGATAAAATAAAGATCACGGGCTTACGGGGTTGTTTTTAACTGTTAAAAACGTTTTCGTTAATTGTAATAAAACATTAAATATTAAATAAATTAAAACATAAATCATTAAATTAAATAAAGCATAAAAATTAGATGAAAAGCATTGCAACTAACTAAAATAATGTAAGCCTACTAAAGTATACAAAAATTAGCTACTAAAACTGAAAGCAAAATATATATTTTTTAAATTACAAAAACACATAGAAATTGCTATAAATATTAAGATGAAAATATGTAAAATAAAAGCTAATTCAAAATATTAATAAATAGGCTACTATTTAAATAATACTGAAATAACACTGACTCCCAGAGAACACAATTAGCAGAAAAGACTGCTTTTTTTTTCAGTGACTTTAAAAAGATAAATAATAATAATAATAAATATAGTTAATAGCTACATAGCCTACTAAAACCACTTTGATCAAATTAAACCAAAAACTTATCAAAATATATTTGTTGATAACTTAATATTTACATATGGCCTAATAACGATTATTTTTGTCAGACATAAAACTGCATGAGCAATCTAATGGAAAATGGAGGTTCACCTCTGGATTGAGTGGAATTTTAAACTACGTCTTGCTGTTTTTGCATTTGATTGGCTTTTTTGCTGGTATGGATCCAGAGAGATCAAACGGTTTTACAATAAATGTAGCTGAAGAGGACCTGTAATGAAAACAGCGGCCTCACATCTCAAATCGACCACTGTGATAGTAGCACTGTATTTCCTGCTGCCACACATATTTATCTACCACCTATCAAAACCATTTTATCACATACCAATAGCAGTAGACATATTTTGTCTACAAAGCAAATTTTTAATACAAATAAAACTCTCCTTTTTTCTTGTTTTTAACTATTTTCTTTTTCAATTTATTTTAACCACTGCCAGTGAATCTAGGGAACCATATGGATGAATTAATTTTTTGCCACTGTGGTTTAAATAGCATGTTTAACAACTTCTGAGGAGACAAAATGACAGAACAAGCTGCATATCCGTGTGTGTGTGCGTACGTGCGTGCGTGCGTGCGTGTGTGTGTGTGTGCGTGTGTGTGTGTGTGTGTGTGTGTGTGTGTGTGTTGAGAATACATTGCTAAAATGCATGACTGCGTTTATAGATACAGACGTGTGCACACACATCCAGTGTGTTCAAAACACCCAGGATTTCCTTTTTACAACACTTGTGTCTGTTTGTCTACACACCATAAAAGAATGCTGAAGGGAACTTGTAGCCTGAGGACATACAAAACTGTCACACACTTTTAAATACCAACATAAAATACCACAAATATTTTCAAGAGATTTAACATAACAAAACAATTGTTCAAGAAAAGGGCAGGAGCAATTACATATACTCCACAGGTTACTTACACCTTACGTGCACACAAACAGTACATGAAAATGTGAAAAGCACTGACAATACCTGTCATCAGCTTTTTATAATGGCACTTACAGGAATTCACATCTTAAAAGCACATTTCACGGACAAAGTTATTCAGATGTCTTTACAGTTTGTTTTTTATTCGCTTTGTTACTATTTCCACAAGTAAGGTGTGCATTTTGAAAACTCTTAGTGCTAATATCACAACAGATTATCAAAAGTTTTTCCAACATTTCAGTATATGTTTTCAACTGTGTTACACCATGAATACTATTACAAACATTATGGAGTTTATGTTATAAGTTAGTTAATAAGTGTATTTTCTAATGTGGAATCTGTAGCTGGTGTTACTGTAATTATTTCAGCAACGAGGGTGATTTGAAACACGTACGGTATCATGCATTGTTTGCTATTAAATGAACTGCCTGTTAAAAGTACTGAATTGAAAGAAGAGCGTATATGTTGTGTTTGGGTGATTCAAACAAATTTGTTATCATTGCATATTACAATAATCTTGAATTTGAAAATGATTATGTGGACTGAAATATGTACAACTGTAATGAAAGCATGGGATCAGGTTTTGAAAGAATGACTAGCTGTGTTACAAGTGTGATCAGTTTGGATTTTTGTATCTTTGTGAGTTATATAATTATGTGGCCCCTGGAAAAACATTTGAGAAGCATTTTAATAACAGTGGATGGATGTTAATAACAATGGTTGGTTGACCCGAGAATGATGAGATATCATTATTAGGCTCTAAAGTAAACCACTTAACCACAGGTTACTCCAGAGGGATTGTCTTTGCAATGCACAATGTAAACCCACAAGACAAAAGAATGTTGACATTGCTATCCTGTTCCTTGTTTTAGTAAAACTATTCACAGACACTATACTCCATGAGTAAAGAGAAGAAACTTCTTCAGGCACTACCCGTGTGTGCAAACAAGGAAATATAGAAAATAACTCACAGATTAATTCATTCACACTCCCATTGTATAAAAATTATCTCATATGTGCATAAAAGTATCCCACACATATTCTTTTAGGAAGTAAAGATATCCTAAAACAAATCTCCCTTTAATGTACTTGTCTTTCAGGAAGAAATATGGAAGGGACACGTTCACACACACTCTTGAGAGCTAGACAGGTCATCAAGAGTGCTTGGGGGTGGACTAAAGCCTGAGTTGTACTGATAAACAGAAAGGGCTCAGTTATGTGAGTAATGTCAAGGCTTTTCTCCTATCTCTCCTTTAAAGCATGAGAAATTCCCTCCCAAACACTGACAACCATAATACACCCACATTTCGCCTGCTGGTCCGCGTGTCACTGAAATCTCTTCTATCAGTCACAGAATCTAATTAAAAAAGAATAAACTCATCACAAAAGCAGCTAATTAAAAAAATGTCTCACTTGAAGTAGCAAAGCGAGATAATTTCGCTAATCTTCAAGGCTGGTTTGATAACATTCTGCTCTGAACCCGAACACAGCAGGGGGTGTAATGGAGGGCCGAGGATAGCGACAAAAGGAGGAGGTCTCGCTCACTGCGTCATTAAAGAGCAAATTAAGTGTACGTGCAACAATATATAATATGAGCACACACGTGCAGATGTGCAATTAGCAGTTTAGGAGGAATCACGATGAAATCAAGCCACAAAACTACATTCGATGACAGAAAGGGATTATGAGTAAGAAAATATGAGTCAGTGGAAAGAGTATGAAAGCTGTTTAGAAGACAGCCCTCAGTTTGTGGGAAGAACTGTAAAGACATAACAGTAATTTAGTCATTTCTTGATATTTGCATCTTGATTGTCTTTGCCTAAAAGGACTGAATGTTTAGAGAATATTACCTAATCCAAAATTGCAAATGTGTAAGCAGTTTTTTTCTTCTCTGTCATACCAAGCACTATTTTACATGTCTATGTGAGACAGAACACTCTAAGACACTGATTGATATAACAGCAGGAAAACACAGACTGACGGCATGTCCAGGCAGATCGCACACACAGCTGGCCTTAGTTCCACAGAAACACTTTAACATTGTTTAGGCGTAATTCACACAGAACACGTTTTGCGGTTAACACGAGAGCAAGTAAGTGGAAAAAAAACCCACAAGGTATTTTTTATTTATTTAACTTCTTTTAACTTGAGAGCTGTATGTTTAGAACGTTGTGTAATGCACAAGATGCTGCAAAAGATATTAGTCACGAGCACAACAGTCAAACGTGTCCGTCTAGTGCATGTTTACAGAAAAGCAATGGAAAAGCAGTGCAGTGGGATGCAGTTTCAAGTAAAAAGGGATGTTAATCAGAATAAAGTCAGTAGTATTCAGCTGGTCATGTGATCTAATCATCAACTATTTTTATTGGTATTGAATTAAAACCGATATTAAAAACATATATTACATGAAAAAATTCAATTATTGTCTCGTTATGTTGTCTGGGCAACTAATTAAAACATTTAAGTTGAAGTAAGTACTAAAAATACATTTATAATTTACATTTAATCATTTAGCAGACTTTTATCCAAACCAACTTACAAATGATGAAAACAATAGAAAAATATATGTAAGTGCTGTGACAAGTTCCAGTTAGTCTAGCACAGTACACGTAGCAAGATGTTTTTGTTAAATAAAAAAGAAACAGATGGAATATAAATCAAATATAATATAATATTAAGTGTTAGTTTTAATAGGTCACGTGTTGACGAAAAATATGCGTCTTTAGCCATTTCTTAATTGGGTCATTCCACCAGCTTGGAACAGTCAAGGTAAAGGTCTGTGAAAGTGATTTGTGCCTCTTTGGGATGGCACCACAAGGCGCTATTCATTTGTAGAATGCAAGCTAGGAGTAGTAAGTTTAGGTATAGAGGTGCAGAGCCAGTAGTTGTTCTGTAGGCAAACATCAGTGCCATGAATATGAAGCGAGCGGCTATTGGCAACCAGTGCGAATTGATGAAGAGAGGTGTAAAAATGGTGTTAAAGACCACTTTCGCTGCTGCATTCTAGATCAGTTAAAGAGGTTTGAGAGTACTGGAAGGTCTGCGAAAAGAATATTACAATAGTCCAGTGACCAGTCTGGATAGAACAAGAGCTTGGACAATGAGTTGTGTTGCATGCTCCGATAGGAATGGCCTAATCTTCCTAATGTTGTATAAGGCAAATCTGCAGGACGGGGCAGTTCTTGCAATGTGGTCTGTGAAGTTATGTTACTGATCATCAATCACAACTCCAAGGTTTACTACCATTGGATCATCTGGCTGGATTGAAAGGTAGAGTTGCGTATCATCATTAGCATAGCATTGATAAGAAAATCCATGTTTTTGAATGACAGACCCTAGTGATGACATATAGATGGAGAAGAGAAGTGGTCCAAGCACTGAACCCTGAGGCAGCCAAGTAGCTAGATGTTGTGACTTAAACACCTCACCCCTTCATGACACCTTGAAGAACCTACCTGAGAGGTACGACTTGAACTTGACTTGGAGTGCGGTTTGTGAGATGCCCTTTGTCATGAGGGTTGGCAGGAGGATCTGGTGGTTAACTTCAAAGCATCAGACATATCCAGCAAGATGAGTACTGATGATTTGGAAGCTGACCTTTCCAGTCTCATAACTTCGATAACTGAGAGGAGGGCAAGTGAGGATGAGACCATAAAGGATAGGTGGGAGGCTGAGAATGAGCGCAGGTTACTCCAAAGGGTGACCTCTTGAGGAGTGTGTATTGTGTCAGTAGACAGGTTGAGGTTAAGAGTGAAGAGGCAGTGATCTGAAGTGTGCAGTGAAGTAACCAGCATATGATCAATGGAGCAGTAGCGTGAGTAAATAAGGTCCAACTGTTACCTGATTTGTGAGTAGCCACAGTAGACACTCACTTGTGGTCAAACGAGGCAAGCAGAATGTGGATGTCAGCAGCCTGAGGTTGTGGATGTTGAAGTATCCAAGTATTTCCAAAGGAGTGCCATAGGGAAGGATGAAAGTAACACACAACTCCTCCAAGAAGTTACCTAGCTGACATAAACAACTACAAAATGCATTTTAATGGGGTGGGTGATAGTAATTGCTTGCAATTCAAAGGAGCTATTGTCACACAAAGATGGTAAAGGATCAAATTTCCAGTCATTGGAGATGAGCAGACCAGTACCCCCACCCCTCCTGGTCAGGCGAAGAGTGTGGGAAAAAGTGAGACAAGAAACAAATACACGTACACCGCTGACGACTTCTGCTGCTTGACTAAAACTAAAATAAAAAGTAAAGCTAAATAGATACATTTACAAAGAAACAGTATGTAGATTTTAACTATGTTAAAAAAAAAATTATAAGGGAAGGCAGTGAAGGTAATGTCATGACAGGCATGACTCAGTTACGGCATTACCATAGTATTTAATAGTAATATTGAGTGATATTGTTAAGGAAAGTAAAAAATACTGATGTTCCCTTTCGAGGGAACTCGCAATGTGTAAATGCCGCTTTGAGAACACTCCTGCGTGATTGCGTCTGAAGCACATGTATCAACTAGTCCAATGGCGAGAATGAACGTCACAGGGGGTGACGTCATGACCAGGAGAGTATAAAAGCACATCCGGTTTGAACCGCGTTAGCTTCTGTGCCTCGCAAGCGCTCTATGTCAAACTGCCTGACTTATTTATTGTTGTCTGTCACAAAATCATACAGCTCAATATTGTTTCTATATGGCGTCCAAACAATCATTCAAGTTGTGTGCTTCTCCCTGCCCTCGTTATCTCATGGGTGGGGATACACACAAACTTTGTGTGATGTGTTTGGGAGCGGAGCATGCTCCGTCAGCCTTCGAGGGGGCTGATTGTGAGCATTGTGAGAGGCTGCCGCTTCGCACGCTCCGCTCTCTCGTCACTCTTCGAGGAGGGTGTTCAAGTGAGCGTTCCCTGCAGCTCGGCCCCCGCTGCTGCCGAGGCAGCACGGAAGTTTTTGCTATTATCCATCTTTTTAAAATGCATCAAATCAGTACATTCATCTAGCCTGGGTTTCCCCATACTGCCTTTGCGCAGCGCAATTTTATTCACTCTGAAAGGCAGTCTGGATACCATGGACCAGATTTTGCCTCATCTAGGGAACCAATCACAGAACAGGGAGGGAGCAGCAAGACAATGACGACATCTATGCGACACAACTAAGCAGTTTGTTTATATCCATATATACCTTCGACCCTCATGTTTATCTTGCACAAACGGCAATAGTCGCTGAACGTCATTGTTTACACAAAAATATCTTACCCATCGTCTTCTTCCTTGTCTAATTTCTGTCGCTCTACATACGTCATCTAATGGAAACGATTGGCTATGAGCTACGTACAGGCGCATTTGATAGACATTCTTAGCACCCAATAAACGGCGCCGGGCATTCGTAAACCACGCCTCAAATACGAGACAATGCACATGTGGTTCCCAGACCCAAGTCTCAACGAGAATTGGGTCTGGCGTTAGCCAGGCTAACATTCATCTCCAAATCATATTGTTTAAAAAAAAAAAAAAAAAAAAAAGAGAGGTGTAAGGCCACTGAGCCTGATATTGTTGCACATAAAATATCAATGTTCATAAATGTGCGAAGAATTCAGAAATCTTTAGAAACTCATATGATAGTTCAGCATCACACAGAGACACACACCATGAGATGGGTTAGCCTAAATAGAGAGATAAAAAATACCTAATTTCTCTCCAAAACGGTACCAGTTTTAGTGTTTTGATAAATAAATGAGAATTACTAATATTATCAGAACCTCAACTATGTAGCCTACTGAACAAGCCTAAGAAAGTGAGCTAACACTAATTACACTGTAATTCCATGCCTTTAAATATATTACAATTTAAACGTAAATGCACATTGTCTAGAAGAGTGGCATCATCTACATTTTACACGGCTACATTTACTCACATTGTAATACTGATAATATAACTTGTAGCGGAAATTGTGCATTAAATAGGGAAGTTATATCCGGGGACACTTATATACGGGCTGTAGTCACACACTGTCAGAAATGCAATTCAAGTTAAAGTCCGCGTGAACCGGAAGTTGCAAACGACTTTTCTCAAGTGTTGTGAGCATTTCCGAGTGAAAGGGAATATTGAACAGAGGGCAGGGTTTTACTTTAGCGCTCCTCCTCTCCATCTCTCGCCCATAGCAGAGTAACGGGTTGAGGGGAGTGGTTAAGCGTTTAACCCAAGCCGTCAAGTCTATGGCTGCGTTCGAAACCGCGTACTTCCCTACTATATAGTAGGGGAAAAGAGTAGGCGAGCGAAAAAGTATGTACGAATCATAAAAGAGTAGGCGAGAATTACCTGGGTGACGTACTAATTATCGCGAGATTCGGACTTAAGTGCGTTCGAATATGCCTACTTTCCTACTATATAGTAGGCGAAAACAGTACGTGAAGGAAGAAGTACGTTCGAAACATCAGTATTCATAAAAGAGTAGGCGAGGAGTTCCCGGATGGCTTACTGCTTCCAGACAGATTTTCGAGTGCAGTCCGATGGATACTCTTCTATCCCAGGAGGCCACGCGAGAGGATACGTCATTATCAAACATCACAGAGATCAGCGACGCGCGGGGTTTCAAATGTGAGTAAACACGGTTCCTTGTGTTAAAATTGCATGTGTTAAACTACTATAGAGTAAACGTTTTAACTGTTGAAGATGTAAAGGAGTTAGACAGTATAGTATAGTTGTGATTTTGCTGTAAAAACACGTTTTATTATGTATAGCTCTAGCTGACAGGGGAGCTCCAGTAAGGACACGTAAGTTACGTCTCTAAAGGGGATTTACATAAACATCTTAAAGACGCTTATTTTAAACGTCTATTTACATCTGACAGGAAAATCTTTTATAAGTATTGCAGTGTTGCACAACATGAAATATACATCTGAGTGGTATATGTGCTATTATGTAGAACAAATCTATAAATTAACTAAACATAAGTTATCTATTTTATTTGTCCATTAGTACTGTTGATAAATTGAGGAACATCTATGTTGGATAAAAAGTTAAAACAACCTCAACATGTAAATGTAGTGGTCAGAGGTCCACAGAGGTCATGGGAGTCTTGTCTGGATGTTACAGGGACAGAAGAACAGATGTGTGTTTATCCGGTGGAGAGAGGCTCATGAAGCTGATGCTGCATCAAAGGCTTTGAGTGAGTATACTACAGAAATTAATAACAACAACTATTTAAATATTAAGTTGTAGTTTATTTTAATTATTGTAATTTCAAACAGAACTATTAAAGCACTTTTCTGATACTCTATTTCTGTGCATTTGCTGCTCAGCTGTTGTGGTGGAGGACCACAAGGAAAGATGATGGCGGCATTTGTGAAAAAAAGCGTTCTTGTCTTCTAAATAATACTGAAATCAAATGACATTGTGCTGTTAAAATGACTGCTTTTGTGATATGTTTGTGCATTTTTGTAGGATCTGAAATGTCAGCAGACTGGTGTGAGCACTGAGGATGAGGAGCACAGAGCTGAAGATCGTGCCATGGACGAGACCCTCCATCTCTCCACCGGCCCTTATTGCCTCAGATCGTGAAGCACAACACATCACGCAACAACCTCCGGCACGGCTCACCTCTGGTGGTCGGCTGGTTCATCAGAATAAAGCCGCAGAATGGGAACCGCTGTGTTGAGATGGCAGTAGATGTGGTTCAGCGCCTGTAGTCTACATGATTGTAGTTTGAATAAAGCTTTGTTTCATGTGTTGACTTGTATATGCATTTGTTTATTGTGTGGTGACTTTCATTCATTCATTTACTCATTTATTAATATTTATCATTGTTGTCAGTAAATCAAATATATTTATTTAATTAATTAATGCTTTAATTAATTGTTTGAATGAAAATGTAGTCATGAGGTGTATATATATATATATATATATATATATATATATCATATTATGTTTGCATTCATAATATGAGATTGTATACACAGGAAAAAGGTTGAATATCTTAATATATATTTTCTTAAATAAGTAATTATAATACATTTAAAAAATGCATTTTTTGATATTTATAGGCCTGAGTACGGTGGCCGAGAGAGCTCAACGCGCTGCAACTGAAGAAAACACATGCAAATAAAAAAAAAACCATGCAAATAAAAAAACACACATGCAAATAGAAAAAAACACATGCAAATAGAAAAAAAAACACATGCAAATAGAAAAAAACACATGCAAATTAAGAAAACATCTACATCAGTTTCACAACACACGTGTGCTCCAAATACTCACAACACAACCAAATACAGAAACGCGCTGCAAAAGTTCACAACACAACCAAATACAGAAACGCGCTGCAAATGCTCACGAGCAATAAGCACGTAACAGCCGGGTCCGTCACTTATTGGGTTCCCCGGAAACATTTCCGTTGTGTTCTGTTCTATTTGCAGCGCGTTTCTGTATTTGGTTGTGTTGTGAACTTTTGCAGCGCGTTTCTGTATTTGGTTGTGTTGTGAGTATTTGGAGCACACGTGTGTTGTGAAACTGATGAAGATGTTTTCTTAATTTGCATGTGTTTTTTACTATTTGCATGTGTTTTTTTCTATTTGCATGTGTTTTTTTCTATTTGCATGTGTTTTTTTCTATTTGCATGTTTTTTTTTTTTTTTGCATGTGTTTTCTTCAGTTGCAGCGCGTTGAGCTCTCTCGGCCACCGTACCTGAGGGATGAAACGACAGAAAAAGAGGAAAACAGCAGTAAGCCACTTTTGCTTGTGGATGAAAATGTTTGGAAATATAATTGAACAACATATTAGATAGAAATAGAAATGAACAACATATTCAAAAGATGACAATTTGGGGATTTCATTATAAAAATAAATAATATCGTTAAGGATAAAACGGTGGGTCACATATAAGTAGGGTTAAATATAAGAACTTAAATCAACCCTAAATGTATTCACAAAATAAATGGACAGCAGTTTCTTTAAAAATACCATAAAATGAGCAAGTTTAATCAATATCAAGATATTTACAGATAGATGAATTAAACGTGTCGTTCAAATCTTTTAAGTTGTTGCACTTGTGATAACGCGGCGTAGGTCACATGATAACGTCAACATGGCAGATGTCCGGTTCGCATTCATACTTAACGAGATTTGGCTATAAAGTACCTACTCTTTTAGCGCTCGTTAAGTAAGTAGCTACTTATTGAAATTAAGTACCTACTCATTGAGTATGCGGTTTCGAACGCAGCCTATGTCATCAGAAAAAGAAACATTCCAGACCCGGAAGTAACTTTTCAGACTTTGATTAAAGATAACTTCGGCAAACAATTGTTTTCCGTGTATTAACTTGCACGGATTAATTGTTCACCACAAGACTAGTAATATCCGCTAACAAAGTAAATATAGGGTCAATTTTGATTTCATGCCGACTTTAAGAGTCGCGTCAGTGCACAGATCGCGCGCGCTTCTCTATATGAAGTCAATGAGAGCGGGAATTTATCGCATGAACGCAATACCCCAAACTCACACAAAATGTTAGTCCCTGTAGATTGGCCAGCCTAGGCTATATAAAGATAGTAAGCAGAAATGTACCTTAGCATATTAGAGGAAGACGCTGATATCTCGACTGAATTGATCCTTGAAGAATGCACTTTCACAGCAGCCACGAGTAACAACAGCGGTTAAAGTTTTCTATGCAGAATGATTTGATGACAGTCACGAGACCGATTACTCGATCCAATCACGTTGATGGATAAAAATATAATTTTAAAACAAGCATGTAACGATAAACGGGAGGAAATTAGCGCAGTAAAAGTACCAATACATCACTTAAAATGTAGGCCTATACTCAAGTAAAATTACACAATTTTTAAACTACTCAAAAAAGTAAAATTTCTGAAAAAAATCGTTACTTCACACCCCTGCCTACTGTATCTAGCGATATAACACCAAATATAGAACATTTATTCACAAGACACATGTGCCCTAGACTAACTTTGAAACAGGGATCGACTCGTAACAATATAAATATAAAAGCTAATTAAAAATAAATATTATAATGTTACAAAAATTACACTGGTTTATTGGTTTTGGACCAGTGAAACAATAAAAAAGGGGCTGTATCTTTCTTTTAAATAATGAGTCAGTACATCAATCCTTCTTGCAAAACGTGTTTTTGTCTTACCCTGATTTGCTTTATTAAGCCTATTATAAGTGTTCATATTTTAGACCTGACGGAATAGTTTTCTGGGGAAATTGCGTACTTGGGTAATTATGTGTTAAAAAATGTTCTGCCGCAAAATGCATTGTTTAGATTTTTTAATCGCTAGAGGGCCTAAAGTTACATAGTGCACCTTTAATTACTCACTCGCATACTACCAAGAAGTAGAGTGGATTGGTATTGGCAGAAGATGGAGAGGCACTTGCTTTGATGAGGGAGAATCACCCTTAAATCAATGGAATAGATTCAGACATCAGTGTCTCCATTCACTAAGTGAAATGAACAGCAATGTGCTTGAGAGCATCTGATATAGCTGACTCACTCACACATCCTCTCTCTCTTTTATTATTCACATAATTCTCCAAGTATCCTTCCTAATTCTATCCATTAGAATATCTACCGATCTAAAACGAGAAGCTTTTTCAACTGCAGCCTGTTGGAACATGTCATTTCCTTTCCTATGAAACATCTTTTCTTATCTGCAGACAATTATACATTTAATTTCCATTTTCCGTTCTTATTTTCATCTCAATATCAAACTGCATTAACATGCATTTGTTCCTGTGCTGATGGTTTGAAGGCTGAATGAGCTGTCAGAATCAATGATTTAAGAGGGATCCGCATGATGCTTTGAATATCTGTCTCATTCCCCAAACTCAAGTGGACAGCACAAGCAAATAAAGTTAATCACACCTGAGGGTGCATCTGGCTGTCTAGTAGGACTACTATTTAGAAATGATCCCCTTCCATGCAAATTTCAACACAGGAGGAATTTCAGTACCTTGCCGAGACAAGGATGAACAAGGCTGTAGGTGAAGGTTTGACACATATTGGCTGTGTCAGCTGTCCAAATACACTGTCTAGTATAGGAAGATCACTATTTTAAAACATACCTATCTTGAGGGTGTGTATTCACAATTCATCTAGTACATCAAAGGGACTTTTAGTGCACTACATGCACAACACTAAATTTTTTTGTGCCAAATGCTCACACTACAAAATGGCAAAGAAAATCACAAAATATGCAAAATAGAACATTGTAAAATACAGACATGAGACCACCACCATTCTGACAGCTCAATAAGTAAAGGTGCTGTCACATTTACTATTGTTCTGTACATTTTCGTGGGCGAAATCAAGTAATTTCAAAAGGAATCCTCTTTATTGTGAATTTTGCATGAGTACAACATATTCCCCAACACAGATTTACCAATGGGCTCAACAAGTTGGTCACGCGTTGACCATCAGATTGCTGCTTAGTTTGACACCGAATTCTGTGAGCAGCACTTAATAGCGCTACACTATTAACAACAGGCAACTGACTTTTTTTGCCTGCAAAATTGCATTAATGTGATCATATCTTAAGTGATAATACAGTCAGCCAGTCATTACTGCTCAATATTTGTCTATAGGCTAATGCCTGTCTCACTGTACATTATCAAACATTCATGGCAGCTTACAAAATGAATGATTAAATAAAACATTATTTTGAGTTTGAATTATTTGATGTAGCCTAATAAATAAATAAAACAATGTGTGGAGACTCCATATCACGACGAAAATGTTTGGGCCTTTCCTAACTCTGTGTATAGGGAGTTTAGTTTAGGTTTTTGATTTACAATAATCTCTCTGGTTGACATTGCTGCAATTTGAGACTTTCATGTTTTGTTATACAACTTGAATTTCATATTCACAAATCAAAGAGAATTCAAGATAAAATCTGTTTTAGCTCTATAAACGTGTTAAAAGCATTCTACAATCAACTGCAAGTGAACACAATCCTCAGCAAGGTTCCTATAGCTGCATATCAATAAATACGAGTTTATTCTCACAAAGATGAAATAACCAAACCCCACGCCTATCAGATTACATAATGTAATGATCATAGTTAAATGTCATTCAATTACGGAAGCGTGTATCTTTACATGGGTGTCTTTACATGTAGAAATCCCTTGAGGGAGTTAATTTAATGATTAACAAGATCACGCATGATATACTTACCTGACTGTTACAAAAGATAAAAGCCTGTTAAATCTGAACTGTCATCACAGGTAAAGAACAAAAACTGAAACTCCAAAGGGAAACTCAAGATGAATGTTAAGGTGAGAAACAATGTTTAACATACAGTACTCAATTGTTTCAGCCATTTAAACTGTTACCTCAAGGTTACAGCAATTTTAGAACTTTTTGGACACAAAACATGAGACAGTTTGGGATTTGTTGTTGTTGTTTTTTTTGGCAGTATAAACTCTACACAGTTCCAATCAGCAGAAGACAAGCTACAAAGTTCACAAATGCGTACCACAAAATATACAGTAGACCTGGAGGGCATAAGCATACATACAGACAACCATAAAGTAGGACACCTTTTTCGAAACAGCGCTCTTCTTTCTTGCAATGCCAGCTAAATTTGCAAAAAACATTCAGTAGTTAAGACAAGTAGCCTATATCCTCTTCAAGAAAAACTTTTCCTTTTACAATATTCTAAAAAAAATTGGTGTTCAAATATCTTGGTATGCAAATAACTCTAAATCACACATCGCAATGACAGAACATATGAGTACATTTTGCAAAATGATATCAGTAAATGTGAAAAATAGCATTAAGATAAAAAGTACAATAAATTCCATGAGGAGTCTGAGACAGAGGCCTTTAAGAAACTGGCCATCATACTTTTTCCAGTGTTAAAGATGTTCAGAGATGTATTAGCTCATGTTCCATGTGTCTAGTGGAATATTAAAGCATACAGATTCATTAACACTTAACTACATACAACGACTCAGTAGGTAAAGAAAAATAATGTTATATCCAAAGAAAACCCTTTCCCACCCTCCACTAATCTCATTTCTCCTCAGTCCTCTCTTTAACCTCATTCAATTGTACTTAACCTGCTGACAATCTAGAATCACTGTTTTGTTGGTACAGAAAAGCACTGCATGTACGTGCATATGTGTCTATGGCCTTATTGAGAAATTGCGTAGTGTTTGAAAAACTGTCTCTGGGTGTTGCTCTGACATGCAGAAGATCCGACTCAAAAAACAGCAGATTGTGAATCTGTTATTTGAAGCAAATAACAAGGCTCATGGCTTTGTTAAACATTAGGGCCTGGGGGAAAAAATGACAGGGTTTTCCAACAACATAGTGATTCTAGAATGTTCCAGCTGTGCCAACAGTGTGCTATTATTACTGAGAAAGATACAAAATACATATATATGCAAAACACGAAACCCTGGAACATTACATACGAGCTTAAAGAAATCGCTTTTACACTCCATGTTCATATTTTGGTTTAAAAACAAAATGAAAGCTGCAATGATTATCAATGTTGATAAATAACACAAAAGAGTATCACTCTGTAACACCAGTGGAAAAATTATCTGTCCCTTAAGTGTTCCTTACTCTAAGAATGGAAAGGTATAGTTCACCCAAAAATTTAAATTGTCATCATGTACTCCCCCTTATGTCATTGCAAACCTATATTAGAAGATATTGAAAAATAATAATAATTATTATTATTATTCCATTCATACAATGATAATTAGTGAGGTCCAGCGTTGTTAGGACTCCACTAATTATGGAGAGTTGAAACTCTTCTTGAAAAAAAAAATCTTCTTTTGTGTTCCATGGAATACAGACATATACATTTGGAATGACAGAATACGTTTTTGGGTGAACTATGCCTTTAACAATTAAATACAGAGCAACAACATACAGTATAAGTTTTAAAAAAAAAGGCTGAAGGTGTTTAATTTTATATGTTTCTCTAAATGTATAAATAATGTCAACCTAGTGATATTTATAGCGTTGGTAAAAGAAATTGAAGAAAAGTATATTGAGACAGCATGTGCATTTAGATTTGTGCTCATTAAGTAGATATTATCACTTTTTAGCACTTTAATCATTCAAAAAGAAAAGTTCAGGTGAGAATATACTAATGAACGCTTAATCCCACGAGGAGCCATTTAAAAAAAAAAACAGAAGATAGGCCTGACCTGTCCCATTACTAACCCATGTTTAATAATTAAAGAGTTGGGTTAAAGTCTTTGAACATGTCCAAGCTTGTCGAGTTAAATTCAGTGCAGTACAGAGGAAATGAGATGATTGAGTTAGTTCTGTAATTCTGAACCACTTCCACAACTCTCAGACTTGAGCTAAATGGGTCTGTGCATTCAAACAAAATGCTTCGAAAGATTCTCACACACTTTCATTCTTTGTGTCACCTCTGGCTTTTGGTTTTTAAAAGTTTCTCAAAACAGAGGTGTAAGACAATATAGTGTGGAATTTAGGACATGGTCTTAAATATGGGCAAAAACATAAATGTTTGACTATACAAAGGCTGATATGAATAACAGAGTTTGAACATTTCACCAGTGTTAAATGTACAGCCGGACAGTGTATGTAATGGCACATCCATATGCTCCATGCAGATCATGACCAAAACGTATAGTGGTCTGTAGGGTCTACGACTTGGGATAATGGCATGTGTTTAATTCACAATCAAAAACGTACACAGTAAGTGCAGTGTGTAATGCAAAAAGTGACTGTACTGCACTATTCAACAACGTGAAGTAATCAACATAACCAGGGTGCAGCACAGTATGAAGAGCAACATCCAGTGCCCACAGTGACTTTTCTGAATTGTTTTGGGCAAATGAACACTGAGCTGCATTAAGTCACGCTTTATTCTATAGAGTTGTACTGCCCAGTAAATTTCTGATTGGACAAAGATTGCCTTGATTACGCAATCAGGACACAGTAGTGCCAGATTTACATTTATTGCCCCTCCCACTTCTAAACTGAAACCCACCCTCAGTTCAACATCATAGCCCGTCCTACAAACCCCCGTCCTACAAACCCCCTACCACCCCCCAAAACAAAAACCTGTACAGCAAAAACAAATTCATATTCTTTGTCCTCCATCTTCTCTCTTCTCCTCCACATATTCTTTGTCCACCATCTTCTCTCTTCTCCTCCATCAGAGCACTCTTAATTCCATCACGTCATACTCTATGTCTCTGGAGATCTTGTTCTTATTTGTCTCTTATCTTGTTCGTTTTTAACACTGTGGGAAAAAAGGGAAAGGTTGTTAATGAACGTATTGTTACAGGCCATCACTGCCAAAAGTAATACAATCCTTAAAGGTGACATTGATGCAGTAAATTATTAGTCAAATAAATAAAAAAATCATGCTATCAGTTTAGGCTAATATTAATATATTCAAATTGGTATAGTTAATTAAAACTATATATTTTTTATTAATTGATAAAATAAAATATTAGATTTGAATTTTTTTTAACATAAATTAGAAATGTCGGCAACTAGCTGAAAGTTAATTACTAAAACCTATATATATATATATATATAATATATATATATATATACATATATATACACACAGCTCTAAAACAAATCCAGAACCACTGTGCTAAACCTAGTCTTTGACCCCTCACCTGTTATGCATGAGGTTTGTTTAACAGACCGGCCTCTTCATTGCCTTTCTCACTGGACTTCATCTCCACCACTACCATCCCACCTTTCACCTCCTCAGATGCCCTGCAAGGAGGAAGTACAAATAAAGAAGAGATGAGAATGAATATATGGACATGTGGTTTGCAGGTATTGGTTATAATGGTTTACTTACACATCCTTCTTGTCCTTTTTTCCACAGCTCAGCTTCCCCTTCTTACTGAGGAAGAAGAGCAGAGCCACCAGGATGAGAAGCAGCAGAACGCACACCACCACGGCGATCACGACCGCACTCGAACCCCCCTGCTGTTTCTCCGCTGAGAAGAGTTGGTGAGAAGTTGATGGTTAATGGTGAGTTTGAAGAAGTCATACTTATGTGTGGGAGAGGAAGAGGAAGAGGAAGAGGGACACAGAGGGAGAATGGGTGTGTTGAGGAGGGTGGGGAGGAAGTAAACCAGAACAATTACCAATTGTTCTTTTGTCGACAGTGAATGCGAGACCCATAAAGTGATCAGTGATAAATAAGGTCAGAGTTTTGAGAAATTATATACAAACACACACATACAGAAAAGAAGCAGGGGTTATACAGACCTGTTTTAAACATGGGGTTTCCTTCGAGCAGCATTATGGGAAAGAGAAAGTTGAGTACCATTGAATAGCACACGTTAAAAAAAAAAAAAACACTCCAGCACTAACCCACAAACACACACATAACGAGGCCCATCAATGAGATGAAGACGAACACACACACACACTAAAGTGACTGCACAAGCTAAACATTTGGCACGCTCAAGTATGAAAGGAAAGGACATCAGTATTATGCGACAAACACCCCAGACACAGAGCGGAAGGAAAGAGAGGAAGGTAAAATAGAACAGAATCCTTTATTGTCCCAAATAAGGGGAAAGTTAAAGGTGCACCATCAACAAAATAGAGGACAGACATCATACAAAGATCACATACGTAATACAATATACAATATACACAGTGTTTGGAAACAATACATAATATACAGTGTAAAGAGCTGAAGAGTTAGATTATGGAGTATGTACAAGAAAGAGTCCTGAGAGGGAGAGGATGAGCAGAGAGAGCTGGGACAAGTGTCTACCTCGGTTAGCGTCATTGGAATTTGAGCCATTTCCTGGACCTGCACAGATGAAATAAAAGAATGAGGTTTAGAGAACAGCTAACATTTTACACATGCATCTGGGTCTGTTAAAACACAAGGTATGTTCAGAATTGCATACTAAAAACTATTAAAAAAATTATTTGCATTAAGTATTCAGAAGCCTCATGCCCAATTAAATTGCACGGGCTGATAGTTTGAATTGTTTAAATAGAGATATTACATGTCATTTCCATTCATACTTTAAAGTTAAATTGTTGAAATTTCAGAGGTCTACAGAATTCATCTGGATTTGTGATGTAAAAAATATCTGAGTAAATACACTACTGTTCAAAAGTTTGGGATCATTTCTAAAAAAAAACATATAATTTTTTTCTCAAAAATAAAATAATAAGCAATCTCTCTTGAGCATCAAAATCAGCATATTTGAATGATTTCTGAAGGATTATGTGACACTGACGACTGGAGTAATGATGCTTCACAGAAATATTATTAACATTAACAGAAACAGCTATTTTAAATTGTAATAATATTTCACAACATTTCTGTTTTTGCACTAGAATTGTACAGTCTCCAAACTTTTGATAAGTAGTGTACAAAACTGAAATTATTGTGAAGTGTATGAAGGCCATGCAACTCAAGCACATCTGTGCATGACTTGAGATTTGACAGAGCAACATTAATATTCACGAACATGGTCTTTTTATACAGTGATGTTGCCCTTTGCCCAATATCCCACCCTCTAAAAAATATATATCAGTTCAGGATGACCAATAACATTTTAGCACACTGCGTAAGATACGGTATCCCACAATGCACTGTGCACTTGTCCATCACAAGTGTATTAAATGAACTAGATGCAACATCCATGATTTTTTTAGATCTTCTCGACTTAAGCAGACTTACAAAATTCTCACATTCTTACACAAAATTTGATTTAAAAAATGTTCATAACAGAATTCTTATTTAGCTGAGATATCTGGTTGCTACAGGATAAATTAACCAGACAAAAATAAGGTCACGTGACTGTGTCCCAAAGTACTGTCCGAACTAGATAAACTAGATCCTAAACTAGATAAAACTGGAAGTTTCTCTCTGATATTTACCCACTGCAGGATTACGAGTGGGGTTATTTTTAACCCAGTCATTTTTAGAGTGTAGTATTCCAATCTTAACATTGCCTCAGTTTGTATGAGCAGGAAGCACAAACCTGGTTTGATGGACACCTTGATGGACACCTTGACGTTCCTGCTGTTTTTTCCAAGCTTATTGTATGCTTCACACATCACACCATTCGCCAGAACCGCAGCTGTGGCCTCAAGAGTGACCGTGCTGATCACCCTATTCCCCACTACTGTCACTGACTACACACAAACAAACAGATAGATAACATTACAAAATACAATGAATACAGTTTTCTCTGATGTAAAGATCAGGTTCAAACCGAATCTATTAGAAGCACACAAACGCACCTGTTTGCCAGAAGGGTTCCAGATGAATTGTGGAGAAGGATAGCCAAGAGCAGAGCAGTTGAGAGTGACCATCTCTCCCACTTTATCAACCAAACCATTCCCTGAAGCATCAATCTCAGGTACACCTTCAAAATAAAAGCATGTGTTTATTACAAGTCGCAAGTTAAGCCTGCCTTTTAAACCTTCCACATGATCATCCTAACAAATCTACTTTTCATCAAAGACATCCAAATGTTTGGGTGAGGACGCTAAACGTGTCATCTCTTTTAATAGCGCAAAAAAAAGAAAGAAGCTGTTTGGACAGGAGATATCTAGAAACTAAAAAAACTATATCTAGTCTAAATACATAGAATAATGTACATTAATGTGTTTATTCTTTTTGGCAGTTTTTTTAATGATTATGAACACAAATTAGGATACCATGGCAAACCAAATTATATCAAACCGATGAAACCACGAAATCTGGCATGTAGGTTTGTATAAAATTACGACATATTTGGCTGTTATTTTTATTGTACATAAGTAGGATAAAACCACTTGACTGTGATGTTGTTTCTGCAACAGCTTCTTCAGCTCTCTTACACACAAGTGAGCGATTTCAGACACAGCAACGGAGTCGACAACGAGAGTCAATTACTGTGCTGGAGTCGACTCCGACACTAGGGCTATTAAGAGTCAAGGAATCGACTCTTTTGGATTTGACTTCCCAACGCTATCCATATGGCTCTGAAAACAGTGGCTGCATCCTACGCAATAGCCATGACATCAGACATCATATTCCATGTGCTCGAGTAACAGCGAAGAATTTATGGACCACACTGTACATTCCTCACCATCCTTTTCGTGGAAACCAGGAAGGTGTGAACTACATGAATACTATAAATGCCATGAAGGCGTAAAGAACAAAACCAGGAAATCAACTGTAGAATGAAAGTTTTCCTGATTGCACAGATAAGATAGATGGCAGTGGCACCCTGCCTAGTGTTACTGTCACATACTGCAGGATGACAAAGTGTTTAACTCATATATTAAGAGTTTTAATATAGGAATTAGTTAAACAGTAACTGCTCACATTGTTAAGTGGTCTTGGAAATATATCTCCCATTCATTTTCACCACAGGCATTTCAGGAAGTTGCCTTGAACCAAATTAAAGTGCTCTGCCTCTGAGCAAAAGGTCTGAGGATCAGAAAACGGATGAGTTTTTTTTTTTTTTTTTTGTTCTTTTGATGCAGTTTTTTTTTCTTCTATAACAACTCTATGAACTTCCCATGTTATCTAGCTAAGCAAGCTTGGACTCTTTAAACATTCAGGAATTGTTATCAGAATAAACGTATTTACACGAATGCAAATGAGCAGCTTAATTAAAGTCTGGAGTCTAAAGTCTTACACCCTGAGTTGGGGGTGTAAAAATGTTATTTTTATAGCGGAAGCAAATATCTATGGATCATAATTAGCTGTAAATGTGGATGTTGACAGTGCCATTTAGTTTGTAAGCATTTTGTTTACTGCCACAAAAACAGAATCATTTAGCTGGTTTATGAAGAGACAAACATTTCCCATCATCCTTCTTGGCAGCACAAGAATGAAAAAAACACACAGATCAGCATCAATTACACACCTAATGTGCTTTCTTTACTCTTCATTATGGAGCATTAGCGGTAAAAGGCTTTTTGACATTGGGGGGGTAAATATGAAATAACGAAAAATGACTCCAAATCACTTAAGTGCACATCATATTGTAAATGATTTACAAACACGTGAGAACGAACTTGTGAGGACGTGAACGCACGATCTGTTCCCAATACCCATTGACAACTATGAGCCATTGTAGTTTTGTCTTTAAATGTTTCATAATGTTGTTTCATTTCATTTTTGATATGGAGATTTTGAATGGTGTTTTACTTAATATTAAGCTCGACTGGTCAGCCATGACACTGGCCTGACCAACATTTGAATGTTTTTACAATCGCTGCAAGTTACTCTAGATTAAGCAGCATTTTCAAACAAACACGCTTTCCATCTGACATTGAACTCCTACCTGCATCTAAACAATGTTCACACAACGGAAACCAGCTGGTATAACAAGCATACACTGTTTGTTGACAACTCATGTTTTATCTCTTGAATGCAACATGTTTTGTCATTGATGACAGCTTGTATTGACACTTTCCACTGATCAACCACAATAAAGCTGTATGTGTCTGTGTATGCACTTAGTACCTCTGACGTTAAGGGTGACATTGGCTTGTTTTCGGAGACCTGGCACTGAAGGTACAGCTCCGACACATATATACACACCAGCTTGAGCCAGAGTCACTTCCTGGATAGTCAACGCACCCCGGTTCAAAAACATCTTTGAGTCCTATGAAATACAGTGAGATGAAATGAGATGTTGATTCAAATGAGATCTAGTATAACCCACTATTTCTATCAGCCAAAAAGTGTACATCCATATAATATGATAATAATAATAATAATAATTTTTTCAACCTTATGTCATTCCAAACCCACAAGACTTTATTTTGATGGTCCCTTTTACACATTCTGTTGACTACAAGTAACATTGCACCACATGTCTACTGGTACTAACTCTCATGTGTTAGTAGAGCATTAGTAGACTGGTAGGATTAGAGTTAGAATAAGTTGGCATGTACTTGCAAAGTTTCTTATAGTCAGTAGAGTGTCTGTTGGAGGACCAACACAATAAAGTGTTAGCAGATATTAAGCGGACAGTATACTAATACTCTAATGAGAGTGTACAGAATGTACAAAGGGGACCTTGATTCTTCTTTGAAACAAAAATGAAGATACAGAGGTTTCTGTCTCTCCATTGAAAGTCCAGGGGACCAAAATGTAGAAGATTAAAAAATTTCATACAGGTGTCTTAAATTGAATCCATATAAATCGAGCGGTTTAATCCAAGTCTTGTGAAGACATGCAATCGCTTTATATACGACCTTTCATGTTTACTGTGATGCGTATATGTGTTTTTATATGCGAATAAAAGCTTAAAATAAATCTGTTCACTATATAAAGCAAAAGTTTCTCTCCACAAGACTTGGATTAACACCTTGATTAACTTTTTGGATCTTTTATGTTTGGGTTACCTGTACTTTCAATGGAGGGCCAAAAACATCTCAAGTTTCATTAAAACTATTTTAATTTGTGTTTCAAAGATTTACCAAACTCTTAAGGGTTTGGACCAATATGAAGGGTAGCAAATGATCAAAGTGAGGTACTCTAGGAACAACTGGAGAGGGGATGGAAGCTTGTTGAAATTGATACTTGCCTTTTCCCAATGCAGGGTGTGGGCAACAGATGACTTGGTCTTACACTGAAGCTCCACAGCATCTCCTTTAGAAACAATCAAGGGGCCTTCTGGAGTCACTTCCACAGGGTCAATATCTGACAGAGTGACACAAGAATTAATGTAGCTATGAGGTAGGGATGCATAACGATTAATCGCAATTAATCGTTTGCAGAATAAACGTTTTTGTTTACATCATATATGTGTGTGTACTGTGTAAAATAATTATGTATTTATAAATACACACACATGCATGTATATATTTAAAAAATATGTATATGTTTATATACATTTTTATATTTAAATATAATTATATTATATATAATTATAAATACTTAATATATAAATAGATTTCTTTCTGAAAATTATACATGCAT
This sequence comes from Phoxinus phoxinus, assembly GCF_949152265.1. Taxonomy (NCBI): domain Eukaryota; kingdom Metazoa; phylum Chordata; class Actinopteri; order Cypriniformes; family Leuciscidae; genus Phoxinus; species Phoxinus phoxinus. The sequence continues at coordinate 19,812,287 of NC_136885.1, forward strand.
GTTTGTATATTTATATATACATAATTATTATACACAGTACACACACATATATGATGTAAACAAAAACTTTTATTCTGCAAACGATTAATTGCGATTAATCGTTATGCATCCCTACTATGAGGTGATGGAAAATTCAACTAAACGTGAACTTAACAATGATCCTTTTTTAAGCCCCACCCTCAAACATTACTGACTAACCCTAACAACTGCCATTTGCCATTTTCTCAGAAAAAGCTTTTGCTCTTTTCTAATGTATCAACATAGAGAGGATCTGGGTGTTTCAGAATCAGAATAGCTCCAAAACATCTGTGCTTGGAAAGTTAAACACTTTTTATCCAAAGATTTGGTAAAAATATATTGTATTGTCATGGATGAAAAAAAAAAAATTAGCAACTGCTGTGTTGATAGCAACTAAAGTGTTCACAGCAGCAGAATGCATGTGTTGTATAAACATTAGGAACAGTTGTGTTCCCTTGTAATCACTTACAAATTATTATCTTTTCAGTTGATGTTGAGAAGCAGTGATGTTATTGTAAACTAAATCTAAAGCTATTCAAAATCATTTTCAATAATTGAAATAAAGCTAAAATAAAATAAATATAAGAGAAACATAAATGTTACTTTGGCAACTAAGTGAATTGAAATAAGTTTAAGTTCAAGTACTAAAATTACTTAAACTAGAACTGAAATCAAATGAAAGCTAAATGGAATTAAATACAAATTGAAAAGCACTTAACAAAATAAAAAAAACTTAAGCTAAAAAAAATAATAATAATAATAAATACTCTAATAGTTGCCTATATAAAAGAAAACAAAAATAACAACAAACATAATGAGAAGCGTTTGCCTTGATTGCCATTTTTAATGAACTTAGTGTGCAATTTTAATACTTCTTTAAAGAGAAACAACAGATAAAATGTCACGATTCATTCCAGAGTCAGACCATGTAAGAATAATATCCAGACAATTTTTAACACATCATGAGCACATTTTACTGATATCACACTATTCTTGGAAATCTCTTTTTTACTGTTCTGTAAATCTTGTCTGAATTAGCGATGGTAATGAAGAATGTTTAACAAAGAATCAGTTATGCGTGTCATTTAATAACTTGCCCACATTTGTATTTATTGTAGAGTTTGGAATTGATACTTACAGTGCACGCTTAAGCGTAGAGTTTTGGTAAGTTCAACCCCTCCTAAGGCATCAAAGTCCTGAGCTTCACACGTATAGGTTCCATTATCTTTTCGAGTGACACTCTTCATATGTAATGTGCCTTTCTGTCCGCTCAGTAGTAAGTCCTTACAAGTGAGAGTAAATACGGGAGTGAAAATAATATATTGGATCATTTGGTTGTGATTTAGCATATTACATGGCCTCTCACCTCTTTAGTAAATTCAAACTCTGGCTGAGGGTTTCCATCGGTCTCACACACCATCTCCACATCATCCCCTTCTTTGATTGGCCCCTGATTCTTCACTTTGAAGTAAACATTTTCTGTCGAATCTGATTGGAGGAGAGCACAGGATGAGGAGTTTGAAATGCATAGTTGACGCATGAGGCACGGGTTACTGTTTCTTTGTAAGTGTGAGTGTGTGTGTGTGTGTGTGTGTGTGTGTCACTCACAGAGCAATGAGAGGTTGAATTTATCAGAGTTCTCGTGTAGGGTTTTGTTTTCTGGCATGAGGTACTCCACCGTGCAGTGGAAGACTGATTTAGCATCGGCTTTAACCGGCTGCATGTACAGCGTGCTGGTGATGGTGTACAGGCCAGAGGCTTCCTTCACCAAACTAGGTATCATATATGTTTCTGGAAAAAAAAGAGGAACAAGATAAAATTTACAGTAAGAGATCTAAAAGTGTGAGAGGAGTAGCAGAATCCTAATTTAAAAAATACATTATATATGCATATATTCTAAAAGGTATTTAATATAATATATATTACTGCTTACAAGTTTAGGGTCGTCATTTTTTAAAAATGTTTTGGAAAGAAGTCTCCTATGCTCACCAAGGCTAACATTTATTTGATTTGATGAAAATTGATAAATAATATTACTATTTAAAATATCTGTTTTCTATTTTAAAATGTAATTTTCAGCATCATCCAGTCATCAGTTAAAATGATCCTTCAGAAATCATTCTAATATGCTGATTTGGAGCTCAATAATTTTTTTAAATTTTCAACAGAATCATTTTTTGTTACAACGTAATTGTTTTTGCTGTCATTTTTGATCAATTTAACGCATTTTTGCTGGATAAAATTATTTAAAAAAAATAAAAAAAATGACCCCAAACTTTTGAACGGTAGTGTTTATAAGTCCCCCATTTAAATCCCAAATGTTTGGACCCCACTAAGATTCCAGTAATACTGCAATGGACGGGAAAGAGAATTTAAAGAGCTGACTTATTCTGACCACTTTTCAGATTCAGCACTTACTTTCGTATAGACTCTTTTCATCAGGCAGCGGATTGTCGTCTTTAAACCAGATAATACGAGGCTGAGGGTAAGCATTCCTGCTGGTGCACTTGCCCACCTAAACAAACATACCACACAGAAATTTAACATGCTAGATGCTGTTATATGATTTTTTAAAAGCTTTTCATTAAGTCATTGTAAGGCTGCACAAATTAAATATACATTTCAAGACTCATAGCTATCATATATAGCTAAAAACATCTACACGAGATTCACCTCAGAGGAGGAAGTAGTGTCATGACTGACAGTGATGGCCTGATTATTGTCTGTTATCATCGGCTTCTCTGGAGCAACTGTGGGAGGAAAAGGGAAGATAATTTTCATTAATAACTTAAATCAAGTCTGAGATATGGTTTCCTAAACCAATTACATGCAAATGGCCACTGCAATTGGCCATATAAATACCAACACATAGAGGGGGAACTCAATGAAAGAATCATGACAGCTCTTTAAAATGTGTGCTAAACCATATATACCCAGGAAGCCCATTTATAATTTTTTTCTTCAACTTTTTATTATTATTTTAATGAATAATTGCTGCCATGATCAAAAGAAATATACACAAACATCTCTTTTAAATAAAATTCAGTTAACCACCTGCTTTATATGGGGCGGTAATACCGCGACGTTAAATGTGGCAGTCAAATTGTGCTGAGTTTTGTGAATATGGCACAATATAACGAGCCTAATTTGCATGCAAATGCACGATTGTGTCGAAAAGAATGACATTCACTCAGTTTAAAATGGTTTTGCCAGGTATATCTGGATTGGAGCTAGTAGGTGAATAAGAATCAGGTTTTTTGCACTGAAATAACTTGTGCAGAAATTTTTGTGAATTTGCTGCTTAATTTTGCACATGGAAACATGAAAAATCAGCTAAATATGTTAAAAAGCAAACATTAAGATGCATTAACACAACACTTCCAGCTCCATTTCCAAATCACGCTGCAGCCACTCCCCTACACACCAATTCACACGCAAGGTCACCATATCACTGCTCCCAGCTGTCATCTGGTTCAAAAATAAACGGAATCATTTTTAATAACATTAACAGTCCTGCCATTCTTCCCAGAGCACTTAGTTTCGGTCGGTCTCTCAGTCATCAAAGCATCGCACTCATGTCTTAATCTTTCTCAAAAATATTTTAAAAAGACACTTAAAATAAAGACCCAGCACAGAGAACATGTGTGAGTTTGCATGGAGATAGATGTCTCTTTCTCTCTCTACATAAGGACACGTCCCTCTGGTGCAGCCATTAGCCATGAAGCAGGCAGCAGCGTTCGTCTCCTGGGAGGAGATGTCATTGTTTTCCAGTCCCACTGCTCTCATTCACAATTATTACAGCCATTACTGCCTCTCTCGCTCCATGCAGTCTGGGACAGAAAATGAACAAAGAGTCTGTTCTGCTGTTTTCTCTGATCTGTACACACACACTATACTACGCAGCCTACGCCCTCCTACACACAAACAATTGTCTAGTTTTTTATAAAGTGACCCTATCACACACAGCTGAGGGAGGGTCTCTAAAGAAATAATGAATTGCTGAGCAGGGGGCAGAAAGTTCAATACCATCTAATGCAGGCCAATTAGAGACGCAAAATAATAATAATCAAAAATCTATAAACCGTGATAAATTAAATATACCATAAATTGTAATAAATATGCCATATACCCTGACTGAGGTCTATAATATATAATATACATACTGTACAGTGTTACACCACCTTTTACAGTAAACTATAAAGTTCAACTAAAGAATAAAAAGTTCATTCTATGGAATGGGTGCCATCTCATCGCTAATAGCGATATATAAATGTATGTTTAAAAGTAACCATTTCTTACGCACTTTTGTCTTTTTTTCAGTATAATATCTATTCATTAATTTGAGAACATTTATTTGTAAATCATATTAATAATATATATTAACAATTCAATCTTTTTGTATTTTGTTTTTCAGAAACCGTGGAATCCATTCAGAATTCTTTTAAGAATAGAAAGTTCAAAATAGCAGCATTCGTTTGAAATTGAATATTTGTGTTAACATTTGAATGCATCTTTGTTGAATAAAAGTATTAAAAACTTTTGAATAGTAGCGTATTAAACATAATTTTTTCTTGTTTCAAGTCAATGCGTCTTATTCTTTTACAGGAAAACGAGACAATCTTTTTTACTGTGATTTTTACAGTTGTCAAATTCTGACAGTTGCAGTTCTGACAAAAAAAGTCTGTTTATTCTAACTTCTATTTTAGTTTATGTATTATTTGGCACACAAGAAACATGATTATAATATCTAGACTAGCTCTACATCTTACATTTGTGCTAGTCAGCCCATCATGAAGACTCTACTGAAAACACACACTTCATCCCATCACTGATTAGATGTTCCTCCCTTAATTGTGTTTTCTCAGTATAAGATCTCCCAGCATTTCTGGAATCAGTGAGGCAACGACTAGCCGCTCTGCTTTTAGGTCAGTGGTCATTAACACAGTGCTCAATGCACATAGAGCTCTTTGACTCTCATAATTCTTAAAATGACATCCATCAAACATGACAAGTGCAATCACTCTATTAATCAATAGTGTCAAATGCAATCTGTACGGCCATAATTGACCCCGGGCAACTCAAAACAACACCCGGGACTAATGAATAGGGGTAAAAATGGCTGGCCATATGTCCCATTGAGTTTATGAAAATTGTGAGAGGAGTGGACACAAGCGTTTAAACCAAGTAGGCTAAGCTAATAAAGACGGAAGAAATACGACATGCATTCGTTTTCAGTCAGACTTACAGAAAACCTTGATATGGGTCTTAGCTTCAGACGTCCCCAAAGGCCCTGCGGTCACTTGGCAGAAGAAGCTTCTCTCATCCTCCACCATGACTGGGGAGATGGAGAGGGACAAGTCCTCTCCCATGGTTAAGCGTTCTGTCAACGGTGTGCCAGCATCAACACCAAAATCTTGCGAAGACTTGTAAGCGATTTGCTTTCTTGCACCTGCGACTTCCTGAGGATGATGGAAACACAAATTCATCAATGCAGTACAGCATTAGGTCATTAGTCTTTAACTACTATGTACTTACATCAAAAAAGAAATAATTGTTCAATGTACTTACTTATTGTTTGTATGTTGTATAGCAAATTACTTTAGTTGTTGAGGTGGGTTAAGGGGTAAGGTTAAGGACGGATTTGGTGGTATGGTTAGGTTTAAGGGTGGAGTAAGGTGTAAGGAAAGGGTCAACAGTGTAATTTTTTAAAATAAAAAAACAAAAACAAAAAAATTATTACAGCTGAAATGAGTTATTGTGCAAGTACAATGTATGTGCACAGTAAGTGCATTGTATCAAATGATTTATTTAAATGTTAGTACATAGTAGTTAAAGATACTTAATATAAAGTGGGACCCAGCATTTTACATGATCTGTATATAAAATAAGAAAAGCAAAACAAGTGAGAGATTAAATGAAAAAAGTGATAAGTCATTCATGTACTCACAATGAACCACTGGACCACAACATTAGAGGTGGGCTTAGAGATTTTGTAGCTGCAGGGCATTTTGGCGGCCTCTCCTTTAATCACTTCCAACTTTGGGGTCACAGTGACTTCTACAGAAGCCAAACATACTGCAAAGAGAAGGAAAAAGAGACCAAAAATTACTTGTGTGATAGCAATGATGTCAGTTTTAATTGAGAATTGGAATTGTTTTGGCGGGAAGGATCGAGGGCTGGATGGGCGGCAGTGAACAACACTCATAATGATTTGCCAGACGGCTTTTCACTGCAGCAGTCTCGGAGTCACACGCAGTGAGAAATGATCCACACGCTGTGAGACTGAAACAGCCATTGTGTTCCCGCTGCCTAAAAACATGAAGCCCAGCTGCACAGAAGCAGGTGCAAGAGAGAGCGAGAAAAAAGCAGGCCGATAACCCTCTACTCTCGTGAAATCGGGTAGTAGGAGTCCACAGTAGGGCTGGGCGATATATTTTATAATCCATAATATATTTGCAATGATTTTGAAGGCAATATAAAACTAAGCAACATCATGAATATTTAAAATGTTTGATGCGTTTTTAATTTCTCCATTAAGTTTCCTTTAAAAAAAAAAAACTTGTTTTTGTTATGCAGCTTGAGATGGCTGTGAAAGATAATTTAAACGTGATACTTTTAATTCAATAGCTTCAACAGCAAAAATGGTGTAGAAATTTTATACATTTTTTGTGAATCTTTTCACGTTTTAAATTATGAATCTGACAGCTGTTTTTTGTTATATAAGCACATATCCAATAAATCCATTTAAATATCTTAATCTTATACAATTTCAGATTGTTTATTGTTTCACAGCTGTTCAAAAGATTGGGGTTTGGTTTACAAGTTTAAAAAAAAAATCTAAGCAAGGCTGCATTTATTGGTACAATATATTTTATTTTATTTATTACTCTCAATTAATTATAAATATTAATATTGTTAAATAATATTAAAATAACTGTTTTCTATTTGAATATATTTAAAAAATGTAATTTATTCCTGTAATGGCAAAGCTGAATTTTCAGCATCATTACTTCAGTCTTGACATGATCCTTAAGAAATCATTCTAATATTCTCATTTACTGCTCAAGAAACATTTATTTTTTATCAATGTTGAAAACAGGTGTGCTGCTTAATATTAAGACTTTTGATCAAATTAATGCTTCCTTGATGAATGCATTTCTTTAAAACAAAAACAAAAAAATCATATTGACACCAACATTTTAAACAGTATAGGCTATTGGTGCATATCTGGACCTATATTTAATATTTCTATGTAATCATTTTCCTATAAAAGACAAAAAACTGTAGAATAGATAACTAGATTTTTCAAAACACAGAAGAGTAATTTTGTGTATATGTAAAATGGCCATGGAGTTGCCTTGTTTAGAAATAAGTCAGGAGTAGTGTGGCATCCAGACAGACAATAATCTCTTCTAAGATCCTCCCTCTTCCCTAGATCCCTCTGGCTGATAGACACACACATAAACACACCCACCAGCAGATTCTCATGACTCCCACCCGGAGCACAGAACCCAAACAAACAGCTCATGACCACTCTTATACTGTACACGCTGTCTGAGGGGTTATAACCAGTTCAGAAGAGAGCAACTTCACATACTGAGCTCTACAGAAACAGTGAAACAAAGAGAGGCTGTACTTTCCCTTTAAAACTAAATCAGCACAACACATGAACCAAAGCACAGCAGTCAGGTCCAGAAGTATATTCGCTACAAGCTTGTAGTAGCTATTTGCGTCAATAATGTTAAGAGTGCCTTACAAGTGTAAGTGTGTGTGTGTGTGTGTGTGTGTGTGTGTGTGTGTGTGTGTGTGTGTGTGTGTGTGTGTGTGTGTGTGTGTGTGTGTGTGTGTCATTCCTCTTGTGATTGACAGAACGCTTCACAGATCTCAGTATATTATAGTGGGGTCAAAGGTCTCTCTGTCTCCCATACAATGTTTTCCTCTGTAGTAATATGACATTTAAAAATAATACTGTTTATCCTTTTTCAACTGTCTCCCTTGATTTGACTCCCTCCTACATCTCCATCACTTACTATCTGACCCTGTCCCAAACGCCAGCCTTTGCAGTGGTGATGTAGTTGATCACCGACTGTTTTGTAATATCCACTGAGAGTAAAGAGTGATCAAAGAGTGAGAGCAAAGGTCATCGCAAGGTCACAAGTGCACATTAAATAACCGTTCACACCAAAGACGATAACTACAATAATACTATACATTTAATCGTTATTATTCTTTGAGGATATGGAAGTTCGCATCAACAATATAACGATCATCGGAATCACTTTCACAATGATTTTTACCAGCTGAAAGGTAAAACATTGGCAGCCAATCAGAATCCATTCTGCTTTAAAGAGGTTGAGCATTTAAAGCAGCAGACGACCCATGGAAGGGTTGGTAGGAATGCTTTGGAAACCTGTGTTTTCATTCTTCAAAACATATCTTTTTGGTTGTCCTAACTTTTTTAATATCTTATTCTTTTTCTTTTTTTTTTACACAGAAGAAAGAAAGTCATACAGGTTTGGAATGACATGAAGCCGAATAAAAATGTGAAAATGTTTTATGTGAACTATCCCTTTAATATGTCTGTCTGATCAATACTACTTCTTTTCTGCCTAGGGGAGCAGCTGGACAGACAGAGGGGCAATTAAGGGGCAATTAGTGCCTCCTCTGTTCAATCTCCCCCTCAGCAGGGGCGGGATGGGGCGCGGTCAAGGGCACGTGCGGGTGGGTGCGAGTCAGAGCAAGTGGTAAAGATAATCGGATTTAAAGAAAGAAAGACCGCATGCGTGATCAGCGGCGAAAGCAGCAGATGGACAGGAGACTTTCTGACTGTGAGCAGCAGACACATCGACAGACACTCACACTGAGAGGAGACCGCACGTACACACACACACACACACACACCCTCACATTCAGTATTTATGAAGCGCATCAGGTCGGCACACTGCATTCTGAAAACTCAAGGCAGTTTTGAGACAGATGGATCATTTCAGTACTGGCAATTGCTGAGTTACAGACAGAAACGAACCAGTCAACTTCAGAGAGACGGAGAGCTGCCACTGTAAAAGACTTCTGTTATACCCCTGAAGTTCTACCCCAAAGTTTTAGCTGAATACTATCCCTCACACACACACACACACACACACACACACAGTGGGAGAACAGACGCCGCAGTGATAAGAGCCAGCTGCCTCTCCACTTCAACCTCCAATGTCTGTCTTTTAATTTTTTTGTAGGCCTACCTCTTTTTACTAATCTTATATCTCTTAAATAACAGTTATTGTCCACGAATTTGATTGGCTCAGTGAGCTAATAAACAGTTCAACAGCACTGACTTTTCACTGCTCAGTCTGCTTGTCTGTGTTTGCACGTTCCAGACAAGACTGTCAGTGTGTATAATAGTGGTGGTTATTTTTCAGTTACTGTTCGTACTCTTCACTACGCATTGCTTATAAAACTCACTGAATCATTTATTCAAACTATTGATTCATTCAGGAACGAAAGAAGTGACTTATGAGTGAATCATTGAATCATTCAGTCAATCGTATTATTTAAATTCACCATGAAATCGAAATCGACTATTCTTATTTGCTGTTACAGTGTTTATCATAAATGATTAATCCACGCACATCATTATTTTCTAAATTAACATGCCCTCTAATCTTCAATGTAAGACATTAACATCCCTCCCCCTCAATCGCAATTTATTTTTCGTGCCGCTTCAAAATAATATTATTTGTGTATTATGTATTAAATATTCTTTCATAATATATATTTAAGACAGAGGCTATTAACATTGTAAATTGTGATGTTTCTACCAAGTGTACAAAAGCAACAAATATCATCTCAAGTGCAAATGGCAATAGATGCCATTCACAAAAAGAGCAGATTTGAGCACTATAAAGTACGATAAATTATGTAAGTAACAGTGGGCAGACTCAGTGCCATTTTTAATCTAACAATGTGCCCTCCCCTCTATTTTATAACCTCCTTTTGTAATGTTCTGGCTGGTGCCAACACATGCACACACATAGGGACTGATGTATTATACAAATGAATGATGTGTGTACAGTACTTTTCCACCGGGTGGACATACTGTACACTTTTGCAGGCCCGCATACACATATGGTTTGATATGTGGAAAGGTGATCGCTCCCTCATGGCCAACAGCTTCAAATGTAAACTCAATTTTCCATTAACACCCTGTCAAGGGTACATCATCTGTCTCTTCACTGAGGGCTCAGGCAACAGGAGCAGTAACTGCATATGTTTCAATTGGTGCTCACATGTTTGAGTCCGGCTTGCAACAGTTCCTAAAATGGCCTTAGGTCAAAAAACATCTCACTCCTTAAAGCTAATTGTTGTTCACTGAAAAACTGAAACTGAATTATCAATCGACTTAGTAGTGTGTTTGGATGCTGCACACAGAGGTTATAAACTGTGAGAGAGATTAGTGTCTCATGAGAGTGCATTTGAGATGTGGTGTGTGTTTGTGGTGAGACAAAACCAACGACCTTCTAAGGAGCCCTGTGGCTGATCTTAGTGACCGTAAAAGGTAATTTTAACCATTGCTGCCCACAAAAAAATAAAAATAATAATATGATCATCTAACAGTGCTCTAAAAGTATCTTCACTCTCATTTCTATATCTGCTTGGCCACTTTCAGTTGACTTTTATTATCAAAATAAAACTTGACCTTTCACGCTTTTCATTCTATTCTGACTACCTTTATTATATTCAGTCTGGAAATAAACTCCTGAAGCAAATCCTGTTCAGAACAGACTGAATGGATGGCAATGTCTGTCTAACTGCATGTGACAGTGGGTGAGCACAGCTGAAAGGTTTCATTTATTCAGAAGGTTCTGTATGAAAACTGTGCATCTGACACAACCAGCGAACACAGCTGAAATCAATCTCTGGGGGCAACTCGTTTTTCTTTTTCTGGTGAACATAGGATAAATTCACTTGAGAAACTGCATGAGAGATTATCATAGACTTTTCATAGAAAACTAATTTATTATGATTTAAACGTTTTTTATTTTTCTCAGACCACTGGACAACAGTTTTGCTTGTTGTTGGTTTTTCTTGTTCAAAATGTACTGAGATTTATGCTTTTAAATTCTCAAATAAGTTCTGGTCTAACTTGAAACTTCAGTAATAATTGCTTTTAGGCCTAAAAGCAGAAGTATACTTTAACGCATGTAGAATTTTAATTAACTTTAACCTATGTATAACTTTTTTTTAGACCCTCAAATAAAGATTCTGCATACTAACCCAAGCAAACAGATTCTTATATTTAAATGATCTAAACAGAAATGTATTCAGACACAAACAACATGAATATTCATGAGAAAATATCCACCCACACATGTGTACAGTACACAAACAGAAAAAGTGTTAACCTTGCTGATTTTTTATGGAGAGCTGTAATTTTCGGCGATTATGTTGTGCTGAACATGATTGCTATGGCAACGGGGTATCAGAACTGCCGATGGGGAAACAGCAGTGAGTGGGAAGGGAAAGTAGTGCTGCCTCAATGTCAGTAGTTACAGCTGGATGACATTCACTACTGCCGATGCTGACAGCAGATCCTTTTGACACACAAAGTTATTGTATGCATTCATAAGACTTAGAATATAGTGTACAAGCCATATGGACTACTTTTTGGCAGATTTATTCAACTAAAAATATGACATTGTTTTTGTTAATTGAAAAAAGCTGATTAAAGTAAACTATAACTAATTGATGGGGGGTGGGGGGGGGACTTCCACTTATAAATGCCTTGGCAACTAACTAAAATAAATAAGTTAAAGTTCTAAAATGAAAAAAACTGATATAGAGTTAAAAACTTAAACTAAAATTGAATTGAAAACTGAAAGTAAAATAAACCCTTATTCAAAATATGAATAAACAACAGTACATAAATAATACTAAAATAGCATTGCTTTGATGCTTTTCTTTTTGCGGTAATTACTTTAACTATACAGAAGAGTGGCCAGGAGTTCCTTCAAGAATTCAAGAAACCATGCAGGTTTAAAACAACGACAGCATGCAGACTAAAGACTCACAAAACCCCAGGAAAAAAGCTAATCACAAACACTAAGAAAACAGCTGCTTAAGAACAGGAAGAGGGTGTACATTTAGAACTTCCTTCCTGACATCTTCAAACAAGCTGCCAAATACAAAACGAGTAAACTGTAGATAAAGAGAGAGAGTGTGTGTGTGCGTGTGTGCGTGTGTGTGTGTGCGTGCGCGCGCGCGCGCGTGTGTGTGTGTGTGTGTGTGTGTGTGTAATGGATGTGGAGGGTGGAGAGGGGCATGATGGGTCCATGTAAGGCCTGACATCAGTCATCACTGCCATGATGAGACAAGAACAGGTGCAAGAGCACCAACAGCAGCTGCTGGCTCTCTCGTTGACTTTGACACACACACTGGCACACAAACCCTCAGTCACAAGGCAAAGAGAAGAGATCAGGGTGAGCAGAAACAGACAGACACGTCCTGGAGCAGGAGAGAGAGAGAGAAATAAGTGGGAGAAAGAATGAGAAGTGAAACTGGGGATGATGAGTTATAATAAGATAAATGTAGCAGGAAATTGCCAAAAGCAAAAAGACAGAATGGAAAATTGTACAACTAAACTTTGTTTAGTCCATGGGTTGATCAACACTTAGCCAGACATTTCTCCTACAGTCACCTATTACACCAACAAACTGAGACAAACTGAAACCGTGTGAATTGAGTCACCCTAGTCAGAACCTCTGAGCATTTGTTTAGCATTTCGGTACGTTTTGGAAAGTGCATGTGTGAGCCAGTCATTAAACGAAGACATTCCTCATGATCAATACACTTTACTTAACTTAATTGATCATTCCTGTTTGAGTTAAGCACATGACTGCCATAAACCAGAAAGTGGTCACATCTGAAATCTTTCCCTGGTTAGACTGCACTTATACTTTCACTGACATAAGACTAAGGCTTGAATATTTACTTTAAGCGTTTAGGCTTAACTGACTGAGATTTACAGACTGTCTGTGTGTGTGGTCAGAGTCTTCTAAAACAGGACATCAAAAGAGCATGGGAATTTATCTTTTGGCTCCTGCCGAGCGCTACATTCCCATGCCTCATGCATCTCTCTGTTTTCCTTTTGGGACCGTGGACCTGTGACAAATGACGCTATAGTATATATTTACAGTCATGCTGTTATGATTGCATGCTATTGGTTGTTAAACATTCAGCCATTCTTTGCATCATTCACTAGCCTTACACACTTCTCTGCACTTTAGTGACTCTGGTACACAAATCTCAGCGGTCTCCTACCTTCCCTGTTCCTCTTTCTCACCTTCGCACCATTATTATTATCAGCAGTTATTATGTAACAATATGTGTTATTATGTATAATAATAAGTTGTTATGTGCAGATTCAAAATGACAAGATTTCCTATAGGCTGGAATACACCACACAACAGTTTTTCTACAGTTTTTTGCTCCAATTTGAGTCGGCGCTAGTTGTCAGAGCTAGTCAACAGATTTTCAGCAGTCAAGAGTTTCAAAAATTTGACAAAAAAAGTGCATTTATAATGAGCACAGACTCTTTGATTCCATTCATTCGCAGGACATATACATGTTTGATATTTTGATCCGAAACACATTGCTCTTTTTTTGTACTGTAGCGATCGGAAAAACAGTTTTAATACTCTTTTATTAACGTGAGCACCTGTGTGGCCGATGCTCTTGCCTCACACAGTCAAGCGAACCTTAAACTTCTGGAACTCCTTTTTCCCCCAGACCCCGTCCACACATAACTGCGCACACACACCTTAAAGCCCCGCGCAACCAGAACACATAACACATGAAAGAAAATACATGCACCTAGATCGCACCTGATGTAGAACATAAACTGTCTTTAGACTTGCTACACTACAATAAAAGGAAGCACATTAGAAAAGTAAAAATTTCATATTGACTAAGTCAACCAAAATTGTTATTTTTCAGGCCCTCTCTCTCTCTCTCTCTCTCTCTCTTTCTTGATAATATAGTAAATCCAGGACACTAGTTTTTCTATAAATAGGTAAATAGTCTCAGTGTCTTGATGTCTGAGGATAAACAGTGGGAAGTGGGCTACAAGGTCAGTTCACGCTTGGGCTTTTGTGCTGCTGGCATTCCACCCCGCTATTGCCGTCGCCCTGACAATGGCATCACGAGTCAAACACATTCAATCTGAGGGCCAGCCCTAACAACTACACATAACATGAGAGAAAGAGGAAAGAAACATCGGAAACTACATTTACACAAATAAAATGGAGCAACGTGAAGATCACATTACGATGATCTGTATGACAAATTAATAAAAGATGGGTGTTATTAAGCATGCACTTCATCTTCCAATGCTAAATCTATGTAGGGGATATAATAAAAGCTATCCAATACACTGTTCTGCATCTATAATTTATAGTCTGGTTAGTTAGGCTGGTGTATTTTGACTTAGAAGGTTTTTACGCAAATCCAGGATTAATAATTCAGACAAAAATATATCCTCTGCTGCCAACACAGCTGATGTTTTATTCTTTTTTTACTTAGCAACTTAAAATTCCTACAAGAGGAAAATATCCAAATCTTAGATATGTAAGCTTGCACTGCAGGACTAAATATAGAAGCATATCTGTTTGCCAAAATGGCACAAATTATATCAGAATACTTGATGTATGTCACTTAATCTGATCAGAGTTCGTTATGTGGTCAACAAGAAGGGACGGAGCACAATATTAGGGCCCGTCTCGAAAGTTTCAAATGACCTGTTTCGGGAAACTCGATTTGAAATCGCCTCTAAGGAACTGGAATGAACCTCACATGACATTGACAAAACTGAAGAGATGGGATTCTTATTAGGGCATGTCAGCAAAGAGGCAGAGATGAAAAAAAGAGTTAATATTTAATGCTGAGGGACAACTCCCGCTCGCCCGATCACCTCACCGGCCCCCAGGCGGTGCAATTACAGCCCCATATTCCTAACTTCGGCTCCCAGAGCAGAGACCAATGTGAGAATGAAATTTGGTGAGGGAGATGGGGTACTCGTTGGGGGTTGGGCGGTTACATTTGAGAGCGGAGAGTGCAAAAACCCCAAAGATGGATGTATGCAAATGGGGAAATATAAAAAGAGACGGAGATGTCTAAATGGAAGGAGTCTAAATGCTCCAATTGAGTGCATGTCCGCACTCACCCATTCATTTTCGCAAAAAAAAAAGAGCATCTATAGCAGGAGCCAGATATATGCATTGTTTGGCAGAGCAATCAGTTGGGCTAGATGGCAGTTAATGGTGGAACAGCCAGTAATGGACATCTAAAATGAAGTGAATTAAATAGGAGTGCTCTAAGAGAGAAAGAGGTGGAATAAAAACTGAAAATGGAGGCAGGCAGCAGTAAAAAAAATAACTTGATTGACAGCAGTGGGGTGGGAGTGGATGAAGGGGTTGTGTGGGGTGTATTAGTGCTGACAGTGACTGCATGAGAGCTGCCATGCTGCTGGTGTGTTTTAATCCTACAGCTGCCGCATCCACAATGCAGGCTCTGCCATACCAAACAACCTCATTATTGAGATAGAAGGATAAGGAAAAAAGAAAGAGAGAGAGAGCTGAGTCAGAAGATAAATAGTAGGGCCATGTGAGAGAGACATTACGGCTCGAGTTAATCTCGCTAAAAGGGTTAGGACAGCAAGCGCTGCCCTCTCTCTCTCTCTCTCGCTCTCTCTCCATCCAGAGCCACTTCACTTCTCTACTCCATCTCTCTCTTTCTGCGTCCCAACATTCCCTTTGTGCAGCATGGTTTTCTTCGAAGGATAATAGTAAGTTGTATTTATAAATATTGAGCAGACAGAGTGGTATGTTTAGGGTGTAGATAACCAGAAGGAAAAGGGGTTATCCTGGCTCAAATTAGATCATATCAACAGAGCTGTGTTCCAGCAGGAAATACGTTTCTGAGGAATAAAAATAAATATGAACCCATAACACTGCAAATATGTCCTCTGAGGTTCCAGATATTCATGTCAATCATGGAAGAATCTCCTGAAATCTTCTCCTGAAATCCCTTTATATAAAAATAATTGAAAATTATTATTAGTTATTGTGTATTTTTATATAACTATTCACAAATTAAAACCATAAATAAATGAGAATATTTTTGAAATAATTTTTTTTTTTTTAATTATGTTTTTTTTCCGAGTTGACCGGGCGGAAAATAATTTAATGAAAGAAAAAAGAAACATTACTGAGTGTACTTCACATCTTTAATTAGGGAATAAACTGCAATTGTGAATAAAGACATAACAACATACAACTGTTGATTTAAAGTTGTTGATTGCACACTGCTGTTCAACAGTTTGGGCCCGGTGAGATTCTTTAATGTTTTTTGCTCACCAAGGCAGCATTTAGTACTATATATAAAATACAGTAAAGACAGCAATAATATGAAATGTTATTGCAATTTATAATAAAATCTGGTACTATTGTAAAATAATCAGACATAAATATAAGTAGTTTGAGTGAGTAAAACTGAATCAATTACATCAATCATAATGCTTGAGCTCATTATTAATGCTCATTTTAATCTCCATGTCTAGGAGAACAATGTTAAACAAACTGAGATCTCATTTTATACTAGTTCCTCTCTCCATGTTTTCTTGCTGGTCATTATGAACTTAAGTTCAAACGAAGGTCTGCTTTCAGTCAGGCCACACACAAATACATGCTTCCCTCCTCCAGCCCTCTGCAGCTCATGTCAGTTTTAATGCTAGTCTCCTGACTTCAGTTAACACTTCTCCTTTTGTCTGCTCTTTCACTCTTTCTTTCACCCTCCTTAAGCTCCACATTTCTCACACTCAGGTGCTTTATTAGCTGGACAATGGTCCGGGTGACTTTTGAAGCGGGGGGGGGGGGGGGGGGGGGGGTCTTTGTGGGTGGCTCCATGTATATGTATTGACACAACTGTCAAGTAAACTTTACTGTAGCTTTACTGTAAACTGAGGAAGTAACACGATCCAAACGAACAAAGAAACTGCAACTTTCAGCCCACATTTCACTCTCCTCTTTGGCTTTTATAAACGAATACCTGAAAATAAATCTAATTAGAGCAAGAATTTGTTTTCAGATTTAAGCAGATGATTATGCAGTACACCACATTTTGTTTTAGCTCACAATTACGTTTTTCACCAGGCCGATTTTAACACTGGGCTCAGTAACGTTTCACATTTGTCATTTTGAATATCTAACCCTGGGGTATGAAGCCCTGCTGATTTACTGTGCCAAAAAAGTACAGTGTGAAACAATGCGGTACTAGAATGTTAGACAGCCAATCATAAAGGATACAATGCCTGTCTCATTAAATATTCATGAGCTCTGCACAGAACCTTTCATGCGCTGTGTTTAGTTTCAGCGTCTGAGGGAACCTGCAAAAATGTCACAACAAATTAACTGAAGTGATATTGAAATGAAAGTGAAATGATATTTCCACAAATGAAGCAGATATTAAAACATGCAAATAAGAATGATAACCCAGGGTTTAGTGTAAAACCTCAAAATCTAAATCTAACAGACTGCACACAATGAATTATAACTTTTTTAATTATTATTAATTGATTGATTGATTAAGATAAGAATACAGAGGATAAGCGGTTTGGAGAAGGAATGGATATATGTGATCCATTTTAATTAATATTTTTCCTCCCATCTACACACTTTTCTCTTTTTTCCTCTCTCCCTCATCTTTCACCCAGTCTGGCAGGAGCCCCATTCTATTTAGTCAGGAATCCCTTTTCCTCTAATGAGCTTCGGTTTGGCAGCAGAGAGGAGAAGAGGGAGGGAGGGATAGTGACTCCAATCCCTGAGGCTGCTGATGTTTGACTGTACATCCCCGGGCCTGCTTTCCTGTCAACCGGCATATAGTTAAGCTGGTGTCGTTTTCCTTTCCCGTTTCCAGGTTGGTGAGAATGGGAAGAGAAGGAAATGAGGGCAGGATATAAGAAAATGAGCATCTGTTGTGGGCCGAGCGATAAACGTCGAATGACTATGCATAATTACATCTGCAATGCGTATATTAACAGCTTCCTCCATGAGCGAAAATTTAATCAAATGATACGGTGTTAATCCGATAGGATTAAAGGAGACTGTTATCATAACATTGCACGTCTCCATGGTGAAATACAATAAGGGGAGTCTTGTCGAACCGGTCCCGTGAAAACAGGGAAAGCGAACACCGGGGAAGATCTCATGAGGTCCACTTACCGGAGGCCCCGCCGCTGTAGTGACCGCAGTCTGCGTGTGTGCTAGGAAAAGATAGCGAGACGCACTGGGCCGTGTAAATCAGAATCTGAGAGAGAGTTTTAAGAGTCTGAGTGGAAGAAGGGAGGACTGAGGGCTGATAAGGGGGTTGAGAGGGTGAAGGACAGAGCAAGAGGAGAGGAGCAGGTCAGGGTTTGCTTGTGTCCTGCTGTTTTCTGCACAATGCTATTACAGTCAGTCCTGCACCTGCCTGCCTCCTCTCCCCTCCCCTCCAATCTCTCTCTCTCTCTCTTCACTTTTTCTCAGCCTCACATCTCTCCCTCCAGAATTTATTTTCTTCCCGCTGCTTCTGCTTCTTTTTTTTCTCTAAGCCTGTCTCCGGTATAAAGTGAGTTTGTTTACAATGTTGACAGTGCTAACAGCAAACTGAAGGCTAAAGGTCAGATTCACACACATACACAAACTTTCAACACACCCTTTCATCGTTTCTCTCCACTGTTTCACTCACTGTTCAGTTCCAGAGCTGAAGAGTTTTTATATTCCCTTTGCAAAAAAGTACTGTGGTGGTACTATGGTGATAGTCAGATGGTAAAACCAAGGGACTTCAGTATAAATGTACAATATATTGGGGACCATATCAGAATCATAATATTACTGTATTTTTGTATTGCCATTAGTCCAAAAACTTTAATGCAGATAATATAAGATTATATATATATATATATATATATATATATATATATATATATATATATATATATATATTACAAAAATTATTTTACAAAATTCTGCTGTACATTAACATTATGTTTTGATGTCTCATTTTAGGTCTTCTTATAGGATCACAAATAACAAGGAATGGTGATGCTAAATGCATCTAGGATAGCAAAATAAGCATTAGCCCATCTCCTCAATTTAAAAAGTTGACATGTCTATACATGCAAATGAGATTAACTCATTTAAAAATGGATTACAGGTTTGATCCTATGTTGGGCCACTTTTTTTAAAGCAACAGGCAAGATATTCATAATATCGGCCAATGGACCACCAACAAAGTATAGTGTTATAAATGAGGGTTAACTTTTTTTTAAAAATATTAAAAACGTTACTAGTTGTATCATGTTAATAACTGTACAATTGTGTCATTACAGTTTGTGAAAAGCATGTATTATTGTTCAGTAACATTACATGACTGTCGTACCTGCCAAAATAAATATTATATATTAAATGATATTACATTATTTTATATTCCAGTGTACTTAAAGAACACCCTCCATGATATTGTTATGGTACCACTATGTCAAAAAACATAATAATAACATACCATTGCACATTTTTTTGCCAATTTCCTTGTTATTCTCCTTTCCCAAACGATTTTTATCAGTGTATTTCAGTGTTTGGAGGGGATTTATGTATGATTATGGCTGGGTTTAGACTGGCGGGACAAAACATGACATGCCATCATCACCCGGGACTGTCTGTACAGGTTATCAGTGTCTCAAAGCAAAAACACATAGCTAAGCCTCTAGTATAAAACCACTCTTCCATTTTATCCCTCCATTTTGCTTGCTCTCCTTCACTACTATACCAAGCCCTCTGTTTCACTCTCTCTCTTTTCCCTATTAGGGCGGATTAGCTTTATAATGCTTGAATGACCGTGAGTAAGTGGAGGGTAACGAGTCACGGTCTTACAGGCGCTTGGGGTTTGTGTCTCTAGCTCTGTAACTCAGGGCATTGAGCGTGTAAACAAGTCAGAGAGTATGACAGAGGGATCGATGCAGCTCATGGCTAGCTTATCCATCTTATCCCCGTTAGCGCAGCTCACTCTATCTTTAATGATTCCACTTCTCTCCTGTGCAATTACAGCACAGATTCACATCATTCCTCATCTTTCTACTGTACTCTCTGCCTTTCTTTTCATCCTCTCCGTGTCAAGCTGTCAAGGTCTTTTGAGCCACTTTGATTGATTAAAACAGAGGGTCACCTAGCACAGAGGACGCTAAAACACACAACCACACACACAGACACGGAGGGGCACTTGCAGACCTTTATTCATTTCAGCAGGAAATTCAATTTGTTGGGAACTGAACTTAATTATGCTAAATATTAGCAACAGAGCATGTGAAGGCAGGGTTGTGCTAGTTTTTTGTAGTCGAAGTAATAATGACTGTTTGACAGTACATTATGCTGTAAAATAGATGGCAACTACCAAATATATATATAAATAGACACAAAATATGAGTATGAGTTTACACTATATGATTTGATTATGTGAGAAGAGACCACAGGGTGATACCACAAAACTGAGCAAATAAATGCAATATTAAAATACAAATTAAAAACAATGTTAAATGTTACATAACTATTATTTGTATACGTGTATATATATACAGTATATATATGTTATATACCGGTATATAAATATTTAACATTCAAATATACAGTTTAATAGCCATTTACAACAATATTTTACTGCAGGATGCTGCGATTGGCTAATCAGAATCAAGTATTTCAGAGTGCCATATAATGATGAAATATAGATGCCTGTGTTTTATCTTACTCTAAAACCATTTTGTTACCTCTCCATCATATGCTTAACATGTTAACAGCCTATAATGCAATTGCACATCAGCAAAAATTCACTACAGGTTAACTAGTGTTAATGGAGCAGTTTCATAACCATATTAACGCATCACTCTCACAAATACGGAAATTGCACAAAGATAATTTGAGTTAATGTGTCTGGTGCTCATGATATTTGATAAAACAAACAAAAAATCATCCTGAAAGAACTTTACAGAGGAACAAACCAAAAGTGAGCGAGGAAGAGGAAATGGAAAACCTTGAGCGATGATGAACTGATTACAGAATGCTTTTAGTGGACAAGGGAAATTGTCGATTCACTCCACTAATATAGTCTGATTACCAACACAAAAACTACTTCGTGTTTGTGTACGTGTTGAGAACCAGAAAGGCCTTTCGTTTTAACATCTTTAACATCTCACACATGAGATAACACACTCACATGTTGAACATGTAATCACATTTTGTGTTTTTGGTTTATCTGCGCTAGGACAATAGGGGTGTTTGTGTCATGCTTTCATTACCTGCGTCAGTTCCGAGTTCTGTGTCATATAACATTCCACACACCGCATACATATATGCAAAGAAGTTCGCATTCCATTCATATTGATGTAACGGATAGGACGATAGCACTGAGACACAGATAAACAGATTGGATAGACGAGTGTAGAAACATGAGTTGCCCACCAAAGCATTTCCCCTGCGTATCTGTATGAGATATTCAAACCTAATCTGTCCAATTATGAGACACCTGGCATATATCAGTCTGTTAACACACACACACTCAACCAGCACGTCCACTTGCCCTTTGCACCCTGTCGCAAAAAGTGGTCGGCTATAACTATACATACATAAGAAATCAGAAAAAATAAATGCTTCCTGCTTTGTATCCACTGGGAAAAGCCCTAAATTTGAAGGGCGGAGAGGACAACAATGGAATGTCAACAAGTTTACAAGCAGGGGGTAATTGTATTTGTAGGACAGACACTAAGGGGACAGAGATAGATGGGGAGGGTGTGTCCCCTAAGATGGACTGAGGCGGGATGGAGGACTGAGATGGGTGGCGGGGTCTAAGGTGGGGTCAGGTCAGGTCATGCACAGGCCTGTCTTTATTGATTGCATTAGGTTCAATCTGACACTGCTGGAGGTTATAAATCAGAGATCAGACATCACAGCACCCCACATAAAAACCCTCATTAAAGTCAGCATGAAATCAAATTTGACCCGATTTACTTTATTATTAGACATTTCTGCAGTGTGCATTAATACAAATGATTAAAATATTATAACTAGCTTCACCCTTTTCCTAACACCAAATTGTCTTGCTTAATTTTTTACTTCTCTTTTTGTGATGTAATCAAGTCCCGATTAATCATCATGTCCAACCCTGTGAATATCCATTTTCTCTTTGAATATTCTGCCTCGCTCTGAAATACATCAGAATCTAAAAAATAAATGGGTGTTTAAATTACTTTATCACGTGAGACGATGGTGACCACAAAGTGCTACAAAAATCAGGAAAAATGGAACTGTTCTAGAGAATATCATGTCCCTTTCAGAAATACGCTGGGTGCTGAACAAAGTTTCATGTTGACTTATATTTAGGATAAGAAAAACAGTCTGTTTAATAAAACTAGTTTAAATTAGCAACCTAGGAAGCTTAATGAAGAGCGAGGGTTTAAATCCATTCCCTGGAATATCAAAGATTTCCCCTCCAAAGCTAGCATTAAAAGTGAATAATAGTAAAAGCACATTCAAAGTTTAACAACAGAGCAGAGCTCAGCCTGTGCGAGCTGCGGTACAGATTGAGATCTGCAGTGTGAACTGAAGAATGGTCCTTATCTGCATTAGACACAACACGTCTCAACCTGCAGGAGCCAGGAACTAAAGAGATGAGAGATAGAATGGGTGGGGGGTGGGGGGGCGGAGAGCGTCAGGGATAGGGTGCTAGAATTAATGAGAAGAGCCAGAAAAGTCTGTAAACACAAAAATGGAGATGAAAATGGAGTGTCAGTACACACACACACACAAATTGAGGGAGGTGGAATAAACATCATGCTGAGGACCACACATGGAATCACTGACACAATCCCAGACTGAGATAATCGCACACACATTCTCTCATGGCTGTTTAAAATGTGTCACTCAACGTCGGATGTGGAGACAAGGCTTCCTTAAGGCTGTGGATAGGATATAAGGAATCGGATGTACATATTATTGCATCTATCTCTCTTTTTATGATCATACAAAAGGGTTTCTCTATTTCTGGGACGCTGCTTGTTGCTCACGCCGCCTTCCATTAATGCTGTTGTCAGTAAACACATCTCCGTATCCGCCCCTCAGATCTGCCTACTGAAAACACTCATTGATTTACCTTCCTTCCCTTAAAAATAATACGGATTCATCACGGCTGGTGTCTTGTATGATCCTTAAGGTCTTTGACTTAATATTGAGGTTACATACAAAAACACAATGTAAAGATTTTGTTTTGTCAAATGTCAAAGTATTCCAGAGTGGCATGTAATGAAATGTACGTCTTTTCTGCCCATACCAAGGACAATGACAGACAAGAGCAGAGCAATAATCAGATCAAGGTCAGCTAATTCATTACTTCCTCAATAAATACACAAACATACAGATACAATACTGCTCGTCACACCGATAGAACTGATGATACATCATCCACGCGCCTAATTCCTCAAAATAGACTTATAAACACGGGCCTGAAGAGGACGGAAGGGAGGAGACAGGCCGGGAGTTCATGGTCTGCTGAGGAGCAGATAAGTTTAAAGACAAAGAGTAAAGAGAAAACAAAGACATGAAGGAAGAACCAGCATTGCCAGAAAAAAAAAGATGTTTATCATTAGGGCGGCAGGTGACAAATTATCGCTTTAATCAAAATTCCAATCATCAAAATGTACATCAAAACTAAAATCCAGTCTAGACAAAAAAAAAAAACTGCTTTTGTGAGTTAAATTGAATTGTATATCATGAATACATTTACCACATAGCTGACTCATGAAGATTATCCTGAGTGTTACTGAATTGAACCTTTGTATTTTTCCAATACTATGCTGAAAAACTGAATAATGCTGAAAACTCCACAAATCTAACACCACAAACCAGACTTAAATCATACAAATGTAAATATACAGATCTGTTCAGAAGAGTAAAAGCTTAAACAGAGAAAGCAAGATGTTTTTATGTTTAGGGGCAGCCATCCGAAACGTCAGCCCTCCAACCGCCAAAGCAAACCCCCCTTGAAAGTCATTGTGTAATGCAGCCATGTTAAAACTATGGCTTCTAGCAACAGTGGGAGTGATATCTGAATCTAAAAGGAAAACAATGAGGAGAAAAGCTATAAGAAGAAATAATGAAATTGAACAGGCTGCTCAGCTTCAACTGTTCTGGCAGGACGGACAGAACATTGGGCATGTGAAGATAAGGATAGTCGGACAGAGCTGTAGAGGAGGGCAGTGAGCTGGAACCTTGGGTGAAAGAGAGCGATAAGAACAGAGGTACTGCTGTCTCCTCTGTGTCCCATTGTTTCTTTTGCAATTCAGAAACAAGGAAAATCAGAAGAGTAAAGTCGCTCAACAGCCACTTTCACACTCAGTGTTTCAGCTCAAAAACTAATTCTTGTGCCGTGTTACCTGATTTGCACAATCCCGAAGAGAGCTACTATGCAGACAGCGCATGCAAATAAACAACACTATCAGTGAAATCCTTCTTACTTAAATTAATTTCCTGAGGAATTAGAACCTTGCACAAACGCATACATGATAACAAGTAAAAGAAGTGTGACGCAGAGCTCAAACATAAGAAGTATTTGAAAAACGTGATAAAAACAAGCGTGATGTAATCTCGGTCTTTCTTCTGTGCTGTGATCCATTGTCTGACTGGTGAGGTAGGCGAATACGCACATATCTTACATGAAAAGGCATGTCAAGGTTTATCCACTAAGCATCACACAAACACACCGTCGAGGTGACTGGAGCTGTGCACGGTGTGTGTGTTACAGGAGAGGCTCCCTCTCCGCTTCCTCTGGATCACCAGAGGGAGCTCTCTCCAGAATATTCACTGCTACTATTCGGACTACAATCCCCATAGGCCCTCATACCTGGGACTGATTACACACACCTGCAGTTCATCACACAAACACTATTTCAACACTCCACACACACACCACCACCGTTGCAAAGTCTTGATTTGCCGTGGTGATAATTTCTGAGCGTTTATTCTGAGGACTATTATTCTGTTTTATCTTGGACTGTTTCTCTCGTTGTTTGATTCTTTGCCGGCTGCCCCGACCTTTGCCTGTCTATTGGATTGTGATTGTCAGCTACCCGCCCAGACCTCTTGCCTGTCCTTTTGTTCTGTGTATGTTTGCTGCCTGCCTCGACCTAGCCTGTACCTGTTTTCGACTCTGAGACAATATAGCTGGAGATGGATTCTCTATCCGAGGACTCCTCATTACAGTGTGGAAGAAGGAGAGTAAGTGTCAGTCATGAAAACTAGTCTTTTTCTGCTCTATTAGACCTGTAACTAAATCCCTAAAGAGCTACTGTGTCAGGAGCAATTTGTCTAGGACCCCAGGGGGTAGCTGTTTGTATTGCCTGCCCTGAACACAAAATGTATAACTGAACATTTGTGTGCAGACTAGGCTAAGCTAGCAGGCTAATCGCCTAGCAGTGTGCTAGATAGTATAAGCTTAAATATATATATATATATATATATATATATATATATATATATATATATATATATATATATATATATATATATATATATATATGCTATACTTTGATTATATACTAGTAACAATTTAAAAGACATTAATGATCATAATGGCAAATTCAGACAATATACATCATAAAGATATTTAGTATGATTTTTAATCCATTCAACAGGCAGACTGTAGCTGCGTCTGAAGTCACATATACTGTCTGGAACAACATTTGGTGTGAAAACGACTTCGATGTATGAATGAAATTCAGACGTACTACATCCGCCATGTTGTCAGTGTCATGTGATCTACCAGCGTCAGTTGCGTCGCTACACTGCCTTTCACAACTCCACTCCCGTGGCCTCATTAGATCGTAAAGTGTCCATTGAATGTGCACTCCAGAATCTTACTGGAAGTAGTATGTCATCCGGATTTTTTTTTTTTTCTTCACACTGTGATTTCAACATTCTATTTTCACATATTATATACTATTATAGTAAGCAAACGGATGCAGCATCTATCTATCATTCATCGGTACTAAATCTCTACTGGAGAATCTAACTTAAACTAGCTGTATTTTGGAACATAAGTGGTTTCTAGCTGGTCAAAGCTGTAGTCAGTGTTATTTTAGTATATTTATAGTATATTGTATTATGTATTAATATTTTGAATTAGCATTTAGATTTATATTTTGAGATTTCATTTTAGTTTTAGCAATTTTGTTTTGACATTTTGTTATTCATGGTACCCGGTCAACCACCATATAACTATCTTGAATCAACTTCGACCAACTAGAAACTAGCTACTGTGTACCATATTCCAAAACAAAGCTTCCATCAGGAACACACCTGGAGAAAATTGCACCGCCCCAGGCTGTGTCCTAACTCTTGGGTAAAGTGTGGATTTTAGGATGTTTGCTGAAGGTAGGGGTTTACAAGGCTGGAGGGGGGCGGGGGTCTATGTTCAAGCAGGTATGAGGAAGAGAGAACAGTGACAGAAGAAAAGAGTAGAAAACAGCCATCTGTCGCCTTAAAAACGGGGGGTGCAGAGGGAGAGAAGGGGGCAGGGTGTTGGGGCAGTTTCTGCCTGTCACTCAATCTGCACCCTCTAGATTTTTCCATATGCGATCCGCTCCATTCTTTATAAATGAATGACACGGCAGGGGCTTGAGGAGTCATGCCTTTAAAACGTGTTTTTTTAATGAATGAATGTGTGTTTGTGAGGGCTCACGCTTACTGCCCCAGAGCAGTTTCATCCTGTTTTCATGACTTCATTGTTTAGTTGTGTGTTTGATGTCAGGCTTGAGCTCCACTCCAGACAAACCAACACAAGATGCCAACTCTACCGTAACACATAGAACTTTGTGTGTAGGGAGTTTGACTGAAACAGAGCAATGATCCAAGCAAATAAGAGAAGTGGAACGAAAGAGACGTTGGGAGAGAAAGAGAGGGAGAGTGGGAGACTGCCGCCAGTCATGCCAGAGAGTTTGTGTAAGCTGATCTTTGGAGCCATGAGTGTCCAGCTGTCTCACTCCCTCTCTGTCACTCCATCTAGAGCTCTACACAACACTGTAAACTATCATTCCCAGAGACGGAAAAATGGAAAGATCAAGAGAGAGTGTAAAGATGGAGCGCAACAGAAAAAAAGAGCATACAATATTGCCTGTTCATTAATTAGTGTTCCAATCATAGACCTTAGATGTCATATGTAATTTGACAAACAAAAGCATCCAAGAAACACATATCAATATTTTTCATAATTTTAATGATATTTAGTATCTAGAAATTTATCTGTATGCTTTTAAATTACTTAAAGGGATACTTTTTGATTGGTTAAACCTAACAGCACTTCAACCAAACAGCTAAAGTAAAAATCTAGTTAAATTAAAGCTTTCCACGGTGTTTCCACACTGTTTTTCACTAAAAGAAAAGGAATAATTTTTTTTTTTATATATATATATATTAAAATAAATAATAATAAGAAAGTATTATATGCACCACTTTATAAAATAATAAAATAATATTTATAACTTTCTTAAATAGATGTGGGGGGGGGGGGGAGTCAACAGATGACAACATTTTTATGTAAAATAAAATAAAAGTTGTGAGTTGGGCTGGATTATCTGTTAAACAAATGACAGACTTTTATTTTAGAAGATTATTATTTTTGCAATTACATTTGAAAATGGCAAAGTAATTACAAACTTTAGCTTTAAATTAACCATTAAAATTAAGGGTTGAATGTTAAAAGTGGCATATATTCTGACGAAGGGCTATGGTAAGGAAAGTTTTCTGAACAGCAAGCTTCTGATTTTTGATATGGGACACCCACAAATGTTAGATGGACCCTCGATCCATTTGTCCAGCACATACAGGAAGCAGATGGAGAGATGGGTGGGGATTCTAGGAGGGGTGAGGGCAGATCATGGGGTAGAGGAGGTTGACTTTGACATTGATTACACCACCTTGTGTGTTGGAAGGAGTGTGTAGTAGTTAATGCCAGGACATGTTGCTGGTTGATGCCACCTGGCCATATAGCAGAGATGGCACGACTGACATTGGTTGGCAATGCTGCCCTCACCATGGAAGCACCAACAGGCAACCCCCGCCTTCCCCTGCCCGCTCTCGTCCTCCCTTTCTCACAGATCCATGGCAGATCCGATCACCAGCTGGTACTGCTATCGTTACGCTGGGACCTCCCAGGCATTCCACTTCCTATTTTTAAATACAGTTAAATCTAAACTCTTCTCTGGAATGAAAAAAGACCATTTTCACACGCTCCTGTTTTGATAGCACTGCACCACCGACACACCTCTAATATCAACACATGCATATTTCCACCTCTAATATCAACACGTGCATATACATACTGTAATATTATTTATGTCAAAACGCATTCCTGAAATACTAACCAAACACTGTCAACACACTTAAACTTAAAGGGATGGTTCCCCCAAAAAATGAACATTCTGCCATCATTTCCTCGCCCACGTATCATTCCAAGCTGTGACTTTTTTCTTCTTCTAGGTAACAAAATAATTTCTGAAGACTTTTTTTCATGCAGTTAGAGTCTATTGATACTGGGGCCTTCAAGCTCCAAAAAGGACCATGAACGTATAATAAAAGCGGTCAATTCGATAGATGCACTATATACCGTAAGTACTTTAAAATGTGAGAAACAAACCAAAACTGATTTCAAAATGCAACTCAACTGGATCATTGAGTCTGTGATTTGAACTCAGCCAGTCAGACTGAACAAATTCATTCACAAGTTAGACATCACCACTTCTCATTAACTCATGAATGTAAAGAGGAGAGCTGGGGCATATTTCAAGATTTTTAGTGCATAACTTAAATTTTATTTCTCATTCAAAGCTTTTGTCCAGCTTCAGAAGATTTGAAATAAAATGCATGA
Source organism: Phoxinus phoxinus (assembly GCF_949152265.1). Lineage (NCBI taxonomy): Eukaryota > Metazoa > Chordata > Actinopteri > Cypriniformes > Leuciscidae > Phoxinus > Phoxinus phoxinus. The sequence continues at coordinate 19,841,294 of NC_136885.1, forward strand.
GTCACTTGGGTCACTTGTTTGATACTTTTAATTGCTTTTGGCCCTTTTGAAGCTTGAAAGTTTTATTTCCCATTCATTGTACAGTAACTGCATGCCAAAAAGCACTGAAAACACAGTCAGCCATGACACAATGTTCAATTTTGGGTGAATTGTCCCAAACCTAGGAAAACAAAGTGACCTTTGACCTTCACTAACACAGAATCCTCTCCTCAAAACAAGGTCTCCTCCTCATTCTGCAATATGTTCCATTTCTGTACCTCAATCTGTCCAACTCCATTGCTCCATACTCCCCTCGTTTCCCCCCAGTCCAGCCCCTCTGTCTTTCTTTTTTCGTTTCTATCATTACCCCCTCCCACCCCTCTCTGCGCTTGTTCTCTCGCTGTGTCTAATCACTCCGCATTAATACCTGCATTCCGGCAGCCCCAGGAATGTCTTAACAATGTAGCCTTGTCCTTAACTGCTGCACAGGTACAAGAGCGTGTGTGTGTGTGTGTGTGTGTGTGTGTGTGTGTGTGTCACATGTATACAGAAAGTGAGAAGACATAAATGGATATAAATGCCCTGGACCCACATGACAAATAAATAAAATAAAAACACTACCATTCAAACGTTTGGGGTCGGTACAATTTTTTTTTTTTAAGTTTAAAAAAAAATTTATTTCAAAAACATGTTTGATAGCAGTCTCTTTCAAAACATTTCATACAAAAAAATGCTCACCAAGGCTGCTGTAATCAAAGCTACAGTAAAACAGTAATATTGTGAAATATTATTACAATTTAAAAGAACTGTTATTTTAATATTTTAAAATGTAATGCATTCCTGTGATGACAAAGCTGAATAATATGCCAACTGACTTTCATAGATTTTTATTTTACATGGGCTACTATAGAAGTCAATGGGGCCCGTCAACTGTTTGGTTTCCCATATTCTTCAAAATATCTTCATAATGGTTATATATGTCAAAGCAAAACTGCAACTGAATTCTACTGGCTTGTATGTACAATTTGTATGACTTAAATGATGTCACCATTTGCAGAATATAGTGACTGAGCCGCTAAAGAGAGGAAAAACTAAAAGACAGAAAAGGAAAGGGGCTTCCCCCAAAGGAAAAGGAGAGACGTTAACAAAGCGAGTGAGAATGAATGAAGGACAAAGGAAAGGGCAGAGCAGTGTGAGAAAGTTGCCTTCAGCCCAATGAGGTACAGTATCACACTCACAAACGGGCAACACTAGCATTTCAAAGAGACGGGGAGGGAGGGAAAAATCTCCAGATCTACCATCTGATCCAGGATGGATGATTTTAATGAACATGTGTCCTCTGTTCTCGCTCCGTCAGCCCTCCCCACTGCATCAGTCAATATGCGCCCACACGCCCACTCCAACTCCCACTCCAACTGTTAATTGACTAGGGAATTCCACGTGCCTGTCACCATGATTACTTGGCGGGGAACGGAGGGGTTAGACTGACCGCTGTCCCAAAAAAAAGTTCAGCCAAGGTGTGGAGTCACAGCCGCCACTGTCAGCGGGCGTTCCACACCCCATATGAGACACAAGGAGGACCAAAGACACCAACAAAGTCCCTTAAACATATGCCCAACAGATTCTATATTCCAGTGCGTCGACATCTTCCCAAAATATCCGTCTAATGAAGTCTGTCTTAAAGAGTCAAAGCCCTGTGTGTCTTAGTGCAGAACCATTTCACGAGCTTCTGTGTTTTTAACGAACTGAACTAATCCATCGTAAGCCAAATGCCACCGTTGTCTGTTTAATTGTATTTTAAGAGATTCTGGACTCTGTGCGGAATAGACAGCAAACAAAGAATTACTGGCCCTCATGAAAGCTTAATTTGATCGCACAAAGCCCATATCCTTGGATAATGCATAACCAGATTTTCATTTGTGCTACATTTTAGTTCTCAAAACTCAATAAACCAGTATATTATGATCTTCTGAGATCCTGGCGCTGGTAAAGAAATATCCTTCCCAAAAGAGTTGAAGCATAATGTGAATCTTACATACTTCATCTGTGTTCTCTGCAAATGAAAATTACATCCAAAACCAATTACTGTCCATTAATACGCTTTCATTTGAGAGCAAATGGATGGCTACAACCTTTAAGAAATGACAAGGTATGAAACCTGAAACTCAATAGGAAATGTAGCCATGCTAGGTGTCAGTCATGCTGGTATAGCGTACAGGGAAATCACTGATTGGTTGAGATTATGCAAGGGGGGGGGGGGGGGGGGGGACCAATGCTGGAGCCCCGCAGGCCTGAATATGATTATCAAGCTGTGTGTCAATCAGAAAGGCAACAGAATTAGAGTTGGCACTGCGGTCCTTGGGGTCCATCAGACCACCGTCCTGATTAGCTATCAGCCAGGGACACTCGTCATTAACCACAAACTAAAGCAGAGTGCTTGCTAATCTACAGGGATGAAGGGTTTCGAAGAAGAGAGAATTAGAGCAACCCCAAAATAAATCATTTTCTTTGTCATGTTTTCCAGTGAAAATGCATACATTTCTTTAAAAATCAGATAAATATATTTAAGCAGCAAAATTGCACACGATTGCATAAGATCAATAATTTAGTTTAGTTTGTTTTCCATATTTGCAAAAAAAAGGCTATATATTAGCAAGGGTGTGTTAAGTTGATAAAAAGTGATAGCTAAGACATTTATAAAATTTAATGAAAGTCTTAATCAAAGAATCCTCAAAAATATTAAGCAGCACAACTGTTTTCAACAATGACAGAATTTTCTGTAAAAAAACAAAAAAACATTTCAAATCTTACTGACCCCAAACAGGTGTTGTGTGATATATATCAGTATATATACACACTCTGAAGTCGTTTGTAATTTTGCTAATGAAGTACATTTATCATGTTGTTTTAATGATGTTTACATATTCTCAGTGGAAACTGAGACAAAAATACTGATCAAGAAAGTGAATTTTTAAAGAGCAAGAGCAAGAAGTTGGTAATATAAGTCTTCAGCTCCTTGCTATATAACTTCCTCTAGTGCTGGTCATATTTAAACTCATGTTCACACAGGTTTTACAGCATACAGGACAGCGAAGTGTGTGTTACAGAGACAGAGCAGGATGTGGGGGTTGAGGTTGAGTAAAGCGAGAGACACTCTTCTCCCGCAGGTAAACACCTGAACATGTGTCTCCTGAATGAAATGTGATCGGTCACCCAATCTCAGCGTGTGAACGGGGAAGCCCCAATCTCAGACATTCAGACCCTCCCCAAATGTCTGACTCGCACACAATCCCTCAGGCCACATACTGTGCAAATATTATAAATGTTGCTTTTACACATTTGAATGGCCAGAAACCACCATTTCTCAATCATGTAATATAATGTACCTCAGACACAAACATACTCCCAAATGCACTCCATCCATTTTAAATTCACCAGAGGGCCTTGTGGTGCTTCACGGGTCAAGCACTATTAAAGCAACAATGCGGCTCGTCAAACAGTGTCCATTTTCGTTGAAGAGGTTAACAATGCTCGGCTAACCATTAACCAGATTTTTTTTTTCAAAGAAAGAAAAAAAGTCAAAATAGTGTCTCAAGGAAAAGAAGTGTCCTTCATGTTAAAGGCACACACTGTGCAAAATGGAGAAAGAATGATTGTGAAGTAGATTGCTAATGATAAATCACTGTCGGAAACACACAACCTGGACGTCTAGTTTCACCCACTGAACTATGATTCATTCGAACAATATTTAAACAGTGATAAACAAAATTGTAATGTGTAAGTGAACATCAAACAAGAACCAAACTTTTTACATTTCTCGTAACTGAACAATCTGTCTGTATATTTTTCAGGTGGTGCGAGTGCAAACAAAAGATCAGGTTTACAAATAGTGTTTGTAATATGTGTGTGTAATCTTCAGCAAGACCACATCTTGAAGGGTCTGTCGAGTGCGGGGCAGTGAATAGCTCAGCCTGGGGGGTGCGCTCGACTAACCAAACAGCCGTAAGCTGAGGGCTATAAAGGCTTTTCTCTCCCTTGCATCAGAAGACTGTTCTCCAGGGAATGTTTGCCAGCTGATAGTATGAAGACAATGGCCACAGTCTGTGTGAGGAAAAGGATGTTTAAAGAGCTCTTAAACAAGCACTGTTTCAACATGACTGTGTTTTCAGTCACATCAGGTAAAGCTGGCACAGTTTAAACCAGGTGCGATGGAGGTCCAACTGAGATGTGACCAAATGACCAATAGCGAGAAAGTAGCTTGTGATAGAATGTGTATTTTTGATGGTTTTGCTGGTGTTATAAAAACAAATAGTTGTTTCTGTCAGGACTACTATCGTCAAATATGATTGACTATTAGCATAGTTTGGATTGGCGGCATGGTTCCATTCTCAGCGAGAACTAGCATGGAGAGCAGCAATAACCCCCCTTGGAGTAAACAGAACAGAACTAACATGAATGTTTGCAAATATATTTAATTCAAGATTTTAAAGTACAGTACAACATAATCGAGAATTTATTCTGATTCAAGGGAAATCAGAATGCCAAATCCTGACTGGGCGAGAGGAGGAGCTGGGGATGGAGGAGGGTAATTGGCTCCTGAGAAACGCGATAGCTGCTGATAATACTGAAGGAGCTTATATATGGATACAGTGATAGGCGTCGTATTCCTATAGATGTGGATTAGCTGAGAGTCGGCTGATGCGAGTTTGACTCACGTGACCTGCCAGAACTAAAGCTACGCTTGATTTTAATTACCCATTGTCTACTATAGTCTCAATTTTTACTTGTTTCACAACCTGCAAATATGGAAGTGTTAAGACTCTCATGAAAACTTCAGATGTCATCAGAGTTAGGCCTAATAAGTGTGAATAATTTTTGTGAATCATTTAGGCTAATAAAATAATGACTTGATTATTATTATGAACTTTTTTAACATTAACATCTTGAAATGCAACAATGGCTGCAAAATCACTATTTAAAAGCAAATAAATGAAATATATAGGCCTACATATGAGCAATATCACACTTGTAGCAGTGCGAAATGGCTGTAGTTTAGATCAGCGACGGCACACATGAGTAAATATATAAGAAACAACAACGGAGTGTCTTTAAAACCCCTCTTTTGCACAGAAACAGTTGAGCCCACGCCTCCTTTACTAATTCTAAAACGTCACTTTAGTTTAGAGTAATGAAGGAACATTGGGTTGTTTCATTGAAGCTTGTTGTATTAGAGTAGGCCTACACCCTACAGTAGTATTATGAGATCGACTAAAGTGTATTTAGGCCCAAATTATTTTGTCAGATAAACTCCTAAACAAGGTTTAGTGTTTTGTTCTAATCCTCATATTTAAAATATGAAATATATATATTTTATATAATATTACTATATCATATTTATGGATATGTATTTTAAAATATTTAAATTTATTTACATATTAAATAGTTTATATAAAATATATATTTTTAAGCTATATTGCCCAGCCCTGTATGTATTTAAGCTACATATCACCGATGACAGAAGACAAGCTGTAGAAGTGCGCCAAGATGAAGCATTTCTTGTAAGCCAAATCCCAAAACACTGCTAGGAGAAACAAATCAATGCAGAACAACTAATGTCCATCTCCAAATCGATACTGGTATAATAGAGCTAAGGGAGATGCGGCAATGTACTACAAGATGGCCGATAGTATAGCATGACCTAAGTTCCTCGCTAAAAAACGATATTTTCCCCAAAAGGAAACCCATCAGCCCTGAATCCATTAGGAATGCCTGAGAGAGGCCTCAGGATTTGCGTCGGCCAATCGCCCTTACAATCTCCACAGCTAAATGGATCAGCCGCTCTTAACCTCGTCTCCCCAAAGAGCCTCTGAAGCACCTATTCTTCAAAGCACTATGCCCCAACACACAGATGCAGCTTTTCACTGTGCCTCATATCCTTCGGCTCCCCACTTTAGTATCAGACCACTTCAACATCCTTCACAGAAAACACCCATCACACTCACACACACACCATATCTTCCACATTCTGTTTCCTGTATGCCCCTAATAACAGCCTTGAAGCTGCAGCCTTGGAGAAATCAAAGGGCATCAGGCTACCGAACTTCCTCTATCTCTGTTTCTGCCGTGCCAGGATGCTTTGTAGTGTGGGCTGAGAGTTTGAATGCTGGAGGACTGGGCAGGACCCAGATTTCATGAAAGATGGGAGGATTGGTGGGGGGGCTTGAGTGCAGACAGGGAAGAAGAGGGGAGGAGAGAGGGAGATATGCGGCTTTTTTATGAAAGAATGACTCAATCAGAACTGGTTATAAATTCTGAGTGAAAGAGCTCAGCAGGTCTGCGTGAATAAATTCTTTCCTGGCATTACAGATTCTATATAGACATGCCGTCTGTCCTTTCGGTCAACCTCTGTGTGTGTACGAGGCAGTTATCTATGCCGGAGCACGCACAATACCAACCGTAAATCACAGAAAACATCAATGGTCACCCACTGATCGCAAACAGCACCGCCATTACTGAAAACAAAGAGAGAGACTAACATACACAGAGGCAAGCCAGACAGAGCTAATCCACAGCATTAAAACTCTCAGTGTGTGTTGCGTGTCTGGGAGTGTAACATTTGCAGCAGCATCAGATCAGTCAATACGTTAACATTCACTTTAAAACTTCAATTTCAGGTAGACCAAAATAATAATTCGTCTTTTTAGACTCAAGCCCAACTGAAAATTGTTTAAAGACATAGTTCAGCCAAAAATGACAATTCTGTCATCATTTACTCATCTTTTTTGTTCCAAACCTGTACTGACTGTTTCTTCTGTTGAACACAAAATAAGATATTTGAGAGAATTTCGTTAATTTAATGAAAGACAATCAGGCCAGAACAACATCGACTATCACGGCATGGAAAAATAACTGAAGCCATTTCTGAAAATATGTTCCACAGAGGAAAGAACGTCATACAGGTTTGGAACAACATGATGGAATAAATTACATAATTAAAAAATTTGGGCCAGAACTATCCCTTTAATAATTCCCAACACAGGTGCTTGAGCTAAACATGTTGATTTTGTATTATTAAACATATAAAACATACTATACAAAATGATTATAAAGCTTCTCCACCATTGCCATCAGAATAGTTAAAAATCAAACACAAGCGAGCTCAGATGTCTGAGAGAATCAATTGTTTTAGTTTAAAAGTGAAATACTTTAATAGTGAGGGACAACATTAAAAATAATGCTAAATGATATCCAACGTACTGTATATAGGCTATTATAAAAGTGAAAAAAGTAACACATTTATGGTTTGGTGTTGATAAAAGGGTACTTGCGCTTTACTGATATATTTGTGGGGATATCCAAGACAAAAAAAGATCAAGAAATACTGGTTTAGAATAGATGATATTAAGATGAAAAGATGGGCTGCTTAGTATCTCTCATTCAGAGCGACCATGTGGTTGCTGCTGCTTTGTGCCAGCAAGCTTTCCTCAAACCGGCTGCCAAAAGATCTGCTGCCAATCCAAAAACAAGCTTTCATGATGGGTCTCAAAACAATTAAAACAAGCCCAAACACTCTTGATTATTATTTAAGGTGTTATGAATCATTTAGACTTTCTTCTAAGAAGCAACACCCTGTGTCCGAATATGCCTACTTCCCTAAGTGAAAAACTTCCGTACTACATACTGTAAGTGAAAAACAGTACATAAAAAGAGAAGTATATCTGAATTCACAACATAAAAGAATGGGCAAAAAGGACCCGGATGGCAAAAAGGACCCTACTACTTTTGCCGAGATTGTGAAGTGTGCATACTGTGGACACTTTACTATCCCATGAGGCCACAGGTGAGAAGTTGTGAATCAGAGAAGCGACGCAATTGATGCTGTAGGTCACGTGATGAGATGTCTTAATGTCCTCAATTTAAAACATGAAATCAAAATGTTTTTTTGATAATTAAGTCTAATTTCCACATTCTACCGGGTCATTAAGGTTTTAAACCACGAAAATGTGACCTATGTGTAAAAAAGTATCTATGGTCTAACAGCTAAGTGCCATATTGTGATCTTGGATCAAAACCATGTGTTGTGGTTGCGTGACTTGCTTTCACTGGCAGCCTGCGCGTCCATCTGTGCCGAAAGAAAGAGAGGCAGAGAAATAGAGACGGGATAGAAAGAGAGAGAATCTGGGGGGTTGAAGAGTCAGGGGGCGAGATGTAACCTGTCCCCTGCTGAATGCTTCTCATTCCAAGCAGTGACTCCCCCCTCCTCACGGGCATGAATCACAAAGCGGATCCGAGAGACTGGGGCCCAGAGCAGAGAGCCAAATCACACACTTTACCGCCTCTTTCCACCGCTATCATCATCACCGGCCAAATTAGCACCTTGGGTTTGAACAGTTACACAACGTGTGGGTTGACACTGCACACACAGGTGTGCGTGACTAGCTTTATGCGCAGCGCAGGTGTGGATGGATATCTATAGGAGCTTTGAGCTCGCAGAAGCAACCTCACACATAAGATTGGCTTTTATCTGCTGGCCCAGCACAAAGAGCAGGTTTTAATTTGAAGCCTCCTAATGCCATAATAATTACTGCCGGCTGCAGGGGGTGATGTGTCTGTGCGCGTGCTCACGTTTGAAGCTGCTGCGGTTGGGGAGGTTCTGCTGAGGATAAAATTTAAGCAAGGAAATGAGTGGGGGAAATAGACAAAGAAGGGAAGCGTGTTGTTTCTGCGCGGCTCTTTAAAACTCAGCTGACAAGCTGTCTCAACAATTTTTTACGCCACCTACTGACATCCCGCCACGATCAAATGAGCAGCCACCAAGGTGCTGCACCGATACCGCCTCAGGATACTCAACTGGGGATTGAAAACGCAAATAATATTGTTGAAATATCACCTGAGAGGTTATTGCTTTGGGACGAGTGCTGGTGGTTACAGTAACAAGGTCATGTGGCTCCGATATGAGGCTGGACGGGAACCATTTTAAATGCTAATCACTGAGACTTCCATTATAAGGCAAATTATATGAAAGCTCTAGCAGAGGCTAGCGCACCTCTGGGAGAGGTAGGCAACAAATTGAAATGAACGGGCAGAGTTCCAGCCGCTGTCATTTGGCAGTTAAACGCTACAGATCAATTGAAATTTATGCCCGGAAAGAGGATAAAGTCATCAAAACAGGTTTTCCTGAGGACATGCACAAAGGATGCATTAAAGATGCTGCAGTGTTTGTGGAAGTGTAGCGATTTTCAAACCCACTGAGCTTGAGAAGTCACGGATCATGTGGGACAGGTATGAACATCAGATCTGACAGATATTGGCATCAAAAGAAAGTAACTGCGGATCCCATGATCAGCCCAATTAAAGAACATGCAAAAAAATAAGAGAATTCTTAATGACGTTTGAGTTAAAGAGAGAGAGAGGGAAAACAGCTACAGAAGAGAAGATCTCAGAGGACCTGCTTTCAGAGCAACAGAAGCATCACTGATCAGTGCATTCAACCCCAACGCAGCAGCCTGGAGACTTGACTGAGCTCATCAGAAGAAACACTTCATCTGTCTGTTGCTTCACGCGTATTTTCAAACTCTGGACATGAGAAGAGTCTCAAACAATGGAATGGCGCAGAGGGATAAGATAGGTAGGTAGGTAAAAAAAAAAAAGGACTTCCGATAGCCGCAGAACTGAAAGAAGGTGAGAACGCTGGAAGAACCAGATCCACAGTAAGGGAGGGGAGCGAGAGAGAGAGAGAGAGCCTTAAGAGCAGACAGAAAGATAAAACACAAGTACCTCTGGGATGGAGAAGAATGTATGCCTGGGAGGGTTTTTTAAGTTTTTTTTAGAAGGAGCTTCTTTATATGAGTGTATACTCACAGTCATTTTAAAGAGGAATACATTCTCAATACTGACTGAAAATAGTCTGTCATAAATGTAAATTTGGTATCAAAATTAAATCTTATCCACAAGTCAAACAGTGTACTACTTTGCATTTAGGCTGCCTTTTCAAAGTGGTAATAGGCCTACATCAACACATATGTGAGAGAGGTGGTAAAGATGGTCAGTCTGAGGCGGAGCTAGAGGAGGGGCCACGTTGCCCCTGTGCTGAAACATTATTGGTCATAGGTTTAGGCAGCCAAACACTTCAAAGAACAAAACTACTAACTGAACCGCAGGGTGCAGACAGTTATACGGCCCAATGACCTTGGTAGCACAAAGCAGGTTCATATATTCTGACAGAATCCTAACAGATATTATTTGACTTCTATCAGGCTCTTGATAAAATAGTTAATTGAAGAAAAATATATATCATTTAACAAAGGAAAAATGAGTTGCGTTCATTAGAAATTGATTCTACAGTGTATTTGTCACACAGAAAAACAATGTTCATGCATACCCATATTTTAACTCTGGTATTTGTATTGTAGGCTACATAAAAAGATAATGGCACAGCAGCACACAATTCTGGTTATGGTAGTTTTACATCTACACAAGATGTCTGTAATAAATTCAATAAGTAGTTTAACTATTTTTAAATGTCGAAAATTGTGAACCACATTGTAAACACAAGGTGACGAGTTAACAAAGATTTAATTTAAACCACTATTTCAGAATATATTATCTGATTTGAAAAAAGAAACCCGAAGAATGAGTTTGTTAATCCAAATTTCAATAACGCATATTAATAATCATACTGAGGTGATATGAATGTGGAGTCTGGCAGCCGCACACTTCAACTCGGATGAAAGGAAGCGCGTCTATCCGGCGACAGCGCGCGCGGAGCAAGAGACCAAAGACCTCCTCCCCTCCTCAAAGACCAGTCCGTGTTAACCCTTGAACCATTCCCTGACTTAAACATGAACAACAAACCCTCATAGACGCCGACAGCCACAAAATAACCTGTTTAATACTTCCTCCCTAAAGTTCCTTTCGAGACTTCAACTTGCGCTCAAGGTAACAGGTTGTTCCAAGAACCAACAGAAAAGTAACCTGCTCTTAATTTACTCCACATTCAAACGAGCCATTTACGTTTATAGACTGACAATTATTAAGTAAAGCTTGTGATTTGTTAAAAAAAACAATAACTTATGCTTTTAATTAGCCTATAGTAAAATCGATTTTTTAAAAGTATTCTCGTTTGTAGCCTCCTTACCTTGCAGCGCTACAGCAAGCAAGGTGCAGCAAACCCCGAACCGTCCCAACATCGTTCTCTCCATATTTGCGTCTTAACTTGGCGGTTTTGTTTAGCGTCGCGTCGTTGTATTTCTCTGCAGCGTCTCGTCTCGGTACAGCTCCTTCGCGCTCACACGCAGCAGTCTAGTGCGCTCCCCCGTCCTTCTTGGCGCAAGAAATCTGATGCGGATGGCAGTGACTTGGCTGATATATTTGCACAAAAGGTGACCGTGCGCCCCTCCCCTCTCCTCTCTCTTCCCAAACGAGTAAAGTGCTACTGGAGTGAACATACAGCCAAGAGACGAGCAAGACTTTTACACGGTATAACAACGGCTAATAAAAAAATTATTTAAAAAAAGGTGATAGGCTACTTTGAATAAAAATCATGTGAGATTAGTATCACAGGACTGTTTTGATGCTCTATACATATGTAGTAGCCTAATAAAACATGTTATTGGCTATAGATTACAGGCTTTGAGTAATTGACAAGTATGTAGACTACTTGTATAATTCTAGCTCTTCCATCGGTTTAGACAATGCATTTGTGTGTCCCTTTGGAAATAGTCTCTAAGCCCACACTGGGTTTCAAACAGGCATTCCTGGGATAGCTGGAGCAAAACAGCTGCTTCACTTTTCTCAGGGCAAGAGTGGGGTGTGCGGGAGAGGGAGTGCGCTATCGAACCCGATAAGAGGAGAGGGGCTTGGGAAATGGAGTAGGGCAAAGTGATGAAAGAAGAGGAGAGAAGACAGGAGGCTGGATCTTTTGTGTTGGAGGGAGAGGATGTGGTGTGATATATTCAGCTGTGTCATTCATTACTGTTATTTTGCACTATTCTTGGGTCATGACAGCACAGCAATGTATTAAACTGCCTTTCTCATGACGCCTGAAGTGACTCTTTGCACTTCAAAGTTCACATAGACACCGGCTATGCACACGCATTGCTTTAGCTATACTCTCTAACGCCTAAAATGCAGTGCAATGCACAGAAGTTAGGGAATATTCAAAGGGTCCTCTAAAAAATGGGTTAAAGTTAAAGTCTGTTTTTAAGGAACAGATGATAAGGCCTTGCTTTGGCAGATTTATTCCAGAAATATATATTTTCCAGTAACAATAACATCGGAGATGAGGCAGACTGATATGAACAGCTTGGCTGTAAAAGTTCACCCATAAATTACAAATCTGTTACCATTTCCCCCTCATGTTGATACAAACATGTATGATGTTATATTTTCTGTGGAAAGCTAAATAAAAATTATGAATTTTCATGTAGCTCAATACCAGTTAGTATTTTGATAGTAGAGATTGTTCACAACAGTCAAGCTCCAAAAGGGATACATCAGTGGCATGTGGTTTTCCGAAATAAGGTAAAACTTTCCTGATCCTATGCTCAAATAATCATAAAATATCATATTTGTTTATTTGTTTTTGAACGTTCGGCACCAATCATTTTTAATGTATAATTTACTACTGAAATGTTGGTCAGCTGTTATATTTAATATTCAATAGGTAATAGAGACCACCTTTATAGATTATTTAGTTGTTGTTTTTTTATTCTTTTTTTATTTTTATTTTTTATTCTTAAGTGATTAAGATTGATTGATTGATTGATTGATTGATTGATTGATTGAAACTGCCACTGAGAAAATGCAAATGGACAAAACTAACAGAGCACCATAAAAGTAGTGCGCAAGCCATACAATAGCTTTGTCTGACAAACAGACCAAAGCTTTATTCATTAATAATACCACCCGCCACTGAAGCTCTATAATCTCAAACTATTTTGATGTTAATGATGGGAAATGCCATTGGTTTTAATGTGACCAATCATAGTGTGCCAATTTCTGCCAAACTGAATATGTAAAATGAGATTTAAACGGAAATCACGGAAAGTTCCCCAAAAAAAATGCAGCATGAAAATTCTTCAAAAGCCCCAAAGCCCCAAGTTACTCCTGGAAAAGCTGCTGTGTGGCACAGAGTTGTGAGTTTTCCTGTCTCAGCTATAGGACAGGACAGCATACTAGTAACTGAAACCGACTCTGTGACCTTTCCACGGTCCAGACTCTGCTCTTTGAAAACATCAGAGCCTCATGTTGACCCCGAATGTTGTAGTGTGTGTGTGTGTGTGTGTGTGTGTGTGTGTGTGTGTGTGTGTGTGTGTGTGTGTGTGTGTGTGTGTGTGTGTGTTTCACCAAAAGTTTTTCTTTGGGAACAATACCATCAGAAGTACTCTGCATGGCTGGATGACAGAGGGATGTAATGATAAAATGATGAAAAGGGAGAGAAGAGGTTAGAAGAACTCTTTGATTCTTGTGTCAGGGTGTGACTAGCATGGGGCCTGGGGGAACAACGGGGATACAGAACAGAGGAGCGGAGAAGAGAGAAACAGAATGATAAATTGGGGCTTAAGGGAAAGGAAAAAGGACTGCACACCAGCCAAGTAAATCAGAGAACGAGTAAGGACAGACCAAAAAGAGCATGGACGCAATTATAGGTTATGTAAACTGCTCTCAAATGCGCTCTCTCTATTTTGTATTTGCCTACATCTTTTCAGTCGCGTATTTGTTTACCCACAAAATCACTTAAATTATAATGGTGTTCCTGCAATTTAGTTTTTTGGTATAAATGCTGAATACACAAGATACACAGAGATGAAAAATCTTGTAACCACAGATGTTGTTGTTTTTAAAACATCTCTTTTTATAGACAGATATGGTATAGAAGCAGGGGAAATAATTGCCTAAATAAACCAGTGCAAAAATGCCTTTAAAAAAAACTGCCATTATTCCCCTTGTTTTATGATCATACCTGTACAAACATCATAAAGCTTTCGCAATAAAGAAAAGTAAATTACAACCCGCAAACAAGATAAACATATAGTATATATCAATAGAATCAATTTTATAATCATATTACTGATGAAGTCCTCTGAGGTCTTTTTAAATCAATAATTAAGACACGGTTGTGAAGCGTTTGTTTCTCCTGTGTTCATAAAACGTATCTTCATTGTGCATTATACTCCGTTACAGAATAAAAAAAATAATATCCTTTTGTTATGGACTTGCTTGCCGTCCAGCTGCTCTTGAGCAAAAGAAGCAAAGCCTCGAGGACCACACAAGGAACTTTTTGGACCTGGCGTGCCACACCAACTTTCCTGATTTCGCTCATTTTTATATTTCATTTTTATATTTCTCCAGCCTGAGCAAGCGGTCGAAGGCATGCTTATCAGTGGATGGTCCTCAGAGAGATTTCAGCTTGTGTGTCCTGGTGAATAATGGATTGGCGTTTTAACATAACATAGTCTTTAAAATTGAGTCAAGAACCCTACGGTTATAGAACACCACTGGACCTTTCATTCTATGAGAGGAATGTGCACCAATTAACCGTTTTTTGTTTGTTAAAATTACACACAAAAAAACACTTAACGACTGTAAGGCTGATTATGAATGTAATTTGATTCTTATGACTAATCATGCCCAAACGCGTCAAGTCGGAGACAGTTGCGTTCAGTCGGTGTTCAAAGTCGGTGTTTAAAATCTGCTCCAGTCGTTGAAAAGTCTCTAAGTGTGTTCAGTTCAGTCTTAAGCCCCTTTCACACAGCGCTTTGATCCCGGGAAATTACCAGAGTGTGAAATTCTGTGTGAACGCAAACACGTCCCGGGATTGATGCCGGCATCGATCCCGGGTTGGGGACCTAGTAAAATTGCCTGGATCAGTCGCGGAACGCGCCCTGTGTGAACAAAAGCCAGGATCAATGCTGTAAGGGGTGTGTCATAGTGATGCCGCACGTGCCATCGCGCGACTCTAGAAAGTTTGTGTTCGTCATCAACAAAGAAAGAACGAAAAAATGTCTGCAAACTGGAACGAAGCAGAGACCAGGAGCTCCTTACTATCCGCGCTGAAGCTGAGATCGTTCGTCAGCTTTGTGGAACAGTACGCGATGCGTTAGTGTATATGTTTTCAACGCGTACGTTACACGTCTCACCCTGAACGTCACGTGTCCTTACGGGATCTTACCGGGATGTGCACGCACTCACAGATCCCGGAAAATCACTGGCAGTGTGAATGAACCAAAATCAAACGATCCCGGGACAAATCAAAGGGGCTTTAGAATGAGTCAAGGACATATCCATTCTGCTCCATTTCCCAGGAATGACCGTCACAACACTAAACCCACAAGCTACGTGTATCCTTTAGATCTAGCCATAACAGTCTGTCATCATGGCGGCAGTGTTGGGATCCAACCCAAAAAAGTTTGCATATTTGTACCAGTCATTTCGATGTGGCACGTGGGCGGATGTGCTGACATTTCGGCTGCAGGGTTCATCCTCATGAGGGATTTCAGTAGAACAATAGAGCCTATCATTCCTTCCCCTCACAGCCTGACTGAACATCTTTCTTTACACACAGAGCAAATTATCATAAACTACAGACCACACAGATCAGAGCTCAATGTGGGTGACCTGACCTTAACTCATGCCAGAGGTCAAAAGAGAAACTGAGGAAGACATGGTCTTCATTAAACAGTCAGTGTACAGAACAGGATTCATAGCTCTGTGCACAATGACACTTACGTTTACTGTAAACTCATGAGATGACTCACTCAAAAGAACTGTGGGTTTCAAATTCACAGCCTGTGAAACAATGCACCTAATAAAAGCCTTTGTTTAATACTCGCATACGACATAAACACAATACACACATACTAGAGGGGTTAAAATGGGCATATATGGCTTATTTACATTGCATTAATAATTAAATGTTTTACTATTATATACACACACATATTAAAGGTAAATATGTGACATTAAAGGTAAAGACTTACATTATTAAAAAATATTTGTTTAAAATAAATGCTGCTTTTTTGCTTTCCATAATTTTTTCATAATTGAAAATAATAAGAAATGTTTTGTTGGGCACAAAGCCAGCATATTAGAATGATTTCTGAAGGATCATGTGACACTGAAGACTGGAGTAATGATGCTGAAAAGCAGAAGAAACATACTTGAAACAGTACTTACCCGCTCAATTAAAAACCATACCACAAACTTAAACTTACCACACATTAAATTCCATAAATGAAATAATTTCTCTCTGAAAAAAAATATTGAAATATTCATACGCTGAAACAACATGCCTGGAGAATTTAAACCTTTATCCACTTTTAGCACTCTCTGTTTCCACACATATACGCCTGAAACACGCCTGAGGTCCATTTCCGCACAGAGTCGAGAAAAAGTGTGTGTGAGCTTGAGTAGAGATGGGGGTGTTGGAGCTTAAGGCAGAGTGATGATTTTTTTTTAATTCCTTGACTCGCTTTAAAGAGAAATAATAAAAGTTTCACGGAATGAAGTAAGTGGTAAATATGGATGAACCAAAGCTTGACTGTTTATGTATGAAGCATACTAATGAGGCAGCCAGTGTGTGTGTCAATAAGTCATGCCAGCCACAAAACATTGCATAATCCCAAACACAAAGACTGCTCTCTGATCTGTGGGCACATCAAAACATATTTACACCTACAATACAGCTCAAGTTCCCACAATTGCACATGATGATTAAACCAGTGCAGTATGCAGCGGAAACAAGAGCATTTTTAATCTCAGATTTCTTGTCTCTAGAGTCAGATCATGGCAGTGTTTGTCCACCTGTGCATCCATTAGACTGTGCTTGTCCGTGTGTGTTAGCTGGTTTATCGGGGCCCCATCTGTGTGCAGTGAGGCCTGTTTCAGTGCCAAACCCCAGTGATGTCACCTCCCCTGAGTGGCCTCCTCCTTTGAGAGGACCCCCAGACTAACCCAAACCAGCGCACACACAAACTTCTGCTCTTTATCGACCCAACCAGCGCGCTAATCCCTGCCCATCGCCTAGTTTTCCTCTCACAATCTTATTTTCTTCCACATTTCCTTAGCCTAATCTCCTTCCATGTTCCGCCTCATTCCATTTATCCTTGTTTCTGCTTCCTCGGTCGCTCAAAAAGCCCTTTCTTTATTATTCCATATCTGCTCATCCTCTCACCCTCTATTACTCATGATGATGGTCATTATCTTATTAGCCGCCAATGACGGTGCATTCAGGACCGAGAACCTATGACACACGCTCCGGCACAATGACGGAGCGCTGGCACCAAAGCCAGTTTTTTGCTGAGACCGAAGAGAGAGAGAGAGAGTGCTGGAAATCCCAGCCTAAAGCAGTCAGTGTGAGCAAGCTCCTCTTACCGCCATGATTTAGCACTGTGATCTCTGCTGCCAAGCTCCCGGCGTACCCGCTCATCAGGACGAGTGTGGCAGGGCAGCGGAATGGCCATGTGCTCCTTTAATCAAATTACTAGATGATTCACTCACGTCTGCTGGCGGAAATAGATTGCAGAGATCTGCAAAAACATGACATTATTCAGGTTAAAAGGAAACTCGGCCGTTTTCACAAGCCAAGGACAGCGTAATGTACAGTACGCTCACTGCAGTAATTTTTTGAAAAGGGTTGAGGCTTCATTTACTGCTTAGGCACGGGAGCATAAATCAATAGGAATCATAATCAATACTCAGCATATGGTGAGGCGCAGCATCCCATGGGAGAGAGTGTGTGATTGTGAGTGTGTTCTTCAGGCTCGGTTGGCTTGAGCTGCTTCTGTCCCTTTGATCAAGCAAGCGGGTCTCTGTCAGCCCCCTGCAAAAACTCACACTCACTCAGTCTCTCTCTCACACACACATTTCAAACGCTTTATTTGGATTTACAGTTAAGAAAGCATTAAGGGATGATGGTGGATGACGAATTATTAAAAGTTAATGCGCATGGTGCTAATGCAGCCACAACGTGAAGCAAAGTCACAGCTTGGGTGTGCATTAATTATCAATAATTCAACAGCCAATTATTCTGCTTACACCGCAGTAAGCACATAAACACATCTTGTGTGGAGAACCTCTCTCTTACATCATTGATTTAGCATCTTGTTTAGAAACAGCTCGAAATCTTGTTATCCGAGTGGTGCTTTATATAAAAACATTTTTTTTTTATAAATTCCTTTTGAAATAAATAGAACTAATCCTATTGATTATCATATTTATTTGTAAGGAAATAACAAATAATTCAATTCAGTCAAGATCTGGAACTACTTCATATAGCTATGCTAATAATTAACACCTTAAAACATCTGTCAGCCAATCAGACTCAATCATTCAACAGAGGCAAATCATGTTAGATCAGTACAGGATCCATTATACAGATAGAGAATCTGTTAATACTGAGCATATCTACAGGTCAATAGTAAAATGTAATGTCTATTTAAAGAGTTCACTGAGGATAAACAGGATATCTGACAATATAGTCCTCCCTTTTTCCTAGTCCAGCAATCTGAAGATTTTGTATATATAGTTCAACACGTCAAAGATACCAATTATTAAAATAACCAGATGTTACTTTCAATTAAGGCTGGTATTTACTAGGGTAGTAGTGACACTCCACAATATACAGATCAAAACAACAGCTAATGCCCAGGGTAATAACTGTTTTGTTTCAGGGGTTTTATCCATTGGTTATCCATTTGCTAGAGGCAGACCTGAATAAGTCACCAGACCACGTTTCATCTCAAAATCAAGTAAAGATTGCCTTTATAAAGTAGATTTCCATTTCATGGTGACTTTAAATTATATTTAAAAAAATGTGACTTCAAAAAGTAAGTGAGCACTATAAACAAATAATATAACCAATATATTTTTTTTAAAGAGAGAAAGCACAGGGAATGAGGAATATTTTAAAAAGAAGTTTGTTAAATGAATTCAAATAAAACAATAGCTACTTTTTAAATCTGAGATAAAATCCGGACAATTTCTGTTAACATTAGTGCAATATGTTTTATAGATGTGATGATATACATGCATGGATACCTGTGTATACGTGAGAGGAGCTGAATCACCAGCAAAACTCACTCAGAAAAAAGTTCTAAGAAAAGTTCTGTTAAGTCTGCCTTAAGTGTCCAAATACTTTTTGGGGCAACTGTAGGCCTATATTAATGACTGTGTTTCTGAAATGGTGCAGTTCTTCAACACTATGCAGAGTACATACTGTATGCATGCACGCACACACACACACGCGCACGCACACACACACACACGCACGCACACACACACACACACACACACACACACCTCAACACTACACAACCACCAAACATCTGACTCACGTTCTTACACCCTCAACTTCAACATCTCTCTGACATTATTAACAATAGATCAATTATTCTGTCATACAGAGAACGCTGCTCACCGCTTCCTGGTGGAATAATGCTGCTTAATACTCTAAGTTATGATTAATCTGACTCAGCATCTCTCACTCTTCCCGACAGAGATGACTTCACACTGCAGTCAACAGTACGAGCGCTACCACTGGCAGGAATATAAGAGAAAGGGGGAAAATGCAAGAACAATCGATTGGTTTATAAGTGGAAATAATAGATTTTCTCTGAGTGCTTTTTAAAAGCGTACAAACAAATACACTCTTTCTTTCCTCAGTTCTCTCACCCTTTCTTCTCTTTTACTCCTCCACATAATCCCTCATTCCCTCCTCCTGTCTGTTTGCGCTTTTCCCCCCACATGGGCTGATCCACTCTTCATCAGCATGCAAAGCGGTTGGGTTCCAGCTGTGAACAAGGGATTGAAATGGAAATAAAGGATAGCAGAAGAGCAGATTACACTCCTCCAGCACACGTTTTGCCTCTTGGTTGGAGAAATTGGGGAGAAGGGTCAGAAGAAAAGGTGGAAGGAAAGAAAGGGTATTTAATTCAGGTCAGAACTGGACTACTTAGGCTGTACAATGCAGGACACAACACACAGAAGGGCACTAAAGAGGGCAATATTTGTGTACTTAAGCTGCTGAAAATTAAAGAATGAACAGCATTAAAAGAAAGTTCAAATGGTAGTTTAAAGGCAGCTGTAAGGTCTTGAGCATTAAAGCTAATAGAGGTAAGGAACAAGTGTACATATTTCGTGACCTTAAGAAACTAACCATACAGTCGTACCTATGCTGAACAGCCAAAGAAACTCATTCTGCAATAAAGTCAGGGCTGGAAATGAAACAATGGGTCAACAAACGGAATAAAACATGCTATTGCATTTTTTTTTTTTTTTAAATCAGGCTGCAAGAGCAGAGTGGCAGTTATGCTTGCAGGTTGCAGGCCACTTTAATGGGCAAGAGTCTTTGTACTCACCCAACCATTACTCCCATAGGGCAAGGAATAGTAGCAGTGCATTGTTATTCATGAAATGCTGTGTGTGCTGTGCTACAGATTTAAAACACAGCCAGACATGAGACACAGCTGTAACAGAAGCACCACGGTTGTGATGAAAAATGAAAAAGAGGGTCATTCATATATCAAAAGAGAGGGAAGCACGACTCCCCATTACTGTAGAGGAGAAGAGCCTCAGGCAAACGCATAATGTAACACTAAATGTCTGTCTGTTACATTTGCGCAGCCTTAAAGCAGGTTCAGGACTTTCATCTGCTTCTGAGTATGCAGATGACTTTCTGAACGAGACAAAGTGAGATGCAAAGTTATATTCTCTAACACGGTTTCGCAGAAATTATACAAGTATACTTTAAACTCACATATTTCCATTTCTGCTGTTAGTCATTTTCCTAATTAACCTGTAGTGTAGCAGACACCTCACTTTCATTTCACAGGTTTCAAAGTCTCTTCTGTCCCTTTGAAAAGACGACGATAGGGAATGCAATACAGCCTGGCATGCTAATGGATCTCAGAGCAATGACACAATGTCTCCTTTCTGGAACACTGTCCCAAAATTTCACTGTCCTGACTTTGACTGTAGCATTAGCATTCCATGTGAGCTCTCTCCTGAGCTTTCTCCTTCAAAGGCACGGGGACAGTCAGTGTTCTGTAGACAGTGGTCTCAATGTCTCACGGTGGCTCCGCACTACCTGATGGACAAGCTCTAAGACTGGAAGATAAAAGATCTCAGACCTGGTAACTCTCTCTCCAGCTCACCAGCTCTCTCTCTCCCAGTTCTGATACAGCTCAACTGCATGAACTGCATACAGACTGTAAGAAATAACAGGAAATAGATTGAGAAATGGGATGATTGAGAGAAATTCATTGAAAAGACTATTACTGAGGCCTACCATACAGTACCATTCGAAAGTTTGGGGTTTAGCAAGATTTTTTATGTTGTTGTTTTTGAAAGTAGTCTTTTATTCTCAAGGCTGCATTTATTTGATCAAAAATACAGTAAAAACAGTAATGTTGTGAAATATTATTATATTAAAATACATTTTCTATTTTAATATGTTTTAAAATGTAATTTATTCCTGTGATGGCAAAACAGTATTTTCAGCATTATTACTCCAGTCTCTAGTGTCACATGATCCTTCAGAAATACTAATTTGGTGCTCAATATTAATGTCGAATACTGTTGTGCTCCTCAGTATCTTTGAGGAAACCAAATAGATTTTTCAAGATTTGTTGATGCATAGACCGTTCAAAAGCATTTTGAGCATTTATATGAAATATATATATATATATACCAGTGTAAAGGTCTTTACTGTAAATCTTTACTTACTACTTTACTTTATATTCATAATGAAAGCTATACCTGATTAATCAGCGAAACAGCAAGCCAGGCGGCAAGTATGAATATGACTGGAGGTAGGAATAGCAATGAGCCTTTGGTATAGGGATCACTCGGGTAGCAGTCTCCCCTACTATCCTATCCCGCGGTTTAATAGACAAGGCTTAAGCAGTTAGTCCAAAATGCAGCTGCTAGAGTTCTTACTAGGTCAAGAAAATATGATCATATAACACCAATTTTATCATCTCTACACTGGTTACCTATTAAGTTCCGTATCAATTACAAAGTATTGCTACTGACCTATAAAGCCCTAAATGGTTTAGCTCCTGTGTATTTAACAATCCATCGCGCTCGTTAAGATCGCTAAATTCGAGGCTTCTGGTCGTACCTAGGTCCAAGTCAACTAAAGGAGGGAGGGCGTTTTCACATCTAGCTCCTAAACTCTGGAATAGCCTTCCTGATATTGTCCGAGGCTCAGACTTGCTCTTCCAGTTTAAAACTAGATTAAAGACGCATCTCTTTAGCCAAGCATTCACATAATGCATCTCATACCTTTTATACTACATTTATATCAGATCAAATGCATTCATATTATGAACAGCAGCTACGCTAATTATTTCCCATCTGCCTTTTTTGTGGATAATAACTCAAACAGAGTTCGTCAGCTCCAGTTATGTATCCAGCCTCTCATTGAGACTTCAGATGCCCCAACGCCTGTGAAGAGATGACCCAACGCCGGCGATATGTTATGCCCTAAATAAATACATGATTAACTAACTGTATTTTTCTATGTACATTTCTGAATGCATTGTCTGTAAAGCTGCTTTGAAACAATATGTATTGTGAAAAGCGCTATACAAATAAATTTTAATTGAATTAAGCTAGTCCCGGACTAAAATGCATGTTTGAGCTTTTTTTAACTGAAAGCAACTTGCATGCTTATAAAAGCTACTTAAACGCCCTAATTAAACTAAGGTTCAAGCCTAATCCTGGCTTAATCTAAGATCTGTCTGTGAAACCGGGCCTATGTCCTAATTCATGCCCAAAGGTAGCTTTCTTAACTTGGAATGAGAGTTAGCAGTAAGAGAGATAATCTTGCAAGAGAAATACACTGTCACACACACATTTCATGTACAATTCTTCACCACTGCATCCACCCATTATGAGGCTCTCCCACTTACACACGCAGCATGCCTGAACTCTGAAAGGAATGAGGGTAGAGAAAAGTGGGAGAACTTTGCCCAAAGTAAAATATATATATTATTCCATTCAACACATCGCTAAAGCTGGAGAAGAACTATCATACCATCAGCACTGACCAGCCATAAATAATCCATTCCTGTCTTTCTAGAGAGTTCACCCACTCTAATAACCCTAACTCATGCGTGTCTGTTCGGGCTGCTCTGACCAACTGCAGGGATCTGGACTGATACACGAGACTTAATAAATAACTGCAGGTATGTGCATGGCTTATGTTCACATTCCTCTGGACACTGTCCGAAGTAAATATTTAATACCAAGGTGTTGCAAAATTCATATTCCTGCACGGAGGAGTGGGATGGTGGATGTGCATTGTCTCCATAAGTGAATGGGAGAGGAATGGGCTGATAGGAGTAAACGCGAGCAGGACTCTGGGTCAGAAGCTGTTAAGATAAGACCACACATACTCGGGGGGATCAGAACAGCTGAGAGCTTATAGTGAACAGTGCTTTGAGTTGAAAGAGGGGTGAAGTGATGGTAGCCATTGAAGGGGGGTGGCACAGGTGAGAGAAATACAACAGAAATAGGAGAGTTTTCTGGTTATCTTTTTTTTGTGATTAGATAAGAAGGACTCACTTGTTTAAGAGCAAAAACAGAGACAACCCATAACAAAACCCAAACAAGCTTGTGTGTGACTGTTGGCTATTTGGATGGGTGGGAACAGATTATCCTTCAGAATGTAGATGTTTCTGATAAAATCATGTTTCAAGAACACATACTGTGTCATTTCAGACCTTACTATATAATTCACTTTGGATTAGACGCATCTTCTGGATTTACCAGATGTTTACATACTCATAAGCCCCTTTCACACAGAGATTCCGGAAAATACACGGATAAAGTGACCCGGGATTTGACCCGGGTTCGTTTGAAAATGGTTCATTCACACTGCCAGTGATTTGCCGGAATCAGAGAGCGCGTTCACACACAACCCGGGTATGTCCCGGATAGACGCGTGACGTTATGATGTGACGTATAAGGTGGCGAACGAACGATCTCAGCTTCGGCGCGGATTGCAAGGAGCTCTCGGGTCTCTGCTTCAGTCCAGTTTGCAGACATCTTTTCGTTCTTTCTTGTATCGATGACGAACACAAACTTTCTTCTAACAGAGTAACAGAGTCGCACGATAACTACCACATTGCGAAGGCTCGTGCATCATCACTACGACACACCCCTTACGGCATTTGTCCTGGCTTTTGTTCACACAGCGCGCGTTCCGGGTCTGAACACGGCAATGTTACTAGGTCCCCAACCCGGCATCGATCCCGGCATTAAACCCGGGTCGTGTTTGCGTTCACACAGAAGGCGTTCCGGCAATTTGCCGGCAATTTGCCGGGTTCAAAGTGCTGTGTGAATGGGGCTATAGATGCATGCCTCCTTAGTGGCTGTTTCTATGGGCAACTATACACAAGCCGTCTGCCATATCAAAGCTGGTCAAATGTCCGTGAACATTCGAAAGCAAGTTGACTGAGCGTCTGCAATCGTAGTTAGACACATGTATGAATATCTATATCTGCAATAGACTTCAGCAAATGATTTTGCTAAATTAACACAATACAACAAAACAAAGGCGTCAGCTAACACAACATTTAAAAGTTACCATAGTAAAAGTAAAAATGTTCAAAGGTACCATGGTAAAAACCTGTAATATTGAGTTAATTAGGCTAATATAAAAACAAAAGCCAACACATTCTCACCTGTGAAAGGTTATAGCATTTCTTCGAGTTTTTTGGCTTTTATTATGAAAATGTGTGCTCCAAAACAATGACAAAAATCACATTTAGAAGATATAAGCATTTAAAACTTACAGTCTCTCACTTCCGCCAATATGGATAAATGATTTTGATGATATCACTCTGCACTTCAGCTTCTCATAAGATTTTCTGTCCAATCAAATGCTCTCTAGAATCTGAAGCATCCTGCCTCCTACATTATAGCCACTGAAGATGTGACTGAAATCGGTCAATTGTTCAAAATGGAGTCTGGTTTCAAGTTAGTGTCACGTGAACCGCCGCAACGAACACAGTCCGTTCCAGAGATACGATAGCACAGAGCGGATCATATGTGCGAGTCGGCGCATACCAGAAAAGGAATCGGACCCATTTGAATTCTGCACAGAATGCTATATTTTACAGCGATATTGAGGAGTTTAAGAAGAGAAACAGTGTGAGATTAGGAGGAAACTACGGCTTTACCGAGCTCAACGGCTCAAGCCGAGCTGTAGTATAAACAAAACACTATTGGCTATTTTAAAAAAGGGAGAGGAGCTGATGTCCTGCCCTGTCTTCCTGTTTCAGTGGAAGACATGGAATAATGTTGCGCATTTCAAGGCACTAGTCGGCCTTTAAACCTTGGCGGTTTCACAACCAGAAGCAACACAATGTTGTGTCATCATTGATTCTTACTGTGAGTGACGACACGCTGACCGTTCTAAGATGGAGCGCGCGCCAACGTGTCTGAAGTGGTTAAATGTGGCATCTATACATATTTTTGTACACAGCCTACTTATCTTAGTCAATCTCACCTTTATGAATGTGTGTCTGTTTTCTTTCTCATGAGATTTAAAACTTGAAGACCCTCGAATATTACGATCTCCTTGCAATGGACCCCGTGCTGAAACAAAGACAAACAGTGTGATATCATAAGCAACAGTTATGCAAAATGAAATGGCTTTTCAGTTTATATTATGAATATATATATAATTAATATTCACTGCAATCTTAGATGTACAAAACTGAAAAGAAACATTTTCAATTAAATTTGATTTGTTTAGCTTTTTTTTCCCCGAATAAATATTGTTCCCAAACAGAGAATAGTGCCTTAAAACCCTCCCCTTTTACTTACGGATCCTGACAGTTTCACTCTACAAACAAACCACAATGTTCCAAACAATGATCCAAACATTTTCACCTGAATATGATACAACAGGGAAGAAAAGATTATTGCAACTTCCATAATTGCAGCTAAATGTTAAAAGTAGTGATGGGAGAAACAAACATTTCTAAACATTGAATCAATTAACGAATCATAGCCTAACATTAAAAATTAAGTGTCTGTAATGTGCACTTTTTTATTGTGGGGCTTGTTTTATAGAGAGCTTGGTAAATCAAGCCAATAAGAGACTATTAACTAAAACTCTTCCTTTTTATTAGCCTATACAAATGTGTCCACTGAACCATCGAAAAAGTTATGACGTAACGAAGCCGCGTTTTTTGAAATCGTGTGGTTCGAAACAAATGATTCACAAATGTTTCGAAGCTTCACAAAGCATGTTTCTGAATCACCCATCACGACAAGCTCCATCTTCTAAATCCTTGCTGCATGCGCTAACAGACTGTCTGCTGTCTGCAATGTGTTGTGTTGATTGGAGGATTTCTGGGTCGTGCGCTGCTTCCTCAAAAATAACTGTATTATCAGTGAAGTCTCAAAGCCACTCAACACCCTTCCGCAAGGATAGATTTGTGACAGCGGGTCAGGATGACCGGGCGGGTAAACGCATGGAAAAAATCCATAAAAAGATTAAGATATAATCAAATGTTCCTGTTAAACAAAGCTTTTGTTTGGTTGTGTGTTTGAACTGTTCTCCATTTATACAGAGCTCTTCCATTTCACTGTTGAAGTGTGAGTAAATATAATTTTTCCTCTGTCCTGGCCATGGGTAATCTAATCTTACCGTCCACTGGCTGAAGTAAACAGCCATTGTTGTTGGTGTTGAATATCTTTCTGAAAAAAGAAAAGCAAACAGATTTGAGTAGGAACACTCACAAAACACTTGCATGGCTAGTTTCCTCTGGGGTCTATTGAAATGCCAGTGAAAACGAGTCGAGCAACGTTAAATATGACGGCGCCTTTACAGGAAGCACAACTTTCTGTTGAGACTCAGCGTTCTTTTCCATTCGACAGCGTGGCATCTCACTTTCGAAACGAGCGTGGTCTTTGTGAATGTTCCCTGAGACTGTCTTTCTCTCCGACTGTCGCTGACACTCAGCTTCTGCGTGGCGTCTTTGTTAATCTACCCATCATGCTCTGTATGTGTTTGGGGCAGGTGGTGTAGTAAGTCCTGGTGCTTTTGTGTATTAATCTTCTGTGTGGCTGTGATGTCTCCCTGTGTGTGTGGCACAGCCTCAGGGCAGACAAGCCTGTGTTGTCTTTACTCAACAGGCACATGGCATGGCCTGCTCCCTTGGACATAACACCTGTTTTGAGGCCAAAAGGCGAGCTATGAACAGATGCATGTTAGAAACACTGTGTTTGAGTGTGTCTGTTTGGCACTTGATCTGGGTTCAGCCAGACATAGCTAGTCAAACACCTGTCAAATGATGGACCAGAGCAGAGTCAAGTTTAAAGGAAGAAAAACTATTAGGAAGATACAAATTGGGGCTGGTAATTTAACATGCCAATTTGGTAGGATTAGACAAAATATATTTTTTTATTAATTAGCATTACATATTAATATTAATTAGCATTCACATAAATAGACATATTGCATTTATACTTTATTATATATTTAAGTTATCATTTCATTGCAATTTGACAAATTTAATATGGTAACCATATTTATATTTAATAAGGCATTTTCCAACCATCAGAGCAATTGAAGCTTGAAGTACCAATTCCACAGTAGTATTCGATTGATTATTCTACTTTTCAGCCCTAGTAATAAAAACAACTCTTCAAACATAGTTTTTTGAAAGAATTTTTATTTAATTAATAGGTGTTTATCTAGCATCCTTTCTTTCTTAAATTATTTGAATAATATTACGTTCACACAGCAGCAGAATCTGAATCCTTAATGGCTTATGAAACAAAGATTTTTTTTTAAAAAAATATAAAAAAGTAAAGGAAAAAATATTTCCAGAACAAACACTGAAAATGGGGCCGTTCCACAGAAAGCGTTTTTGCACTACACTGCATAATTTTCCGTTGTTTTTCAATGTAAAAGCAAGCTAGACGGACGTCTTAAACCATTGCGCTCAGATCTCACTGTTTAGCAGTGTCTAAGAACGCTGCGTTAAAGTTAAAAGACGTTCAACTTTTAAAAAACACATAGACCTTGAGCTTTTTTTCATTCCAATGACCTGCATCTCACATTTTAAACAGCAAAAACGCGCTCTGTGTGAACCAGCCCTGGCTGCAATCCAACGCTATCTCACCACCAATTCGTACAAATTCGTATTAGTGAGTAAAATGTGACACGGGTAGGTAATTTGTACGAATTCATATGAATTGTGCAACTCGTAAAATATGTACGATGTAGCAAGAATCATACAAATTCATACGAGTAAGGTCGTATGAATTCGTAAGCCACCTCGTAAAATTCAAATGAATTGCCGTGAGGTTGTGCAATCTCATAAGATTGACAGATTGTCCCGCCCTCTGGCCAGTAAACACATCATCTGAGATGTCAAAGGTGTTTACAGAGATGTTTACAATCATGATCCCCTGACATGGTTGTAAAGCGCTTTGGGTGTACAGTAGTAGGCTACATATGAAAGCTCTATATAAATGCCTCATTCATTCATTCATTCAAAGGAAACATTTTTTTTATTAAAAATTACGAGGGCACAGGGCACATGAATAAATAAGAATTTTTTTGATGATGATGTGCACAGATAAATCATTTATAATAAATACAATATTCCATAAAAAATAAGAATTGTGCATTTTGATTTCATGGTGACTTTAAACAGGAGTGAGCACAATAACTTAATTATACAATGTTGTAATTTTAATTGTAGAAATTACAGTTTTTAATCTCCTCTGTATACACCCACAGGCTCGCTCCATTTTGAAAACAATGCCCTAGAAAGGTAATAGACGTGAAGGCTGCAGGGCTCGGGGTTGTCGGCGGCGGCATCGTTGGAGGCCAAGCAGAACTCAGACAGTAGCAAGTGAACAAACAGCAACACCTTCTAAACCAGCATTCTTGACATTCTCCTCTATCACTCAAAGACATGTTTATCTTTCTCTCTTGCTTCCAAATTACAGGGTAGAGACAGAGAGAGGAGTGGTTCAGGTGCTCCCAAACAGCTGGCGAGTTGAGTGGGGGATATGAAAATGTTATGAAATGAGTCAGGCTATCTCTTGAGAGATGAAGGGCAAACGCAATAACGCCAATTATGTTGATGACTGATTTTGTAAAAAGAGATTCTGTATTTACACGACCATTGATAAACTGCCGCGGAGCTGCATTGTGGACACAGAGAATGAAACAGCTTCCCAGGGAACATCTGAACAAACTTTGTGTCAAGCAAACACAGGACAGTAAACAACACAAATCGGCACTCAAACACAAATCACCCGGGGAACATCTCAACTGTATGCAGTGACACCGACGTGAACAAAATGTATTGATATAATTGTATGTTTTGACGGTATGTTATTTATTATGTAAGAAACATAACTTGTTTCTTTCAACTTGTTACATTTTTTCCTTAACGAAAGTAACTGGTGCACCAGGAGTAGATTTTCTTTTGATGCAGCTCAGCTTCGCGGTCCATACAAAACTTGATATTTGCTGCCATCTGGCGTTCATTAACCGTAGTTAGCCTAAAACTAGGGTTCATACCAAGTTTTTGCCACTGGTGAATTTATTTGCCGTTCTTATCCAGCCATGAGCCATTAACAGTAGGCTACATTATTACTTTATTGGCGATTTGATGTCCTTGTCCCCATTAGCCTACAAAGAATGTATTTTTCGCTGCATGCCTAGTCTTTAGCTAAAATCAAAATAGCATAACTGCTATTTTTTTCTTTAGCAGAGACGCCCACGTGATTGTTATCAATTAATAACCTAGGCTACGATAAAAAACATTTTTAAATAAAGGTTGCTGGTTCAGAGGAGCAATTTGTTTACATTAAGCCATCCATTTAGCTGCTCGACCCAGCGACCTTTATCACAAAATGCAAGATTAAGATTCCCAACTCTCACGCATTTGGCGAGAGACACGCTTTCAGGCTCACTCTGCCCAAGTAAATCTCACGCCAAATTGTCATCCCTGCTTTTGGTATGAAACAAAGTCTCAGCTTTCAAATGTTGTAAGTTTTAATACAAAATTCAAACACGTACCGTTTAGGAGCACTAATGGGGCATAACAGATCTCTTGTAGCGCCTCAGTTGAAGTCAGAGCCATTGGAAAAACATGCTTTGACCTCGCCGGCGTCGTCGACACACGGTCACGTGGTTCATGGAGCTCTCATTAGTTACAAACAAACCAGCGCTGTCAGGAGGATACAGGTGTATATGGTGTCTGTATATGCAGACATTTTTAGTAAATATTGCAGCAATGTGCATTGATCATTACGTCGAAAACACTTATAATACCATTTTATTCTGGAAGCAACATTAATGTTAATATTTTTCTTGTTGGCTATAAATAAAACCCTCTGGTGTTCATTATTTATCATTTTTCAAATTATACACTTAAAATGAATACATTGTATCCTATTATTTTAACAATACTCTAAGCACACAAAATAATATTAATGAATGCAAGAAAATACTGAATTTAACCAAAGTAAAAAAAAGCAAACTGCATTCAACTAAATTTTTCCTTGTACAATAGGCTATATACATTGTGAATTGATATTGAATCAAGATCGAAATTGCTACGCATACAAAAACACAAATTGGCTCATACCAACTTACTACCTTTATTCCATTAACAAATACAAGTTTTGGACTGCTATTTAATTGCCTAACCTTATTATAGGACTATTAATTCAGTGTTATCAATATTCTTGCTATCAATGTGCATTTAAGTAAAACAGAATGGTACAGTGAGCCATTTTTGAGAAATAAACTAACTTGGTTCACATTCCTAAAAATTTAGGTCCGGGCTTAATGACTATACAGGCAAATGTGGGTCCCATGGTCAAACCATTGTATTAGATAACCAAAAAAATAAACTTAAAAAAAAGGGATAGTTCACCCAAGTTCAACCCTCAAGTTGTTCCAAACCCGTATGAATTTATTTTTTTCTGCTGAACAAGATATTACTAAGAATGTCATTAATTAAACAGTTGATGGACCCTATTGACTTCCATAGTAGATTTTTTTTCTCCATACCTGGAAGTCAATAATTTGAGATTTTCTTGATTGGGGAAATTAAAAATGATTGGTTTTACTTTTAATATTCAAAGAACAACAGTTCATACAACAAAAATGGGGGGGGAAAAACATGATCCACCTTCAGCCAAAAAACTGAGCAAGAACATTGCCCATAGTGTATATGTACACACACCTGTAATATAATTATGGGATGATTTGAGCACAGGTAGAGGAGAGAACTCTTGCTGGAGAAACAAACCAAATGGACTTTATATCATACAAGCCCACATGATGGCACTGCAACCATACAGGAAACACAGTTCAGCTCAAGACACAGCGGTTTGACTGCCATGCATTTATCCATTAACAGCTCCATATTCCTCTGCCAAAACCAGCAGAAGGGAAATAAAGACACTTGTCTTAATGAGTTATTCAATCAGCATCCATGCCAAGTTACACAAATCCAGCCTTACTGTTCAGACTCTAGGAAGATGCAAGCAACTTGCCTGAAGCACCTGAGACTGAATTAATGCAAAATATGATTTAAACTGAAAACAAAAAGAACATCAAGTTAATAATGATGGAGGGAAGGGATGATTTTTTTCAAGAACATTAAGACAATGTCTTTAGCATTATTTTATTTTTTTAGCTTTTGTCCCTGAAGGAAAAACAAAACAAGACAGTGGTTGGTTTCTCAAAAAAATTTATTTTAAACTTCAAGATTTCTTGCTTGCAGTAGCAACCTGCAACAGAAAAAGAAGAAAAAGATCAGGATTAAGAGACATCGTCACATCAGTCAGGTTATTTCCTACACCCTGTCGCACCAAAATCCATGAGAAACAAATCAAGTGGAGAAACATTTAGGAGCCTTTCAGGTTCTGGACGTGATGTTTGCCAGGAGATTAAGAAAAACATTGGGGTCTACACCAAGATTGTTTTTGCTCATGCCACCAATGAGAAGCCAAGCATATAAACAGTGCCCTGGAAAGAGTCAAGAGTGCAGAAAACACAGCCAAGGCAAGCACAACACAAGAAAATCACGTTAACTCATCTGAATTCAGCTCATTAAGGGGATCAGGCAGAATAAAATGCCGCCATACGGCAGCCCAGCGAGCATGAAATTCAATCGGCTTGTTTACTTCCTCCAGCATCGGATTGGCGCACAGCGGTAGCTCGCAGGGAAATGGAGGACCAACAGAGGGGCGAAACGCAAGCGAAGGCTTTGGAGGGGATGTGCATGCATTTCCTTTCTCAAGATAGTACTGTGTCCACATATTAAATCAAAGCTACTGCAGTCAAAACTGAATTGTAAGGCCTTTTAAGTGAAAATAGGTTCATCACATTCAGAACCTGGATCTGCTCTCACTCATGCTGCATTTGTACAGCAACAATTTAATTCATGTGAATTCTGAGAACCACCATCTGTTGTACAGTATCTAACTAACTGCAGAAGCCCTACTTGACTAAATCGATAGCAATTTTTTAACCCACCTTTTTTGTTCAATGTTTTCTTTTTTTTTTACAAATGAAAAATCAAGTTGACAAATACAGCATTACAATAAGCAGCTTCTTACCTGCCCAGCAATTCTGTCCAGGTCTCTGGTCCCCTGAGGGGTCAGTCTACGCCCACTGGGAAATGGAAACAATGTTATATTGCGGTTTTTCCAACTAATTCTCAATTGTCACAACAACGTACATCAGGGGTCGGGTGTCAGAACCTTCTTTGAGGGCCACGGTGTCTCCGTTTGGCTCCAATTTGCCTCAACACACCTGCCTAGGAGTTTCTAGTACGCCTAGTATGGATGGGCATGATTAATCGACGATCGATTATTGATCATTAAGAATTTCATCGATCACGCTAATTTGTTATCGATTAATGTAGGTTGCGATGCGTAGTGAATTTCACTGTGTGGCAGCAATTACAAATTTTGCGCCATACTAAGTTACCTGCGAGTTTCTGTTTTGATTTGTAAAGAAGAATCATGAAGAGGGCACGGCCCGGGTTGGCCAAGTTAGCGCAGAGGTAACTGTGCATCGCGGCAACGTCAGTCCCCTCAGAGCGGGTGTTTTCAGCGACTGGACTGACGGTCACAGGTTGTGGCCCCAGATCATGTCAACATGCTTATCTTTCTCAACAAAAATCAGTAGACTGGTGCAGAAGTTGTATGCGAGTTGGCTATAACAGACTAGCTCGTGTCACATTTTTTTTTATATATGGTTGGGATGAGTCACCGAGTACTTAATTATAGAATATCGAATAGGTTGTGCGATTATTGTCTAAAAAAAAATCTCTCCATAATTCCGGTGCTGATGCAGTGGTGACACGTTCATATGTAAGGGTGGCGCTGCCAATAAAGCACCTAAAAGCAGTCACAAAGAACCGGCAAAAGTAATGATTATGAATATGTAAAATATAGAAAGGATACATTTTAATTGTTTATTAATAAACAAGTGTTTTCTGTGTCGGCTGCAAAGATGAAGTTGACGATGCTGACTCGCGATCTTCACCGTAGTGAACGCGCCGGAGAGAAATGCACATTTCATACGGATTACATAGTTTTCTTTCGTTTTGAATTGTTGTGTTTAAAAGTAGAGATATCAAGCGTTCTGTAGATAATAGATATATTTCTAAGGTCTGTGAGGATATGCTGAGTTTCGGTTCATTTATGTGACCAGCTGCACTTCAGGCGCCGGCACCTCCGTGTCGTGATTACCTATTGTCTGCTATGTTTACTTATTAAATACAGGCAATAATTTGTTGATGAAACATTGATTAAAATTAAGATACAATTAATACAAAACGAAATTCACTTTAAAGAAAGGCTTTGTGCTTTCTGTTTGAGGTCTGTGAAAGTTTTAAAGCAGTCTTTCAGGGAACTGTCACTTCCGTAACTTTTTTCCTCATAAATGCGAACACGAAAAATAAAATAAAATGAATATTTTATGTTCTGTGGAGAGCCAACCTCTGGACTCCTTAAGGGAGTATGATATATAAACAGAAGTTTCAATATATTAAATGCATTTTTTGATCATTTATATTTCAAGTTTTGACTGCAAATATCACGTCCATAGCGCTGGAATTGCCCAATTATAAATCTATCCTCAACTAGTTTTGTGGTTTAGGTCTACGTATTTTGTAATGTTAACTTAAAATATTAGGCTAATTTAAAGATGTGGTAGCACTAGCATTGGATCTGGACGGGAAGGATAACTATGGGAGTTGGAAGGTGTGTGTCGTGATTCTGCCTTCCCACACCATGACACAGGTTCGTGGATCCCGTTTTATATCGCGATTTCGGTTTTATATTGCGTATCGTTACAGCCCTATTTAACATGATTCTTTTTTTTATTATTTTGGAACAAACAAGGGTCTGTTTAAGAACGCCGGCTCGCAGCTGCAGGTTCCGCTGCTTTAGAGCACCACAGCGCATAGGCCTATATCTTCAAAGTTTAGGCTAACATCCAGTTTAACTGCCACAAGTTGATCTTGTAATAAAGATCTCATCAAGGAAAAACACGCTGTATTTTTGCATTTTTCATTTATAAAAAGTTAAATAAATAATAAATACGATTAATCGATAGTCGATTGTTAATTCTCCTGACGATCGACTAAGAAACTGTAATCGAATGCCCATCCCTAACGCCTAGTAATGATTAGCAAGTTCAGATGTGTTTAATTGGGGTTGGAGCCAAACTCTGCAGGACAGTGGCCCTCAAGGAGAAGGACTGGACACCACTAATATACAATACACTTCATTGCCTCCTTAGGAAAATTTGTCTTGGGCTTAGTGTTTATATAGATCATATAGTCAAAGGCAAGTCTGCAGTCTACTCACCCATTGGGGTCTTTCTCCACCATCTTAAGGCCCTCAAGGGCCTGGAGCACTTTACGGGCCACGTTCTTAGAACCCACGCTGAAGTGAGAGGGGCACACGCCATTCCTCTTACGCCCACCGTAGATCTTGGTCATAGAGCCCACGCCAACACCTCCACGCAGGTACAGGTGACGCACTGTAGAGGCTGAGAGAGGACAGAGAGTCAGAAGAGATTTATTCAGGGCAGTGAAGGACAACAGAAGGCAACATGCCAAGAAACCACCAAATGCAAGTCAGTTCAAACTCACAGCAAAAATGCAGCGCGCACAACTCTCTAATATCAGTACCCAACTATTCAAACTCAGCTAAATATACAGTGAGTCAAGTGGGATCTTTACTTGTTTCAGAAAGTCTAATCATTTTCTCGGCACACACCAGAACCTGCTGACACATTAACAGGACAAGGTCGTTAATAATCGAGCCCAATCCTGACAATTGCTTGCTTTTACCATCCATTGTTTTCCACCAGATTCTCAGAGTAAACATTAAAAAGCCACTAAACTTTGTCATCATTTGAAAAACATGACATTTGTGCTTACAGCACAAAGCATTCAAACGGATCATCGACCACAAAACAGCAAAACAAAGTTAACCACACTAAAGGGGGACGTACACTGAGTTCAGACACTCGGGAGGTTGTGAGCTTAACATTAGTCGCGTCAAAGCAGCTAGAACAGTACGACTGTACTGCACGCCAAACTTTAACGTTTGAAAATAATCGGGAGGTGCTCATAACGTACTCTACTCGTATTTTCGCTCACACAATGAAATGCGCCCAGAACTCAAAAGATTTCCATGCAAATTCTCCAGAGAGAAAAAAAAAGTGTTTTATTTGCATACCGAAAAGTTGGACAAGCAGTTCAATGCCTTCATTGCTCAAAACGCACGTTAACATAAAATGTAAACTTGCAATTTATGTGCCGAGTAGCATTAATGCTGTAAAAATATTTATATAATACAATAAGTCTGATTAAACCACAAACATTCATTTGATATGAAGGCAAGCATTTGATTATGCATTTTATAACAGTGTTCATAATTTTTGGCAAAATGTGACTCAAATTTAAACTGAACAATTCTTGCGGCCATCTCAAATAATTGCGATTGGATCAAAAAAACACAATCAGATGATTAATCAATCATGACAGACCTATATATATTACTATCCATTTGTTATATTGTTTTATATACACACACCACTGCTTGCCACTCATTTCTGAACCATTTACATCACACTTACTGAGAACAATAAATCATATTTAACATTTCTAACACTTCTACGTTCACACGGTCAGTCCAAATCCGATATGAATCTGATCTAAAATTATTGATGTCTACACTGTGTATCGGAACTGTTCAGATCCGATTTGTGTGAATCAGGTGTGTTTGATTAAGGAGACAAAGAAAATGTGCAGTGTTGGGTGTCCTTTTCAAAAGCAGGTTTGGGAAACACTACACTATATCATCGTCCATCGCGATGGCTGACAGACATTACGATGTTGAGCCGGCATCGAACCACATATGGTTTTCCGGATTTCAAACCACAAATGAATGTAGCTTGAAACATTTGTAAAAATCATATTTCATGTGATTTTTTTGCCGTTCACACTGCTAAATTGATCGGATATGCACAAAAATCACATTTGGACTGACAGTCTGAACATAGCCCATGTATTCAATAGCATATTAAAATGATAAACAATCATTAAACTTTAGTATTGAGAACACATGCATACCAGTCATGTCTATTGTCAATAATGATACTTGGTAAAGAATAACTAAATATAAAAGCTAAAATTACACTGGCTTTTGACAAATGAAGACACTTACAAGACTTAATAAAAAATATATTGCAGAAAGGTTAAAGGATAATTCCGGTATTTAACACCTTGAGTCTATATTGTAGTTTGTTTTGGATGAACAAGAGTGGTGGACAACATTTTTTTGACAATGGTTCCTCTCTCGAGTTTTTGACTATAATAGATTTGGCCATGGACCCATTTAACACTGGAGTCAATGGGCATGTCCGAAAATGTCATTAAAACAGCCAATAATGTTCGTTTACAAAACTGTTAAACTCACCGAGTGGTTAGTGGTGTTCGTTGATGATAAACAATATATCGTCGCAATATATGATTCCAATCCGTTTATTTTGCTATAGTGGAACTATTTTTTCAGACACTTCACAACCGTGTAACTTCCGCTCAATATTTGAATCTGAAGCGTTAGCACACTCCCGACCACTTGATGGCGATAACTGATGTTTATGTCTCGCGGGACACTCACGGTCACAGTCGAATTCAACTTCATATTACAAGTAACAATTAATGAAGGTTGTTTGTTTATTTCGCTTACTCTCCCGGAGCACAGTTGCTCTGCTCGCTAGCCTTATGAGAAACGGAAGCGAGCAAAAAGACTACATTGACAAAATGTAAACAGCCCCCTTTCCGTTAGCGCATTTATATTAACGAGCACTCAGTCCTTCAACAGAATTCAATGGGATTTTACAAAATGACGCATAAAACACGACAGAAACTGTATTTCGCAACACTTTTTGTTTCTGGAACATCAACTAACATCACTAATCACTCGGTGAGTTGCACAGTTTTGAAAACTAATGTTAAAGGTTGTTTTAATGACATTTTCAGACATGCCCATTGACTCCAATGTTAAATGGGTCCATGGCCAATTCTATTATAGTCAAAAACTCGAGAGAGGAACCATTGTCAAAAAAATGTTGTCCACCA
This sequence comes from Phoxinus phoxinus, assembly GCF_949152265.1. Classification (NCBI taxonomy): domain Eukaryota; kingdom Metazoa; phylum Chordata; class Actinopteri; order Cypriniformes; family Leuciscidae; genus Phoxinus; species Phoxinus phoxinus. The sequence continues at coordinate 19,878,937 of NC_136885.1, forward strand.
CTCTTGTTCATCCAAAACAAACTACAATATAGATTCAAGGTGTTAAATACCGGAATTATCCTTTAAGTGTGGTACATGGCTGAAGTTGACAAAGGCAACGTTCTACAATGTCTGAGTTTCGAGCATCTTTTTCAATGTTATGCATGTCCAAGAGCTCTTGAAAAAGAAATGGCACTCACCAGCTCTGACGTAGAACCAGTTCTCATCGCAGGGAGCTAGCTCTTTATGCTTGGCCAGCTTAACAATATCAACCCAGTCTGGCACCTTCAGCTTCCCCGACCTGTCAAAACAACAGGCTACAAATTAAACTACAGTATAACTTATACAACCCCAAAAGGGAGTCTAAAAAAAAACTTATGGACGAATACAATCAACACTGAACAAACAGTTAAACTGACTTCTTGAGGAAGGCTGCCAGCGCACGGACAAACTCCTGCTGGTTGACGTCTTTCACGGTTACACCACCGCCTGGCATCTGAAAATGATAATCAATACTAAATGTAAGTCACATATAGGCCTAATTTACAGTTTCCTTTAAAAAGAGCAAGTCACATGTAAAACGATTAGCTAGCTAACGTTATTAGCTAATACGAAAATGAGCTACACATATAAGAAAGCCTGCAGAGAAAAAACAAACATCGTTATTAATAATAGACTAAATTCAATCTTAAGCTTAAGTGTTCGGTTTTGAGTTTCTGAGTGTATGTGTGTTTTATTAACGGCGTTAGCAATACGGCTAACGACCACGTTAATACCGAAGAGGGAAAAATGTACACAAACAAGCTCTATTGACTAGCAAATAAATGATAAGACCGGTGTTTTAGACCATGTAATTACTATTTTTTTATTACTGTTAACTCGCGGTATTTTTAACGCAGTTAAGTAAAGTAATGCATGCGGAGTAGACCAGGCCTCAATACGACTGCATGGGCGCAGCCATTGGAACACCGGGGATTCTTAGCATGCGATCTAATTTTATTTTATTTTTAAACTAAGAGTCTCGTTTCAGCGTCATTTTGTTGAGATTCGGTGTTAATATGATTACTGCTACATTACAAGTTGGAAATAGGATCAAACTAGTGACACAAATGCATAAAAGTCACTTTATAACCTAGAAAGATACGGAGTATGATTTACCTTGCTTGTGGACAGCAAAACGAAGAGGGACGTGCAGGGTTTCCAAGGCGTGTTAACAGGGGCTGGTCGCGTTTGTTATCGCGAGATTTGAACATGGTGCAGTGAGACAGTCAGGGCCTGTGCACATGTTGGGGTCTATTAAGAATGTTTTGTAAACAAACAAAAAACGTAAATCTAAATATAACATTTTAGTGTAATTTAGTATAATAGGCTATATGTGTTCACTGGGCACAGATACATAAACATAAGTGTTTAAAAGCTTTCGGTTTCCATTTCTACCTACAAAGTACACTTAAATTTGAGACAAACATTTTGTCAAACCATTTACTAAAAAATCAACATAAATGTTCTATAACAGAGAGAATCACACTGGGATGGCAAGTTTTAGTCAAGGGGAGGGGGAAACAGTAGGCCTACCGTTAAAGCAGGACCCACAGAACCATTTTTAGGGATAACTTATCAGGGCTGCGTTTCCCAAAAGCATCATAAGCCTAAGTTGGTCGTAGAGACCATTGGTGGCAATTGTTCTACGATCAACTTATGCTCACAATGCTTTTGAGAAATGTGGCCCTGGTCATTTTGCTTAAAAAAAACTATTCATTTCTATAAGGTCAGTCATGCAGTCAGAAAACTCATCTCAACTTTCCCTTATTAAACCTTCAAGGAAAAAAATACATAGATTGTTTTTCACCATCTTAAACTTATGAAGTGAGTGAAATTTGCTATACTGTCCACAAATTTTATCCAAATTTAAATGTATTTCTGTTATGAATCCATCATTGTGCTAAATCTATCTTAATACTCAGCCACATTCACAAGTGCTTGTGTAGACAGTGATTATGACCATAGCAACAACACTGTAAAAAAAAAATTACATCCCCAAGTCAAAATTTTCTAGTGACTGCAATCATGATAACATCTAAATTTTTCACTTAGTCTGACAAATTATTTCTCATTGAGCCAATGTTAACAGACTATTGCAACAATTAATTCAATTTATTTTACAGAATTTCACTTGGGCCAATTTAAAAATTTAGATGTGACCAGTCACTTGAATATTTTGACTTGGAGAGGTAAAAAAACAAAATTGCAGTGAAGGAACATGAATACCAAATTAACAAATGTCACTTTTTAGTTATATTTTTTTGACAAACAAACATGAGTTGAATGTATAAGAGTGGTTCTCTTACGTAGAGTTCTCTCGTACTGCGTCGAAAGAACGCTACGGGAAAGTATTTCTTTGTCGAGATTGAAGCCTAAAAATTAATCCTTAATTTTGTAAACATGTAAAACGCTTTTCTGTAGCATACAACCCTAGGCGGAGCAATATCGCTCACCCATTGGCTGCTCCGCCAGAAAAGCACAGCCTATGCGAGGCCAGAGACGCTGACCAATGAGGGCGCTTCGCGCCCATTCTGCGTCATCTCCCGCCGAAACAGGCGTGGCCTAGGTCTATAAATACGAGCATAGCTGTCTAACACACCGATTTTTCTTAATTCACGAAGCTGCACGCATCGTTGGATTGGATTCGAGCCGCCACAGCCGTCTGAAACAAGCACCTCAGCAGGACGCGCCTCTTACCTGAAGCCGCTGGTCATCGCCGCCTTCAGCCGCCGTTCCCTGCTGCGCTTCTCCGGCGTGGAATATCCTTTACATTATGTGTGTGTGTTTTGTGTGTGTGTTCGCCATCGCGACACACAGTTTTTCCACCACTAAAAGAGCCGAGCGTCTTTTTCAAGATGCCTCGCACCTCCTGTGGCTCGTGTAGAGCCCCGCTCAGCGACGGGGACCACGTGCTTTTGTTTCCTGCCTGTAAGGATCACGCAGCTTCAGCTCTCGTCGATGGCGGCTGCCATCACTGTGATTGGATGCCTACGGTGACTCTGCGGACTCGCCTGGGGTTCATTACTGAAGCTGCATCTTTCCGCCCGCTGCAGTGCCGCGCCGTGAAAAGCGCCGTGCTCAGCGGAGCCCGGAACCTCCCTCCACCACGAGGTGCTCGCCGCTGCTGCCGCCAGCTTCTCCGCCCGCTTCGCTGGACTCTCTGACCGACGGACAAGGGCCGCTGTGTGCCGCCGCGTCCGTCATGGACGAGGAAGGTGAAACCGCGTCTGTGTAGGACGACTGCTATTCTCTCCTCGCTTCGGGTAGCAAGGGATGGGCGAGCTCCGAGGATCTCCCCTCCCCCGCCGCTCGTGAGCGTCGACGGAGAAAGACCAGCATCGATGCGCTTACCGGCTGGATGGCTGCTTTTCTGCAGAGGAACGTACGTTACCGTCCTCAAGACCCGCGCCTTTTTCTTCCTGAATTCACGAAGAAATCGCGGAGTCCCGGAAAGCCCCGTTTTCAGCCAGGATGCGCACTTCTGCTTCGAGGAAAGCTAACGTTACAGTGTTAAAATCCCGCCGCGGCCGGATTTCACTAAAATGTCTCGCTCGCACAGTCCCAACATACGCGACCGTGCCAGTGTATTTTGCAGTCACCAAATCGGCATCATGGCCCGTTTGCCTGCACACAAACGCCGTTTTCACGACGCCCCAGGTAAATCTGAAAATGTATTTTCTGGTGTCCCGGCCACGGCCGATGGTGTAATGTGTGTATCCGTAATGCCCACGACTCAGTGCCCATTCGTACACACAAGCACAGCCCTACACAACAGGGCTTGCACACATAAAATCGACTCTGTCGATTGTGCGTCACATGTAAGTTAGTGAACGTGCCCGCTTTTCAGTGCCCACAATCACTACACACTGTATGTCCCGTGGTTTCTGTAAAAACGAAACGAATGCACGGTCAGTCGGTTCTGATAGACAGTACTCTCTGTGCTACACGGTGTCCCGGCCACAGCCGATGATGTAATGTGTGTAACTGTATGCCCACGACCAGTGCCCATTCGTACACACAATACAGGGCTTGCACACATAAAATCGACTCTTTCGATTGTGCATCATATGTAGTGAGCGTGCCCGCTTTCAAGTGCCCACAATCACTACAAGCTACATGTCACACGTTTTCTATGAAACGAAACCGATGCACGGTCAGTCAGTTCTAATAGACAGTACTCCCCAGTGCTATAAATGTACCCGCGTTCACGCACCCACATTTATTCTCAAACATGCCGAGCCGTACGGGGCTCGCACCGCGCGCTCTCTCTCTCAGCTGCCCGCTCGATTAAGCGCGCCCCCGCATCACGCTGCAATGGCGCCCATGTTACAGCACACGACTGCTCTCGTGTCGCCGCCATTTCGCGACCAGAGCCCGGTTTTTCAACCCGTGCAAGCACAGCCCCGTACAACACAGGGTCTGCACACATAAAATCGACTCATGCCGATTGTGCTTTACATGTAGTGAGCGTGCCCACTGTCCAGTGCCCACAACCACTACACACTGCACGTTCCGCGTTTTCTGTAAAAACGAAACTAACGAACGGTCAGTCAGTACACAAACACAGTGTCCCCGGTGTTATAAATGTGCCCGCCACCAAGCGCCCACGTTTATTCACAATTATAACGAGCCCTACGGGGCTCGCCCCGCGCGCTCTCTCTCAACTCAGAGAGCCGAGCGCGCGCGGGATGCATACTGTGTTAAACATGCCCCCCGCCTCACACGCCACGGCGTCCATGTTACAGCACACGGTTGCTCTCGTGTCGCCGCCATTTCGCGACCAGGGCCCAGATTACATTCAACCCCTAGTCACACGTGCAGATGCATGGGAAAGACTTCCCGGGGTCTCAGAATGGGTGCTAGAGACTATAAAAAGAGGCTATTCGCTACAGTTTCATCGACGCCCTCCCCGTTTCACGGAGAAAGTCGAATCCACGGTAAAAACAGAAGTAGCACACCTACTTCGAGCCGAAATAGCGAAGCTATTGAGCAAAGGGGCCATAGAGCCTTTATCTCAAGCTCAAAGCGAAGGGGGTTGGTACAGCAGATATTTCCTGGTACCCAAGAAAGACGGGGGTCTCAGACCCATTTTGGATCTAAGACGTCTGAACAAAGCGCTAGCAAGGCGAAAGTTCAGAATGCTCACGACCAGAAAAATCCTCGCGCAGATTCGCCGAGGAGACTGGTTTATGGCGATAGATCTGAAAGACGCGTATTTTCACATACAAATTGCGTCACGTCACAGGCGATTTTTGAGATTCGCCTTCGAGGGCCGGGCATATCAGTACACAGTCCTGCCATTCGGCCTATCCCTAGCACCTCGTACATTTACAGTGTGCATGGACGCGGCGCTGGCACCCCTGAGACTCCGAGGCATTCGAGTTCTGAACTATTTGGACGATTGGCTGATTCTGGCTCAATCGCCTTCAGAACTCGCTCACCACAAGACACTAATACTCGATCACCTCGAGTGCTTAGGTCTGAGAGTCAATTGGGAGAAAAGTTCACTGTTTCCCAGTCAAAGGGTCTCCTTTTTAGGACTGGATCTGAACTCGCTGTCTATGACAGCACAGCTGTCATCACAGCGCAGGCAGGAAACCCTGCAAATGGCGAAATCCTTCTGCAGCGGCCATTTAGTGCCGCTCAAGAGATTTCAGAAAATGCTAGGCCTCATGGCCTCAGCCTCAGCGGTACTGCAGCTGGGCCTGCTGCGCATGCGCCCACTGCAGTTCTGGTTGAAAGCGCGCGTACCGCGCCGAGCATGGTTGCACGGTCGTTATCGCCTCAAGGTCAATCAGGAATGCATTTCAGCCCTGACACCATGGAGAGCGTCAGACTGGTACCGGTCAGGTGTAAGCCTGGGGACTTCCTCGAGCCTGAAGGTGGTGTCCACGGACGCGTCCACCTCAGGCTGGGGAGCACTGCTCGACGGCAGACCGTTCTTTGGCCAGTGGCCAGAACGAGCCAAACTACCGCACATAAACTGCCTGGAAATGATGGCGGTGGACTTTGCGCTGAGGCGTTTTTGTCCCCGGATAAAAGGGCACCACGTCCTGGTCCGTTCGGACAACATGTCGGTAGTAGCCTACATAAACTGCCAGGGGGGCGTGAAATCCCGAAACCTATTCAGGTTAGCGGAACGCATACTGGTATGGGCCCAGCACAACCTGCGCTCGTTGAGAGCAATGCATGTGCCAGGCCACCTGAATGTAGGCCCAGACAGACTCTCACGGAACAATGTTCCGACGGGAGAGTGGTCTCTACACACACAGACAGTGCGTCTGCTGTGGAAAACGTTCGGCAGAGCGGAAATAGACCTGTTTGCAAACCAGGAAAACGCTCACTGCCCAGAATTTTTTTCGAAGAGCACGAACGCGCTGGCCAGTGTCTGGCCCCGCCGTCCGCTCTATGCTTTTCCCCCTGTCTCACTCCTGCCTCAAGTGCTGGAGCGGATCAAGGAAAGCGGATGCTCGGTGCTACTAGTCGCTCCATACTGGACGAATCAACCCAGGTTCCCAGTTTTGATGCGACTGAAGAGTACTGCCCCGTGGCCGGTTCCAGTGAGGAGAGACCTCCTCTCGCAGGCCAAGGGCTCGATTTTGCATCCTCGCCCGGAGCTCTGGTCCCTACACGTATGGGCCATAAACGGGTACCCGCTAACCTCCCAAAGGGAGTGTTAGACACGATCGAACAGGCTAGGGCTCCGTTCTACTAGACGGCTCTACGCTTCCAAATGGTCGGTGTTCTCTGGCTGGTGCTCAGACCAAGGTCTGTCACCGCTTCAGTGCGGGGAAACGGAGATTCTCTCCTTCCTCCAAGAACTGTTGGATAAGGGAAGAACCCCATCCACGCTCAAAGTCTATGTGGCTGCCATATCAGCGTTCGTTAATCCAACGCTTGGCCATTCACTGGGCAGAAACGACCTGGTGGTCCGTTTCCTTAGAGGAGCCAGGAGGTTAAACCCTCCAAGGCCTCCTTCAGTCCCCGTTTGGGACCTTTCTACAGTGTTGAACGCTATGAAAGGGGCCCCTTTCGAGCCTATTCACTCAGTTGACATGAAACACCTGTCTTTCAAGACGTGTTTCTTCTGGCTCTCGCTTCAGTGAAGCGTGTGGGGGATTTGCAAGCGCTCTCAGTTAGAGCTTCTTGTATGGAGTTCGGGCCAAACGACTCTGTAGTCGTGTTGAAACCGAAGCATGGGTACGTACCTAAGTCCCTCAACACACCGTTCAGGGCTCAGGTCATCTCCCTGTCGGCCCTGCCGGCCTCGGAGGACGGAAATAGCTCCCTTTGCCCGGTCAGGGCATTAAGAGCTTATGTGTCCCGCTCTGCTGTTTTTCGACAGACGGAGCAGCTCTTTGTTTCGTTCAGTGGGCGCTCTAAAGGGCGAGCCGCGACGAAACAGAGTCTATCTCGATGGGTAGTGGATGCCATTGTGCTAGCCTACGCATCTAGAGGTTTGGAATGCCCCCTGGGCATCAGAGCACATTCTACGAGAGGCATGGCCTCTTCGTGGGCTTGGTATAGTGGAATCTCGCTACAAGATATCTGTATGGCGGCAGGCTGGGCCTCCCCGTCTACATTTATACGGTTCTATAACCTAGAGGTTCCTGCGCTGCAGGCTAAACTGCTCTCGGTCTAGAAGACTATGTTTTAGTGTTCCTGCCCCGCGTTGCGGCCCAGGTCACTTCAATGTTTAAGCATCACTCACTGACATGGTGTCCCATGAGCATGCTATTACCCCTCATATATATATTTTATATTTCATATATATGTTATTATGCCCTTAGAGGCACTACTATAAAGGGATGATGCTATTTTAGCCGCTCTCCCTATACTTCTTGGGGTAGGCACTTGTATGCCAGGGCGCGCGCGCCCTTAGGTGTCTGTGTCGGTCCAAGAGCACGCACGGCGTTTTACATGGGGTTCCCGTAGCGTTCTTTCGACGCAGTACGAGAGAACTCTACGTAAGAGAACGTACTCGGTTACTAACGTAACCTCGGTTCTCTCTAGGAGAGGGAACGAGTACTGCGTCTCATGCCGTGCGTGCCCACGCTGCGTCGCTTTCGTGACGAAAATCGGTGTGTTAGACAGCTATGCTCGTATTTATAGACCTAGGCCACGCCTGTTTCGGCGGGAGATGACGCAGAATGGGCGCGAAGCGCCCTCATTGGTCAGCGTCTCTGGCCTCGCATAGGCTGTGCTTTTCTGGCGGAGCAGCCAATGGGTGAGCGATATTGCTCCGCCTAGGGTTGTATGCTACAGAAAAGCGTTTTACATGTTTACAAAATTAAGGATTAATTTTTAGGCTTCAATCTCGACAAAGAAATACTTTCCCGTAGCGTTCTTTCGACGCAGTACTCGTTCCCTCTCCTAGAGAGAACCGAGGTTACGTTAGTAACCGAGTACGTTCTCTTACGAGAGTTCTCTCGTACTGCGTCGAAGACGCTACGGGAAAGATTCTTTCTCGAGATATTGAAGCCAAAAAATTAATCCTTAATTTTGTTATTAATGTAAAACGCTTTCAGCAGCCTTAGGCGGAACAGCTTGCGCGCCCATTGGCTGTTCTGCTGGAAAAGCAGCAGCCTATGCGAGGCCCCCAGTGACGCTTGACCCAATGAGGACGCTTCGCGCCCTCTGCGTCACGTCCCGCCGAAACGGGCGTGGCCTAGGCCTATAAATTCTCGAGCGGGCTGCTCCACACTGATTTTCTTTACTTCAGCGAAGCTCCCGCATCGTTGGAATCTGGATACAAGCCACCACAGCCGTCGAGAAAGCACCTCTGCAGGACGCGCCCTTCTCTGAAGCCGCTGGTCATCACCGCCTTCAGCTGGCGTTCCCTGCGACGCTATCAGGCGTGGATTTATATCCTTTACATTGTGTGTGTGTTTTGTGTGTGTGTTCGCCGTCGCGTCACACATTTTTTCCACTCACAAAAGAGCACGAGCGTCTTTTTAAAGATGCCTCGCACCTCCTGCGGCTCGTGCAGAGCCCCACTCGTCGACGGGGACCACCACGTGCTGTGTGTTTCCTGCATGGGTGAAGAGCATGCAGCTATCGCACTCGGTGATGGCGGATGCCATCACTGCGACATGATGCCTATGGCGACTCTGCGGACTCGCCTAGCATCGCTCGCCGAAGCTGCACTTCCGCCCGCCACGGTGCCACGCCGTAAAAAGCGCCGCGCCCAGCGGGTCCCGGAACCTCCCTCCACCGCGAGAAGCTATGTGAATGCATAGGTTATTCGTATTTTTCCGCTGTTTGTAAACAAACTGACTTTCTTCAACATTTCGGTAGTGAGAGCTGAACATGGCCTTTGATTTTCAACAGACCATTTAAAGTTTTTACACATTTCATGCAGTGAAATAGAAGCTAACATTCAAAAATGGGTTTTCACAGCAATGCCATATTAGGTGTAAAGATACCTGAAAACCATACAGTAAAAGTACAGATACCTTACAATGAAAATGACTCCATTACAAGTCACAAGTCACCAATTCCAATACGATTTAAGTAAAAGTATTTGAGATTCTGATTTGAACAGTATTTTACCTGTGCTGAATACTCAAAGATGCACTACCCCAACACCTAAGAGACATGCCAGTGAAGAACTGAAGAAACAGTTGATTTGTGAGGAGAGCAACCACATATTTATTTTCTAAATAAATAAAAAAACTGAACACCTGAAAATTGCAATAAATCAAGGTCGACACAACAGAATCTTAAATGTCTACAAACACTCAAGTGCTCAAAAGGGTGTAAAAGAACCTATTCCTAAAAGGACTATTTATTTTTTGTGATTTTTTTTTTCCAGGTCATTAAATTGTTTGGAGCATAAGAAATTTAATAAAGAAATAGAATTTCAATATTTTTGAATATATATATATATATATATATATATATATATATATATATATATATATATATATATATATATATATATATATATATATATATATATATATTTATTCCTGTGTTATGCTGTATGTCGTCTGCAGAGGACACCATGCATGATCCATTTATGAAAATTAAACGACATGAACAGGCAAAGACAATGTGTGGGGTTTTTTTCTTTATTCACCTACACATTTTTAGGTTTCAAAGTTGTATCCAAACTTGGTATAAAGATGATTGTTTGTTTGTTTATTGGTTTATTTAAGAGGGGACAGTGCAATTTCATTAAACACATGAACAAAAATGGTTAAAAAAGCCAGAATTAGCCAAAAGGTATCTGTAGTCCTTACATACATGGTAGTTATGTAACCATGTTATGAAATACATAATGAATTGTTTGATTTACCATTTTACTTTATACTATTCATTTAAACATGGCCAGCATGGCTATATATGCCATTCCCATTCTATGCAATGCATCCACTAAAACTAATTTGCATATTAATGTGTTCTTGGGGCAACATATCATGGAAAAAGGCGTGTAATAATGGGAGTACTAATTGGGAATATTTTCATAAGAATATTGATTCATAATTAATTTCCCTATTCTCATCTCTAAAATGCCTGGTATGCCATGATGTAAGTCCTATGTCCTACAGAGGTCATGTATGAAATCAATGCTCTGTGTTGTAACAGAAAGTCATATTCAACTCCATAACGTTTCCCTGACATGTTGATTTCTGACAAACAATTTAAAAATGAGTCAGTTTTAAATGATAATTACAAAATATTAAAAATTTCCATAAGATAAGTTTTTTTTTCATAAAAAAGTTAGGTGCCATGCAAAATGTAAGGAGTAATTGCATTACTCATTATAAATGTATTGGAGTAAAGCGTAAGCTATTTACTCTTATTTACAAATGTAGCCAAGTAGAGAGTTAAAGTTGCTAACAGTAACTAATTACTCAAATACTTTACACCATTAAATAATTATTTTGGGGTCACCTTTAAGTAAACAGTTCTTAAAATATATTCTTAGCGGAGAAAATTTTAATAAGAAGGAGAAGAACCTTTTATTCAATGGACAGGTTCCATGATGGAAAATAAATATTATAATTTTTTTGGTACATGGCTTCGTCTGCCTTCTGCAACATGGAAATCAGCCGCAGCCTGCTGATAGACATGCATGTTGCAGAACTGAAGGTCATTCACTCTAAAAAATTAAAAGGTTATTTTATTTATAACATGATGCAGCTGGCGTCTTGATCAATCCAGCATGCCCACCACTGCATCCGTCCATCTCTCTAGACCAGGGGTGTTCAATCCTGCTCCTGGAGGGTCCACGTCATGCAGAGTTTAGCTCCAATACACCTGCCTGGAAGGGTCTGAGTCTGAAGACCTTGATTAGCTGGTCCATGTGTGTTTAATTAGGGTTGGACTTAAAAGATTAGTTCACTTCAGAATGAACATTTCCTGATAATTTACTCACCCCCATGTCATCCAAGATATTCATGTCTTTCTTTCTTCAGTCGAAAAGAAATTAAGGTTTTTGAGGAAAACATTCCAGGATTTTTCTCCATAGTGGACTTCAACGGTTATCAACGGTTTGAAGGTCCAAATTGCAGTTTCAATGCAGCTTCAAAGGGCTACACGATCCCAGCCGAGGAATAAGGGTCTTATCTAAAAAAACGATCGGCCGTTTTATAAAAAAGGGGTCTTTTAACAATAGGAGTTCATAATTTCTCATTATAGCCCAAGTATAGAACATCTTATATGGCAAATTGCATGGAACACAATGGGGGTCATGTTGACCCCTAACACAAAAGGTATACCCATTTTTTCAACACAACAGGAGGGCCAGAATACTTTTCTAACCTTAAGACTGTCTTGTGAAGTTCAACAGACATCTTGTATATTAGTACAGTCTGTTTTTTCCTCAAAGAAAGGCAATGATGCAGCCTTACTGAACCATGCAGAAATCTATAATTTCATACCCTGCTGAGAACTGAATTAGCTCATGTGCATCAACACCTAAACTCCCAAACAGATAAGCGCTTCCTCTCCCCTTCATTCTTCTTTCTACCCAATCATTCCTGCCATATCTGTTTACTTTAGATAGAGCCATGGCGTGCGTAAATCGATGCTGGTGCATGTCAGCCGCAGACTGTGCATTTCTAAGTGTGTATATGTGAGCTGGGGTCTTTATGTGTTCCTGAATGAGATTGATGTTTGTTTATGGTGGCGATGCTGCCCTTTGTACTGGCCAAATGGAATGGGCAGTTCTGCTCACACATTTGAATGGATTGATAAGCCTGCACACACTGTATTGAACAGTGTGGAGTTGTGGTAAAAATGGTTTATGGTTATGCGTTCACTCCGTCCATTAGCACATTTCACCCACGAAGCGTGTGAGAGGAATTAACATTGGTTGACAGACATAAATCCCAGAGCTGACAGATTCATATTTATCTTCGCGCCTAATAACGGTAATTACAACAACTCTTTTCTCTTTTTATTCAATTGTAAACGTGTTGGTTTATTAATTAACACATTTCCTGTTCCTTTCGCCAGAGGAGGACCGTGAATCCACGAGTGCTTGTTGTATCATTGGGCTCGTAGTTGATTAGCTGGAGAAATTAATTGTGTGGAGAGTGAAATGCAGAAGCATTACAATGAGAGCAGCACAATGAGACGACTTCTAACTTTTACATGATTAATTATTTCAGTTCAATCAATTTGTTCGAGTGAGGAAAACAATGAAAGAAGCGCAGGCCCATGCGAGGAGCACTGGATTTCGAGATTCCGCAATCATTTTTCATTAGCCTACTATGAAGCACTCACAGGCATTCTCCGACTGATTACTGTCAGTGGCTGTTGAAAAGGTCAAACTCATTATGATAAAACAGACAGGTGGCCTATTGAAGCATTTCGGGGAATATTTTAACAGCTATTTTATGACGCAAATATGTATTTCCCATTGTCTGGGCACAAAATGAAATAACCTGTCTGTCAGAGCAGCGTTGCAAGTAGGCTACGTGATCGGGTTGTCACAGCGGCGGTATCAGCTGCTTGTGACTTTTCAGGATTTTCACAGTTTAGACTGTGAACACATCCGCCGTGTGGAGGCATCTGCCACAACAATCTCTTCTAACCTTTTCAATGGAGTGTGAACTTCAAATGCCAGGAATATCTTGTCTTTTATTGTCTTGCATCCAGCTTGTTTAAATTAAATTGTTAAGCCACTCTTGAATTAGTTCGTAATTATTATCATCATCATCTCCCTTCTCTCTTAGGGGTCATGTATGCTATGTGGCTATCCCTGATTCAGTGTGTAATAGCAGTGCTGGTGATCGGAGTGTGTGTGAGGTTGTGCTTGGCAGCTGGTTCTGTAGCAGACGGGGCGGGAACTAGAAGCTGGAGCACATCTGCATGCCTGAAACTTTGCCTCGGTGTGGTTGGGTCAGCGGGCAGTATTGTGGTCGCTCCTGTGTCTGTGCTGTTGAACCTGAGGAGTTCCCAGTGTCTGTACACCTGTATCGCTATGGTCTCCTGCCCCTTACTTGTCAGGCAGTTCACTGTGTGCCTTCTGCTTCTACTCACACTTAACACACACCTGCAGTGCCGTCTGGGGAACAGGTGAGTGTGAACATCCCAACCTTGTTTTGCAGTGTTTATGCTCGAAAAGTTCAGCTAGTTCTCAGCTATTTTGATTCTTGCATATGTGAAATCACATTAAAGACTCAGTTTGTGCTGACTATAAAATCAGAGTATTAAATTGTGCTGAACATGCTTAAAATTCAGGACGGAGCTTATGTTTCTTTCAGATATGCAGGCTTAGTGACTCGTAGGCGGGTTTTGTGCTCGGTGCTGCTCTGCTGGGTCATTTCAGTGATCACCGCCTTCAGCCAGTTCATCGTTTCCAGCTCTTCTGATACGTGGGGAGCTGCTGAGGATGACCATACAGCTGGACTCGGGATGGAAGAATGGCCTGAAGCAAATTACACCACCCCTGCCCACCCTCCCAAACGGCCCTACCCCCAGGATCGCTCTGTAATCGGCCAGTTTTTGCCTTATGGAGGTTTTCTATCCAAGTTTCTGGTGGAGGACAATGAGAACTTCACGTATGCAGAGATCCACGGCAGTCACTGGGGCATCTGTGCCACCGACACCATGCTCAGTCCGGTTTTTCTTGTGTATGTTTATGCTGTCACCGTGTTTGTTATTCCTCTGTTGGTTCTGTTGGCCGTGTATCTGGACTTGGTATGCTTCATGCCACAGGAGAAACGAAGCTCAGTGTGGTCTCGCTCCTTGGCTCTCTCTGTCTCTCTCCTGGTAATGCTTTGCCTGCCCCTGCACATCACCCACGCTTTGTTACTCTTCGCCCCGAGTGCCACTAGACCCGACTGGAGCTCTCTGACAGCCTCTGTTCTTTTCCAGATGTATAGCCTAGTGCCCCCACTCCTCTTCACCAACACCTCTCAGCAGCTGGGCATCGAGAGCTCTTTGTTAACCGCGCCCAACCTGACCTCAAGGGTCATCATCTTTCGAGTCAAATCTGTGGGGAGTGCTTTCCGTTCAGTGGAAGATTACGTTCACCCTGGGCCGACACTGAAAGCACCTCCAGGGATGTGATGTCATGTGAAGAAGGCACTTACGCCTAAAGTTGTCTGTAGAGTCCTTGCATGGGTTATATGTAATTATCTTCAGCAGTTGAGTAAAACTAATCCAATATTAGCTCATCTCAGATGCCAGGCTTTATTTGTATTAGGGTCGGTTTCAGATGTCCTTTCAGATGGAATTACTATTTTGTTCATACTTTGTGTTATTTGAGACCTAAAACATAAGAGTTCATAAACTTTTATGAATTTATTGTAGACCTACATGCCACATTTATCTTAGGTAGTCATTAAATACATTTTTATGTTCGCAATGTATTCATTCTGGTTGATGGTTTCAAACTCTATTGTTATTCGTATCTGCTATTTGGCAACTTTTGAAAGTCCAGCATTGATAGTGGGATGTACATATTTTGTGTCTTGTATAATGTGACGAATAGATTTAAACCATCAGTTCTGTACACTACAAATGTAAAATGCATCTTATTTATTTCCTTTTGTTTTTAACAAGCCTCTCCTGTGAGACAGATTCTCACGCACATTTTACATAACACTGGCATTTAATCATCAAAACAGGAAAGTCTGCAAAAAGGTTATAGGTTTGCAGAAATGTTTCATTTGTGGAACAGAATGATCAAAGGTAAAATATAGTTGTTGTTGTTCTTTTGAATCTATGTAGTACAGTGCAGAAAGTCCCAATACAGGAATCAATCTGATGGAGCGCTTACATGTCTAATATTATCAAAAGTTTACACCAGCCATTTCAATCCAAACTAAATTTGGTCAGTTTATTCTAATTGGCGATATTACATGAGACATTTTCATTCGGAAGGTCTCAAGAAATGTTAACCTGATAAAAAGTTAACATTTCACATTCTGTATATGGACTTCGACAGTCAATCAAGACACATTTATTTGTATCCTTGGGTTTGTTTTTATGATTAAGGCCCCAATACCACCCACATCTAAAACATATTTCCCCCTAACTTCAGGGGCCAATTCTGAAGATATTTGAACTCAGTGGGGACTCTGAAACATTTGGAATTGAAGGAAATAAGTTTGTCTATGTTTCTACCAATTCCCATGAGGCCAGTAATCGTAATTCTTGAGTTATTATACCCTAAACATGGCTTCCCAGATAAAGAGTTTTTTGGCTTGAAAATAATGAATACTTCAGGGGGCTGAAAAAAAAGTTGTTGCAATAAGAAAGAAATATTTGTCAGACCTTAGTTTTATGTCACTAACAACAAATAAGCCAGCCATGAACAAAACTGATGCAGAAACAGCCTTTTCTGTTTGGAGATATAATGAGTCATTAGAAAGCACTTTGTAAATTCCTGTTATGTTGCAAAAATGGTCCAATAAATATTGCATTGCTGCCATGTTTAATCCCAGTGATACTCCAGGATTAAATGGTAAAATGATTTAACCAACAATCTCAGAAGAGTTTTATTTGAATACATCAATAAGTTTGCATTCTTATGCATAATTAAATATAGTATATCAAAATGTGTCCCATCAATGTTTAAAGCCAACGCAAGCTTTTGATCTGAATGTTTAATTATAACAACTATAAAAGCATATCAAGTGGGAGAGACCATTTAAATGCATCAAGATAATTAACCACTCAATAACTCCCAGGGAAAACAGGATTCCATTGCTGTTTTGATTAAACGCGTACTTCTTATGTGCAGCTCGAATAAAAGCCCTGTTTCACACTAATTGGATTATTCTTTTTGCTCACTCGTGGCAGGGCTAGTGTAAGAAATGACTCCTTTTGTATCTGAATATTTGTGTTATGATCTTCATTTCTTCTTCTCCCTCTTCGCTGTCTCCATCCATTCCAATCCACCCATTATTCATCCAAGTTTCAAGCATGAAATCCTCCATCTACCATTACTTTCACTCCCTTTGTCTTTGTATTGCCCTGACTTTGATTTGTCTGGTGCTTTTTGTTTCTTGATCATTGTCTCACTCATTTTTCTTGCAAATGCTTCTCTCTCATTAAAGTGTGCACTAACCTCCAATGCCGAGGTGAATTATTGAGTGAAGTTGGAAAACAAGCAAAAGCTTTCCCTAACCGAGAGCTCATTCGATTGTTCTCTTCGCTCGAGAGCCTTTAGCTTCCTGCCGAAATGACAATCTTTCATCACTAAAAGCGGCTTCAGTCAATTCATCGCACCTGCTCTAGTCCACATCCTCCTGAATGGGGTCATTGCAAGGAGCACGGAAGCTTCAAATCCGTCACGCACAGAATGTAACATTCATCGTCCTTGGATAAAGCCGAAGGAAAGTTTGATGCGCTGTTTGACCAGCATATGGTTTATTACCCACGGATCTGCCTTTGAGATGTCAGCCGAGGTCCAGTAAACAAAATTACAAGAGATTGATGAAGTTCAGATAAAGTCTACGGCTGTCATTTTTCATTTGAACTCTGCGTTTGGAGTTTGTCGGCTCACTGAAGCGTAATTCGCTTCTCAGAAGCCCCAAAATTAGCAACTCGTCTCATCTGATCATGCTTTGTGAAGCATTAACTCATACTAAAAGGAAATTGCTAGCATATGTCCTTCTTTATCTAAGGAGCTGCTCAAAGCGAGCAGAACAGCAGGTAACGCAGGGTGCGCTTTGATTGCCATGTGACAGTTACTGTTTATGACAGGTTTCTGCAGAGCCGTTCCATCAATAGAGGACAAACACATCGATCAATCATCTTCCCCTCGCATTTAAAACTAATCCCACCCCTCCCGGAGCGCTCAGCAAGTGACTTCTGACACAATCGTATATTGATTGCAGTGGAATAATGGAGGAGTACTATTTTAATGCACCTGCTCTCTCTCTCTCTCTCTCTCTCTCTCTCTCTCTCTCTCTCTCATGTCTCTGCTCTTTTGTCATAAGAGTCTTATGATTCATCATTCTCAGTCACACAGCTTTCATCTCTGCTGGCTGCTTCTGCTAATTAAAATATCCTCCCCTTTTTTTCCTCGCTGCTTTTCTTTATTGCCGCTGGTGAAACTTGATTGTGTCGGCTTCTCGAAGTCAGAAAATCAGTCTTTCACGCGAGGTTCTTGAAGTATTTTTTATTTTTTTCGTGCTTGGTATCTTTCCCCTATAAAGATGTACAGTTAGCTATATCAACAGCGACGCGAAGACTATAAAATAAACAGGGAGTGAAAGACGAGGAGGAGACGTGAAAGACAAATAGGGAGAAAGACACAAAGAGGTTTAAGAAGGAAGGAAGAGAATGAAAGAGGAGAGAGAAAAGTGGGTACACAGCTGTTTCTACTAAAGCATGGGAAGTATACAATTTATAACATTTACAATTATAATAACAGTAATAATAATAATAACAGTAACAACAATCATAGTAGTCCAAATAATAATTAATAAAAACAATTAAGACCTCCGATATCTTTTAAAGACAAACGAAATATATATTTTTGTGAATTTTGATTTTTTTTAAAGATGACGTAACAGTAGTTTGTTCAGTTTTGCACCTCTAAGCTAATATTCTGTTAGTACGATAGCATCGCTTGGTAATGCGCGCAAAAGTATTTTTTTTTTCTTAAAAGAGTAATTTAATTTACTTTGTAGACTTTTTCCATACAAATAATGACTTTAGAGATATGTTTCATTGTGTAAGTGTTTTCGTGTTGAGCAATCAAAAAAATATCGAAATTCCTGACATGTTCTCACAAACTCCCTTCCTGTTTTTTCTCACCCACGTCGAACTCCTCGCAGTTCCACGTTCTCAATGACTCTTCGCGATAATTAAGCCCCTTTTTACAGCGTCAGAGCGAGCGGGCCGCTCCAATTCATTCTGCTCATAAAAGAGAACATGTCTAATCCCTTAATTATTAACAAACAATAGTGGAGAGATAAAGGAGGGAGAGGAAGGAGCATTGGAGAGCGGGAAACAGAGTCACCGAGAGAGGATCAAAACGAGAGGAACTTTTCTTCACAAGTCAACAGGTTTTGGCCAACGTGAGCAGATAATGGAGTTGCTGGATGAAAAGCGCAGATGAATACTTTATGAGGACTGCTCTGAGCTCTCTGCGCTGTCATTGGTGGAGTTATTCTCTACCAACTCCAAGACGCTTTGGCAAATGCAAGGGATTTCAATTTGCTCACACTGGGACATTCAATAGCTCATAAGCCCTTTGCGGCTTCCCGCAGCAATGCCGTCTTGGCCGGTTATGGATCGGCTTGTTTTGAATGGACACTTTTCTCTCCTGGACCTACAATTATGGCTAGTTGTCTATTGTACACGAAAGAGTGTGTGTGATGGTCTCTTTCAATTGTAATAATTATCCTCTCCTCTCGGCTTCTCTTCCCCTCCACCCTGCTCCATTAATGTCTCCGTCCTCTCCTTCCCACTCCAACTTCATATGGCACGATTGTGATTCCCTCTGGTTGTCGTTGTGGTGGTGTGTCTGTTTGGGAACAGTGTGTGTTGTTGTGTGCACTCTGCAGCGGTCCAGTGTTTCTGAAGAGCTCCACTAGGGCAGCGCTACAGTAGGTACTCCTTCTTGCCCTGGCTGGCATCATTACCGTTGAGGAACGCCTCCTGAACCTCGCCGTGTTCATCCAACCCACTGGCCTCATGAGTCAAATATGAACCTAGAGAAAGAAATACACAATTTAATCATACTTCATTACAGGGATTAAAAGAAAACCTTAAACACATTAAATCGCTTGTTGAGTGCAATTTAATGTATTTTTGTTGAAGCAGGACATGATGAAGGGCTTGTGTTTTTTTTAATTTTTTATTCCTCTATTGACTTTCATCCAATGGGGGACCAGGGCTAGATGAGGTGATAGATCAGCAACATCAATTTCAAATATAGCTGCAAGCAGCAATCACCGGGGCCAAGCGCAAGCAAGACGACAAGACATGCCAAAGTGGCTGGAAGTGAGAGACCAACTGCAGCAAGGAGCAATTGAAGACATTTAAACATGAATTTTGGCAAAATGGTTGAAAAATCACATACATTAACTAAAAATATGATTATCACTTTCGACCAATAGGTGGCGCAGTTACGAAACTGATGTGATGTGGTCAGAGTGAAGTGACAATGACACTTACAAAGTTTGGTGTCAATATGTCAAGGCATTGCAGATATAAAGCCTGAATAGTCATTTTGGCATCATGCCTCAACTTTGCCACTGCGGTATACGAAAACGGTTTCGTCTATCGACACGAAATCCATAACTTTTACTCGGCACGGTCTGGAGATGACACGATCCGATTTTGGTGAAAATCGGACCTTCGGTCTAGGAGGAGTTCGAAAAAGTAGGTTTTAAAAGAAAATAAAGATGGCGGACAGGAAGTTTGGCTGACTATGGCAAAATTGGTATCTATGTTTTCAGCATAACCCAAGGAATCTATTGAGATCAGTGTCATTACTATAGGCAAATTTATTCAAAAGTTATTAGCATTTTTGGAAATTTCGTTATAACTTTTGACCAAAAGGTGGCTGTGTCTCATAAATTTTTGAGTACCTTTAGGGCCTTGTACTGATGACCCATACTGAGTTTCGTAACGATACGTTAATGCGTTCATAAAATACAGCATTTTAGCACATAATTCAAAATGGCCGACAGCCAAAATGGCCGATATGGGAAAATTGGATATCAGTCAACTCAGCACGACGCCCTGAATCTAACGAGACCACTTTTGTGATTTTTGGACAAACCGTTCAGAAGTTATAAGCAAAAACATAAATTCTTCATATCTCCGGACCAGTAGGTGGCGCTGTGCCGAAACGCAGCATGTAGCCTCAAGTCATGCTTGTGATGACATGTACCAAATTTGGTCTGAATCCGATAAAGCGTTGTGGAGATACGGCCTTACGTCTGTTTTCGCAAGCGCTACGTAAAATTTATTTGCGCGGTATTCGAGAACGGTAATTCGAATCAACTTGAATTCCATAACTTTTGGTCGTCAAGGTCTGGAGATGATCTGGTTCATTTTTCGTGAAATTCGGAGCAACGGCCTAGGAGGAGTTCGAAAAAGTAGGTTTTTCGGAAAATTCAAAATGGCGGGAAAACTATTATGACGGAAAATGACGTCATAGGGTGCAGTCGAATCGTCATGAGCTCAGGAATCAGAGGAAAAAAGAATTTTGTTTCTAGCCCTTGTGGTTCAAAAGTTATTAGCATAAACATGAGTGAAACTTTGGACAGCTGGTGGCGCTAGAGGGAATGAGTTGGAGACTCCAAATTTGCTATGGTGATAGTTCAGGCTGTCCTCTATCACTGTGCCAATTTGTATAAGTTTCCCGCAAACGGTTCTATAGGCTGCCATAGACGCCCAGTCGGAAGAAAAAGAAAAAGAAAAAGAAAAAGAAAAAGAAGAATAAGAACGGGAACAGATACAATAGGTGCCCGCACCTTCAGTGCTTGGCCCCTAATTATGAAATGTAATTAATGTAACAGCAAAAATGGAAAATAAATATAAAACCGTTGTTTGATTTAAAAATAATAAATTAAATACAAATGAATAAATTAAATAATATTTAATTAACAGAATATTTAATTAACATTTAAAATACACAACAACTTAACCTAATAAAAATGTGATAAACTAACCATGCATATTAGTGAGGTTTTATGTACACTTCTGTATAAAACAACATTCATTAACAGCAGAATTCACACACACAAAAACTAATTTAAGAGGTTTTTGAACTAGTTGTTTGAAAGCATCAAACAAACTCACTGCTAGAGAAAACACATTTGTAATTGGACTTTAAAAACCTTACTGAGATACAAGTCTTGTGAAAACTTCCCCACATCAGTCTTATTTTACTATTATTTATATATTATTAGTATTACTTTATATATGTTCAGTTTTCATTTGAGTTTTTTTCAAATTTTTGTTCTTTTCTTTATTTGTTCTTTGTTCATTTTTATTAGTTATTTTTTAATTTAACTTTAATTTATATTTATTTCAGTTTTAGTTTGTCATGTTTGTACTTAAACTTATTTTCTTAGTTAAGCAGCGTTTCCACCGAAATTACCCGGAATAATTTGTTCCAGGAACTTTTTTTCCCTGTTGCTTTCTGCGTTTCCACTGCGGTACCGTGAAGATTAGGCAAATTAGTCCGGTGACGTAGGACTGCACGCACCGCAACAGATATTTAAAAATGGTGGTTGAAATAAAATGCTGCGTGGAGTCAACCAATCAAAATGCGGCATGAATTCAACCAATCAGCATGTTCAACGCCCCAATCCCACCCCCGAAAGTTCCTGAATTTTGAAAAAGTACTACAAGGAGGACATTTTTTACCCGGAACTTCATTTAGACCCTGGTTCCTGCGGTCGAAACACACCGAGTACCATCACAAAGTTCCTAGTTCCTGGGGCAATTTCCTGCGGTGGAAACGTGGCTTAAAGGTGGGGTATGTAATTATCTTTTTTGGCCATCACTTAAAATCCTATTCCTAACCCACTTACAGCCACTGAGTTAGAAGCACTGAAATAAAATTAAGCAATTTAATCATCTGTGGAACGGGCAGGACTCGAAAAACTCCAGCCAATCATTTCCAAGACCACCTAGAATCATTGGACAGTAAGTGCGTCAATCAATCGGTCGTGCCATCCCCCCCTCCCCCCATCCATGTCCATGTTCTTTGAATGGGTGGAGTCAAAGGAAAGAAGGTAGGACCATTTGGCATACCCCACCTTTAAGTTGCCAAGGCAACATTTCTAATTTTCATCGAATAAGTTTTCATTTAATATTTATATGTTATTTCAGCTTTATGATTTTTTTATACTTTCAGTTTTAGCACCACAAGCCTAGCCCTGATTCCTCTCCATATTTTTTCCCTTGTGTCTCCACCTTTCTCCGTGTCCTCAATCAGTATGTCTAAAACTAAACTGCTCTTGGGGATTGATGGCTTCAACCTTACATGCATCTAAACCTTCTTCTCTGGAATCAAGTTTGCAGGGCCAGCCAAAGTCATCTACTATAATTGGGGGAATTTATGCAGATCAACTTTTAATTAATCACAAAACTCATTAGGCATAATCACCTCTGACATTTTACTGCACAGTCAGCGATATTGTACAGTGAAACCTTTTTATTCACATCATTATATGACACAATGGTTTAGCCTCTGTGGCTCGGGGACAAATAACTGAAATAACTGAGGCAGAAGTGACTCTATGGCACGGGCACGACACAGTTTAATTAAAAAAATCGATCTTATGTACGTGCAATTTTACTTTCTTAAAGCACAAGCGTACAGCAGAGGCTGATGGGGTCATTAAAAGCAGTGATGTCGTGGACCGTGCGGGACAAAGACAATGCATCAGAGCTGTAATGTTCCTCTTCCTCTATCCTAAGATTAATCACTTCCATTCTGCCTTTCCAGGCACCCCAAGGTTAGACAGGATCAACCCTAATGCTCTCTGTCTCTGCGCCGATGGGTGAACTAACTGTTTCTGACTTTGATTGGCAGATGGGGTCGGGTTCCTCGCAGCCCTTTGCCTCCGCCCCAATTTGCGGGTGCCGTGATCTTTATTGCAAACTGTGACACACTGAGATGACCAGAAGTTCTTAAAGAGTTCAGGGACAAGGTAATTAAGTTTTCTTTATAGATGCAGCACGATACGGTTGACGAAAAAAGGCAATTAAACACGAGGCAATAGCTACTTTTCCCCAGGCTATACATCTTTATATCACAGGTCTGGCACAGTCCTTTGCAGATGATGCTCTTTCTTTCTCCCGTCTTTCCTCTAAACATATTTACATGTAAACTTTCTGTGTCCCCTCAGAGAAGAACACACACACACACACCCACCAACATACACACACACACACACACACACACACACCATTAGGGCAGCATGATCAAAATCTTCAGCAGGATCGCTAGTGTAATATTGGTTTTATACAACAAGACCATAACCAAAAAGATAATGTCAAGTAACCAAATTTTTTTTACCAACATAAATGTTACCAGTTTTTCAATAGTCAAAAGATGAAATGCCATTCAGGAACAAAGTACCAATAAAATAGTAAAAGTAATATTTTAACTAATATATTGGGGGTTGGATAGATTTTATAATGTTTCTGAAGGAAATCGCTTATGCTTACCAAGATTGCTTTTATTTGATTCTAAATATAGCAAAAACATTATTACAATGTAAAATAACTGTTTTCTTTAAAGGGAAGCTTTTATGCCCCTTTTAAAAGATCTAATATAAGTCAGAATGTGTCTGTGAAGTTTCAGCTCAAAATACCTCACAGATAATTTATTATACCATGTTGTGTGAAATTATTTATGTCATTTTTGAGTGAAAAGCATGCTGTTTTCGTGCATATATCTTTAAATGGAAATGAGCTGCTGCTCCACACCCCGCTTTCCAGAAGAGGGCAGAGCCATTACAGCTCGTGCCTTGAATACTAATTCAAGTATATAATACAGCGTAATATACAGTACCTACTGCAATATATGCTGTTAATATGAATCAAACAGCAAAAGGAAATCAGAAAATCACTCACTGGTCTTGATTGAATAACTTTAGTAGCTTTATTTCTTACTTGAATGCTGCTGTTGAATGCTCTGGCGAGGAGACAAACATGGCGGACTGGGTACAGTTCACTCAGGGCGGGGTCTATGCTAATAGGGCGGAGTCTGTCAGCAGTCGTGGGCGGGGCCTAAGTATTTGTGACGTCACATTGAATAGAAACTGCAAACAGCTTGTTCTGAGACACTGCTTATGATTTATGGGGATTAAAAAAGGGAGAGGGTGCACTGTTAGCAATTGATGTAATTTCTACAGTAAATATTACAACAATGTATTGTATTTGTGTTTTTAATGTAAACGGCAATGCACCATGGGAAATTATTGGACAGTCCTGTATTTTTATTGTAACTACACTGTACACGCGGAGTTTTACAATGAATTTACAGCCACCGCGTTGCATCATGGGTTCACCGCGGACTGAATTTTGAATTTAGGCGGTTAGTTCTAAACGAACATTCTGGGACTAAGCCATCATTCAAGAAGACGAAAAAAGAAGCAGCAAACATTCTGGGACGAAGGTAAGTTAACTTCACGTTACTGTTACCCTATGTATTTTTATATCATAGATATAACGTTATTAGTTCTGCATATCTGAGTGGATGGTGACGGTTTTGTCTGCTTTGATTAGCTAACATAAAGTCAGCTGTAAGTTATACGTTAGGCTGAAAACAGCTGAAATAGGGCATGGGCAGAAATAGGTGCTTTTATGATAAGTTAGCTAACGTTATTAACGCGTCTCTTCCTCCATCAGTCCATTGAAATCAGGTATGTAACGTTACGTTACTGGTAGTTGCTAACGTTAGCGTTAACTTATCTTGTTCATCACAAATGAATGCTATTTTTAATCTGCCTGAAGTAACGTCAACGTGGTTCTTTCACTGTTTGGATGGATTGGCTAGCTAGCTCGACTGTCATTTAGGGCTGTCAACGAATATTCTAAATTCGAATAGTTTTAAAAACAGAATTTCGAAGGTGAAAATTAATATTCGAATGTGGAAAAACACGCCGTGGTAACTTAACGTTAGCAGAGGCGCGGCTGTCTGCTTTCCGAATGGGCGCGCTGCCTGGGATATTGCATGAATAAGGTAACTTAGGTTAGATACAGCACTTTCATGCACTGCAGGCTCCCACTGGTTTGATTATTTAACGTTACGTTACCGTTTCACGTCAAGGAAAAGTTTCTATATACTGTAAAACTTCAATTAATGTTAATAATATTAGTTTCAATCACTGAATGATGCCTGCTATATTTGGGACAAGAGTCGCGCCCTTAAATTGCTTGCACAAAACTCTTGATCAGCATTCAACATTTGTTTATTGTTGTTGTTGTTAGTTTAAACCGTTAACGTTAGCTGCTATGCACAGAGAGCGGTGAGGGCGAGAGAGAGAGAGTGCCAGCGAGCGAGAGTGAGATGCTCTGCTGCGGTCTTAGCCATTAGTTGATTTGCTTGTTTTAGTGTAGGTAATACGTTGTCAAATAGGTTTAAACTTAAATAAACTACCTATACAAGTAGTTATGTCTCTTTGTATTAATTTGTCCTGTTATTGACGTAATGCGCGTCATTGACAAAATGCCCAACCAAATGTTCGAATATATGTTTGATTGTTTTTTAGAGGGAATATTCGAACGTCATTTTTGAGCAATTTTTCGGTTTAAAAATGTCTTTATTTGAGTTGTTGATGGAGGGTGCGGGGGTTTAAGGAGATAATAATGTTCAAGTGGAGGTGTGCGAGTCTTTCTCCACTTGAACATTAATGAATTCATGTTAGGTGGCAATAGTGTGTTGTGCAGCTTTTAGTTATCATATTGTTAATGGGTTTCAGGAGATACTGCGCGGCGCAGACGTGGATTATGTCCATGGAAGGAGCATGGTGTGATGGGGGCCCCACAGAAGCCGCAAGCACACTTGAATTCAGAGGTGAGTTTAAACATGGCACTGTCATGAAAACGATCATAGCAATTATGGAGGTATATTTGATTCAAATCAACTGAACGCCTGTGACAGTGCGATTTGTAGTTGTAGAGAATAGCCACACATGTGTATCAGTAAATTTGAAGTCATAGAGAGAAATTATTTAATGAGTTGCAAACTTGTAGACTTTTTTTTCTCTCCCACAAACACAACACAGTTACACCTTCTCAAATTCTTCATTGCAGGTTCACAAATCCTATTCTACAAATCACAAATTAAGAAACTCGTACGCTCACATTTTTAATACAATTGCTGCAGTGAATATGGTGCAAAACGCATTCACACACCCGCATCAAGAAATGTGAAGTCGTGGAGAAATTTTGCACATCCACAAATCAGTATGTGAACTCATCCAATGAGTTGCACACTAGAAGAATATTTCTTGTATGTTTCTAGCACAAACACAAGTACATAACTACAGCTGCTTGAATCTGCTGCAACGAATCTCAAACACTGTTTTTCGCTTTCAAGTGACAAGTTTTGCGCGCTCTCCATTTTGCACCATGATATTTGGTTCAAAAGTGTGTTGTGCATCTGTAGAGGCACTTGGCGGAGCCTACATTAATATTCATGAGTTTCCAGAGCATGCGCATGTCTAACTGCTCATTTTAGTTCACGCGATCGTTTCTCAGCAGGTTTATTAATGGATTATTTCAAAAAAAGGTAAATATAGTTTCAGCGCGAACTTAAAATACAATTGTGCATCATTTCATAAAGCTCATATACTTTTATGAAATTAAATGATGCACAATTGTATATCAAGTTCGCGCTGAAACTATTTTTACCTTTTGTAACAGTGTTTGAGATTCGTTGCAGCAGATTCAAGCAGCTGTAGTTATGTACTTGTGTTTGTGCTAGAAACATATACAAGTCATACAAGAAATATTCTTCAAGTGTGCAACTCTCATTGGATGAGTTCACATACTGATTTGTGGATGTGCAAAATTTCTCCACGACTTCACATTTCTTGATGCGGGTGTGTAAATGCGTTGTGCACCATATTCACTACAGCGATTGTATTAAAAATGTGAGCGTACGAGTTTCTTAATTAGTGATTTGTAGAATAGGATTTGTGAACCTGCAATGAAGAATTTGAGAAGGTGTAACTGTGTTGTGTTTAGAGGTCGACCGATATGAGTTTTTTCAGGCCGATGCCGATTTTTTAAAATCCGGGTCGGCCGATGGCCGATAAATGCTGCCGATTTATTTTGGCCGATATGTGCTTGTTTTTAACCTCTATTTGAAAAAAAAAATTTAAGTACACAAATAATTACTAAGATAGACAAAATTTCTCAACAAAAACATTTATTGAACACACCAATCTGAACTTGTACACTAAAATTAAAAATGTATAATGTAAAAACATTGTATAAATAATGTATAACAAATATATTAAATAAACGAAACAGGTAAGAAGAAAATAAGCTGTCAAATAAACTTGGCTGGGTGAAGCGCTGCCATGGGGGTGGTTTTCTTTTCAGCCATCAGACTGTAATGACTAAAAAAGGGGAAAAATAAAAGGTTATGTTAATATTTTTTGTATAGTATCTTGACATCATCAAGTCATTTTATAGATAGGTATAGATATAAATCTAAAAAATGTTTCATAATTCAGCTAATAATTCAGTGCATTGTAAGTAATACAAGACTAAAAACATGTCTATCCTCTTCCCAAAAACTGTCCTGAAACATGTATTTATGGTTTATTTGTTTTGTTTTATGTACAAAGCTAAATGGACATAACCCAATTATCGCAAAAAAGGGGGGGAAACGGAATTATTTAATAATATAGTAGTAGCAATAACGTACTAGTAAATTGTATGTTTCCACTGTTCGATCGCGTCCGCGCCTCACACACACACACACACACACACACACATAAGTAAACACTCTGCGACTTCTCGATCGCTCCCACGCCTCTACAGTGAAATACAGTCACACAACATTACACTGTTTGGCCAGCATTTTAACCGTGTTTAATCCAGCTAACGGTATGCTAAAGTTAGCTGCTGACTAGCGTCACATGCAGCGACGCGGTGTTTCTGTTCTAACGTCCGTTTTCAGAGCATCCAAGAGAAACAAATGCATAACAGTAGCACCGAAATGAAGCAAATAAATCCGTGTTGATATTCGGTCCGGTAGATAACGGTCGTTAAGGCACCAGTGCCGCGACGACGCTAGCAAAGCAAAGCCAGTCCTTCACTAGCTTATAGTGCGCGTTGGTCTCTTTTTTATTACTTATTTCTCTGCATTGAGTGACAACCCTCTCAAATATGACACACAAACAGAAAAAATAAGTCAAATGTACTGTCTGCAATTGCAAATTTCTTGCTTACTTATTGTGACATGATAGCAACCCTTCTGCTGTGATAATGCAACCTCAACTACGCTATCAATATCCAAAGTAGCCGAACGTCATGTCGCCTATTCATGTTTTTTCTCAAAGTTGGCAGTAACATGAAAAGTTTTTAATTAAATATAAAGGAGTTATAAGAATGGAATCCTTACCGTTTTCTTAAGGCACTGGAAGCTGAAGTTCTGCGGTCTGCTCACTCTGCTGGATAATGACTCTAGGGGCAGCGTGCGTCGTACACGTGTGCGCCTGCCTAATAATCGGCTTGATATAGGTGGATATTGGCCGATGCCGATTATGTTAAAAAATGCAAAAAATCGGCCAATTAATCGTCCGACCGATTAATCGGTCGACCTCTAGTTGTGTTTGTGGGAGAGAAAAAAAAGTCTACAAGTTTGCAACTCATTAAATAATTTCTCTCTGTGACTTCAAATTTACTGATACACATGTGTGGCTATTCTCTACAACTACAAATCGCACTGTCACAGGTGTTCAGTTGATTTGAATCAAATATACCTCCATAAGCAATGACTTGATATATTAAGGGATCTTAATCAATGTTTATAACTTTTCTGTAATTGACATTTTTTGTTAGAGTTAGGGATGTCAGTAAGTCACCTCGGCCCACTTAATACAGAAACATATTACCTACTTCGCATTTTGAGTGATCAGATTTTACTGAAAGGTTTTACTGAACAGTGATTGCTTGAATCTTGCACTCGCATCGCAGACCCTTGCATCGATCGTGCCAAGCCACAGACACACACATACTCATATAGCCCACGATGACTCTCAGTCTCACACACACACACAAGCACTCATTCATTCATAAAGATCCCTTAATGTTTCATGTCATGGTTATGACCATGTCATATCAAGTCTTAAATGTTACCTGATAAGTGTGTTTTTTCCCCTGTTTTCAGAGCCTTTTGCGGCATAAATCCCCAGACGGGCAGCAAGGCAGAGAAAAACGAGGCATTCAAGTTTTACTGTACTGTACAGTAATGGATTGTTTGTTTTCTCGTCAGTTTTAAGAGAAAATAAAAAAATATTTAAAAAAATACTAAGTGTTTTGTTTTTCTTTGCAGAAGTCTGAAAGAGGACATTTATCCAAGTTACAACATTTAATTGTAATATTTACAATATTCTGTCCTGTGAATTTACAGGAAATCTCTAAAATTACAGGAAATTCCTGGCTACTGAGTTGCCGTAAATATAAAATTTTGCTGTAATATTTACAGTATTCTATCCTGTGAAATTACAGGAAATTCAGTACCTTGTTGTAATTATTTTACAATAACAGTCCTGTATACTGTTTACAGTAAATTCACGGCAACTATTAGCCAGGAATTTCCTGTAAAAATTACAAGAAATTTCTAACAGTGTGGTTTTTACCATTATAGGGTGGTTGTGTACACACTGCCGACGCACATTTATGTTCAAACACCATGTAAAAGTACATTTTGAGTAAAGTCATCATTAATAGATTTTAAAAAATGCTATTTATTCCTGACCTGTGTATCAAAGCGGATTGTTCAGCAGCCATTACTCTTCAGTGTCACATAATTCTTCAGAAATCATCCTAATATGCCAATTTGCTGCTTAAAGAACACGATTTATTTTAAATAGAAATCTTTGATAACATTATAATCGTCTTTACTGACACTTTTGATCAATTAAGTGTGTCCTTGCCCCAATCTTGCCCCAAAATTGTTTAAATGGTAGTGTTTATAACTAATATTTAACCGAATACTCTGAATTCTGATTGGACTAATGTAAAATAGCAGATATACTGTACAAAACACCTGCAAAAACACAAATGTAATGTTTCCTGGCTCAGAAACTGTAAACAAAAAACTCTGCTTTGCATTTCTTGCCTGTAACAAACACCATTTGATAAGTTCATCCTCACATATTGCTCTGTATTCTCATATCACTCTATGTTTCTTCATGGCCGTCACATGAAAATAACATAGGGCAGTTCAGCTCACTGATACGAATCTATAGCAAAATAAACAGTATTGCATAATCTCTACAGGGAGACATTTCTGCCATCACTTGGTATATTTTACAGGCCAACCTCAAATCACCATCTACAACTGCACCAGCAAACACCAACAAACTGGATAAATGTTTTAACCTGGTTGATGTTAATTGGTGCAGTGTGAACCAGCCTTTATCTTCCCTCACACACACTCTCTTTCTCTACTGCTTAGATATTGTTCTACTTTCTCCCTCACCTCAGAAGGTGAGGCGCATCATGTCATTGTGTCACCACAGGTTAAGTGTGTGGAGAGAGGAGGTCACCTTTCTGTCGGACGGAGCACCAGATGGTGACGATGAGCACACAGATGACAGTGAAGACCAGCAGAGCCAGGATGCCCCCGATCACTGCATACGGAACAGCACTGTGGGTTTCCACCACTGCTCCAGGGTCTGAGATACACACAAACACAAAGAGAACGGTTTTAGCTCTAGCATTTGGACTAAAAACAATTCAAAGTGACTTGTGAAAACAAAGAAAGAGACAGAAATGTGATTAAACTATCCTGTTATTTTATTGCTTGGATTTGTTTTTGTTTTAGTAAAAAAAGACAATGACAGCAGAGGTAAGATGGCTGTGTGTGAAGTATACCATTCATTCTTTTTCCTGGCAAGATAGGAAACAGTGAGAGGCAGAGAGACACCCTGAACCATCAACACATGAGCCTGGACTCCTTAAATATTTAACAACCTGTTTACACCACACAGCGGTGGGTAGAAATGAAAATGGGAGGCATGGAGAAAGAGAAATAGAGAAAACACATATATAGAAAGAGCAGAAGAGAGAAAGTGGCACAAAATGAGAACCTAACCTGAATGACTTTATTTCTATGGAACAAAACTACAATGATAGTCCTTGACCATGGCTGTTAAACTCCGAAAGCTATAAAAAGGTATCACTTTACAATAAGGTCTAATTTTTTTAACATTAGATCATGCTTTTGCTACTTAAAAATGAGCATTATGAGATTTAAACAAACTGACATTTTAGTCATTATTCACTGATATCATTATTCAGTGAGCTGTTAGTAAGTTGAACTGTGATTTGAACAAATCATTCAGTCCAATTTATGTAATAGATCAATAAGTTAATTGAAAATAATTAGTTCTCTGATCCAACTCACTTACTCAATGATCAGGTTGCAGAGGTTATTGAGTTAACAGCTCTCTGGAGAGGAAGATTATCAGTTAATAATAACTTATAATATCAGTCTGTTTCTCACTCTAATTTATCCTTTATTTTTGGAGCTTAAAGGGATAGTAAGTTTATTCAAAAATTAAAATTCTGTCATCATTTACTCACCCTCATATAGTTCCAAACCTTTATGACTTCTTCTGTGGAACGTAAGATGTTAATAACCAAACAATTTTGTTTACCATTGACTTGCATTGTAGCCATATCTTCTTTGTGTTCCACAGACGTGAGGGTGAGTTAATACATTTTGAGTGAACTAACGTTAAAACGCTAACGTGTTCACTATGAACCCTCATTGGAGCGGTGTGAGGATTCTTTTGTGGATAGCATATAGCTTTTGGACCACTTGAATGAGTAAATAACATTTTTGAAAACTGTTATTTTAAAGGTAAAGTGTGTAATGTTTCAAAAACACTTCCCCTGTTTTTTCCATTGGTAAGCCAAACGGATAGCACCGCCCCAAAATCCCACCATTGGATAAGCTGATGTTGCCGTGTGGGGCTGGTTAGGATTCTCAAACAAACAGAACAATGTTTTCACCACAGAGCCTCAGTGTTTACACTTTTCAGGGGAAAATAAAACTACAAATGGCTTACTTACAGTTGTCTCTGCACATTAAGATGGAATAAGAAAAAGTATTTAAACATCAAAAAAATTACACACTTCACCTTCACCGCAAATGCTAGAGAAACAGCGGGAGAAATAGAGAGAGGGAGGTTGCCTTTGAACAGGCTGTCGAGTAACATTTCATTAAGATTCGTTTCAGAGACGATGAAAAATTAACGCTGCTGGCCGCCTCACATGCACTTTTTAGGGAACCAGCCACCCGGCGCTGAGAATGTGACATTAAAGAGACCAGCCTCTGTTGCTTCCACTTGAAATTGTCTTTCTCCCCCAGTCTGTTCTGGAAAACATAGTCTTTACCCCCTCAATTCTTGCTGGATATTGGAGACAGCAAACAATACGATTCAGAAAGAAGAGGAGCAAGACAGAGAAAAAGAAATGAGACTGATGGAAAAGGTTTGTGTGAGAGAGCGTGAAGAAAAGCAAAAAGTCAGATGCAATGACTGTGCACTTTGAAGTGCACAAAATGAAAACGCATCTGATATCTTCCTCTGCAGGTCAGTGTGTTGAAGTGTGAGGTTTGTGCAGTGTTGCGTGATGTTGATGTCTTGCAGTACAGTGAAGTCTCTCAGTGGTTCTGTCAGGTGGGATGATCAAGAGCTTTCGTCTGACCCGACCTCGCATCCCACAACATCATGAATGACAAGCGATGCTGCTGTAGAGCTGGGCCTCTTTTAAGGGGTCATTGTGCTCTTTTTCTTACTCTCTCTCAGCATGTGTTTCTTCATCTGTTTGTAGACTCTTACATTCTAATGAAAAACATGGCACAGCAGCTGAGTAGATCCTCTGGAGAGCAGCGCTAGTGCTCCAAATGACAAGGGCACTTGGAAGACAATAGGAGTGTGCGCACATACATCTTAAGGAGCATTAATAAACACAAAACATGGATGAGAAATTAGGCGATTTAGCAGGAGAAAACATATGGAACAAAACCGTTTTTTAAAAGGCAAGCATCGGAGCAGAGCCGTCAGGGAAGAATTTGCATATGTTGAGGTGGAGAATGAGGTGGAAGACAATTAAAGAAAACTGGATTTGCATTTCCTGAAGGAAATAACAGTGCTTGCATGGTAGCAAACAAGGAAATATTAAAGTTTTAGATAAAGCGATTGAAAAGTTGTGAAACCAAAGACAGGGAGAGAAAGGTAGAGATTGACAGTAATATGCAATATAGATGGATAAAAAAAGGTAGCATCTGTGCCTAGTGTCCTATCTTTGTAACTTGAAGACACGTACAGACAGAACAGAACAGTCACAAAGCAGACTGTATATATCTGCTCGTAAAAAAGACTAACTGCAGTTCAGTATGCAAAAATCAGTTATGTCATCGCAGTCAGTTAAATTTCAATCATCGTAAAGATGCGTTCACACCATATCGGAATTAACGTGATTAAGATTCTGACACGTAAAAAGCATTCACATCCTCATAAAACTTGTAATTGCAACTTACTTATAAATTTGCAAATTTGCTGTGACTTTAGAATTAAAATGTGGTAAAGTAATTCTCAAAATATTTCTGTTTAATAACTCAGTAGCACTTTATTTTACAGTCCTGTTCCCCATGTATATACTATGCACTTATTATTGCAATAACTGGGTAATAACTAGGTACTAACCTTAAACATTACCCTAGACCTAACCTTAACCCATGTAGTTACCCAGTACTTTCTTAGGTTAAAACACTGCAAGTACACATAAGTGCATGTACTGTAAAATAAAGCGCAAACAATAATTTAAATAATTGACTATTGTAAATGTCTTAATAATGCAAGATTAATCTGAAAATAAATTAAAGACACAATAAAGTTTAATGTAGCTAGCACAGAGTTGAATAACTAATATTTAAGGAACTGCTAAATAATCTAGTTTATTAAATACATTTGCATAAGGACTGTTACTTTTTATATTTTGGTTTTGTCTATTGATTGCTCAAATTAAACTAAAGAGTTGCCAAGAAAACACATAATTCAGAGTTTGAGGACATACACTTTTTAAACAAATATAAACTTTGCAATAACCAAAACATAGAAAGCATGAGTTGAGTTTTGGAAAAAGTCACAAAAATTACTGTTACTAATATATCATATCCGGTTGGATCATGTCACATACTGTCAAATCGGATCTGAAAATTCTGCTCTCACAGAGGATCATAACTCAGCAGATGCAGTATGACTTTCATTTGTTTTGCAATCTGTCACAACCAGTGAAAATGCAGCATACATTATGAAGAAAATGAACAAAATTATTTACAAATCAAATGATGGATGCAGAAATTTGTGTAGAAGACGAAGAATGAGAGAAAAGAAGAAAATATTACATTGCTCATTGTGCAAGCACTGTAATAAAACTGTCACTCATTATTACACATGTGAAGAGGTTAGCCAATAACAAAAAAGGTTGTTTACATCTTTTTAAAAGCTACAGTAGAAAAACAGCCCTTTATTTTTAAGGGAAAGAAAAAAATGTTAAAGCAGTCCCCATGTAAACCTAAAGCCTAAAGCAAAAAACACTTCAGAAAAAAAAAGTGAAGGGAAATGAATGATGAGTACAGGTAAAGTGAGGTGATGGGAGAAGGGTTACCTTTGTATTCCTTTGTAAAACTGTAGGATGGAAGGGTGGGGTGAGCGATGGCAGGATGAGGGTTGGGAGGGACAGACACTACAAGGGAATGGCATTAAAACAGGGTTATTAAACTACTGCCGCTACACACAAGCACACGCAAAAGGAAACAAGCTTGAGGCCTGTCATTGTGTATGTGAGTGTACAAGTGTGTAAGCAAGAGATAACCAGTGTTGTTCCTGAATTGCACCCCTCTGCCAGGGTCAAGGGTCTCTGTGCGGGTAACATCTCCAGCCAGCAGGGTGCAGCAGCTTCCTGTTCCACCCTTTCATCCCTCACCGCTGCAAAATACTGCAGTTACCGTGCACCCCGGGCTCAGCACTCTCTCTCTCACTGTAATCTTCAATCCCTCCATCCCAGAGATCATCAATCTTGCTGCTCTGCTCACCATCCTCCACACCTCTAATATAAGCACTAGCCTCATCGCTCTCTCCCGACCCATCTCGTTCCTGTTGCTGGCTCGCAGCTACTCTCTCTGCATATGGACCTATCCTTTTTATGCAACAAAGAGCAGCAAGTTTTCGGTTGCGTATGTGTGTGGCCTTCAAAACTCAGAGGGATTAACAGCATGGTACCAGACTGATCAATAGCCAGACACGGATCAATATCCCGAGACCACCCTGACTCTTCAGCTAATCATCTCTCTCATTCCTCTCCTCTCAAATCTCTTGTCTTCTACTGTGGCAAAACCTCTCCCATTTTAAAATTGTTAAAGGGACAGATCCCCTAACATCTTAAAGGCATTGTTCTCCTAAAAATGATTCTTTAAGGCATAGTTAACCCAAAACAAAAATTTGCTCACACTAATGTCATTCCAAACCTGTATGACTATATTATTCTTTAGAACATAAATAGAGAATTTTTTTCAGGCCATAAACAAGGACAGGCAGACATGACACAGAAGCTCCATAAAAGTTTCATAAATGTTGTCAATGTGACTATTTCCAAGTCTTCTGTATTCTTAAAAATTGATTTGCGTAAGAAACTAACCAAAATTGACATTGTGATTCATTGATATCGCTAACAGAACCGCTGAAACCTGATCGGTGAGTTGAACTTGGGAACTGAATTAGTTCAATTTGGAAACCATTCGGAATGTTTTGTGAAACTGCAGCATATTCATTGAAAAGATTCCAAATCCACTGATCAAATAAATTATACTTTCACAAATCAAAAACGCTACTCTCATGACAAAAACAAAAAACTAAATGAAAAGTGGAAAAAAGAGAGAGAAAAAAAACACTTACAGTGAATGATGACTTTGGTTTGGCATGTTTTTCAAACAAAGATTTTGCATACCGGATACCGCTTTCAAAGACAAATCACGTGGATCACTTTTATGTTATTTTATGGTGCTTTTGCATCCTTTTAGGCTTGAAAGCTTCAGTCCTAATTCATTGTAATTGCATGAAACGCAGTCTTCAAAATCTTTTCTTTTGTGCTCAGAAGAAAGAAAGCCATACAGGTTTGGAATGACATGAGGGTGAGTAAATAATGACCACATTTTTGTTTTTGGTTTCCCTATTCCATCACTCAGATCCTTTTTTCCCCTCATTACATTTCCTGTCCCTCTTTCCCTTCTCTTCTCTTTTCAGTGCTCCCACTTTCTCGTTCCTTACATTTCTGTTTTCCTGCACTTTTCTTCAAAACCAATCATTTAAAAGGCGTTTCTTCTTTCCTTCCTCCGGCACATCATTATGACTCAGGCTGGAAGCTGATAAACATTTCATCACACAAATGTTTGGGTGAGTCAAGTCAGGAATGCTCTCTGCGTTTTTGGGGCAATGGGTTTTGTGCCACATTATACCACCAAAGAAAGAAAGAGTGGCAGATCTTCAAGTTGTGTTCTAATCCTCCATTTGTGGAGTCCGTAAATCCCACAGTCTCTCACCTCTCCCCTCTCCGCTCAAAGGCCAAGTCTCTGTCGTCAACTCGACACACTCCTTGATTCGCCTTGCTTAATATTCCTGTCATGACTATCCAAAGGTAAAAAATGACATTTTCA
Source organism: Phoxinus phoxinus (assembly GCF_949152265.1). Classification (NCBI taxonomy): domain Eukaryota; kingdom Metazoa; phylum Chordata; class Actinopteri; order Cypriniformes; family Leuciscidae; genus Phoxinus; species Phoxinus phoxinus. Next base: position 19,915,811 of record NC_136885.1, read on the forward strand.
ATTACTATATCCCCTCTTGCTCATGCTTCCTTCTCTTTTTCCTAAGTTTCACTTCATTAATTAAGTGCCCATGTTGTTCCTCCCAATTAGAGCCACAGCTCATTACTGCGCTACATCTTTTTCTCTCTCCTGCGAGCATTGTTGGTTCTCCCTCAATCTCTTTTCGTCCATCCCTCCTTTTCTCTTCTCTCATTTCAATCTCACTCCATCATGGCCAAGTACTGCTGCTGTTTTACATAGACATGTCTCCAGGGGACTGTCATCTGACCGTTTGACCACTGAACAAGCATCATATGTGGAGGTGATCACACACACACACGCTTTTCTGTGGTGAGGACTTTCTATTGAATATTGTTTTTATATTGAGTTAATAAAAATGTCTATCCTCTTACCTTAAATCTAACACAGAAACATTTTTAGATTTTCCTTAAAACATTATTTAGCATGTTTAAGTCATTTTCCTCATGGAGAATTTTGGCTGCTCCTTACAATGTAAGTGATTTCAGGTTTAACAGTTCTTGTGTAGGCAAAACCTGAAGCACACAGATACATCTAAAAACTTAGCAACACTAAGTTTAAAAAAAAGAAGTTGTTTTGGTAAAAAAAAAAAAGTATGCACCAAATTTATATGCAAATGTAAAAGTTTCCAGACAGACAGAGATAAAGCAGCACAAACAGGCGTACCTGTTGAGCCATGTGGTAAATACACACTTGCATATCAGTCAGAGTAAATTGCAAAACTCCTGAAAAAACCAAGTCTCCTCCTCCTCTGTCCTTTTGTCTTGCTCATTTCCCTATCTGTGTCACCTCTCTCCATTGCTCTCTGTTGCCTGATTCATTCTGTCTTTCTCTCACCTACCTCCAGTTCATAATCATATTGACTGGTTGCTCCTCGTTTTGCACTTCATGGTCACTTTAGACAGAAATTAATCAGTGGGGAAAAGTTTGTCAGTGCGAAGCAGCAAGATATTTAGATCAGCCCTCCTCCACCCTCTCGTGTCACTGTGACTGCTGACTCATCATCTCAATAGTTCTCCCTCATCCTCTATCAGCCTTCAGAAGTCAGACATTTCTCTCTTTTTAGTTGCACTGAGCAAGGGATTTCCAGCGGATGAAACCTAAATACGCTGATACCGCTGAGAGTTAACACCAAATCTTGTTCATTTACTCCCACACACAAACATTAAATGGGGAGGCCTGTGTTCTGTGTAGGAGAAGCAACAAGACAAAGGAAGGAAGGAATGAAGAAAGAAGGATTGAAGACACGATGAAGGGAAGGAAGGAAAAGAAATGGTGATAGAAAAATAGGAAGGAGGCGAGGAATGAGAAGGAGGAGTGAAGGGGGAACAGTATGGATGGAAGGAAGGAAGAAACGATGAAGGGAAGAAAGGATGAAGGAAGAAAGGGAAAAAGGAAGAAAGTAACATAGGAATGGTGAAAGATAGGAAGGAAGCAAGGTAGGAGAGGAAGGGCTGAAGGAAGAACAGGATGGATGATGGATAGGAAAATAGGATGAAGGGAAGGAAGGCAGGAAGGAAGGAAGGCAGGAAGGAAGGAGAGAATGAAGGAACGAAAGAAGGAAGGACGGAAGGAAGAAACAAAAGAAGGAAGGAACATAGTAAAGGTGAAAAAGTGAGGGAGGAGAGGCAAGAGCGAAGGAAGAACAGGATGGATGGAAGGATGGAACAAGGACGGAACCAGGAAGGGGCAAAGAAAAATAGAAAGAAACCTATGGAAGGAAAGAGGGAAGGATGAATGGAAGGGAGGAAAGGAAGGAAGAAAGAAAGGTTGGAATGAAAAAATGAAGAATGAAAAGAAGGGACAAATAGAGGAATAAAAGAGTGAAAGGAATGAAAACAAGAAATTAAGGGGTGAAAGAATGATTAAATGAGTAAGAATTGAAGGGGTAAGAAAGAAAGAACATAGCAAACAAAGAAATGAAAGAAGGCAGAGAGGAAGATAGGGATAAGGGAAGGAAGAAAGGACAGAAGGAAAGGTGAAAAAATAAGAAATTGAGGAAGAAAGGTAGGAATGATGTAAGGAACGAAAGGAGGAAGAAAGGAAGGAACGATGGAAAGAACAAAGGAAGGAACGGAAGGTAGAAGGAACAAAGCAATGAGTAAAGTAAGGAATGAAAGATTAAATGACGGAAGAGAGGAAAGATAAAAAGGGGAACGAAGTGAGGAAGAAATTAAGAAAGAATGAAAGAAGAATGGAAGGAAGGAACAAATTAAGGGAGAAAGAAAGGAAAGAAGGAAGAAACAAATGAAGGGAGTATGGAAGAAAGGAAAGGAGAATAAAAAGGATTCCTGGGACATTCTCTGAAGTGCAGAGGTGTTTCAAAGCTAAGAGGCTCACCTACACAGAACCACGGATAGAATGAGCAAAAGAGAGAGGGAGCGAGGAATAGAAGCGGGATGAAAGATGACATTCCCACCCACCTGCGCTCTCCGAGCTGCCTCGTTAACGTGCGTATTTGATGGCTGTCGTTACCATGCAGAGAAAAAAAAGAGGAAAAAAGAGAAAGAAAGGAGGGAGACCTCTGGGGATCTCATTTCTTAGACTCTTTCAAAATACATCACACATCCTGCAGGTCTACAGACACAGCTGAAGGGTTCAGTTCACTGAACAGCCACAAGGGGCAGACCTAGGAAGAGGAGGAGGACCAAAAAAAACCCCCACACCATGGTGGGAGCACAACACGAGTTTGTCACATCCGAAGACACAGTAAACCACCTCTGTAGCTACGAAGAACCCACGCTGTTCTCGAACGGCAAACAAAGTGTAGGTGTGTACGCGTATACATTTGAAATTGTTTTGTAATTCTGAGCGGTGTTGAAACAGGCTTCATATAAAAGCCTTAAGACTTTGACATGCAAAAATGTGGGCTGTATTGTAGTTTAGTGTTAATATCATGTGACCAGGGACACTTGTTATCTTACCATACACCAGCAGTGTGTAGTGGTCAGCTGCACGGCCATAATTATTATGCGCCTGACAGAGGTAAGTGCCGTTGTGTGATTGGCTGAGGCGAGACACCTGGAGAATGTTGGCGGTTTTCTCCGCCCTCTCAGGAAGAGTGTCGTTCACTCGTGACCACTGAATGTCACGTGGTCTGGAAAAGAAGAAAAGACAGACTGTAAATAAGACAATCTTTTAAAAATATAAAATATTTATCAAAGGAGGAACAAGGCATTCAAAGAAAAGCTGGAATAACAAATCTAATGAGGCACCAGGGAGGAAAGAGAATATAAATCTTATTACATAAAAAAAGATGAAAAATACATAAAAGGATGGGGGGGGGCATTTTGTTTATTAAATAAAATCTAAACCACATTAAAGAAAAAGTTAGTTATTTTAAATGTTTATGTAAAACTTGTTTTCAAATGAATATTTTTTTTTATTGTTCTATATAATTTTTTTCTTCCATTGCCAATTAAATAAACCTCAGTACATTTTGAATCTAAATCATCTCATTAGATGATACTTATTTTGTTCCTGAATGAATCAGTGTGTTTGAATCAGTTGAATAAATGAATGAATGACTCACAAAAAGATAATCACTTGTTTCATTCCTAAGAGATTCAGTATTTTTGAATGAAACAGCTGAGTAAAGTCACTGGCTGTATCCGAATATGCCAACGTACCAACTATATTAGGTGAAAGCAGTATATGGAAAGAGTAGTATGTCCATGATAAATGTAATTGTGATTCCAGATTAAATTCATGTAACACATTCATAAATGATAATGTTTTGGCCATTTTGTGGTCAAGTATGTTCTATTTAATCAAAAGTAGTACCTACTCAAAAAGTATGCGGTTTTGAATGCTGACATTTATTTGTTTCACTCGTTCTGAATTATGCAGTTAAAGGAATCATTCAATGACTCACTCTGATAAAACAGTCTCTCTCTCACACAGTAGTATGTATATATATATATATATATATATATATATATATATATATATATATATATATATATATATATTATATATACACACACACAAACCCTTATTATCTTTACTAAACATTATTGTCTTCGTTTTATAAATGCAATAGCATTTAGCAGATAGCACAGACCACAACGGAAATGTTTCCAGGGGACCCCAATAAGTGATGGACCCGGCCCGGGACATGCTTATTGCTCAGTCTACTTTTTTTCTTATTCTTTTTTTTCTTGCAAATGATTCTCTGTATGAGATTACTTGTTTATGACATACAACTTTGTATACAATATACAAAATGTATTTACAATATGTTCAATGTCATCAGAATACAAATGAGAAAAGAAGAGTTGGAAACTAAAAAACAAAATAAAATAGATAGAGAAAAAGGACATGAGGGTAAGATATTAATCTACCTTTTGTCATGTTATGTTTAAATAAGTTTCATAGGTAAGAAATATAATGCAGGTTTCAAAGATCAGACGGCAAGTTTTAAAGTTGATACACTCACACAGATATATAACGCATATTTTAAAAACTTCTTTGCATAAAATGTATATTAATTTGCAACAGTTATGTTAACAGCAATAATAATACATTTCTAATTGTTGTAAGAACAACTATTCAGCTGATGGACTGCGTTGTCATAGGAACATCCCAGGTGAAAATAATGAGGAAATTACGTTGTCTTTCGTTGCTCCCTTCACCAAGTGCGTTCCAAACGGCTACATAATGGCACACAAGTGCCCTGCTCACTCCAAAGTCCACACTTCAAGGGCTCTGCTCTTCGAAGGGAGTAGGGCATAGGGATGCTCACTTCGAGTAATAAGCATGTCCCAGCCGGGTTCGTCACTTATTGGGGTCCTCTGGAAACATTTGTGTTGTGGTCTGTGCTATTTGCAGCGCATTTCTGTATTTGGTTGTGTTATGAGTATTTGGAGCACACATGTGTTGTAAAACCGATGAAGATGTTTTCTTAATTTGCGGGTGTTTTTCTATTGCATGCGTTTTCTTCAACTGCAGCGCATTGATCTCTCTCGGCCACGGTAAATAAGCCACTTAAGATTCATATATTTTATTTGAGGATATTGTATTTTGTTTTTACTGCAAAGTTTATATATTATATACTCAATATTTTGCAGAGAAGATAGGAGAGGAGTATAGTCCTAGAAGATAATACCAGGCAGACAGAGACAAAAGAGCATGAAAGGAGGAGATTACTGAAAACACACACACACACAAAACAGCTGCGAGGTGATCCACAATAGCAGGAGATACACGGAAACTGTAGGGCAAAAAGCCTGAGGCTTCTGTTCTGAGCCCACCGCCTGTGAAACGCCTCATCCCTCATCCACCCTGGCTGGGATACAAGTCTACGTCATCACACCGTAATCCCACGGGACACTTTTAATTACAGCCCTCACAGGATTCAGGATACAGTACCACACACACACATTCTCACATACATGCATGAGCCAGCCAAAGCACAAAGGAATAATAAACACACCCCTCCAACAAATGCAGACTGTGTTTAATTGGTGATTAATGTCGGATGAACATGATCGTAATGGCTTTATAACCAAGCAGCACGACGCAGTGTACTGTGAGTTCAGTTACCGTAGAGCGGCATCTGGATCCATCTCTCATCCCTCCCATCAATACACTCATTTATCTCAACCTATCCAGAGAGCGTTCTCTCTGTGGGTGGGCAGTCTATTCTCATTTCTCATCACTGCATTCTGTAATCTTCAAACATGCCCCTACAATTAAACATTTACACGTTTCACACTCTCTTACTCCCCATCGCATAAATCACGTAGCCTTTCATTTCTCATTCCCAGCTAAAACCCTTCTGAGCCCATCTTTCTTTCTTTCCTTCCTTCCCTCACTCATTCATTCCTTCCATTTCAGCGTAAAATGAGTGGCAGCTCAAGCATCCTCTCTATCTCTCCATCTTTCGTTTCATAGGCGGTTCCTTACGAGGCTCTGGAGAGGTTTTAATGGCTTTCTGCTCACAGCCTCTTAGGGAAAAGAGGCTCAGTGACCACGGTTGAGCCACAGAAAAGGAGAAAAACAGAGACAAATGTCTTCTGAAGACAGAGTCTGTGCTCACAGTGACAGCGGTGAGGTTGACAGAGGAGAACTTTCTCCTTCAGTATAAGCCATTTAGTGATGTAAGAAATAAATATCTCAGAAAATCTTCATTCCATATTTACCAAAATTTAAAAAAAATGCTGGTGAAGGACACTCATGGATCAAAATTGTTGTTTATTTAAAGTCCCCCTGTAGTGAATAATTGTATCCCTTAAAACTCATCTTTGATCATCAAAATTACTTATTTAAAAAAAAATTGCCTTAAAATAGCTTGAATGTAACTCTACACCATTGCCTCATTTAGTATACGCGGTTCTATGAATATGTAAATGAACCCCGCCTCCACGCACTCACACCACCTCGTTGACGATCACACATTGAAGTGATTGGTTACAAGATAGTTTGTGACGTCAGGAACACCAGCGATTTCAAACAGTGTTTTTGAGACCGTCTTTGGTTCACTGCAGTTTTAAGGAGAAAATACTAATCAATGGTGTTGACTTATGAATTTGCACATGGTTTGTTTTAAAGCATATTAAAAACACCACATAGGCATAATATAAACAACATTAAAAGCTTGATTTTCACCACAGGGGGACTTTAACATTCACTATAAAATTGTATTTTATCCTTTTTAATTGTATTGCATATTGTTATTATTTTTTATTACTTCCATCTTTACTGCCACATTTATTAAAATAAAATAAAAATATGTTTTATAATTTATAAATAAAAAATAGTGTCAGCAATTGCAATACAAATAATAATACACAGTAATATTTGTATTATTTCCACCTTTCACCAAATTCATTTATTTAAATATATATATATATATATATATTATTTGTCTTTATTTTGATTTATATAAAAAATGTATGTGACAGGAATTGTTATAAAATAATAATATAATATACTTTTTTTTTTTTTCAGTCACTGTTTTAATTGCGTACTTTGAAACTGAAATTGAAGGGGAAGTAATAAGAGAGTGAGGTATGGGTGGAAGAACAGAGGACAGAGTCAAGGCTGTTTCTCCCTCATGCACAGATGCAGGATTGGCTTTGTTCTGAGTCATTATACTTTATTGGAGCTGGATTCAGATGATCCTCTTTACACATTTTGGATTGTTAGAAGATAAAAGCTGTTCCTGTGGGACCAGTTCAGATGATTAGTTTTTAAAGCACATGTAGAAACAGAACTCCACACATGCTTTCACATCCATCAAAATCTCCCACACAAACTGACAGATACGCTTAGAAAGAAAAACACAAACGCTCTTGTACACTCACAGTGGGTTGCCGGTAACGGAGCAGGTGAGACTGAGGGAGTCTCCCTCTCGGAGGATGCCCTGAGGGGGAATGATTTTCACTGTAGGAGCAACTGCAGAGATAAAGAGAAAGATAGAGAGAGGGAATCAAAAAAAAGAAGAAAGCTCTGTCACAAAGCCTAGTGAGCACCTACTGCCTTCAATGGAAGTATTGTGACTAAGACGGAACCACATAAGTGACTGGATTGGAACAAATCACTACTGAACTACTGTACTCACAACTGAACGTTCCTCTGGAATTTCAATGGGTTTCAATTTGGCCAATGTGAGAGGAATAATAATTATAATAAAGTTTTTTTTTATTGAAATAAATGTATTCAGCTAGGATGCATTAAATTGATCAAAAGTGACAGTAAAGACCTTCATAATGATACAAAAGATTTCTGTTTCAAATAAATGCTGTTCATTTGAACTTTCGTCCAAGAATTCTGTAAAAAAAGTTTCCAAACTGTTTTTAACATTGAATAATAAATAATCATAAATAATGAGAAACAATAATAGAAAATGTTTCTTGAGCACCAAATCAGCATATTAGAATAATTTCTGTATAGATCATGTGACACTGAAGTCTAGATTAATGATGCTGAAAATTCAGCTTTGAATCACAGGAAATAATTACGTTATATTAAATTGTAATCATAATTCACAATATTATTGTTTTTACTGTATTTTGTATCAAATAAATGCAGCTTGGGTGAGCATAAGAGACTTCTTTCAACAACAACAAAAAAAAATCTAACTTTTGAATGGTAGCGTAAATACTGTTTAGTATTGAATGAACTAGTTTTAAAATCAAATTTTGCTCTTAAAATGCAGCTCACTAGGTTTTGGAACCGAGCGAGTGTCTTGACATTTCTAGCGGGTGTCTGATACAAACTCACTGTGGGTAACAACAGCAATACACTAAAGTTTATTTGAACTCAATTGTCTTTATAGAGCAAAGCCCTTTCGTTTTTTACAGAAACTTTATGAGAAGAGTCCTTGTGTAAAGTATATTATTTGATATTAGACATTTTAATTGGTCGAAATCTTTCCACAGTATCATATTTCAAGTGTTTCTGTTAACACTGGTGTGATGTGTAATGGGATACTGTTGTCTTCTAGTCCTTTATCATAGCAGGCAAGATGTAACACAAACAAACAAACCTTGTTAGAGGCTTGCCAAGTGAACATGTTTAAACAGATGGGGCTTCTGCGAGCTAATAACAACGTTAATCAGTCTAATATGGCGGTAGCCATGGAAACGTGACGGCATTGTTGGCTCACAGTGAACGTCCAGGCTGTAGTGACGAACTCGTTTCTGCCCCACGAGTGCCGGGTGAGACGCCTCACAGCTCAGCGCCGCTCCGTTATCTTTCCTCTCCACGGGGATACGGATAGTGTTGGAAACACTCACAGTCTTGCCGTTCTCCTGCTGAGAGATCACACCTGAACGAAAAAAGAGGGATGGAAAGAAATTGGAGGGGTTTATAGAAGTCAGTTTGCCCAAATTTGAACAATGTTCACATTTCAGCCAGACATTATTTGCATACCTTTCATTCAAAGGATTGCACGCTCGCTCTGGTTACTTCAAAAAGTATGAATTCGATGCGCTGAGCAATATACCTTACACACATTGATTTCACAACCACAGAACAGGCTCTATTATCCCGGTGAGACTATTAAGTTTTAATTTGATGATGAAAAACGAAATGACAAGGGGCCAGTGAAGGGCAGAAAAGTGGTAATAAAACCGAGAAGGGGAAGTGTAGGTCGATAGAGAGTGGGGTCAAACAGAGTTTACAGAATTATGAAGGATTTGCCAAGATTACCGTAATTACAGGTTTCTAACTTGAAAAATTCAGATTTAGATCTGTAAAAATCATATGAACCATTTAAAAAGGCTAATTTATTGACAGTAGTTAATGTGTTATGTATCATGAGCTAAAAAATAAACAACAACACAAAGATGACACATTTTTGGAGGCCAAAACCCCTAAACCCAGAACTTATAGCACTTCCAAATTCGACCGTCCTGAAGTCTATGTTTTTTTAATGGGTTTTTGGTTAAATGTCTGAAATACAGTCTGTGGTTAACAACATAAAATACATCACTACTACCTAGGGATGCACCAATATGAAAATGTTGGCCGATACCGATATAACCAATAATTCTTTATATTTGAAAGCCGATAACAGATAAATTGTCCGATAAATCTAAATCCGAATTTTTATTTAATTTTTGAGAGCCTGAAACAAAATGTCATGTCCCAAGCACACAATTATAATGTTCTCATTATAATTGTATGTAGCCTATATGACAGACTTGCGCTGCACTTAACTGTATTCTTTATTTTATAATATAACTGTATCATTCCAATCATATTTAAAGCAATTCAAAACCATCACGGTGAACAGAGCGCATCTGAAGTGTCTCGGCTGAAAGAAATAATCCAAATTTTCTTATCAGGCCGATAACATTAAAAATGAACATATCGGCTGATACTGATATGGTGGCCAATATATTGTGCATCCCTATTACTACCCCTTGTGAATGTTTCAAAGATTTTACTTGTCCTAAAAAAGGTTGTTGCTACAAAATGGCTAAATGGGACTACAGACATTGTTGGGTACATTAAACAGTCCGCTAGTCCACTTTCACAGCCTCTTTTGTGTTTATAATCACACTCTTGCAAACTATTCAAATATGCGTTGGCGGAAGCTTAGTGATGTGGCGCTGAAATCATGCAACAGAGATGTAGTTTGTTTATAGCCTACATTTTGTTTTTTGTTTTTACTTCTGCCGATTGTATTTAGGCTTCAAAATTCATAAAAGTTGTGTTGATTTGTGAAGATTATCATGATGAACAAAACGTGTAAGAAATAAACTTTTGGTCACAGAGCGTATTTTCTGCAATAATCCAAAAGTCAAATTGTGTTTTTGTCAGGGGAACCAGGGTAATGCTAACTTCCGGCTCGGTCTACAAAAATACACGTGGTGTCATCTCATAATTACGGTAATTACGACATGGTGTGAACGCAGCATTTAGCTCCAACCCTAATCAAAGACACTTGAACAAGCTAATCACGGTCTTCAGAGTTACAGGTAGGTGAGTTTAATCAGGATTTGAGCTAAACTCCAGGGCCCGATTTGAGGAACCCTGTTGTAAAGTGTTACCCAATCTCGTAATAACACGACATGAACGCAGCATTGTATAACACAGGGCTGTTTCAATGTTTGTGTCACTCCACTCGTCTATGATTGTGGCGTTCCAGACCAGAGTATGTGAGCAGTTTGAGGAGTTGTGTGGTTTTGCAAGAGGCTGTTTTTAGACAGGCTGCCAGTCTGTGCGCTACTTGGCGAATTAACAGCAAATTTTGTCTGAAACATAAGTTACTTGGCTTGTTTATAGAACTCTTACTCGTGGGATATCACTTAAATAACCTTGATCGGGCAGACATTTAAATTATTTTCACTGAAGCGGAACAGCGATGGGCTCAGAAGTCCAAATTCAAGCTGAGTCCCGTCTTATTGAATCTGTCGAGAGACACTCTCCGCTCACAACTTTATATTCGAACAACATTGATTGTGCACAAAGCCTACAATCTCAGCCGGCACTTTCCCTGCCTCTGTTTCTCTGTCCCTTTGTCATTCTCTTCTTGGAGCCAAAAAAAGGAAAGCTGAAACAAAAAGATAGAGCAAATGTGATGGCATTGAGGAAAAGAAGGGGGAGAGAAAGCAAGAAAACGAGAGATAGAGTTGACAGAAATGAAAGGAAGGCACAGATTGAGGCCCCACCTGGATCCAGTTCTGTGTGGGGGTGTGTATTTGACAAAAAAAGGAAAGAAAAACGTTCCTCTGCACACATCCGAAGGGACCCAGATGGACAGATGCATTTGAAATTCGATAGAGTGACATAAAGCAATAGAGGGGAAAATGTGCCAATGAGCAAACACATGGGGGAGAGGAGCAAAGCGTATCTTCCTGGCTGCCAGAGAGATTAGTTGAAATGCATGACATTTACCGTGAAGACAGAGAGTCTGACAAAGAGACAGAGTAAATATGCACACATGTGAGGGGTTTTTAATAAAAGTGGACTCTTTTGTGTTTATATGCTTTTTTTCATGTTTGTAAGTGCATGTAGTGCATAAATGTGGCTGCATTGAATCTGAAATGACTTTGTCACATTTAAATGAAACTCACCAGGGATCTCTCGGCGGTCCCGAACCCAGCGCAGGGTGGCTGGTGGTTTGCTCCGCGGGGACAAGCATGTGAGTTCCACCTCTCCACCCTCCACTGCCTCTGTCTTCACCTCCACGGTAGGCACCTCCGGGGGCACCACCACCGACAGCGTCGCCACCTGGTGGTGTGTGTCATCGGTGTAGAGCTGGCAGAAGTAGCCACCCTCATCAGACACGCTTACATTAGTCAACGTGATCCGCACCAGCCGCTGTGAGAAAAGAACCATCTGAAAACGGTCGTCTTTCAGTGCTGGAAAAGAGAGGGTAGGGAAGAGCAAGGATAAAGCAAATGCAGAACACGCAAGTTAAAATTATATAAAAATTGAACCTATTTACTTTCTAAATGGATCTTTTATGTGAGCCATTTCAGTGATGCATGTTATTGCAAAGAAGAAAATGTGTTTTTTTAATTTTTAATCAAAAAGGAGCGACTTTCTCCTCCTCTCAAATGACTTTCCTTTTCTGCTGACGTCCAAATAGGCATTTAGGCATTGTTTAAGCAGTCTTATTTCAGGTTTTGCTTCATTCTGGACCTGGTTTATAATGCCTTCTTTTCACAATGGTTAATATCAAGTCAAGCCTATTACATAAGGAAAATGTGTTGCGGCTTGCAATTCGCAAGAGTTAAGTAATAAAATAGTTGTGTGAAGAGAAAATGAAGCATGACAAATGCTACTAATGTTACTACATTATCATTCAAAAGGTTTTTTAAATGAATACTTTTATTCAAGCAAGAATGCATGAAATTCAACAGTGACAGTTAAGACATTTATAATGTTACAAAAGATTTCTATTTCAAATAAATGCTGTTCTTTTGAACTTTCTATTCATCACTGTTTCCACACAAAAATTAAGCAGCACACCTATTTTCAAAATTAATAATTATAATAATAAATGTTTCAGCAAATGAGAATATTATAATGATTTCTGAAGAATCACGTGACACCACAGGAATCACAGGAATAAATAACACTTAAAAATGTATTAAATATAGCCTACTGTAATAGAAAACATTTTAAATCGTAAAAATATTTCACAACATTACTGTTTTTACTGAATTTTGCATAAAAGGAATGCAGCCTTGGTGAGCATAAGAAACATTTAAAAAAAAATCACCAGTCCCAAATTTATTACAAGTAGTGTGCATTTTACATGTCCGTATTTCATGGATAAAAACTGCTTTTTATCACTATGTTTTCAATTACTTTTTGTCACTGTTTTCAATTACTGCTATTCAATTGCTTGTTTTCAGCAAAACCGTTGTGCAGATCCTGATTGTGTAACATACATAAATACCACTTTGTCTTATAAGTGTTGTAAATAATTTGACAGTGAAATAAAGACGTATTACCTTTTACGTAGCTTCAAAGCAGTTAGTGTAGCTTGTAGTGTTGCTAGCTACTTTATCAAAATGAAAGCTTGTAACTTTACTACTTTTAATTAGTATTAGTTTGATGTTTGCAATCTACGTTTTCAAATGAACTTCTCCAACTCTGATAGAGAGAATCACACAATAAAGATCAAAAGAATAGAGCAACATAAAAAGGAGAAGATGAAAAGGAGAAGAAAACAACAACAGACGAGTGTTTTAACTAGCATCTCTCACAGAACAGCTGACACAGAATAACACATAAATACAGAGAGGGAAGCAGAAAACAGAGGAACCGTGAACTGGTGTTGAAAATGATTTGAAACCAAGGTGAGAGAAAAATCAATTGTCAGAAAATAATAATAATAACAAATAATGATGCCAATTGCAGAGGCTGGATTGTCCTTTTTGGTATAAAAAAAACCACACCAAAAAACACACACAAACCCATTTTGTATTGACTGGTGCTAAATACTCCTTTTCTCCCTACTTCCATTTAAAGCCTTTTGTCTGTGGCCAACTGTGCTCTGGAGATGTGACCCTCTGCCATCAGCACACTTAAAAAGAGAGCAGCCCAATGCGCTGGATCCATAAGATGATTACTGCTCTGAACATAGACATTTTTCAACACCTGGCTGCATTTATCTGTTCCTTGCTGGAAAATATGAATGAATGGGAGAGAGAACAAGTAAATTAGTGAGCAAACGAGTGGATTAGTCAGCGAGTGAGCGAGTGAGTGAGTGAGTGAGTGAGTGAGTGAGTGAGTGAGTGATACACTAAGTGATACACTAAGTAAGTGAATCACTAATGAATGGTTAGTGAGCAACTGAGGGCTGGAATACACTACAATAATTTTAAAATGAGAACAGACAGTACGAAGCTAAAAAAAAAAAAAAAAGTATCTGAGCCCATCATACACTAATTATTTTCTGTAAAATCTTTCAACCCTGACTGCTCAATCTGCAAACTGGTGCACACTTTCGGCAAACTATCGTTGACTCAAATTGAGAACAAAAGTTGTGCAGTGTATTCCAGCCTCGAGTGAGTGAATTAGAGTTCTATACGGAGTAAGTGAAAGAGTGAGAGAGTTAGTGAATGAATGAGTGATAATCTAAATAAGTGTGTGAGTGAGTGCTCTTTTGTGACATGTGTACCTACTCACTCGATCCGTGTTTCACACAACGGGAGTAAAAGAGCCTCACTAAAGGAGATAAATGCCTTCGCTCAGGCTAAATGGCAGGGAAATGTCAATGCATTGTCCAGGCCGCTGTCACCTTTAGTCACGCCTCATTTACATACCTCACAGATCTGGCCAATATGAAAGAATCTCATGGAAAGGGCGCATGCTGATAGGTTATTGTATTCATGACCGCTGAGGGATATTTACGCCCTGCTGCCCGCTAAAAGACTGTTATCGGGATTCATTAGTTAGCAAGCGGAGTTGTCATTTGCGTTTCTCTGTACATTTAGACCAGGGCACTCAAGCAGTAAGGGCAGCTTGGAGCTGTCATGATCGCACTGTAGAATCCACCGATATTAAAAGCATAAAGATAGTTGGCAAAAAGTGTGTCTAAAAAAGAGTGGTGTGGATGGCTCAGAAGAGGTGTGATTTAGCTCCTACAAAATGGCCCAATTATGTGCACTTATAAAAGCAGAGATCACAGATACTAATTCAGCTTTTAGCTTTTGTGGTCCTTTCTGTTTCTACCAATTTCATTCTTTCTCTCCATTCTTTTTTTTTCACAGAATTACGTATGCTTTCTGAGTCCTTCTCTGAGGCAAGGGTTACAAAGGCAAGGATGAAAACACATTACATATCATGTAAAACGAGGGTGACAGAGAGTCATCACTTAAAGAGATTTCAAATTTGAGCGATAGTGACGGCTGCGATGGAAAAAACAAAGGTTATTACATAAAAGGATCCTTAAAAAGAGATTGAAATAAGGTGTAATCAGTTAAAAAGGATTTCAGAAAGACTGATGGCGCCAGTATCAATATATTCCAAAGATGATAAAAGCTAACTAGCATGAAAAGAGACTGCTTCTCTGCTAGCACGAACTCCAAGGTTGTGTTTAACATATTTACCACTTACCAGCGCTAAAAGAGAGCCATTAATGGAAAAGGAATGTGTCTGATGAAGTCAATGCCAGAGAAGGAGTGCTCGATAAGTTAATTTTGGTACATGATAAAAATGCAGCAAAATGGGGAAGAACTTTAATCAAATCAATGACAAACTTTACATGAGGTTTAACAGACCAGCAGTGTGGATGTGTATTTTAAATATAATATATAAAATATATAAATCAAAGTTTATATAATGCAATAAAGTTTGTTCATGTTATTATGGAAAACCCTTTCTGCCTCAAAGTTGGGGGGAAAAACAAGCAATTATGATTTTTATAAAAAAAAAGAAGAAAAAAAATCGCATATGAGAAATAACGTCATATTGTGGGACAATTACATTCTAGGTGGAAAAAAATCTAATTGTAAGATTTGCATTTGCAATTTGAGAAAGTATTACTGTACATAATGCTATAGTTATTTCTATGCAATAAAAGTTTGATATAAAATAGTCAGACTGTGAGTCACAAATTAGAAAAATATGAAATATAAAGCCACATTGTGAGAATAAAGTCAAATTTTCTTTGTTGTTTATTTTCTCAAAATAAACAGTATCACACTAATTGGTCCTTTGTATCTCAGCATAATCCTCGAGTTTTCTAGCTAACCTAAAGTAATGGGAGCAGGCATATTAAAATAATTATGTTAAAACACTTGTGTTCGAACACTTTAAGAAATGTTATTTTCATGGGGGTTTAAAAAGATCTGCTAGCGATGGCCAATGAAGTTTTAGCTGCGCTCACCTCTTGTTCCATTGAAGAAGAGCGTTTGTCTGCGCGGGTTCTGGATGACCACGATCGAGCCGTCGTAGTTCTGAAGACGGCAAGAGATCTGTGCCGTACCCCCCTCCAGCACGGTCACGTTCTCAGCCTGCACGGCTTGACCCCGCGCTGAAAGACAGAGGGGTAACAGAGTTAAAGCAGAACTCTCATTTGGTGAAATGAATCATTTATAAAGGTATTTTTGATGGATAGAAGGAGACAAGATGGCACATGGAGCAATTTTGAAGATAGAAATACCTCAGTGACCAATTAACAACTCTCTCACGTAACTACCTTTGTGCTTAGAAGTGTGAACTATGCAGAAGAGGAGAGACAGACGAGTGAAAAAAGAAAATAATGAGAGACTGACAGATAGAAAGAGAGGGAAACGGAGAAAAAGAAAGAAAAGGGTCCTAATTAAGTGCTGGTAAGACCAATAGCATCGTTATCTTTATCCATTACTGTGGGCGGCTGACACACTTCTCTCTTCCATCTGCTCGATCTGACATCCAGCTCGTGAAAGCGTCGGTAATGACGGCTCTTTTGAGAGAATGAACTCAGATCAGTCATACGCAAGCAACACAGAACAACTAATGGCACTTTCGCTGCTAAAATGAACACATCTTAGTTGAAGCTAATGTCTAGTGCATGTTCTGGGTGACGCTCGTGTATTGTTGATGTTTGTTTTAGCAGTATGGAGTAGGTTGAACATGAGGTCACCACCGCTGGCCTGTTGCTGGAACCCACCACAGCACATCATTAGCAGTGTTCTTCGTCGAGAGCCTGTCTCTGGTGGTCTGTAATGATTCGCAACCCTGACACCACGTTCATCCCCAGAACAGACTCCATATGATGACATCAGAAGGATCACTAGGGTAAAACTGACACATCGGCTGATTCGCTGAGACCTGTCTCCTCCATCTCTCCACTCACCTAGCTAGGACAGGATGTCTGACATGCTCAGACTGACATGTTACAGACTTGCTGTATGACAAGAAGTCTGTATAAAGCTTGAGCTTAGAATCAACTGTTACTCGAGAATTGTGCAGATGACTCATTTCACACCATAAAAAAAAATTATGTGGAGAAGGTGAAGGGTGTTTCATTAACTATAGACCCTTCTGTTCCTGGGATTGATTTTTATTAGAACTAACATTTGTCTAGATGTTTTTTATTTATTAAATTTTTGTCACATAAATGTCACATTAAAACTGCCTTGGATACTTTTCCCCATGAATTTCTCATTTGTTTTTCCATTTATTTTATTTAGCTACATTTCAAAATCCTTTTATGTACCGGTATATTTTATTTTACTTTCGTCTATGGAACTATGGGTACTAATTAATATAACCTAAATAAGCGAAATAATCATAAAATCATTTGAACTCTTTTCCGCCATTGACGGAAATTTCCAGCTTTCCGTGTTTTCACTGTTATACGGTAGGGGCGCTATTAGGCATCTTCTGAAAGAGTAAAGAATCTCCAAATCAAAAGACGTGAGGAAGAGGCAGAAACATATGTAAAATAATGCGATAACAACATTAAACCGCATATCAAAACAGCCTAATGTCACCGAATGAAATATCGACCCAGGTCGAGTTATAGGACTGTGAAGCTTTGGGGGAGTTGATGGACTCGATCTGCTCCTCTATGTTTCGATCATCGGTCTGAATCCGATCTAGACGTAGTCTTTGACAAAAACGCGTCTGTCTCAGCTATTTGCTCAAAAATATATTTTTATTTATTAAACTTACCCACATTCAAGTGTTAATTTAAAAAAGAATGCAACTCTCTTTCAACTGTCCCTCAGTATAATTTCCACCATAACCAACAATTTTGCCTCTAGTAATGTTGGTGTACTTATTTTATCTCAAGCTTGTCACTATCCTTGGTAAATAGGACACAGTGTGAACAATACATTTATTATACATAGGCCTAATTTCCAATCAAGCTGCAATTTTACCAAATTATGTAAAAGTGTGAAAATATTAGTTCATGACTTTAAAAAAAAAGTGTTATTCTGTGATGTCTATCCAATGTTGTACCATTGGTAGTGTAAAAACTAACTACAGTGAATTGTTTCCCCCTCAAGGTCAAAAGTGCTCAAAGCTCTCCAACACAATACTTTTAAGATTGCTTCCAAACATTTCATCAGGACCTTGTGGTTACAGAGGACGTCTCAGACAGAAACAACTGGGACTAAGATTTTGTGGTGTGCTTGATGAGAGCGAAAAGAGACAAAAGACGAAGTTCAGAAGGGAAATAAAGGAGAGTCTATAAAGGTGTGAGACGGCATCCTCAGTCACCCGTTGGCCTGCTCATCTGGCTTCATTTAAATTTAATTCTATCAGGCTCTATCCATCTCAGAGTACCCTTGTCTTGAATTCAGCGTGGAGGGAGAGCGGGTTAATAAAACATTGGCAGGTGAGGTATTGAGCCGAAATCAAGAGGCAAGAACAGAGAAGAAAATGAGAGACAGTGACCGAGGACGTCCTGAAATTTTTCACAATTGCCATTGTAATTGTAGCCATTATTATTTCTGTCTTCTGCATCAATATTGTGATTCATATCACGACAATCGGCACTGCCATTGCTATCCCAATTATTATTCTAATGACTGTTATTACTCAGGACTCGGGCGTCCGCAGACTTGGCCGCCATTGTTTTAATGGCTCCTAATTGTTCCAACAGCACTATACATCAAGAGAAGGTCTGTGAATGCATAGGAGGCAATTAAAAACCTAATTCAAACCTAACAGAACTCAAACAAGTGTGGCCAAATTCCCAACAAAAGTATCTAAATGTGTTTGATTGAGAAGTCAAACAAAACACGGCTAATTGAGCATCCGTTAAATGCACTCTGACGCACGCCAGCTGTCTCCTCTTCATGTAAATGACCGAAATGAAGGGACGCAAACGGAGAAACAAATGGCACGGAGGGAGGGGAGCGTGCCGTGAGGCCAATACGGCATTCGAGAAACTCGCCAACTCGCTGATGGAGGTGGAAAGACATCAAGCGAGATGTAGAGGGAGGCACAGTGCAGGAGAAAGACAGCTGTGGGTTTTGGACACATTCGCAGCTGCCAGGAAAATAGCGGAGGGGCGGTCGAGTCCACTACACAAGCTTGAGCATTACAACTTGCGTGGGAGTTGTTTACGGTCGTATCTGCATTGTGGGCACGCAAGTTTATGAGCGAGGCGAAAAACAACAAGAAACCGCAGATGGATTCATCTTGACCCTATTAGAATCAAACCATAATAAAATACACAACATGCTCACAATTGGATAAAGTGTGAAAGTAAAGTGATTGATTAGAGGCAGGCGTACTGATGGTATGAGAAGGAGGCTGTGGGTGGAGTGGGGTGGTGGGATGTGGAGGAGAACTTCATGATTTGGCCAGATGAGGGCGACGTATTAATGCACACAAACTGCACAAATCTTTGTCCTCAAGAAAAAAGGTAGAATGAGCAAATAAATAATTTATTACATAAATGAGTTGAAATATTAATAATATATAATATCAATCTAAAATATAAATATTATAAACTCCACCTTTATATTTTCCTCTGACTACATTTTTAGTATTGAAAAAAAAGAAAGAAATTGTCTGAACAATTTTGAGATTTATTCCATCTGAAAAGTTTTAGGTTAAACACTGTAGTCCCTTAAAACTCATCTTTGATCACCAAAATTCTATATTTAAATGTTTTTTTCCTTGAAAAAAAATCTTTATGCTTTAAAATAGCTTCAATGTAACTCTACACCCTGGCCTCATTTAGTATACGCGTGTATACTATGTATGTATATATGTAAATTAGCCCCGCCTCCACTCGCTCACACCAGCTCGTTGATGACCACACGTTGATAATGGGATTGTTTACAAGTTTGTGACGTAAGAACTGCGTCTATGGTTCACTGCAGTTTTAAGGAGAAAATACTGGTATAAAAATAATGGTGTTGACTTGTGAATTTGCACATGGTTTGTCTTTAAAGGATGTTAAAAACACCACATAGACATAATATAAACAACATTAAAAGCTTGATTTTCACCACAGGGGAATGTTCTTTTATCTATTTGTTAACCGAGAATATGGAAACACATACATTTATTTTAATTTGTACCATAACAAATGTGTTTTTATTTTTAAATTAAGTTACAGACCCTTGGGGTTCAATAAGTTTACAATAATTAGGGGGTAATTTTACCCGAGCCTGTATGACTTACTTTCTTCTGGAGAACACAAAAGACGACATTCTGGAGTCTGAACTATTTTATCCCTTCAATGAAAGTCAGTTGGGTCAAAAACAACAACTCTTCAAAATATAATTTTTGTGCAGTCATACAGGTTAGTAAAATAAACAAATTTTATGTAAAATCCTTTTTGGATGAATTGTCCGTTTAAGGCAGAACATCTTTCCCATCTTCTCCTACTAAGAAAGCAGCAGTAAATTATGGAGGCGAGTTGAATTTAGTGACTTGATAGAAGGCCAGATACAGAGCTGGCGATTGAGCAACTACCCTGCTCGAGATTAACTAGCTGAATTACAGCATACAGTGGAGCCACCAGCCTCACACACACACACAGTAGTCATACATAACACATGTATTACTGAATTAGCAGACAACCAGGCAGATGATGAGGACGTCCTAAGAGATCCACGTCAAAGTTTAACAATACTAGTACTGTCGAGACGTTAAGACGTCCTTTGATTCTGTCCTTTAATCCAATTACACTTCAGTCTTTCAGTCTTTCAGTCTCGCTCTGGGAGCACCTGATATCTTCATAACTCATGATTCACTCATCACTGTGTTTTATTTTTCCAGGCATAATTCTGTACAACATGAAGCCAGAGCCCAGAAGTCACCCAAACTGTGACTGTGATGCTTCAGGTAATCTGTAAGCAAGCAGCTTTGGTGGAAAAGCTGACGGACTGAGATTCTGCTTCTATCTTTATACAGTAAATCTCTTTCTTTCACTTCGTGGTCTAAAATTAAAACTATCTCTCTGAAGAATCTCTCTCTCTGCCAATCATATGCGGTTCAAAAAAACGTTCGCACCATAAATAATATATAATCCCTTGCAAATCCCCTCTCTTCTTTTTTATCTCAATCTGTCACTCGCTTATTCCTGGTCTTCCCCGTGCAGTTCCGTTTCCCTCAGCACCTTGTCTCTTCTTCCAATCCGGCATATTTCTATCCCCTGCCCTTCTTTTCTCTGTTCTTTTCTTTTCTTCGCTTTCTGCTCCTCTCTAAAACTCATAATTCCCTCATACCGCCTGCTTTTCCTCACTAATCTCATTCCCTTTCGCTTTCACACCTACACAGGCTCTCCCCCACATTCTCTTTAACATCAAACCCGTCTCTTTCCTTCATTTTCCCCTCGCTTTTCTCGTCTTCAGCCCCATAACCCTCACACCATGCTCCCTTTTCCTCTGTAACTTGCTTCATCCGTCACTTGTTTCCTTGTTACCTTCCCTAACTTTTCCTCTGCGTCTCTCCCCTACTTTACATTTCCTTAACTTTCCTCCTCTTTATCTTCCCACCATGAATTCCTCATCATCTGTTTCGTGTTTCTCTCACTCTCTCTCTGCTATCTCTCCAGCAAGAGGCCTGTTTATTTCCATCTCTCCCTTCAGAAATGTGATTTGTTCTGCAGCTCAGGCTCGCAGTATAATCATCCAGCTTTGTCCAGGCGGGCGAGAGAGAGAAGGAGAGGGGAAAAACGGAAGGCGGGAGTGAAAAGGACACGCAAAAAGCGAACAGAGGAGAAAATGGACTGAACATCCATCTCTTGTCTCTTTGTTCCACTCATCTAATTACATCCATGTTCTTGCTTTCTATATTCTCTCTCGTCTGTATCCTTATTCTAAAGCGGAACTGTACAAAATGAGCAGTTCGTTGAACTTAAAAAATAATGAAGGACATGCAAATGGATTTCTTGAATGCATTTACTTAATTATTATACCTAATTATTTTAAGTGAACGTCTTGACTGAACTGGAAATGTCAAACTGCTGTGACTAAAAATCTGCCATCACTGTAATAATTGGCTATTTAGATCGAAAGTTCACAGTAATTTTTCCCTCATTAAATAGTTTAACACAAAGAACTTAAAATAAAAAACATTTTAGTTGTCGTTTTATTTATATGGAGTATACCTAAGGGCCACCATTTTGAGATCACATGACCAGCTGAGTAATACTTAATTTAGTCCTGCAACCTCTGTTACTGGACACTTTTACTTGTGAAATCAAATCCGCTTCATTCACACCAGGTGTCAAAATAAACCCAAAACGACAACATTAGTAAAAAGTTACTCGACGTTTCTCAATATGCGTTCTTCTCTGTACTTGTGTTCTTGTGGACATGTGAAACGTCATCAGTCGCTACCCAAGTACTGCTCCCATTCAAAGTGCACATCTAGCCAAGAACAAATCCCCAGATGTGTTCTTGATCCGCCCCTTTTATCGAGGATGCATCGAGAGGCGACTTGTGCGGGCTTGAGACAGTCAGGTATCCCAGAATGCATCTTGCACCAACCAGCAAGCATCAATAGCAGAGCAGAAAACCAGCGTAATATAGAAATAGCTACTGTTATTGTGTCACAAAATTTAGTTTTAAGAATGAGAATGTAGTTTATTTAAAGATAGCGCCTTAGAAAATTTGATCTGTTGTTTTTGATCTGAAAATTTGTGAGATCCAGGCGATCACTCATTAACCCCGCCTGGAACAACCTTTCCTCGGCTAGTCCTTCTGACATTTGCTGTTGGCTCTGATGTCTATAGTCTAGTGGTAAAACATGAGATCTAATTCGTTCGTGTGTATATCTAACGGGCGATCTTTGGTCTCATTAATCTATCATTTGTTCCCTGGCAAATCGTTTTGGCTGAGGGCAAAGTGAAGTTTCATAACTTTATATGTTTAGGCTATTTAACTTGAACGTTGTAGCCTAATAGAGAGCGGACTTATGTGTTTGATTGAATCGTTTGCTTTATTTCTTATTGCATAGCTTATTACGCCTTTTAAGCTACTTGTCCTTTTACAATGGCTATTATTGATCATTAAAACTGACATTTAACAAAAAGAGACCGGGTTGTGTCATTTTATTTTATTATACATGTACACACATTGAAGAGAATCAGAGTAAATATGCACATATTGCCTTAACTACATGTAGTTCAGGCAATGTACTCTGATTCTCTTGTATGTACAATTGTTGCCTTTATTTTCTTTAATCTGTTCAATATGAAGTGGTTCATCATGTCTTCTATGAGAAATGCACGCCACAAAGATTAAAGAGCTAACCAACTAACCGATCAACAGAACTGCTTTTTTTGGTCCATAAAATAAAATCAATGGGGTCTAATGTTGCTTGGACCCCAACATTCTTCAAAATGTCTTTGAACTTTGAGTAATTATGACATCATTTTCATTTTTGGGAAAACTATTACTATTAAAAAAGTAAAACAAGAAATTCCTTGGTTATTTTCATAAGTATTTACTTTTAAAGTGTCCTGAAGCTCCAAACATGTTCTTCCATTAAAAATTTCATTGTCTGTTCATGATGTTTATTCTTTCATTCCCTGTTCCATCGTTCCATCAGTGATATCTCGCTCATGTCCACCCTTATCTCTTCCTCGCGCCGTAACCGCTGCGCTCTCTTTCTTTTGACCTTCATGTTTTACACTCCTCTGTTCCATCACCATATTTCAGTCATATCACTCTCTCCTCACTCCATTTCATCCCTCTCTTTCTCCCTCAACCCATCCATTTATTCTGTCCCTGATATCCTCGGTTTCTTTATGTGCGAGTGGACATTTCTGCGTTTTCAGAGCAGTTCGGAGACCCCCGCGTGTTCCTGACATTCTGTTTCGAGGCGCTGCAGAGACATTTACAGTCGGGCATAACAAAGGGGGCTTACAGGAAATTTACAGGGCAATTACAACAGGCTAGCCTGGGAGAGTTAGCCTACAGCCAGCGCAGAAATCCAGACCTTCACAATTCCTCACATACACACACTCATCCTGTCATCCTGGCTCACATCCCCAGCAGCATCTCACATTCAACCGCAAAGGAAAAAAAATGCTTTATTGGCGAGAATTACATAACAGCATATTCTGCCAAGGCTAAAGACCCATTCTTTATCTCTCTCTCTCTCTCTCTCTCTCTCTCTCTCTCTCTCTCTCTCTCTCTCTCTCTCTCTCACGGTTGCAGAGAATGGCTTTTTGTTGCTGAGATTATGAATATACAGAGGGATTCAAATGCCTGAGACCAATGAAATTGCTTCTATTTAGCATTTTTCTAATTTAAAGGGGTCATGACATGAGAAACCAAATTTGCCTTGATCTTTTGGTATATAAGAGGTCTTTGTACCATTAAAACGTCCTGCAAGTTTCATAGCTTAAGACGTCCTCCCCATTATAAACGAATCATTTATTTAATCAAGCTCTAAATACAGCTCGTTCTGGATCCATGGTAAGAAGTGACGTCACGGTACGAAGTGACGTACCAGCGTTTGCATATGACCGCCTCCAGCAGAAGACAGTTACGCTTTAAGCGCAAGACAACTACGCTCACTTCGTATCGTTGTCGCGCCCCGCGCGCCGCGCGCCTCACAAGTTTTCAGTCGACGGACAGCGAGTGGGTCTGCTCTGTGTACAGGGAGATTACGACGCCGCAGATGTGCTGTTCCTGGCTGTGGACAAACAACATCTTTGAATACGCTGCGAAAGATCCAGTCGTCAGGGAAAAATGGATGCACTTTATTTTTTGCGGACGTCTCAGTCACGGCAGTGTTAGTTTAAGCGTTTGTTCTATACATTTTAAGAATGACTGTTTTGAGCTTTGCCAGAAAACTGTTGCTCAAAGATAAGTCCGTGCCGTCTATTCTGGGCTCAACAACGACGACGCAAACTGTAAGTAATGTATTTAAAACTTTAAACTACCTTTTAAATACGCTGAAAGATCCAGTCGTCAGGGAAAAATGGATGCACTTTATTTTTTGCGGACGTCCCAGTCACGGCAGTGTTCTATACATTATAAGGATGACTGTTTTGAGGAAAAAATCCCAATATGATGCTTGGCTTTGCCAGAAAACTGTTGCTCAAAGATAAGTCCGTGACGACTATTCTGGGCTCTACAACGACGACGCAAACTTACTTTTTACCATGGCTAATATAAACACATTTGTATAAGAGAATCTTGAAAATATGTCGCCTTTCTAGTAGGCCTACATGTGATAGAAAATTAAAAATGTTGCCTTTATCAATGCTGCATCTTCAAAGATGGCCTGTCTGTGCATGCATTTTTGTCCGTGGTACACCCTATCATTTCATTGGAATTAGTTAAATAATGTTAAACTGTTAGCAAATGAAGCTATAGGATAATTATGCAACAATAATCCGTTTTCAAGTGTCTCGGGTTAATTTTTTTTTATTAATTCAAAATAGTTTCACTTTCCATGTGGACACGGGCTGATCCAGTCTTCGTTGTTGTGGTGATGGTTCATTTTCCTCTGATTCCGGCTCAAACATAATAAGGTTTTATCATTGCAAGAGCCATCGCTTCGCATGCATCACCCGCTACTAAACAGTTACGCCGAATCCGCACAGGTTCTGGCTGGGGGCGTTAATAATTGATGCATAGGCACTGACGTTAGCCAATCATAACAGTGGGCGTTAACACTGAACTCTTAAAGGGGAAACACCCCCAAAACAGACTGTTTGACTCAGAGGATGAGAAACAGGGTGGGAAAAGGTCATAAATCACTACATTTTAAAAGTTTTTTGTAAAAAAAACTATAGTAATACTATAATTGCACCTAAGGGAACATAATAATAATAAAAAAAAAACCATGTCATGACCCCTTTAATACTTTTTTCCCACTACAAATTATATTATCAGCATAACGGTTTGAGTGAAATGTTGAATTGAAAAATGAATTTAATGACTTTCAGAATGACCCACTTTCGCTTCAATGACAGCAGCACTCGGGCTGCATGAACTCCACTAGTTTGTATTAAACCTGATGATCATGTAACAAAGGCACTTCCAGCAAGCAGCGCTCCAAGATGTTTTCCTTGATTAATTTTACATCTTTATTTCATGTTTGAATTAGACTTTCAACATGGACTGTAGACTTTTGCTCTCGCTGACAATGAGGCCCAGCGCCCCAGATGTGAGGTTATTAAAAGGCAGAGGAAAACACAGAAGGAAGTCTGAAGTATAGACAGACTGTCATCTCAACCTGAGGTAGTGAGTCACCGAGAAATGGAACAACAGTGACCTTGCTGAGCAAATACTCAGGGAAAAACAGCAATTACACCATAAAATGGCCAATCTCAGCTTTCCTTGAGATTTCTCTTGAATGCGTGTTCTCTTTAACTGCAAAAGTCCCTGAGTGAATTTGAGGTTATCCTCCATAAATCCACTGTCATATATCTCCTTCTTTCATTCTGTGTCCCTACAGAGCCTGTATTCTTGCTCGTTTCGTCCCGTTCTCCGCACTGTTACACTGCAGTTTCCTTTCTCCCCAATGTTCTGCTCATTTTAATGGTTCTATTAACAATTCCCTCTAAACTTCAGGCTCTTGTTTTACCACTCTCCTCTCTTCCTATCTTTCTACAAGACCGCCTATTCTCTGCTCGAGTTTTCCACATGCCACTTCTCTTCTTTGCTTCTTTATGTTCCGCCTTCCTCTCTGCCAAACTTCATCTAATTTGTTACTCTGTTATGGGGGCTTATATGAATAATCATTTTACTAGTCGATCAAGTAGTCAAATGTGTGCCTTACATAAAGAGGTAGCATTAACTTATTTTTTTCTAATTTATTTAAATAAATAATCTATAAATAAATAGGAAATTATTTTTCCTATTATTAAACTGCGACTGAACCCGTGAGAACTCACTCCTCCATGGTGAATAAATTGTCATCTAAATGCATTTTTATCACTATTTTTTTCACAGTTTTATCACTGAGGAGCCATGGAAATTTATTTTTTACAGATGTCCCCATCAGAAACAACTACTGTCCAAATAGGGCTGTAGTCTAAATCTGGTCAATTCAAGAACATCTGACTTTCTGTATAAAAGAGTTCACATGCCAGCGTCAAAAATGTATTTGATTAGTGACCTAGACGTAGTCCATAATCTGAAATATTTCAAGGGTTTGAGATTGAAATTGTGACACCAAAAAGATGATAATTACCATAAGAATATAATGATTAACGTTATGGAAGATTAACAATAAATGGCCAATTTTTAAATGGTTAATTATTTTGGCTAAAAATAAATCAATAAATCAATTGTTATAAATGCAAGCAAATTTGACTTCACAACAATATTGAGATTGGATAAAGATTACATTTAACAGTGTTATTAAATTATTGGTGTTTTAGTGAGCGTTAGATGATGCTAAGGGTAGTCTAAATGTAAAAACAGGAAAAACGTGCACGTTTACAATTAAACCTCCAAAAACATTATTTGGTTATTGATAATTAAGAAGCAAAGTGCTTTTCTAAAACTTTGCAGCAGTTTAAATTCAAATCAAGTACAGCAAATTCAATTATCATCTACCCACCCTCATGCCGCTCCAAACTCATATGCCATTTTTTCAGCTGGAACACAAACTGAGTCATTATCGAAATGTCAAATATTTTCCATACAATGAAAATGCAAGTTGATCACTAGCTGTCAAGTCCTGCTGCAATTTTGCTTGCTTTATTTCAAGAGCTTATAAGGTCGGGATTTGAAACCGGTCCCTTTGCATGCTAAACAATCTATTGTATCTAGCATTTACATATTCATCTGGTAATTTGTAATTTTCTTGCCTGGGGCATCAAGTGAGTCAAGACTTCCACTAGTGCCCATTTAAAAAAGAGAAGGGAAAAGATGCATGTCACCACTATTTCTATCTTTTTGTCTTTGGTCGACACTCCTCTCTGATCCTTCAATCATAAATCTGCCAGCTGTCTCTGCCTCCATTCTCCTCTCCCTGTATCCTCTTTTCCCTTCACATGCACATCTCTTCCCTCCCTCTCATAAATTATCTTCCTCTAAGGCGTAGTGAGAGAGAAGGACAGAGAGAAGTGTCTGAGGAGATGGGGACTGTCGAAAATAAAGAGAGAGGGAGAGGCCGAGACTGAGATGAGAAAGATGAAGAGAAATGAAAGTATAGCTTCGAGTTTCATAAGGTTACAGACAAGAGGGAGAAAGATTCATTTCAAGGTGTGCTGAGAAATTACAGAGAGAAACGAGACCGATGGAGAAGTAAAGCAAGAAATGTGACGACTCACGGCAGAGGGAGAGCAGAACGAGTGACCGCAGCAGGAGGGATGGAGCGGAGGAGAGGAGGAGAGATCGCTGGCCTGGTGTCATTGTGTATTGAGACTCGGTAGCTGATCAATGAGTCCTCTGTGGCCGATGACTGCACAATTCAGCACACGCTACACAGCAGACAGCTGAAACCGCAGCAAAATTACTACACTAAACACCAGTGCTCCTTAAGTGCAGTGTTAACGGAATCACTTTAGCGGCTGCGTTTTAATCCTCAAGCAACTAATATCGCACGCACTAATAACCAACCGAAGGCGGCTAATTAAAACAATCTGATCTCCACGTTCAAGAATAAAAAGAAACTTGTATCGTGTGGCAATTTCCACACTTAACTTTACCGTCAAGCCACTTATTAGCACTCAAGCTTGAATGTTACAAACAGTAGTCCTTTTTTAGATATCATACTTGTTATGCAGAAGGCTGTTGTGTTTATATCTGAAACGGTAGCCGGCTAACCACATCACAGATTTGGATTCCCACAAAAGCTTTCGCTAATCTTGTTTTTCTCCTCACACCTAAGTTTGTTTTTCTCCTTCGTGATGAGGCAGAGCCTGCTGAGATTCACCTTGTCATTTTACGCACCTCTTGCCAGAAAGACACCGTGATACAGCAAACACAGTCTGGTTCGTTGAAACAATCATAAATCAATGCGTTATCTAGTCAGCCAACTGTTTTCACCAGATTCGAAATGAGTATTTAAACTGCAAGAAATGAAACATCCACATTTGCGCAACTTAAGAAAGGGCTGTTCTCAACAATGGTTGTAGGCGCCAAACAATGCGTTTTGTGTTCTATAAGCA
Organism: Phoxinus phoxinus; assembly: GCF_949152265.1. NCBI lineage: Eukaryota > Metazoa > Chordata > Actinopteri > Cypriniformes > Leuciscidae > Phoxinus > Phoxinus phoxinus. The sequence continues at coordinate 19,944,780 of NC_136885.1, forward strand.
ACTCTATAACCAATCCAACATGGAATTGAAGTTGAGACTGAAATATTAAAAGGTTCTGCTCTATAACACTGAAAAGCAGAAGTTTAGAAGTCCAGATTGATCCTTAGCAAAGAGCTAGGTGTTATCGCACCATGTGCCTCTGCACAGGTGTCTTAAAGCCCAGAACAGCAGTTCATACTAGTGTTCCAAGCACACCGTGATACTGAGCACAGCCAGGATCCTCACTAACACACACACACAGTGATTGGCAAGGCTGATATTCTCTCCAGATCTGAGCCTCAGGTAACTGCCTGATTCCATTCGATTTTCCCTCAAAAGTCGTCATGCAACTTTCCTACTTCCACTAAGGCCGGGTCAAAGTTAATCCATCTCTCCTCTCCTTTCTTGATCTGTCCTTTTGTGGATGGTCCTTTAATTCCTTCAAACTTCGTTTCTTTGCTTTCACATCTTCTACTTGTAGTCCAAAACTCCTTGACTTATCTGCTTGATGTTTGTATAACCTCTCTTGAAACTGCAAAGACAAAATTTGGGCGGACGCTTTTATACTTGAGTGTGTGCGTACTGGCAGATGAATATCCCACATATCGTTATTTTGGTAAAGGGCAGGGGAGTGTATGAGTCCACAATAGAACTCATTCAGAAACCAAAACAGTCAGGCAGTCAGTCAGTGAGCTTCACTGTCTTTCAGTCTCTCTTCTACAGTTTGTTTTGTCTTGCTAAGCTCTCTGGGTCATCAGCTACTTTCTGATCAGTCTTTATCTGTCTGGCACACAGAGAGTGTTCACCAGGTCACGAGGGGCCATTCTAAATGAATGAGGCTTATTTTGTGATGTGCTGTACATTCTGTATTATACTACGCTATATGCGCATAAATGCGTGAGTCTGTGTATTCATGTATGAACAGTATCCAGTGTGTGCACAGGGGACTGTGGGAGAGGAAAGCAAGATTGTGTGAATGTGTACAGACTAGTCACTTAGTAGATTCATTCAAAGAAATTCAACTCAGGTTCTGCATTCTGAGTTATTCCACCTTGGTCCACAAAATAAAAACATATATCCATCCACCTATCATCTATAAATCAATCCGCCTATCCAATCCATCCATCCACCCATCATCGAACTATCCACTTATCCTCCCACACATCCATCCACCTACCTACCTACCCACCCACCTACCCACGCCTCCATTCATCTACCTACCCACTAGGGCTGCACAATAAATTGAAACTAAACCGCACGCGATTTGGCAAAGGCGATAATTTTATGCGGAGCTTGTCAGTGCAGCACGGCTCTGTGATCAGTAGTTAATGCTGCTCCATCTGAAAGCCAGAGGGCGCTCTGGCACTGAAACTCCAAATATGCCCCGTAGAGTAAAGGCCCTGATATACTTCAAGCGAAATCTAAGAAAGAACTAATGTGACGTCATTTCGAACAAAATCAGGCCAAAACGAAGTTCGTTTTGGGAGTTCAAAACAGCTTGTCAAAGCGAACTTTCCAGAAAAGTTCGCATCGGCTGGTAAACACCTTTGTACTACCATTGGTCCGTGGCGATTACGTAATAGGTAGGTCTGCGCGGAGGCTCCGCCGTCTTTCACGTAGAAATCTTTTCCAGTTCATTTCTCCTCACGAGTCAGTTGAGATCAGACGTAATCTGCGAGTGAAAACATGAACACGCTGATAGAAAAGGAAGTTGTATCTCTGATGAAACGAGACACTGGCACTTGATTTTAAGCATTTTAATGTTTAAGTGCTCTATACAGTACACGTTACGTGACTTCACTGGAGTGCTGAATTGCAGAGCTCGTGCAAACATATCCACATTACTATGATCAGATGTTTTGCTGTTTTCTCAATTTTGTTGTGTGTTTATTTTGTTACTGAGAGGAAAGCGTACAGCACATATTTACATATTCATCTAACCTTCGCTTTCAGCAGTGTGGGGGCCGTCAGATGTTCGATAACAGTTTATCGCTGCTCACGTATTTCGAACATGTTTTTTATACAAAAACAAAGAACGAAGAAGAACTTCGTCATGAGTATATCAGGGCCTTAAAGCACATCATTCCAGTTTATTCGCTGTTGCTGAATAAACAGAAGATTGAAACACTTTAATTGATTAAACATGATTAATAAACACACGACTACGACCATATGGTTTATGAGTTTTTCAAGCCCTCTCTGGTATTTTCATGATAATAAAGTATATTTATACTTCAAATCAATATTTTTATCACTGTATATCTGTATAGAATTTGTATAGTATTATTTATCACTGTATAGAATACTATGAAATATGTTGTGTGCCTTATTCTGTGTAAGAAGCCACATCATCTCACAGAAGGATGCTCAACTGTCGTTATGAAGTAAGTTTGGAGTAAAAACATGTTATTAAATGTTGTCTTTCGTTGGACAAGAGCACCATCCATCAACCTTCCCACCTACCTTACCTATCCACCTACTGACCAATCAATCATCAATCCATCCATCCATCCACCCTCCGATCCACCATCCACCCATCCATCCATCCCCCTAAAAAGTTTGAAACCTAAAGGCATTTTTAACTTAATATAAAACGTAATTTTGTCATTGCAACAGATACATGTTTTCGCTGCACATCCGTAGAAAACTAACTAGATTACTTATTTTCTGGATGACTAGGCCTACTACATCTCTGCACAGTCAAGTCCATCTGTATAAAAAAAAGTCACTTTTGTTGAAGCAAAGATGTACTTTAATTTCATCTTCTCACCCTTATTTATTACGCTCTATTACTGCTTATGCGGGCGTGCATGTATTCATTACAGTTGTATGGCAGCGCAAGACTGTGTCCACAGTGCATCTTCCTGTTCCTCTATCCTCATTTGCATCCCAATCATTTTTTTATCCATTGGCACCACAGCAGACCAAATGTTGCCAAAGCACTTAAGGGACATGAGTTAACAGTTGCATGAGGGTAATGTTTAAAACTCACGCATGATTCATACACACTCTGACTGCTTGTGATACCGTAGACATTAAAGCACTTAAAACTTAATCCAGCACAAAACGGTTCAGTCCAGGAAAGCCTTAGGCTGCAGGTGGGAAGGTGGGAGTCCGTGGGTGCAAGAATCCTGGTGCATCAGCAGAAAAGGTGCAGGATATTTTTGATGCGCTGATCCTATGTTCTGCTTATCACAGATTAAATTTGCGTTTTGTCCTTCAGGCTATGTAATAATGCGTGTGGGTGGGGGAGTGGTGAATTCAAGTCTCTTGGAGGAGAAGGAGGGCGTAGAGTAAGAGCGAGAGAGTGTGAAGCGAGTGTGCATGGCCCTGAGTGTGTGTGTGTGTATGGAAGACTTTCTTGGCCCTCTTTCGTTCTCTCTTTCCTTCTGAGTCTTGTTGTTTGTCAGTGCCAGGCTTTTATGCCAAGCCGGCAGCCATTACTCAATCAGACAGCTTCCTGTGAGCTCTTCTCATTAAAACCTCACACGAACTCTAAACCTATGAGCACAATTATCACCCTTTATACAAACACACGCGCAAACCCGGAGGCACACGCACACAGTCGACTCGCAACAAAAACACAGACGAAACAGAAATCCAAGTCCTGCCAAAAGTCTCAGTTTGGGGGACGCTATTAGAGACTAACTAACCCCAGTCACCCTCCACACAGGCAGTTTACAGCACAGAACAGCTCAAATGCTCCAACACTACAACACCCAATCTGAACCGAACATTACGAATCGTATTATAATGAAGCTAAAGCTTTTACTCAAAAAAATCTGATGTGCTGCAGAGCTACTATTATTTTTTCAGAAATAAAATACATTTTCTTACAAATAATATCGTGTGTGTGAATATTTTTCTAGAAATTGTACTATGTATGTTCTGACCATAATATCAAATCCAACTTGATGTTTATAGACATTTTTTTAAAAACATTAAAAAAAAAAAGATGATCAGGTTATATAATTTATAATCAGACACATATAGTCATAGTCATGAATAGCATTTTAAAATAAATAAATATTTGACCATTTAAAAGTTTGGGGTCTGAGATATTTTTATATTTTTGAAGGAAATATTTTACGCTCGCTACGGCTGCTTTTAATACTATGAAATATTACCATTTAAAACAACCGTTTTCTATTTTAATGTATTTTTACACATGATCCTTCAGAAATCATTCTAATATGCTGATTTGGTGCTCAAGAAACATTTCTTATTATTATCAATATTGAAAACAGTTGTGCTGCTTAATATTTTTGTGGAAACTGTCATTTCCCCCCCTCCAAGATTCTCAGATAAATAGAAAGTTCAAGGAAACAGCATTTATTTGAAATATACATAGCCTATATGTTTGTAATGATGTAAAATTCTTAACTGTCAATTTTGATCAATTGAATGCATCCTTGGTGAATACTAATTTCTTTCATTTACATTTAGCAGACGCTTTTATCCAAAGCGACTTACATTGCATTTCAAGGTACACATTTACATTCTTATCAGTTCTTGCTTTCCCTGGGAATCAAACCCATGATCTTGGCGTTGCAAGTGCCAACGCTCTACTGTTTGAGCTACAGGAAAGTAACAAATAATAAATAAATAAATATACAACGTGCAAACTGCTGCACAGAGACACAAATCAGTGACTCATTTCTGTTCCAACCAATTCATTTACATGAACCGCCCAAATGATTCACTAAAACGAATCGGATTGATTATCATTTGATCATTGCCTCAGCTCACTAGGCTGTAAAGCTGCATGTGCGATACAGTGTAACAAATATGATATAGCTGTTCTGACACGCTACGCCGCTACTTATTCCCCAGCAGCTTGTTACTGGAAAAGCGACATTATTAATATGAGAAATTGCTTGTGATGTTGCTCATTTGTAAGTTTGTTCAGATAAAAACATCTGCTAAATTACTAAATGAACTGTAAATATAAGCTACTCTGCTTTGCAACATAAACTCAAACCCAGTATCCACACCAATACTAAAACTGATTGAATTTGATCATTTTGATAGGCTACATATTCAATTGATATTTGATATTGGTTGTCACATCGAAGCCAAATCAAAGTCTCAGAGACTTGATTTGGTTTATAACATTTGTCTATTCACAGAACGGCCAAGTTAGCATAGCTACTTTCACCTAGTAACTCACCAAACAATGGCAAGTACACACACGTGCACACTCGGATAAAGTTGGTCAACAGGAAGCGTGTTCTCGCAGGTTCTGAGAGCGACGTCATGTGCTGTTTCTCAACGGGATCAGAGTCTATTGAGCAGTGCTGTATGTTGTTTATCAAAAGAAACAGGAGAGCGGGAACGTGATCATCTCACCGTTTTCTTCATCCCTTCTCGTCTCGTCCCCATTCTGCCAGTTATCTATCAGACCACAAAGGAACTATTTCTTTCCATATGATAACATAATCTTCCTTTTCTGTTCCTCTCTGAATAGTGCCCTTTAGTGGCTCTTTATCAACACACTGTTTCTCTCTCTATCTCACCCTCTTTCTCTCTTCGACTTCTTAGGCTGTCGCTCTATATCTTTCTATCTAAATAACTCTCATTTTTTCCCCCTTCTGTGCCAGTGACCTTACAGCGGGGCTTTGAACCTTGCTCTTTCTTCCTCCCTCTCCATCATTCTCTCATTCTCTCCATCGCGCACTCTCTTTCTCTCTCTCTAGAGGAAAATCACACACTCATCAGTTTTCCCCGCTTGGCTCTTGACGAGCAAAGTCGCAAGGAGAATATTAATGGACTTAAGCAACCAATTAACACCTAACTCACATAACAACCTTTTACACAAGCCAGCATGCTGGGAAAAGTAGGAGAGAGGGCAACAGAGTGAGAGAGAGAGTGCAATACGAAAAAGAAGCTGTTTAATTTGACATTTATGCGGTGAGGATGGAGATGACGGAGGTGTCTGGAAGAGAATAGCGAGAGACGGAGCGCATGATCGTGTTAAAACGAGACAGAGGAGTGGGATGAGGAATCATGGGAAGTAACTGTAATCAAAATTAATCAAGAGTTGTTCTTCTAGACCTATCCATACTTGAGAGTATTAGAGTGATTAAAATGAGTTCATTATTCAACTTGCATAATTAAATTCCAATTCCAATTAAATTACGAGGAAAAATAATGGAGAGGGATCTTATTGCTATTGTGAATGTGCACTATGAATCTAAAATGAGAGATCCGTTCAGTAATAGGGTCATATGTTATGAACAGGCACCTTCAAAATCACTTTTTACAATATTTTTGAAGACATTCGTTCCAATGAACTGCCGTAGCCAATGCGACATCTAGTGTATACATCTATGCACCAGTCAGCGCACACGTCACACAGAAGGAAGCGCCCGCGCCCTCAGATCACTTTGGACGTGGCTGTGTATAAGAGGTAAAAACTATATAAATACTGTTCGTTTTCTCACACAAACCGCTCGCTTCGTGTCTTAGGCCATCAATGTGTACTTACATTTACGAGTCATTAAATCATGTTTAACTTGGACTTCTCTGTGCATGCTCTTTGAGGTGGACCCCATAGACCTGCATGGTATGACTGTCAGACAACAACGGTTTGACCTAAAAATATCAAAATTGAAAATAATATGGAAACAAAGACACCTATCTTGGATGCCCTTGAGGTAAGCTAAAACATATCAAAAATTAATTTCAAAGTGAACTATCCCTTTAATGGCAAAAATAGCACTGGTCTGCTGGACTTGGTTGAACAAAAATAAACAATATTTTGTTTCTTAAGCTTATGTATTCAGTCATTATTCAATGCTATACTAAAAATCCTTGTGAAAAAAATTACTTCTCACTGTTCTCAGGTCAAATATTTATATGCGATTAAAATGCGATTAATTTCGATTAATTAATTACAAAGCCTCTCATTAATTAGATTATTTTTTTAAATCGAGTCCCGGCCCTAAAATAAATGTATCAATACATAAGAAATAAGCAACTGGAAATCAGCAAATGAACAAAAGAAAATAAGTAGGCAAATAAATAAATGAATAAATAAATAGCTTCAGGATAAATCAAAACTCCAGTTTTGCATCTGGATTGTGACCATCTCGTTTATTTTGCGATATTACCCAGGCAAATTCATGCACACAAAACCAAACTGAATAGTCAATATAAACATAGAACAACTATTTAGATGTATACCGTACAGAATAAATATACAAGATGTGAATCTAAACGTGGTGAAATGTTCTGGTAGAGCTGTGTCTTAAATCTAATTTCTTCTTTTGGGTTCTGAAACCCATATATAAATGGCAAAAGCACATCAGTAACATCTCCTCTGACCCAATACAAATCAAAGCAAATCAAATTACAAAAACAAAATATAAATGGCCTTGGAATACTGAAAGAATAAAACCAAAGACCAAACCATAATACAAGTTGAAATGCCATTGGGCTTCAATGGCATTAATCTTCAATGAGATTATGAAATGGCAGAATATGTCGTCACTGTCAGAGACACTGAATACCGATTTACTTAATGCAACCTAACTGTCCGAGACGTATGACACAGATGCACAGAATATCTCTCCATTCTCAGAGAAACAGAAATAGAGACAGCACTGTTAGAATAAGGCTTCTGTAAACACTGTATTGAATTAAAGAGTTGTCAGAAAAAGTGTGATAGTCACTGAGCTATTTTTAATAGTTTACACTAGAGATAACTATAGTACAACTGGGTATCGATACAGATCTTCTGATTCAATTCAATTTGCCTTTATATGATTCTAAATCAGTTAGGTATATTTCAGTTATATTGTCTATAGTGTTTCAGGCTGATGTAAACCACTAACCAATCTAACCAATAAACTATGCTGTATAAGAACCGGCTCATACGAGTCATTTGTTTAGGGCTACACTGGTCATGTGTTTTGATTCACAACAAAGAACCAGTTCATAAGAGTCATTTACTTCGTCATTAGATATTACTGGTTGCATGTTTGTTTTATTGTTTTTACATGCAGCCTGCAAACACAACTTGATGTTTCTTGCCATTATTCTGGTACATACTTTAGTCTTTTTATTGAACCAGATTAAATACAGACTGCAAATACATTCACTGCTGTTGTTAAAATATGATCCCCCGCCACTTAAGATTCAGCAGGTCGCTCGCTGCTGATGAAAAGTGGTTTACTGTCTGGAACCTTCTAATGTAATATATTAAAAATATATACATTTAAAAACAAAACAATACAGCTCAAACTATGCAGTTGAGTGAGTTTTGTGTATTCTGTACAAGTACACTTTCGCTCCCTGAAACCTTAGGTACTGCAGTAACTTATCGTATCGATACTGAAATATCTGAAATGGTTCCAGTACTCATTTTCTGCAGTATCGGTACATGATATCTCCGACCGCTAGTTGATGCACACCGTTCACTCATAAAGCTACCTCTCAAACTGTTCTCGAGTACCTAGTTTGAGTTCTTTTTTGCATCTTATTGCATTAAAACAACCATATACACCTCAAATTAAGTAAAATAAGGCCGTCTCGGCGGGAATTCAGGTAAACAATCAAGTTTTGGAACATAAAAAGAAAACTACTAAAAACAAATACCCAAATTATAAATAAAATAAAAATACCAAATGATCAAAAATCAATATATTATTTTAATTTTAAGAATTGATATTTGGAATGCTTGAATAAATTATATATATTTTTTATCCAGAACTAGTGATTATAACCATGTATTATAGCACAATTTCAACCATAGCTTGCTTCCTTGCTTAGTGAATCTGGAACCTGAGATATATTTGACACATTATTGGTGTAAAATATTCGCCAGTAATGTGCAAAAACAAAAACACACTCAAATTACACACAGCATTACAGTCCAGCATTACAATCCCAGTGTGTCCAGCACATCTAAACCTATTAAACGGCAAACCACAATGTGGTTTGTGCCACATTATTTAAAACTTATTTTTATATACTCCTTGCTGTTTCTTTGTCGAAAATTGTGTTACATAACCATCACTTCATTGATTTGTCAAAAGTGTGAGCAGTCATGGCCACAGACTGAGAATGGAATTAAATGAAATTATGGGCAACAGACTCAGGGGAAGGTTTCAATGAAAGAGGAAAATTTCCAAAAACAAATTACCTGAACAAAGGTGGGCCGAGACCCAAAAGCAAGATGAAAAGAAACGCATGTGATGCTGGGGACAGTGGGACAGGAAGTGCAACAGCAAATGCATAATTAGCAAAACTGCAAGACACTGACACAGTCAGAAAAATAAGTCTGGAGCTAAAGTACACATCTTTAACAGTCCAAGCCGACTGATGACTGAAAGGAACAAGTGAGGAAATGAGAGCTGAGGGAAAATTAAATAATTAAAAGGCCTACCTGCGGCGTTCATTGAAATATGCAAATCCATTTAATTTTGCTTTGATTTGCTCTGCTGCTCCCATTTCTAACTTGCCTCTCTCCCTCTATCTCTCTCTCTCTCTCTCTCTCCTTTATGTCTCCAGCTCTTCTCTCATTCACACCAGCCACATTAAACTTGTATTAATACACTGTAGGTATGTCAGTTCAATTACCATGGTTCTGTACTGCCCATGGGCACAGACGGTGTGTGTGTGTGTGTATATGAGAGACAGAGAGTGAGTGTCTGGGTGATAAGATGTTTATGAAAACTGTTATGCCTGAATCATTGTTTTAAAAAGCTCAAACGTGAGAGTTTTAATCAGTCTCTCGGTGTGCATTCAGGTGAAACATATTTGGTAATGAAAATAGATGAGATTGTGTGTGTTTGTGTGAACTGCATGTGTAAGAGTGAGGCGGAGGGAGAGAGAGACAGATGTCCATGTAGATTACAGATCAAGAGAGCAACCATAGAGATAGGAAGCTGCCTCCCTCAAAGGTGCAGTGTCATTTCCGTGGCACCAAACAAAATCATGAAAATAATGACTGTTTTCAAACAGGTTTACACTTCCTTATGCTTTTGGTTAGACAAACAATTAGTTAAACCATACCCAAGAGCCAATGGTTAAACTGTGTTGCCATGTCAGGATATTCAATTAGATAGTTATTATTTGATAATGCTACAGAGTCACTGGGTTTGTAGTTCATATACACATAAAGGGCTCCAGATTGTGACCAAATGGTTGCGGTTTTCCTGCTGGTGCAACTAAATATTGTTAGAGGTCACTGGTGCCACAACCACATTGGCCAACTGATAAGCCAGTTCTGCTGCATATGAGAAACATCAAATGTCAAACGGAACGAAAGCGGAACGAAACTGCGCTACTCGTTTGAGCCGTGCTGCGCGGACCATTTATCAGCTCGGAACAATAACGGACAGCGCAATGCGAGCACAGAACAGGTCCTCGCAGGCCGATAACTGTACACCAATTCGGAAGTGAAATCCCATTTATGATTTGTCTCAAGTCAAGACGACATTTTGGCGTGCAATTAAATGCTTCTTTTGGCCAAGCTGCAAATCCTTTGTGGCAGAATTTGTGAGGGATGCTCTTGCTCTCATACTCCTACTGCAATGCTTTATTTGAATTGTGTAGGTAGTGCGGTTCCTCAGGTTCACATATCCTAAGACCCCTTAACTTCACACACCTAGCACTTCACACACCTGGCAGAAATGTTGTGCCATAAACACAAGTTATGGGAGGCTTTTCATTCCACAAATCACCAACATTCACTATGGAATTAATGTAGCAGTGCTAACTGTAACCATGGTATTGTGGCAGAAAAAAAAGAAAGAAAAAAGACATGACATGACCACTATAACCAGTTATTGACTTATTTAAAAAAAGTAGAAAGTCAAAAAGTCTCATGAAAAACAAAATATTTTCTTCAAATTTGGACTAAATTGCACAGAAAGCAAGTAAAGTGCTCCTTTTATAATCACTGAAGCTGATAGTTAGTTCAGTTCAGTATGATACCATAGAACAATGGCACATTTAAAAAGTATGAAAATTTAAATGTTCTACAAAAAAATGATTGTTTCTCTTTGTTAATAAAATTTAATTGTATCTGCATCTCAATTCAAGCTCAATGCATTACAGTCAATTTTCCAGTAAACAAGCATATTGTTCGTAACTGCACTTATTAATGCAAAACAATAGTAATGTCATGATTAAATTAACTTTATGACTAAAAATCACCCCAGCGCTACCAAATCAGGAGCTGACGCCACGATCTGTAGAACTTAGTGTGCTACTGCTCTCAGATGTTAGTCTGGATCCCTGACATGGCTTAGTTTGGTGGACATATTGTACTGCCCAAATGGAAGTAGCTCCAATCTACATGAATGGAGAAAGACCAACATAAGTAACATTTGAAAACATTGTTTCTTTAACTCAGAAAGCACAAACTCAAAAATAAACTTTCATTTATTTATTTAAACAAACAAACAAACAAACAAACACACAAACAGGTATTGGCTCTTTTGACTGTAAGGTTTCATTCATGATGCCAGTGCCAACATATTGTGATGCCTCTTTCAGAAAGGCAACTGACTGTTTTAACTGTTCATCCACTATATTAAGTATTATTTTTTCATTCCTAGGTGTCCCATCTCGGTCTGTGGCACTAGTATAAACAGACTGACGTCTAGTTCACTCATTCGAAGCTGCTGAAATATACCGGTACTTATGGTTCGGAAATAATGAGAATAACAGAAAATGCATAAAAAAATACAAATAACTGAGAAAGAAGTTTCTCATGCTTACCCAGGCTGTTTATTTTATCAAAATACAGTAAAAACAGTAATAGTGTGAAACATTATTACAATTTTAAATTCATGTTTTTACAATTTTGATATATTTTAAGATGTAATTAATTCCTCTAATGGCAAAGCTGTTTTTTCAGTATCATTACTCTAGTCTTCAGTGTCACATGATCCTTTAGAAATCATTATAATATACTGCTGCTTAGTAAAAATATATTTAAATTATTTCTTATTATCATTGTTGAAATCAGTTGTTCTGGATAATATGTTTGTGGAAACTTTGATACATTTCAGGATTCTTTAATTAATAGAAAGTTCAAAAGGACAGCATTTATTTGAAATATAAATCTTTTGTAACATTATAACTTAGGCCTAAGTGTCTTTACTGTCACTTTTGATACATTTTATGCATTAATACTGAAAAGTAGTGTATTCACTCTAAATAACGCAGATATCTCTGTTCACGCTTTTTGAGTTAACATCTCTCTCACACTAGAAGTTAAATTATTGGCAACATATTTGTCACGCAGACAATATTTTGAGAGATGAAAACTCTGTAGAGCAATAATGTACACAAAGCACAATCAAGGTGACATTCAACCACATATTTAAGGACAGAGATGTGGTCTACGCCAACATCACAAAACGACGTATAACTCAAAAAGAACACCACCAACACAAAAAACACCATAAACAGTAAAACAATTCATAAAAAAAGCGCAGTAATTCCCATGAATTATTCATGGAGAGATGAGCACTGACAACCACAGCCTCCAGCACAGCAGACATCACAACAGACCTGTATTAAAGTACATTTGTGCAGTTATTTTTATTGTTAAAAAAAGCTAAGGAAATAATTTATGGCATAGAGATGATGTCCACACACACTTGGAGATTTCTGGCCTCGCACATTAAACGCCAACAAAAAGTACTTAAAAAACATCACACAAAATAAACACTTCTGACTTTAACTTTTCAGTTTCATCATCTACTTTTCCTCTCCACCCATTTCATTCCAATCTTCACTTCATCATTAAGAGGATGGACAGTTTCTGAGAAAGGTGACCTCAGCATACAGGTGCTCTTTGATAAATAATGCACTCGGATTTTTTACTACAGAGCTTCATGTCAAACTCAAGCTGTTGCTATCAGATAGTCAGCAGCCAAGAACACAGAACATCTTGGCTGTTCAAAAGCATTATTATCTCCCACCTCCAAACACACACACACACACACACACACACACACACACACACACACACCTCTCCTTCTGCTCTACTATCCCACCATCTCGGCTGTGTGCATCTCTTTGCAACGAAGACTTCTATTTTTGTGTTTGCGTTTGCGTGTATTAATCACAAGCCTCATTAGCTTGTTTCTACATATTGAGCTCCAAACTATTACTACACACACTCATGCACACTATAATTTGTTTGTCCCATTTGACAAAAAAACAAACAAAAAAATATGTATATAAAAGGGCCTATGTGCAAATTTAAACTCACAAAAAATGTCTTATTTTTAGATGCTTTCATTGTGTTTTTATTATTAAATTACCACACGCATACATTTATATGTATACTCACTCGCAGAATCAATCAAGCTCCTAGCTGTAGGTGTTGCTTCTCTTAGTTTAATGTGTTAAAATGTGCTGTAATTATAGTTATTACACCTCTTCTATAGCATGAGCCAGGCGGACAAATCCCTTCTCACTTTCTCTCTCTCTCTCTCTCTCTCTCTCTCTCTCTCTCTCTCTCTCTCTCTCTCTCTCTCTCTCTCTCTCTCTCTCTCTCTCTCTCTCTCTCTCTCTCTCTCTCTCTCTCTCTCTCTCTCTCTCTCTCTCTCTCTCTCTCTCTCTCCTCATTTGTCTGCTCATTTCTCTATCCCTCTTTCTCTCCTTTCTTCATGCACAGCTGGGCACTGGATGCATCAATCACTGACTGTAATGTCATTTAGCATAAAGCACACAGTCGCCAAGCAACTGCCTATCAGCAGGCACAGACGCCTCTGCGCTCCGGCCACACACCAGCACTCTCGGCCAATCAGGTGAGTCGGTCCCCTGAGTCGTTCCACTGTGATCAGGAAATACAAGGGCTCTGGGCATAATCTACAACACATTTTCATTCCTTATTCTTTTTTGGGGGTTATTTCTTCCAAGTACACAGAGAGAAGAGAGAGCCCTTGGGGACAATGGGGCTTGGTGTCACACCCATTTACTCTACTGGGTATTTCTCAGGGTAGGTTTAGTTTTGAAGGTCAGTGTACTGTATGTAAAGGCACATACATTAATACCGTGGCAACCGAATAACTGTTGAACATTTCTGCCAATATTGTCCAGGAAAAAGATTCAGATCACTGAACATGCATTGAACTTTTGCACTGCACTGTAAAAAAAAAAGTACCTACGGCACATATTTTCCAGTTGACTGGCCCTTTTAAATATTAATAAATTACTTCTACTTTAAAAACCCACGTTAGAACAACAGAATTCTTTGTCTGAACAAATAATTTCATATTGAGGAATATTGCTGAAATGTTAAGGGTTTGTGAGGTCTCAGCATATATTACAGCATGAATAAATTATGTGGTTACTGTTACAAGAATATTATTTCTCTGTTTGCTGATTCATTTACACTTTTGTTGTTGTTGTTGTTTTGTCATTATTATTATTAGTTATGTTGTTATATTATCTTAGTTTTTTTATTTGCTTACATTCTTGAGGTTTGGGTATCAAGTGTTGAGGTCTATGTACGAACTTTTTAAAACTATATCCAAGATATATTTGCTATGATTGATCCTTAAGAAAAGTTATCATAATGCACTTTACACATCAAGTATCTAATAAACTAATATATATATATATATATATAAACATACATACATACATACATACATAGGCTATATATATATACATAGCTCATATTGTCCGGGTTGTTTGTCTACTGAAATGTCTCAGAAAGATATGTTTGCAATAATTTGTCAGCAGAACAATCCGAAAACACATGAAATAACAGTAGTACCCAATGAAGAGATGTGCGTCCATCTCTCATAGCCTTGCTTTCATTCCCATTTAAAATCAAAGATGGCACTGCTGTGGTGAGATAAACATCAACGATGCTTTTGGAAAAGCACCATTTACGTTTATCTCATGCTATCTTTGATTTTAAATGGGACTGAAAGCGTGGATTTTACTGCTATGTAATGTCTTTTTGTAAAATCAAAGATGGCACTGCTGTAGGTCTATTAACAATAATTGCTCTAACAAGTTCTAACCATAGTTATAACAATAGAACTTAAAAATCTGAATACATCATGTTGCCTTGAATTTAACTTTTCTGATCAATGTGTGTATAAGGTGAGACGTCACAATGAAACCAGTCAATCAACACATGTAGAAAATGTATGGTCAGTAATGCTATTCTACTCTATTTGATCTCTTGTAACTTGTCAAAAAATAAAATAAAATAAATAAAATTCTATTCAATAAAGCGCATTTAGGCATAACATTAAAATGTGCAGTATAAAATAGATAGTCCTTTTGAGATCTGCTAAAGATAATATTTACGAATAAACCTTTGCCATCTTCTAACACAGCTTCTGAGTTAAATCTAAATGTTTATCCAACATCAACTGCAAAATATTATAATGAAAATTAAGTTTTTTATAAAATTCACAAAAAATGTTCTAATTTAAATGAGTTTTGAACTAGATGTCTGAAACCATCATACAAAACAACTAGGGCTGTCACTTTTTATTCGATATTCGAATATGCATTCGAACATGACGTGAAATAACCGTAATCGAACTTCAAATAAACTATTCGGTTTTTAAAGTGCCATGTCTAGCGCATTTTTTACAGTCTATGATAAGACCGTTTGCTTTTTATTTTAAAAAAGCGTGTTATTTTGAAAGGGTGTTATTTTGAAAGCGTGTTACAGGCTGCTATGTTATAGTCAGATATGACGGCGCGCTGCAACACGCATCACCGCAGATGATCTATTCATCAAGCGCCAAGCCAATGTGCAAACTATCGCAAATCAAAGTGAAAGTAAGTCGCAGACGCTTTAACACACAATAATAATAATCTTCATTAAAAGTAAAGAAACGAAATGATCTTACCAGGGCTGCCGCTCTCTCTTATTGCAGTCTTTGATGTTAGCTGATGATCAATAAAATGCAGCTCATATTGCTTTCGGTGACATTAAATCCATTAAATCTGCATATAGCGCGGGAATTGAAGATCGGATTTATATCCGGTTTAAACCACATTTAGGCCTATGTGACCAGGTGTAAATGGAATCGTTTTGATCGCTATCCGATCTGAGAAAACGCATGAAGTGGCCAGGTTTAAACAGCCCCAGAAACGCAGCAGACGGCCAGAGCATCGCCAGGCGTCCAACATCGTATGACTGCATACTTTCCTGCACAACCGGTCGACACCTTGCCCAGATGCACATGTAAAGGCAAGGTTTATTTGCAGATATGAGTCCTATAGGTGTAATTTTGGGAGTCCTGTTTATGACTGTCAAACTGTTAGTAAAGTTTCGATTGACGGTTTTTTTTTTTTTTTTTGCACGCGCGCGTGGGGGGGGGGGGGGGGGGGGGTGGTGCGCGGGCGGGGGCGGATGGGAATAGATATTCAAATATATTCGAATACATAGGCTGGTATTTGATATCCGTTCGAATTAGATTTTTCTCAAAAGTGACAGCCCTAAAAACAACTGGTAGAGAAAACACACTTATGTTATACAAGCGCTTATCACAAATGTGACAACTAGCCCCGGTTTCCATATATAAAAGTTCAGTCCAATCCTAGCTTACCTCTAATTTCATAATTTCATAACATAATTTCACACCTATGTTCACTGTCTCCTTCCGTTTACTCCTCACCCCATCTCTACCCCCTCTATCGCTCTCTCTATCACCTCGCTGTCATTAGTATGGCTGAGGTGTCAGGCAGTGGCCATGTCGAGCGACGAGTTCAGGCAGAGGACAGCGAAAGAAAAATAGAAAGACAGCAGCTGGTAGGAGGTGACAAGGTAGAAACACACAAACGCACATGCTCACCCACACCAACTTTTTATCTCATGACCCGATCCGATACATATATATAGATTTCTTGAACAGCAGACAGCGCACAGAGCCACAGAGAAAATTTGAATTACGTGTCAGGCTTCACATCAGCACCTTTACAGGACCTCATATATCTACGACAAAGAGCACCAGGGGCAGAGAAATCACAGCAGGATGAGAAATACGCTCGCTCGTCTCTGTGCACAATCAATACTGCTTAGCACACATTCTCAAACTCAGACTGGGGGCCCTCAGGAGCCCTGAACTGTTACCACTGTTATTGCTGAACCCAGCAACCGACTGTCAATGAAAACTCATACGGAGCTCCAGTAATGATACTGCATTCAAGAGAAAGAGATGGATGTGAGAAGGGGACATCCATTAGGAACAGGGGGAGAGTGAGATTAAGCCAAGGAGAAATGAGGCACTGTGTATGAATACTTCTGACGAGAACAACTCAGACCAGAATGAATCTCCATGCTGGTTAGTGTCAGTTTGATTGACTATCTGCTGGAAATCCATGGTGTTCACCTGCAAAGCTGAAATGGAAATGCTAGTCGACCAGTTTAGCCTTTGTGGCGTGAGGTTGGTTGACTCCTGGTTGGTTTGTTGTTAAGTTGTCTAAAATCATGCAGATTAAACTAGTTAAGAATATATTTAGGGTTTTGTAATGACAGATAGCAATCTCTTTAATAAATGTGCATTTAGCAACATAATTTTTTGTGTACATTTTTATTTCCAAATATAATTCTATACTTAATATTGATTCATTTACATAAATGTTGTTAAATTGAATAGTAGTTAGTCACGTTTTGAGTTAGTTTTTTCTCTGTTTCTCCTGTTCTGTTCATGTCCGTTTCTCTAGGTTAGCTTTCCAGTTTGCAAATTAGTTCAGTTGTCCTCCGTTCCCTGCCAGTTTGTCACTATGGTTTCTTATTGATTTCAGAATGTGGATTTAAGATTTTTTTTAAGTATCTCCTTCATCGTGTGCTTCATTACAGCCACCAACCGTGACAGTTATATTATTTGTAAATTAAACTCAAATGTACATGCTATATTTTTATTCATGTAATAATAATACATATAGAATTAATTTGTTTTAATAGTATTAATAATTTTAACTATAAATAACTTTAAAATAAAATAAACATTTATCATTAACATGTCATATTTTCATTAATGTTATGATATATATATATATATATATATATATATATATATATATATATATATATATATATATATATATATATATATATATATATATATATAACACAGACAATATCTCAAATTTACACATTAAAATGACTTTTGAAATAAAAATTCTGACATCAGAAAATATCAATTAACCATTGGCAAGGTTGTCAGTAGATTTTGGAAATGACATTAGGCAGAAGGACCAATTCTGGTAGTCCTATAAGGCCAAAAATCAGCCTGGCTGACGTATCAGTCTATCACTATCCAACATACCAGGATCCGATTCTAGGGTCCAGAATACAAACCACAACAGATGCTTGTGACTAGATATGTTGTTTTTTTCATTAGAGAAGGCTGAGTGGAGGCCATCTTGAGCTTTACTACTCAGCTCAATGAAGAGTTGCTGAACTGCGTATTTATCATTTTTCATGCCATCACGAGTGCTCACAGCTGGTGAAGAAAGACAGAGCACAAAAAAACATAGAAAAGACAACCTCAATTCAACCATCTCAGCTGGTTTCAGATAGACGATGCTGGTCTGTTAAGTACAAGTAAACCAGGAGACTTTGAAAAAAACAGCACTACGACGGCTTCAATTGGTCATTTAAGGTGGTCAGTATCTTGACCGAGAGGATATGTCTTGAATGAACAGCAGCAGGGAGCAGATTACACGTCAACATTTGGTGTCTCACCGATGAGTAATTGTTGAGTCACCATCCGGTGATGAGGGAGATGAATAATCAAGTGTGCTTCTTTCTCTGTGACTCTGTGATCAATGATATTTGCATTTATGTTGCACTCACAGTGAGTGTCTATGTTTGTTGGCTCAGTCTTTGCATCTGAAGCGTCTTGATTATTCTGACAAGCAGCTTGCTGAAGATGTCAGGCCCAAATTGTTCACATTGTTCTCTGTCCTTCCATGCATTCACACATACAATTATACATCACACATACACCCACATACATAGACAAGCCGACGCGGAGACTCAAAAAAAATAAAGCTTGAAATTTTCAACATATTTCTCCTTTGTAACCACCCTCCCACATTCTTTCCATCCATTCAAAAGCCCTCAACCGCCAGAGCGAAGATGAATACGCGCGTTGCCCCGCGCTCGGGTGGCTGGTGTGCCGTGAAAGCCCTTCTCCGGTCTCGAGCACACTGATGCCATTGTGTTCGCCCGCAATATGCCACACAAAAAGATGTTTCTCCTCTCCTCCCATCCTTCTCCTATTCTTTCCCCCCTAATTGTTGTCTCTGATGTGACCTAGAAAGGGAAAAGAGTGAAAAAGAGGCAGGAGAGAGGAAAAACAACAACTGAATGAAGTTGGAGTTAATAAGGAGCAACCTGGCTGACCCCCGCAGGCAGGCGAACGTAATTGCAGTTAACTTCCCCTAATGTGGAGCTAACTAACAACAAACAACCCAATCTACCGGAGGGGGCTCGCAGGTGCCTGAGAAAGGGCTTCCTGATTAGCCTTCTAATCTCAGCAAGTGTGAGGAGTGTTTAGAGAGCCAGCGGCTCCTCTGCCGGTTCGCCAAGCCCCCCGGTCAGCTCTCCAGATCCGCTCTACTGGGAACAAATGAAACTACAGGAGCCAAGAAGAGGAAACGGGCTCAAAAGACAAAAGCAAAAGGGAAAAGATGGTGACAAACAGAGAGAGAGAGATGAAAAAGACAGTGCACACCACACGGGGTGGGGGGGGTTACTGCTGGAGTGTTTTCATGTCGTCAGGGGGAACTCGCTGCATTCGAGTCTTTGTTTAACCTGGCTGGTGGTTAGTGTCGGGTGATGTGTGGCCCCTGTGACCTGTCAGACACCACAGTGGGGATTCGGCCCATCTCTGACACGAAGACGTTCAGCGGGAGCGCTCGCACGCTTCGTTTACAGTGCGATACCTCACCTCTCACAGTAGTTAGGCTGTGATTCATTCTCTCCCAGCGTCTGAGTTGTTTTGTTTAATGAATAGAGTTGCGCACTGCCAATACCACTAGATGGGTTTTTCGGTTGCAGAGAGATAGCAGGGGGGCTGGAACGAAAACCATCAGGAAGCTGAGACCCCGCGAGCACGTGTGCGTGCTGGTGATAAAGTGCTGTTGCCCACGCGTGGCGTCGGGGATGGACCGGGCAGCGGGATGCCCCACGGAGAGGCAGCGCTGCGATCTGGAGTACAAAGAGAACATCTCTTGCTGCGCAAGCAATCTGTACTCTCTCTCGATGCTTTCTCTCTCGTTTGTACATCTCTCACTCAACCTTTGCCTGCTTCAGTTTTAGCGGCAATTTGTAAAACACGGACCTCCAGTCACCTCTCCACCATCCCACAGTGCCTCTCGGCATGATTGGTTCACATGTGCCCCCGTCACATAGCTGCTCATTCTGTATCTGCAAATCTCCTCTCTAAGAATGGCAAACGCAGCAGTACCAAGTTAATGATCTTTTTTGTAATACAATGTACCAACTCAAGTCAGAAGGCACTAAATGTAAACACGTTAGGGCAGTAAATGTTAGAAATGAAAAATAATAATAATAATAATAATATGGACCCGTGTCTAAATATCAGATCTGCTTTAGAACAGTTCATTTATAAAAAAAATTCTGAATATTTAACTTGAATAATTGCGATAAAAACAATAATTCTCTTCACATAGAAATTACGACCACGGTTTAGTGCCATTTTAAAAAAAATAACATTTTTTAAATCATTAAAAAAGTGACAATATTATGAGACTGCATTTTGAAAAGTAATATTCTTTTACATTTCATCAGAATTAATGCACTTTCACGTTAGCACGAATCAAAAGAATTTCAATTCCTATGCAGGATTTATTTTTTCTCTCGTTTTCTGATTTATTATCATATAAATGAACACTCTACATTAAGAAAACTGGTAAAATCTTAAGAAGCTTATCTTAAAAGCTAAAACAGTGAAATTCCTAATAATAATTCAAAATTATGTTATCGTTTTTTTCTATAAAACCAACAACAAAAAGACTTGATGCATTAACAAAGAATCCTAAAGTGCATTTATTCATCAACCGCAGTTGCAAACAATATGGTCAATATGTTTGTTATGTTATTATCTTTAATTTATCCATTTAAGAGAAAAGCACTGACCGAAGGGTTTAAGCTCTTGACACCCAGCAACCCAAACAATTAAAGCTTGTGAAGGCTCGTAACCAATGAATGATAACGGAAATGTCAAATGAAGAAGAAAAAAAGCACTTTCAGGATATATAGCTAGCGGGAAAATAGCACAGATGATTATGCTTGATAAATCAAGAGAAGAAACAAAGATTGCGACTAAAATATGATTAATTGTGCAGCCCAATAAGAAAGTTGTAAAGTAGCATTATGATATCCTACTCTGCCTAACATGGATTAATGCTATAAAAAAAGACTAAGGAAACCAAATTTCAAATCTCGTTTCAATTTTGTTCACAAAATCGTAGAATTTTTTTAATCTATTTAGTATCGGCTGCTGAAATTTTGGCATTGTGACAAACTCTCAGAAAGTTTTCTTTCTCGTCTGCTGTAGCCTAATCCTTACACATTCGTTTCACAGCTCAATTTCTCTCACCCAGCAAAGTAAAGCCCTTTTCTCTCTTTCTTCCAGCTGTCTTTCTCTCTACCTTTCAAGCGTGTAAGGTGCCTGCCATCAGACGTTGAACTAAAACAGTGTGAGGATGATATCGCTGTAAAAGAAAGAGTGAAGGAGGGAAAGCTTTGGAAGAGATGGTCATTCTCTCCCTTCCCTTACCCCCCCTCTCAATTCCCTAATGTTATATTCTTATCCCATTACATCTCATCCTCCAATATGCCCCCTGTCCAGTGCTCCATAATCTCTTCATCTCCTAACGTTTTCTTTTAATACGACTGGCCGTTCCCTGCGCAGCCCTCCTGCCTGTTTGTGTTCTTCCGTTGTGCATCACTGGGGGTCGCCATGACAACATCACCCAGACAACCAACCCTCCTCCCAAATGTTCCACTCGTTTGCATCTCATTTGCATGTTGTCACAGCAACTAGCCACATTTGACTTTGACAATAAAGGGGTTCATGTAACCCCTGCCATCACTCTTTACCCTGACCCCCAGCTTTTCTATTCTCTCGCCCAGCGTGACACGCTATTTATTTTTAATTCCTGTCATACACTCTTTCTGAAGCATTTCTCTTATGTCATTTTCTCTTTCATTTTTTTCCAGGCAGACTTGTGAAGCGTTTAAGCTCATGAAAAATCAATCAAAAGTTGGCTGAATCATTTATTTCCTGTCAACCCAAATGTTAGGCTTTTTAACCTGCTTTTGCTTAACACTTCGGTCACGCCACAACTCTTTTTACTAATTCTCCCTTTTTTCTCCTTTTGTCTCAAAGTTACAAGTACAAACCCTCGCTTTTTGTCCTGCACTGAGGTAGTCTGTCCCTTTTCCCCCCGCAGCTCCAAACCCAGCTGCTACAAAATGACTTACTTCCCTTCTACAGGAGATACAGCCAATTCTGTCATTTGCATTCCAGCTCCACAGGGACACAAACACACACACACACACACACACGGGGCGTGCGCACGCTGTCATATCACTCCAGAGACTACCTCAAGCAGCTGTGAAATTAGTTACACGTTTTGAATTTGTCATTTTGAAATATTTTGTGTGCATTTAGGTGACTAATGAAATGCCGGCTGTTTTTTTAAGACAAGGATTTCAGTTAAGCCCCCCTTGCCGATAAATGCGGGAAGACGCATGCGAGGGGTGACTAATGCGTTTGGTCTTTCAATGTGTTTACAAACAGGAAGCAGCTACGCTATCAAGTTGCTGACCACTTCAGGTGTTCAAACCAGACCGCTGAAGGAGGCCGAGTATTGTGTAATCTTCATCACGGTAGTTACAGAACAGCCTCACATCGAGCACTACTGAAATGAGTTGCACATGCGGAATGCAAAGCAGCCCTTGCTCAGCCTACAACTACTTACTTATTATGCTGAAGGGAATGCTGGGTTGTGAAATCATGTACGTTTTCAGCTCTCTAAGTGCTTGCATGTATGTGTTTGATAGTTTACATCTGCACACAATGATTGTCTTTCTTTCTCTATGACTCCCAAGTAATGGAGAGAGGAAGAAAGCGCAAAAGAGGAAGAAAATTATTTAGAAAGAGGGAGAGAGAGACAGAGGCTAGCTGGAGACAGAGAGAGCTTTATGAAAACAGACAGGTGTCTGCACTGAGAGAGTGGACAAAGAAATTCAGACAGTAAAGGATCGTTCAAGCTGGCAAAGCTAAAAGTTAGCGATTTCTGGCAAAAACAACAATGAGCGATACAGCAAAGTTAAGCTTTATGCAAATGAGCAGTGACGCAATGTGGCGACCACAAATGGGAGTAGACAGTGATCCGTCACCTGTTCAGTATTGGTATTGTTAATCTAAAACTATTAAAAACTGTTTTGGTTAATTGGAATAAAGATGAAATAAAACAAATATAAATAAATAATAATTAAAAATTAAATAAATAAATTTAAGCTAAAATTTGTAATTTTAAATAAATAGCTGTAAGCAGCAATTATCAGGGCCAAGCACAAAAAAGAACAATGTGACATGCACGCATGGCAGGGAGCTCCAGAAAAACTGCATCAATAAGTAATTAAAGATGGTTTTAGATTACTTTAGTCTAAACTGACAAATCATAAATACAAATCACTGTAATATTATGATTAACTTGCTTATCACTTTTGACCAGGTGGCGCTGTTATTATGTGCATTATGTTAATAGCTGTTATAAATTCTTATCGTGTGGTCAGTGTGAGGTTACAATAACACATGCAAAGTTTGGTGTCAATATGGCAAATTGTTGCAGAATTACAGCCTCATAATTAGCTTGGCATCATGCCAACAAATACGTTGATGTGTTAATCGAGAACAGTTTGGTCTATCGAAAAGCTTTTGATTACTTTTTGCCGGCATGGTCTGAAGATGATCGGAGCCAATTTTGGTAAAAATCAGACTAACGGTCTACGAGGAGTTCGAAAAAGTAGGTTTTCAAAGAAATTCAAAATAGCGGACAGCAAGTTCGAGCAAATATGGCATAATTGGTATCATTGTTCTCAGCATATGACCCAAGGAATCTATTAACTTTAGATTAATTGAAAACAAGGTGGCGCTGTCTCAAACCTTTTCGAGTACGTTCAGGGCATGGCCCCGATGACACATACATAGTTTCATAATGATACGCTAATGCGTTCTTAAAATACAGCATTTTAGGACAACATTCTAAATGGCCGACACCCACAATATGGATAAATTGGGTATTGAAGGGGTTGGATTCTGGAATCCAAAGCTGCTTCAATGTATATCTAATGCGTAATTATAATCAAGGTATTAATCAATATTGTTCCTTCTAAACATCACATAAGTTGAATGACTTCTCTAGGCTATTTTACTTTGTTATAGAAGTTACCTGTGTGATTACTGAAATGTTCTTTTCATGTATTCTCTAATATCTGTATTTCAGTGCTTGTTTATTTAGTCCGGCTTCTAGAAATGAATTATGGACTCGTTTTGTTTGAGAAAGGTCGTCAACGTGTCAATACATACATGAGTTTTCTGACAACTATGGTCACATGGGTCATTGAATGAAGTCTATAGTATATGGGACCATTTCTCAGTTTACTTTCCAGTTAGACTAAAGTGTCCTCTCCTTGAGAGAAAGAACGTATTATCTCGATGTTTTGAGAATACTCTCCTGTTTATAGTTAGTTAAGCTGTGTGTCGGTGTGTGTGTGTTAATCTTTTTGGTTACAGGTTAAGGAACAACTGCATTATTAGAGATTGACTGAGTCGTTGTTCTGGACAGGCTGGCACCCAGCAACCCAAATCTGTGACCTGGAAGGTCACAACATGACTAAATTCAGGGTCCGAGTGTCAGCTGCCTAATCAATGGAGATATGCTTCAGTCTTTCTGTACATGATGTGTATAGATTAGACCAAATTGCTGTGATCTTTGTAACTGTAAGTAGGGCGGCCTACGAACTCCATGTGAGTCTTGAAGCGGACTTCTGCTGATGCATTTCTGCAAACTATCTTCAGTAAAACCTTTCTTCAATTTATTATAATTCTGACTCCGGGTCTTCATTCATCATATCTGGTTCTGGGTCTTTGAATGTAAATACAGTATCATTCGACTCGGCATGATGCACTGAATCAGAAGAGTTATAAGATTTTTGGGCAATTTATTCAGCAGTTATAAGAAATCGTACGCGCATTACTCGAGAACGGTTGGGTTTATCAAAAAGCTTTTGATAAAATAAAATATTTTTAAACGATTAAATATTCTTTTAAAAATAGGCATACAGTGCATATCTACAATCAGATGGTCTCTTCCTGTATAAGTGAATGGTTCTTGGTCAGAATAATCTGCAATATGGACCAGACCCTTTTGTCGTTTAGTCAAGCCTGTCAGTGCGTGTGCGTGGTTAGTTTGAACAGGACTTAAAGGAACACTTCACCTCTGGAAAGATGAATGTGTATTTAAAATGGGTCATTTATGTAGAAGAAATGTGAAATTATTTTTGAATTTGGAGCCTTCTAGACTGAGAAAAGCCAGAAAATGTATTTGTGGCTCATGTGGATGAAAGACAACAACTCCCAGAATGCACTTGCTTCGCTGCCCTAGGAGGCCACGCCTACCGGTAAGAGATCGCAGTAAACAACAAGGCAATGCTACTAGTGAGTCTCCGTGAGTCTGCCCAGTATTTTGATGTCGCCCAAAATGTCCAGGATTCGGCATTTGCGTTCTTCAGTCGCCATTCCTCATGTTTACTGTGACGAGCAGGAACGAGACTGACGGCCGCGGAGAACGATGCGAGCCCGGTGGCGTGATTACTGATGAGTGGCGCCGGCGCCTGTGAGACGCACCGGTCTCGTATCTCTCACGGAGGAGCGGGAATTTTCCTAGCAATGTTAAAACGCACATCAAACGATCACTTGTTTAGCGTTCATGTAAACACTACACTCAGATTCACTGATCGGAATGAATTCAGTTAGATTGAAACAAAAGGTGTGCATGTAAACTATGAATGCGACTGCAGAAAGCACAAGCCGAATCCCGGACATTTTGGACGATCTCGACGGCCGGACATGTCTGGGAAAAAGAGGATGGTCACCGCTACTACTCAGCTTTCTCCACAGAATAAGAAACTGTTAGCTTAGCTTCCTAATAAAGAATGGCTGACACTATATGTACATTCTGTGAGTGAGATCCCTCTATGGGCGGGTTGAAAACATGCTGAACAGCGCCTTCTACTGGATAAATGATGAGCTAGTGTTTGTAGTCTTACCCTTATTCAAAGAAATTTGACTTCCTGCTTTTTATGACGCAAATTGACGATTTTTGCGTCATAAAAAGCAGGAAGTGGAACACTTAAATCCTTATTTCTCCCATCTCAGGGGAAAATAAGGGAATAAACCATGACCATTCGAAAATATGACTGGGTTTCTAAAGATACAAAGTCTAATGCAAATGGGTGAAGTGTTCCTTTAAGAGTCCTTGTTCATGTGTGAGAAGTAGACTCATGTGAGAGAGGATGCCTAGCCGAAGTGGATATTAAATAAGACAAATGAAAAGAAACATTGAAGTAGACTGAGATTTTCTGATAAATAAGTACATGAATACAGAACCTCCTCAACTGTCCTTGTAGACACAATAATACAGAAGCCCCTGTGAACACATGTACAATAGAAATCCATAACATGCTCATTCAACATGGGGTTGCAGGTTTAGTGGAAAATAGAGCTCTCGCTCTTTGGAAACTGAACATGACCAAGAGCAATTCAACTGTTCCTTTCTGCTCATCCTTATGCTTCATAAAGCTTCTGAATGGACAGTCCCCACTGTCACAACACTGAATAGTAGTACCTACCGACCATTAAGAATATAGAAGCATAAACGTGAACCATGAACTACAAGAAGAATGAAGGTAATGGAGGTACTTAAAGAGGCATGCTAAAGGGGAAAATATATCAATAAGCCACATGAGGTGACGCACTGCAGTGATATTACACTGAGATGTAGTAAGGCATGACAGACATCTTTAACTATGAAAAAATTACTGAAAGACAGCCTGGCTTATTACTTTTCTAAAACATTAAAATATCATAATAGCAGTATGTTCAATAATTATTACATTTATTAACAATAATAATTGGAATAAAAATATCTTCTGCTGAGTAATACATTTCATTAGCCTACAAAGCCTGTTTATGGTTGCTAAGCAACTTGGCAGACGAATATAACCCATATCTAAATATATGCCTTTTAATACCACTGTTTTTTGTTTTTGTTTTAAATGAACTATGGACACACTGAAACTCGAGTCACCATTGGCTAGTAATTTTTTTTTTTTTTACTCGCCAGACTTTTTACATGGAATGCTAGAACAATGCAAATGAAAAAGATCTACATAAATATAATATAAACATACATTCAAAATTTAATTTTCAAACACTATTAAAGACAAATGAACAGTCTGTAATAAAATCTGAATTAAGCAAAAATAAGCAAACTACAAGAAATAGCACAAATAAACAATAGAACAAAGATACAAATTAAATAAATAGTATATAAATAAAAAAGTAAATAGGTAGATCATGTTTATAACAGATAATGTTTGGCTGAATACTCGCCAAGACAGATATTTTGAAAAACTGTAATTCTGTAGTATGCTATGTGTATATCGGGATCAGACGCTGTCTGAGGCGTCTTTGTGCACACGCTTCGGCTCTCAGTGTCAGTCAGTGCGAGTAAGATTGTTTTATCAGCATGAGTTTGAAAATCACATTGATTTCATTGGTTCAGACTCATCGTTAATTCGCTATGAATATTCACAAAGTTGGAATACTGCACTTTACAAGAATACCAAACTTGTGCTGAAAGGGAAGCGCCAGTCGAGAAGCGATCGGAGAAAAACAGCATTTTTCATGGACAAAGGAACAGTACACCTCTCAGAAAACGCACAAATAAAGATACTTTTAGAGGTTTAATTGCTATTTGGATCGCTAGACGAGGACTTAATTAAACCATTTTTGTGAAAACCTCAAAAACAACCAAAATTGACATTTTTCACTTGTTTTGCCTGTAGCTCCAAATTAGCCCGTGCACATTCTGACTCATATTGCCAGCACGGGTCACAAACATTAATCCTTATTAAAGTTAAAAAATTTATTCAGTCAAGAGCAGTAAGTGATTTTTTGCAGTGAGTCTTTTGTTGTTTGATTAACATTAAAACAGACAGCAGCATGTACTGTATAGTATATTAGGCTGCTGTCAATGTAAGACAATGCACGGATCCAATATACTGTTACACATATATTTTCTCTCCGCTGTTTACCTTCACTTATGACATAACCGACTATGTTTACTGGGATACTCTCCAAGACATGCATTTTGACAATTTTGTGTTAAATTGAGAGTTCAAGCACAAGACGACAAGAGCACTTTCTGGCCTTTCTGTCAAAAAAGTTATCTGTCGCATGTTCTTGCGCTTGAATGTTTAAATTGGCAACACTAAAAAATCCTGTGATAAACTTGAATGATGCTGCAGCACTGGCCCGATCGGGACAGTGACAGTTCTGTCAAATCTTAGCCATCGGGCAGTCCGGCTGAGCCTGGCATTTAAATCTAGCAAGTCAATTCTCTTTACATGGCATGTGTAAAGCTCATCAGAAAATGAAATTATATCTGAGCTAAATTAAAATTTTTATGCCTCTAACAATCACAGGCGACTGAAATCGTAATTTACTAGCCATTAGCTAATTATAGAAATTTTCACCTAGCGTGAAATTGTCGCATATGCAAGTGATTTACTTGCATTGTAAATGGTTGTTTTTTTCTATGCACATATCAAATATATACATAGTAAATACAATTATTTGAAGAAAACATATACTAAGACATGCATATTTAAAGAATACACACACTCAAAGTTCTCGACCTCCCTCATTGAATGCAGTAAATACCCTGAAAACATGTCATTTTGGAATTTGGACGCAGCAACAGAATTTAGCTAATGTGTGTGAGCACATATTGGCTACATCACAGCTTAAAGCATTTCTCTCAGAGACTAAACGATATGTTTTACAATCTAAAGCATCTAAAATTAAGAACAGAAGCGACGTCTGCCTAAATGCCTGGTTTGCTGGGATTGGAATGATATTTGAGAATGGGGAATTAAGGACATGAAAGAGATATTTTGAGTGATGGACAAAACACTTACGAGTGAGAGGGGGATGTGAGAGAGGAGGGAAGTCTTAAGATTAATACAGTGATTGACAGGAGGTAAAAACTCCCCAGCGGAAGAATAATATTCATCACCCCTCTCGCTATTCAGTTTCATTCCACTGTAATTCTCCCCTATCTGTGACTGCCAAAGCATTCTATCACTCCACTGCCATCATCCCTCGCTCTCGCTCGCTCTCTCTCTAGTGCGCTTACACAAACTGAATGTGAAAGTAAATGATGTAAGAATCCTGTCTGTGAAAGCGCACCGTTAGCTAAACTCACAGTGAAGGTTGACATCTCTGACAAACATTTCAATCTCAACACAAGTAGCTCTGCAGAAACAAATCACCTGAAACACAGTACCCAGATCTGTACTGTAATGCCTCAACATAGTCTCATCTTCCCCATCTAAACAATTTCCACAACTCTATATTTCAATCGCTATCTTTTTCTCATACCCCTTTTCCACCAAAATGGAAAAAAGGGTATGAGAAAATCTGAGGCAAGCCTAAAGCGACCAGGTCCGCATTTCTGTTCGTATTCCTCTCTAATTTCTCCCGGATCTCCACAGAAGAACATACAGTATAGCACCAAAGTATACTTTGGTTTTTAGATGTACACTAGGGCACAAGCGCATTGATATTTTTTCACTAATAAGCTGTTCCACAAACTGACAACACTGGCCTGGACTGTTGTTTTACAGTAAAATAATAAATGGAAGAGACGGAACAACAAAAACAACGAAATACCAGTTTGTTGACAACAGTTTGTGTGAAGGGATAATAAGATACACACAACTCTAGTTTAAATGAGTAAAAACTATTTTATTATTCATACAGTAAGTACTACAGAGAAATAGTGCAGACACTGGACAAAGATGAAACTTTCTAGTGTGAAACTTAGCTAACTAGCGTAGTACTAACTGGTTAAAAAAGCTCTTCAGATTAAACTAGGCTAATGAACTTTA
Source organism: Phoxinus phoxinus (assembly GCF_949152265.1). NCBI lineage: Eukaryota > Metazoa > Chordata > Actinopteri > Cypriniformes > Leuciscidae > Phoxinus > Phoxinus phoxinus. Next base: position 19,974,982 of record NC_136885.1, read on the forward strand.
TTTTTAATCAGGCATTGAGGAAAAGGGATCAAATCGTGCACAACACTGGCACGGAACCAGTTTCTCCCGGCCTGGAACTGCCTTTTCTTTGGTAGAAACGTACAGAAAGGTTTTTAGAATAGCCTCCAGTCCTGGAAACTTTGACTGACAGTAGAAAACATGCATCACATATTTTATTTTCTGAGAATAAAATCTTAGATTTATCTGTCACCATCTACTCCCAAAATCTCTCTCCATTTTCTGCGCCCACACTTCTGGATGCGTCTCATATACAACCCCCTCCATCCCTCGATCCCCCAGGACACAATTACAGTTTTCCCCTGGATACAACAAACTAATTAGCTTAAAAAACTCCCACGAATGAATAAATAAATAAATGAGGGGAAGGGAGCTAAATAAATGCTAATCCTTGGTGCAGTGCTCAGACACATGGTCAGAGGGACTCTACAACAGCTTCCTTCACTCACACACACAGACCGAGGCAAGGTAAAGTTGTTGCTGAAGCACAGCGGGAGCCTGAAGTAAATCACCACACCTGTGCGGTGTAACCTGTGCACGCCGCCTCTCTCTACCCAAGGGAACAAACGTCCCACTTAAACACTTGTATAAAGGATTCTGCTAGAAAACAAATGTGCGTTGGGAGAGAAAGCTCTTAATAAACGACGCTAGACTGAGACAGAGCAGGTAGTTAAATGCCTCTAACGGCACACACTAAAACAGCCCTAAACAAACATATTTTAATATAGACTAGCGTTACTACCTAACATCACACTAACAGGTGTACATTAGTGGTTCATTTAGTCGAGGCTGAGGAAGGATGCTAATTATGATGAAGCTCAGGGAGACATTACCTTTTCCACTACGAATAAATAGGACAAACTAAACTGACAAGTGTACATAACTCACGGCGCTAATGCTAATGCCACAGGACTCACTAAACACCCACAGCAACACGCCAATGAGCTGTGATCAGTTTTATGCTTCTATTACCACTAAAACATTGGTTTCGATCTGAAAATACATGTTTTCTTCAGCACCTGAGGACCACAAAGACCCGGGGGCACCTTTGCACTGGCGGCCATTTTGATATTCATGATTTTACACCAGTGGACCAGAGCTAGAGAGATATTAATGGCATTAGGCGATCTAAACTCGGCTCGGAGCTCTTCCTTAATAATAGCTAAACTAACGAAGTGCAGGGAGCTCCAGTAAATGACCTCACTAGATCCAGCACCATTTTCCTTTAATGGACTTTAATAAAACAGCATGATGGTCCCTTATAAATCCTCTGTCAGAGGCAGGTGTGGAGGCACAGCAGGGGCAGCTCTTCAAAAATTGCTAAGCTAGAGATGTGGAATGAGAAAAGGCCACTATTAGCTGTGATACCAAAGATTTGCAGCATTGCTTAATGAATGTTAGGCTAACTTAAATGTGCTGTGGGAGTTTAGCAGTGAGACATACAAAGTGCTTTATTACCAGGGCTGCCAACTCTCACGCATTCAGTGCGAGACTCACGTTAATAACACTGTTCTCCCGCTCTCGTGCCACAAAACAAAGAAAAAACGCGAAAAACGCATGACGCGCTGTAATGTGATGTGACAGATCGCTGTAGCAGCTCAGTTCAAGCGGCAAGTGAAATGATCATCTTTTCCTCTTCACTACTAGTTAATAGTAAATAAACACGAATGAACATCAGAAGGTATGTTGAAAGATACAGTACAACTTACCGCAAATGTATCATGTCTCATGTACAGTAATCGCTCAATCAGTGTTCCAACCGCGGAAAGAGGTCAATAATAAGGCTTGTAAACAATGTCACGTAACATTAACATTTACCTCAGGAAAGCCATCTAATAAACATAGCATGTTAGTTAGCTAGAAAAATGAACAGGTTTTTGCTAAATATATGCACTATATTACATATTTACTGTATAAAACATTTACTCATATCATTAACACAATATTATAATGTTATTATTGTAATAAAAACAGCATTATATTAATTTGAGTTGTACATTTTTAACCTTCAATAATCCTGTAAACAACCCTGTATGTTTACAGCATTAGGGCTCATTCACAGAGAACAAAGAAAAGCAACTATTATACACGTGCGTCTAGCGCATGTTTACATAGGAAAAACAAAAAAGTAGCGTATTGGAATGGAAAAACGCGTTCTGTGTGAATGGCCCCTCAGTTGGGAGATTTTTTCCTACTGTACCTGATATTTGTTCAAATTAATCGATATTGAATCAAGAACAGAATCAAATAGCAAGCTTAGGAATTGAAATCTTGAAATATGTGTCAAGCACTAATAAAAACAGTAGCCTACCAGTCTTTTTCCCATGTAATTATTGTAACATGTTGTCACTAAAATTAATAAAATTATGTTTAGTTACTAAATGTTTTGACAATCTAAATACTCTTATTGTGATGCAAGCTTCTTCTTTTTTTACAACCTCCCATAATTCTCACTCAAAGCTAAACTCAAAAGTTGGCAGCCCTGTTTATTACTCCACTCTCAAGCGAGGCATCCAGGGAGATGGAGGAAGTGGGAGAGTTGGAGAAACGTGGAAATGGGTGAGGAAAAATGCACCCGGGTCATTTCCATCATACACTCCATTTTTATGTCCCCATCATAAAAAGGGATAAAAATGAAAAACAACAAAAATGACACTTTCATTATTTCCTCACCCTGTTGTTGTTCCAAACCTGTATGACTTACTTTCGTCTGTGAAACATAAAAGAAGATATTTTAAGAAAAGTATTTTGTTTTAATCATAATATCACAATTAAGAGAACAATAGGGATGAATTTTACTTTAAGCTCATTTTTGCCATGTTCCCAAGGTGATAATTTCATACACACAAAAAAAACTGGCAATTCTAAACAAACATTTTCCTTTAATGCTTTTTCCTTTGTATAAGCGAAATGTCTGAAACATTTCCTACATTCTCAATTCCAACCTGTTAGTCTTTTGTAATAGCCAATGAACTACCGGTAATACAATCCTGTATACCCCAATTATCCAGAAAGTTAAAGGACTTTAAATAACAAAATAGGCATATTCATCTGTTAATAATCACTCATAACAGGAATGACCAAGCTCTGCTTCGACAGACTCTGTATGTGTCATCTTTGTCATGACTGGTATCATTAGAGAGATGGGTGGGAAAAAGGGTATGTGTCACTCTTCTGTGGACAAGCCATTAGTGTCAGATAGGGTCACCACTCTTTCCCGCTCTTTCTCGCTCGGTTTCTCTCACTTCACATTTACCGCCTATCTTGGTCATTACCTTTTATCTTATTCTTGTATTTCACATTTTCTCTCTCCCTCTCTCTCTCTCTCTCTGGCTGTCAGGTGAAATGTGCAATATTACTAATAATATCCCATGGCCATTCCTATCATTGTCCTCCATTAGCGTTCTCTAATGCATATTAAAACAACCACAGCCACAACCTGACCTTGAAATGCTGGCACCTTTGCAACACGCACATAAACATACAGAACCCTCAACAGTCAAGAGCCCCGCCCCCACCCGTCCGTTACCCTAACTCTTAACCCCAGCCTATATTGCATCTCCATGGTGACCGGTGCCTGGCAACAGCCGGAAAAGAGTGGTTGTCGTAGCAATGCAATGCGAGGCGATGATGTGATGGCCTGGTTGCCTCAGACTCAGGGGGCTATTATTGCTTCTCTTATGGGAGATGCTTGAAAATTATGCATTTGCCACCCTGTTACCACAGCGATCCAATCGCAATCACCATCGGGCTCGGACCTCGATTTGTCTTCATTAGGAAGGACCCAGTGATGTTTCGTTCGTTACTCTATCCTTCACTGTCACTCATTCCGACCCCTGGTCTCGCTCCTTCTCCCTCCGTCCATCTCAAACATTGTTCAGTCTTTCTTCACCTTCTTTTCTCACTGCTCCAATCAAGCCTAAGTAATGCGGTCAATGGCTATGCACACGTAAGTACACCCGCTTTGTGTGGCAACACACTCAATACACACAAAAATCAATATGCTACACTGGGCTCACATTAAAGTAAGCAAGTACACACTGACCACCTACTGTTTCTCTCTCCCCTCTACATAAGCACACTGTACTCTCAATGCTCTTGTAGGACTGTGAACTTTGTATTCAAACAAACACAGTGAAAATGCATTAAGTAGTGCAACCCATAGATATTATATAGAGACTAGATGCCCTATTGGCCGTTGGGCACTGAGAAATACGGCCGCCATCTTAAACCGGTCGTACTCCTAGTTTCGTTGCTTAGCAGCAGTTAGATTCCAGAGCACTGTGGAGCATTTTCCTGTTCTAATCGGCGGACCAGCGCAAATAGGGCCCGGGATTACTTTTCACAAGTACATTTTAACATTACCGTACTTGTATTTTGTGAATAGAATATTACCAGATAATTGAGAAGGAGCAAGGATCTTTGATATTACTGTACTGAAATCATAGCCAGCTAACGTTAGCTAGGCTATGTTTACTGCATCACTCGGCATGGAGAGGTGGGGTAAAGTAATAATTACAAGAGCTTCTCGGTTATCAGATACAAGCATTCAACGGCCCTGTAGTATAAACATATATAAATATAGGTTATTTGTGTTTGCGGACGTGATATCAGGAAGCAATGTAATAATGTTACCTGTGTAATACACACATGACGGCGATGCGCAAATCGAGTGTGTGTGTGTGTGTGAGAGAGAGAGTAAGTGTGTGTGTGTCACAAATCATTATTGTTTCTTCAACTTATTAAAATATCTTACTTTACTGCAACTATCTGTTTCTGCTTCTTTATCATATTTATAGTGTGTGATTTATAAAATACCTTATATCCTACATCACATATTTTGATTTTGGACGTCTGGTCACTTTATATCTTATATCAGAGTATTATATTACTGTTAAGCCTACTATGAATATTAAAATATGCCGAACCATGTGTCCTGTATCATAGCTACATGAATGACATTTGCAGAAAAAAACCCCCGCGTGAAAATCGGTTCGGTATTCAGTGAGGTAAGATTAATTAAATGCACTGACAGCTCATTGCACCTGCCATACAGATTACACTGAGTGGAGCGGGTGACCGGGTTAAGATGGCGGCCCCACGGCTCGACCACGCTAGTAGGCAGTAGCGGTCGATAGGGCGTCTATCTATATGATGTCTATGGTGCAACCTGTAGGGCACCTACATGTTAAAAAACACTGATTTCATTAGGAATGGTGCAAGGGCGGATAAAACTAAAAAATGATGCTCTGTCATGTGACCAAAGGTGGAGAAATGTCAATTTGCATTTCGTTAATCAATGGGCATTTTAAAAAGACGAGCAGAGAAAATCCAAATCACTTTATTCCAGCTTGATTTCAACCTGATTAAATTTTAGACATTTATATCCATCAAACACTCCAAAGCTATTCTAGTGTGTAGGCGGCCTTATACACACAAACATCTGAGCCTGCAGCTGTACGTAACCTAAGCGCTTGCTTATTGATGATATTATTATTATATAATTCTTGGCCTTCAAGTTCACTCCTGATTTGAATAAAAAGAGAGGGTGGAGAGAGAAAAAGAGAGAGGCATATGTGTTGATAGAACCGTTGAACCTTTCCCAAATGATTGACAGCAGCTCAGCTGAAAAGGAATAAACTAAACGTGTAAATGTAAAAAAGCATGGTGCACACAGTGTGTACTAACTGCGCAAGTGTCCACATCCTCTGTTGAATGTTCATTCTGCACTTTAAAGACATCAAAATCTCCCATAACAGGTACAAGTGACTGAAAGAAATTGTCAAGAAATGATGGGTTCTGCTATACCATTTATATTGTGGTATACTAGCAGCGTAATTTTAAAAATAGTTTACTCACCAACCTGTGTCACAGACAGGCACTTCCAGTTCAGACGGTTCTAGATTACAACGGGAGTGATCGAGTTTTGACACATTGTGCTGAGCTGCACGCATTTTGCTCAAAGTAACTCTAGGTTGTTTACGGCTGCCAAGCAATGTTCGAAATTGCTGCATTAGTATAGGTTTGTTTCAACTTGAAGTGTTACATGTGAAGCTGGTTTTTACTGATACCAGAGTTACCATTTATTTAATTAAATGTGACCCTGGATCACAAAACCAGTCATAAGTCGCATGTGTATATTTGTGGCAATAGCCAACAAAACATTGTATGGATCAAAATTATCGATTTTTCTTTTATGCCAAAAATCATTGATATTAAGATCATGTTCCATGAAGATATGTTGGAAATTCCCTACCTTAAATATATCAAAAATTTATTTTAGTGAGTGGATGCAGCAAAATCGCCAACAGAAATAGACAACTTTAATGCAGATTTTCTCAATATTTAGATGTTTTTGCACCCTCATATTCCAGATTTTCAAATAGTTGAAAACCATACATCAATGGAAAGCTTATTTATTCAGCTTTCAGATGATGAATAAATCTCATTTTAAAAAAATTTACCCATAAGACTGGTTTTGTGGTCCAGGGTCACAAATAGTACCTTTCAGTTTGCATTAATTAAGTTCTCAAAATAAAATTAAAATTAAAAAAACAAACACAAAACCAAAACAAATAAAAAATAAAATTTTAAATAAAAAGATTATGATAACGCCCAGCAATAGAATAACTTTCTGCAGATTAGGGGTGTCACAATACTGTATATCGCAATACAAAAATTAAACAATATGTATCGTGGATAGTGCCAATATGTATTGTTGGGTTAACCAAAAATTAAAATGACTGTGTGTGATAAAGAAATTCAAGTTTACAGAGTTTTAGAGTCAGTACTACATTCAACTATTTTGAATATAATGTATAATAATGCAATGGGGGAATATTTGTGGGTCCTGATAATGCTAAATGTCTTATGTTACCAGTAAGAAGTGGCCTACATTGTTGTAAATATATCCACATCCACACTAAATGCAAAAAAACATCAGGTGCATGTAAACTCACAGCAACAGTCCCTTCTCCCTCTTGACAAGCCTTTGCTCCACTGCACACATGGTGACATTTAAAGGGGACAGAACAAGGACACAGTAATTGCACAGCAATGCCGAATGTGTGTGTGTGTGTGTGTGAACATGAGGGTTGTGAATTATCAAGCACATGTGTTGCAGCTCACACAGATGAAAGCATTATTCTCCGTGGAGCAAATTGCCTCATTTCCAACCCATTTAAAAGCCAGCTCATCCCCATCAGCAACATACAGCAAAAATTACACACACGAACACGCACGCATTTGCATAAACTGTCCATTTAATTACCACAAAACTCCCACCCACTCACACACGCAACTTCGGCCCGTGGTTTCAGTGAGACGTCTGTTTCTCATGGACTCGGGACAGAAAGCGCTGCCGGAGTGGGGCGGTCATCCAAGAGGACAAGCCGAGGGTTTGTATTAGTGTACTCATTAAAAACATGTTTTATTACTTGATCAGATCTTCATTAGTAAGTCGTATACCTGCATGTGTGATTTCTATTCAGACTTAATGTTTATTGCAGTGTGACGGTCTGGGTTCACACCGGGAGGGGGAATTAATAAGGCTTTGTCGCCGGACCCATAAATCCAGCATCCTGTCGTCTCACCTATGCTGAATGTGCATGCATGAGATGTCTTTGAGGTCAGGAGGAACACAACTCAGTCAGCCAGCCACTTAATCAATGACCACCTGATGCCAGGCCTTTGGACCTACCGGCCCCTTGCAGAGACCATTCTTTCACTCATACCAGGGCACACTTACAATCAAGCATCATGGTGTTGTTACCACAGCGATATTCCATGCATAACATGGTTGAACCCTATTGCGGTAACATAATTTTTTTGAAGTACCATAAGAGTATCATATGAAGTGCGATCTTAAAAGTCTGAGACCACTATGCTTTTAGGTAGATGCATATTTTTCCCATTGCAAATTATATTACGCACATAATGAGTGAAAGTAACATGTTGAGCGAAACGTTTAATAAATGTCACATTATCAATGTCACAAATCTGCTTATTTGATTAGAAATATATATATTTATATATATTTGATTATATATTATATTTATATATATATATAAAAAAAATTATTAATGAATTTTATTTATATGTATTCCCTGTATTACAAAAAACTTCAAAGCATACCCTATTGCATTTGGTTTGTACATAAAACATGGTAACACTGTGGCACTATACTGTAAGTACTTCCTGGCACTGTATATCACAGAAGTGTGTGTGTGTGTGTGTGTGTGTGTGTGTGTGTGTGTGTGTGTGTGTGTGTGTGTGTGTGTGTGTGTGTGTGTGTGTGTGTGTGTGTGTGTGTGTGTGTGTGTGTGTGTGTGTGTGTGTGTGTGTGTGGCGCTGGCTGGTCAAGCTCTAGTAACAGTGTTTTGTGGTTGATTTACAGCATGGCAGAGAGTGGAGAAGATTAAATGTGCAGTTTGACTTCTATCCTCCTCTCTCTCTCTCTCTCTCTTTCCCTCCTGTTCATCCCTTCCTTTCTATACATTTCTTTCATCCCTTGCAGCTCTATCTATCTCTCACTCATTTTTATGGCTGCACCCCTCTCTCCCTCTCCTCCAACATAAAATAGCTGACATAAAGTCATTTGCTCTTTTTATTACTCTCTTTCAGTGCTCTAATGATTTTCACATTCTTCATGAGCATGTACATGTGTGATGTCATGCTCTTTCAAGACACACTTTCTCTCTCTCTGTATACAGAGATTTTTAAATTGATAACATGTAAGATTTGACATTATGAATATTAATGCCAAATGTGACATTTGCAATACATTTTCCTTGCATGATTTGATGTATTTCCGAGAGAAACAGAATATTCAATAAGAGAAAAAAATGAAGATCAGGAGTTGATCTTTTGATCCATTGAGAATTGATTCGATTGTGAAAAGAGGCTGTTAATGCCCGATAAAGTAAAACTGAATGGGAATTTGCTAAAATAATGCATATTAGCCATTCAGTAAACATTATTCAGTTGCTCCCACAGAACATTAGAACAGGAAATGTGCATAAAAACAACATGCTTAAATGTAAAATAATTCTATATTTTGATATGGAATTGGTAGTGTTCGAAATCTAGGGCTGTTTTTTTACTAGGAAGTTTGTTTACAGATATACAAGTACATGACTAGCCCAGTTCTCATGACAGCTTTCATTTAAATTAGTGTCCGTCATGGCAATGACATCTAGTCACATGACCAGCCCAGCTTTGCCTTGAGAGAGAGAGAGAAGCAAACAAACCATTTTAGACTCTCACCAACCACTAAACACAACAACTAAAGGAGGAACAGGATGTTCAGAACATAACTTCTTTCTTCTGACCAGGGTTATTATTGTTTAAGTCGGCATAAAACAGAAGTTGCGATTGTCTTTTCTTCCCTATTATGACATATCCGAGTGAAATGGCTTCTCGAACATGAAAAAATGTAAGGCGGGACTTGATCTTGTCCATCCATCGGGAATTGATCAGGTGGTCATGATTTGCTATTGCTGTGATGTCATGTGAGTGACAGATTGTCCCGCCCTCGAGCCAGTAAACATCATCAGAGAAGAGAAGAGAAGAGAAGAGAAGAGAAGAGAAGAGAAGAGAAGAGAAGAGAAGAGAAGAGAAGAGAAGAGAAGAGAAGAGAAGAGAAGAGAAGGGGGAAGTTATTTTGATTAAAGATAAATGTTACGTGAATATGAATTTTAAAGAAATAATGATGTGCACAGGTAAATCTTTTATAATAAATACAGCAATATTAAATAAAAAAATTATAAAAAATAAAACTTTTTGTTATTTGAAATAAAGCTGTAAAAATAGAAATTATTTTGAAACATTTACATATAATTTATAAATATGACAACATTATTAAAAATGTAATTAACATGAAAACTGAAAAAATAAAAAAGCAAATTCAGAATACTAATAAATACAATAACAGTACATAAATAATAATAAAATAACTGCCTCTGACAAAGAAAAATCATAAAATAAAAGCCTCTCACTTCTAAATGCATTTTTTTTAAAAGCATTGTCTACCTTTTACCCTCTCTGGAACAAGCCACTCTCACTATTGCACTCAGGGGTAAGTCTAGAGACGAGGAAAGCCTGTCACAGTCCAACAAACAAACACTCAGACCCTTCAACTTACTGACTCACTCACTTGCCTTTGCTCTTTCTGCCATTTTCACGATCATATTGCTGCCAGGCCTTTTGATGACACACACACATGCTTCTGCCTCCAGAGGGTAACGCAAAAACAAGCTTGTTTCATTTAAAGTGTGCTTGACTGCCTTTAGCCGTTACTGTTGGGGCAGTGACACTGACCACAGCACAGAAACACATTAATCTTTAAATCTCACAGACACACCACAACCACCAAGCTGTGATCCGCACACACAAGGACATGCTTCACACAGATGAAGGGAGATGAGAAAACATGGAGCGAGGAGTCGCCGCCACTCGGGATCGAACAAGAGGGCAAGGGAACAAGCCCAGGAGAATGAGACGTTGTGGGCTTATAAGTGAGGTCACCACTGTTGTCACTGTCTAGATTGGACAGTCAGCACATACAAAGACCTTTACGTTCGTCCAGACATTAGAAACACTGTCCGCCCCCGGCGAACGATGACGGAAAGGAATGACGAAAACTATTGTGCCGAGCGGAGACAGACGCACGGGGTCTGCAGCAGTACAGGCGTAGATTAATTAAAGATTTTTATCAGAAGTGATACAGACAGCCAGAAACGGCCAGACAGTGATAGAAAGATTGATAGAGATTTATAGATAGATGGATAGACGGAAGCCTTTGTCAGTTTATTTACTTTTCAGTGTGAAAATCTCAAGTCAGCAAAGCTCTCTTTGAATACATTACGACTGAAAGCTGAGGTGAGAGCATCTGTGATTGGCCATCTGTGAAATAGACCACAATGCACCAGTAAAGATTCATACGTTTCATTGTCAGAGGAGATTTAAACGCACATCTATAACCATTACTGACATGATTCTCTATTCAGAGTCCTGTATAATCAATACTAAAAGTTTGATTCAGTTGTGAGGTTGAATTACAGTCATTTCAACCCTGAAAAGCTGTTATAGTGACTGCAGGGGGTGTTGTTTGGCACAGTGCAGTGTAGAGATCTATAATATCAGTACCATAACAGTTATCAACCAATATTAGCACTTTTTCTGTTTATCGGTATCTGTTGATATTGAATATTTAATTGCTAATGCTAATTTCCTCTAAGCAACTTAGAAAACACACTAGAGTTCAATATATGTGACCATGGACTACAAAACCAGTCACAAGGGTAATTTTTATTTTTATTGAGATATATACCGGTAATCTGAAAGCGGAATAAATCAGCTTTTCATTGATGTATGGTTTGTTAGGATAGGACAATATTTGACGCCGATACAACTAGGCTATTTGAAAATCTGGAATATGAGGGAGCAAAAAATTTTTTTACAAATTAGAAAATCGCCTTTAAAGTTATCCATTTATGTTCACGATTTTGGAACATCCATTTGGTAGGAATTTACTAAATGTCTTCATGGGATGTGATCTTTACTTAATATCCAAATTATTTTTGGCCTAAAAGAAAAATCGATAATTTTGACCCATACTGTTGGCTATTGCCAAAAATATACCCGTGCTACTTGTGACTAGTTCTGTGGTCCAGGGTCACACATATTGAGTAACTGAATTAATGAGCAGTCAGATATTTGCTGTTTTCAGCTTTAAATATTGCTCATCAATACTACTCTTTAAGCCAGAACAATCTTTTTTTGGTTTTCAGACAACAGTCTGACAAGTCCAGCTAAAAGATGTGCCTCTCTTTCACTATTAAGTTCACATAACTGTTTTCATCTGAACAAGCATGTTCAATTTATTTGCCTGTTTAGCCAAATTTAGTGTATTCTAGTAATTTGATGAGGCAATAACTCCACATTCACTTTTTAAACAAGGCTCGGTTAAAAGGATCTGGATCCTTTTGTGGACTCGAGTCTGTGTTAAACCCAGCACATGAACAGCATGTTAAATTACTCACCAGTATGAAATGAGTTCATATTCTATGAGGCTTTAACGTCCTGTGCCAGAACATCTGCTGATATTGTCTTGGTTTGAACCTAAAAACACTTTTTCTACACTGCCTTTCCTCATCGGTTTCCCCTCGGATTGTCGCGGGAACATTCACTGGACGAATTTCAATGTCATTCACAAAATACTGAGGGTTGAGGCAGAAGCATAGTTAAAGAAAATGGTTCATTTAAGCAATTGTTTCACAGGCTGCCATCATTATAACCGGTTTGTTTACAACAACACAGGTGGTTACTTACGGGAAAGAAAGAAAAAAAAAGAAAAGAATCAAACACCGATAACAACGGTGGAACAAAAGATCCGAGAGATCTCAGCGCTGATGCTGGTGCCAGGTAGTTTAGATTCGCCTGGCCTCAAATCAAAAGCCCGGGGAAGCAGATCAAAGAGGGACCTCCCCGGCAAGCGTTGCCATCCAAACCGGTTATCCCATCTATAGATGAGTAGGGTGGGCCTTAGTGCCGAGGAGACCACAGCTCCGGTGTATCGCAGCATCACAGGCATAAATCTATCTCCTAAATACCTTTAATCCGGAGCAGCTATAGGATTCAGCCGTACCAGATGCAGCTTTCAGAAAGCACTCCAGTGAGGTGTAGAGGACAAATCAGCACATTGAATCGCATGTCTGCTCGGCTATTTAACAGACTGCAAAGAGGCTCGGCAGCGAGAGCACATTGATATTTCGGTTTTTAGCCGAAGGGGGCAAATCTGCTTTTGCAATTTGTGCGGTGCCAAAAAGAAATGAATTACTGTAGGTGCGAGAGACTCATCATTCTAAATACCCTAATGGCTTTGGCATAGTTAGATAATGCGTTTCTAATGTAAAAACTTCTATTGCTGCAGTCTGTTTCAAAAAGATGGAAGGTTTGAGCTTTTACAACATGGAATTATTACTTTTCTTTAGTGGCAAAAAAATATTGCACATTGATTTTTCTTTTTTCTTACTCCACAGAGCTCAAATCGGTCTCCTATCGCTATGTAATATCTCTAATAACAATAGCAACATTTAAGGGGAAAAAACACACGTCTATTCATTGCTTCTATAGACTAGCTTTGCATTTATAGTACTGCAGCACAGATATTACTTCAGAGGCTTTCATGAGGGCTTGACCAAGGTTATCCCGAAACACTTGGAGTACTTCAATAGAAGAGTTTTCAAAATTATTGATGCCAAGGACTCTCAAGAACAAGGATTATAGTTTCAAATATTCATGATATTTTCAAATGAAAATATTCACTTTATATTAAGAGTGACCTTTTATATGCAATTACAATGTAATATAATAAACAGAGCAATCCAATAGGGTCCTCTCACCATCGGTGCTCGGGCCCTAAATATACACACAGTACGATTCACAAGTTTTGGGGTCAGTAAGATTTTTCAGCAAGGATGCATTAAATCGATCAAAAGTGACAAAGACTTTCACATTGTTACAAAAAAATGTAATCAATTTTGGATTGCTTGTTATAGTGGATGATGTCATACTACTGACTGACTATATTGACAGCTACCTGTTAATGATTTGAGCATTTTCTGCAAAGGCTTGAATGCAACAAGACCAGAGAAAATAATTTGTGTTTGTGTGATCACACTGTCTGAAAACCTGAGGCTCTAAGGGACAGCAAACGATGGAGAATGTGTGAGAAGGAGCAGGGCACATGTCCACATATCCAGGCCCAGCGAGCAGCTGTAATTATGATGCTTGGAGTGCTAATAGATGAGCAGTGCTGGAACGGGATGGATTAAGAAGCTTAAACTGAGCTCTAATGGACCTGGATTTCAGCTTTATATGATCCTGCATCACAAGCAGCCAGCAACAAGCCCAATTACATCTGTGGTCTTTCTGTCTCTCTCTCATTCACTCTCTTGGTGAGGAAATCTTTTTATAGAAACATCAGTCTTATTTTGTGTGTGTGTGTGTGTGTGTGTGTGTGTGTGTGTGTGTGTGTGTGTGTGTGTGTGTGTGTGTGTGTGTGTGTGTGTGTGTGTGTGTGTGTTAGTGTCAGAACCAATCCTCAAATAAAAGCCCTTGGGGGGGACAACATACTGGCAAGGGTCGAAAAAGTTATCTTTCTTCTGTGAAGCTTCTCCTGATGTTCATCACACATAGACATAGAAACACATTTCTACTTGGTAACTTGATATCGTTATTATTGATATTAATAAAATACTGAATTGTGTGTGTATATTATTCAATTAAATTAACGTTTGAATTAAAAATTAATATTATATTAGATACACATACATATAACTGTGTTCCTGCATTTTAACCATCAATTCTTCTGAATAGTTAGCGCCGTGGCAAAAGAAAAATGTTAAATCATATTTTGCCCGAGCACTGAATGTGAGTTTGCAGTCTGTATTCAGTGTGATGGAATAAAAGCTCAGTGTACCACAAATGAAAAAAAAAGGATCTTATTTTTGAGTTGTCCTCAATTGCACGCAAAAACAACAATGACCAGAGCAGCCCAATTCCTAAAAGGAATGACTTTTATGAGAGCGTACTTTTAGTGAATAGTTCAAAAAGATGAATCATTGGTTTGAATCAGTTTGAAACACAAATGTACAGCATTAGCAGAGAATGTCAATTATAACAATTTGAAATATACCAAAATGAATCGGAAAGGAACCAGAATCACATCAAACCTGATTGAAATAGAAATTAACACACACCCGATTTAATTTGCTCTGATTTTGGCTAAATGTGTGGTTGCATTAGCAAAAAGGTCAAAAGTGTAGCGATGTATGAAGCACGTCACACAGAAGTCCCTTTTAAACCAAGCAGCTTTTGTTGGTCAATTTGGTAAATCCGAGTGAACAATTTGAACTTGTTGCGAAATCGGTGTGGGCAAATCTTTCACAATTCTTTAGACATGTATGATAATGCTGACATTTACACTTACTTACATGTGAAGAGCGAGAACATTATGTGAATAGATTACTTTTGGTAGCGGCTCTTCAGCACAAACCAGTCATAAACAGATAAATGTCATATTTTGCAACTACGCATTACTTTACAGAGAGCTTACGACCTATTAGCTACATTCTGCCTTTAAAACAAATGATGCAACCGTATAAAGTACAGTGTTAGTTACAAACTAGTAGTTAAGCCTTTAGTGTGGACTTTACATTCCAATTTAAGTAAGAACTTTCGAATGGCTGTTGGTGCAACCCTACCCCGGTGGACTGATTAAAAACATGCACACTGACCACCAAAAAAAACAGTGTGAAACAAAGCTATCTGAGGCCCTGTTTACACCTGGTGTTTTTTAATCCATCTCTTTTGTCTACTTTGTCAACCACTTCTGTCCTGATTTTATCAAGGGGAGGATCTATGGGCGGGTAAATGTACGTTTAATTTTCAGATCTTTCACTCTAATGGGCGATATAAGCTCACGCAATTTACATATGAATGCGATGACGACGGTAAAATTTACAGAGAGCAGCAGCTTTCATTTTTGCTTCATTTGGAGTGCGTGTGGAAAACAGGAATGGTGAGAGAACATTGGTGCTTGGTACGTTTTATTGTCTTCAGCCCAAATTTGCATGTTCAGCCGACAAAGTTTAAATCCCGTCTGGATAGCGTGCTTCCCATAATGTTTACACGTAAGGTCAGTAGGTGGAGAGTAGGTGGTCTTTTGCGGCTGCTGGAACACATTCGACCACATGAGCGTTAACACTACGAAAGCAATCCGGTCGAATGCGTTTTCGACTAGGCTACCTCTGGAAGCGGTCAAAAGAGGAATAATTCAAAAGTTTTAGACCCCGTAGACCTGTATTTAGCGTCGCCCACTTGTGATCCGATCGACCAAACCGCATCTTAATACCAGATGTAAACAGGGCCTGATTGGAGCTCACTGTTTCACCGGTTTCATTGCAGTATGCATGAGACGGAGCTTGAACAGTCAGAGGGCTGAGATTAGTCTAAGCTGGTCATTTCAACAGGCATATACACCGCAGTTAGCCATATACTCAAGAAAAGTACACAGCAGAGTTGCTTGGCAACAAACTGCTCACCAGTGTGACACTAACGCAGCATGGGCTCACATACCCCAGTATTACCAGCTCTCTTACTTCACACACGCAGACAGAAGGTTGATTGTGAGTGCGAGTAGTGCTCTGGACTGGAGCTAGTCTAGGGCTTCAAAGTTCTCTGAACTTTAGAACAGCTTCATGTAAATGGGTATGCCAACTGTTATCACTCACACACATATTCATAAACACACACACACACACCCTCAATTTTAAGCTACTTTCATTCAAAACATATTCCGAAGGAAAAGCAGTGACAGCATAAAAACACTTCAAAGGGTGGCAGACGAAGATAGGATGGGCAAAAAGAAAAGAATTCAATTTGGAGTTGATACGACGCAAAGGCAAATAAATTCAGCGGGAGGGAGAGATGGAGAGATGATAAAATATTGGATGAACTTTAGTCTTAAGGGATGGAGTGACTGGAAGGATGGAGAGAAACTGAAAGAAATAAAGAGAGAGAGAGAGAAGACGTGACAAAGTGAGGGAGAGTGAATACTTCATTGGGGTTGTAACTAGTAGGCAAACAACCATCAATTGCTTTTGAGTGAAGTGAGTCTGACACCCTCTCATATCTCTGCTCTGTCCATTCCTCTCCACAGCAAAGCACTGGCAAGTCTTCAAATCACTTTCACTCCCTTAAAGGAATAATTCACCTGGAAATTAATTTCTGTCATGATTTGCTCACTACCTTATTTAATTGGTATACGGTAACTTACTTTCACAACACAAAAGGGAACATATTTGCTGCCGTTTTCTGTGCAATTACAATGAGCTTTCATTTATTAGAGCTTTCGTGCTTCAAACAGGACAAAAAAGATAATCAAATTATAAAATAAGTGGACGGTACGATTTGAACACTATATTACAAAGCCATATGACAGATTTGTGTGACAAACAAACTCAAATTTCAAGATTCGAACGCACTAAATGACTTTTTTCCCCAGATTGTTCAACGCAATATGCTGAAAGTCAGAGCCAGTCAGCAGATTTTGTGATTCTTGTAGGTGACAGATTTTACAAAAAAAGGTGTTTGATGGGCAATGACTTTCATCCAGTCAGAGTACATCAAACATGACATTTTGAGCTGATTTCAGTTCATTCATGAATAGTTCATGTTTCTGCGCGCGCTTGGACCAACTTGAGAGTATAAGGTTTAGTCTAGTCGTTTAGTGTATGATTTCCAGTTTTTAAAAATCTGTTCAGAATTACGAAGACGTAGCCTATTATTTGTGAACAAATCATTTTTGAGCCATCATTGAATAAATCGGTTGATTCAGTTCACAAATCAGAGTCTGAAACATTCATTCTCAAATCGAACTGACTAACTTGAGTCAGTTTTCACTGAATGATGGTTCACCTAAATGATGGTCTGTTCTTCAAGCAAAGGTTTGACGTGGAATATAGCGTATTAGCCATACAGACCACTTTTAAGATAATTTTATGGTTTACATGTGTTCTTTTCAGAGCCTGAAAGACTCAGTCGCCATGAGAACTAAAAGAGAAGAGTGATCAGAAGAACATTCATCAAAATTTCACCTTTTATGCTCTACAGAAGACAGACGGGTTTGGAATGACAAGAAGAAGAATTAATGATAGAATTTTCATTTATGGGAGAACAATCCTTTAAAATCCTTACTCTTAATAAGAAATTCTACAAAACTGTCCTCCGGCAACAGAGAATGCAAGAAACGAAGAGTTAGAGATGTCATCCTTTTTTCTTACTACTCTTGCTTTCATTTTACATGCTGAGGCTATCAGGGGAAACAGAGCAGGGATGGAGTGAGAAATGAGGGAATATCTGAAGGAATGACTGCAGGTAGAAGATGTAAAGGCAAGAGAGATGGATGTTGTAAATGATAGAGGGAGGACGAGATCAGAGATGAGGAAAAACGGATTCAGAGATTAGTGGAGAACAGATGGAAATAGAGACTTGGAATCAAAGACGAACGAAAACCTGATTCAGTGGTTGTCTTTAAAGAAAGCACATGGGCTCCTGGTGGATACACAGCACACAAATAGCTACTTCAAAACCTTCTGAAGAGGCTAGACAGACGGGGTTACAACCACTAGCCGCTGACCACAAGAAAGCAAGTAAATCAAAAACAGAGAGACAGCAAAAACAAGACTCTAAGAGGCAATAAGGAGAATGAAAGATCTTGGAGGAAAATGAAGAGTGTGTCAGAAAGAACAAGCAGAACAATCGTGCTGAGGTGCGTCTGCACTCGCTCTCTCTGTCTCTTTGATAAAGGAAATGTTGCAGCGGTGTATCTGTGTCTCTGGAGAGAAGAACAGCGGGAGAAAACAGACAAAGAACAAACCAAGAGAAAAAATGAGGACAAGCTGAAATACAGTACAATAAACTATCACTAAACTAACACACAAACATTCGCACAACACGATCCACGCATCAAAGTTGAAATACAGTATCGGCTCTTCGCAATCTTTCGCTCGTTCTCTCATAAACAAGCTGCTTAAACAGACAAACAAACCCCATCTTGAGCAAATAAGAAAAACAAGAAAACATCTAACAAAATAAAATGAAATTTTAATCAATGGGCCTTTGAATTAGCGCTGTCATTAAGTAAACAGGAACAAGGCATATGAAATATTCATGTGGCGCTCACATTCATTAAGGGACTGGCCCTCGAGGGCCCCCGTCAGAACTGGGACATATCATGATGTATGGAGGGAGAAAGAACACCAGAAGACCGTGAGAGGAGAATGATGAAAGAAGGAAGAGAAATGGTGGAAACAAGGATGAGAGATCACACAGATGGAGACTTGGAGAGGAAGACAACTGAACGTACACCGTTGGAGAAGGCAAGCTGATAGTATTGAGAAGAACAACATCACGTGTTTAGAAAACAATAGCAACGAGGAGGAGGCAGTGAGAGAGAGAGAGAGAGAGAGGTATAGAGTGACAGGGAGGAGAAGGATGCAGAAAATAAGCTGAACCTCAAAGAAAGAAATGTGTGCTACCACTTGAGAAGTGCAAAAAGGTAACAGAAAGTAAAATGTTGAGAGGGAGAGCATAAAGGAAAAAAAGAAGCCAATGTATATAGACTAAAACGCTCAAAATAGAAATGGAAGACACTCAATGTGGTGAAGTTCAAAGCAAAAGAACATACTGCATTCCTCAGCACATGGACTCCATAACACACTTATCGCACAATATATCAACCCTTGATAAACCCTTGATAAACAGACCTTTCAGAACAGGAAACGTCCTAAAAATAAAGCACAGTACATCAGAAATACAGAAGCTACATTAGGAGTAGGAATCTTGCTGAATTTCTAAATTGTAAAAAAAAAAAAAAAAAAGTTAACTTTAATCCCAATCCAAAAAACGTCACATTCTTGAATGCAATGACTGATTCTTTGCATGAAAATATTGACATTGTGAGGTAAAATATCAGGATAAGAGATTTTTAATAGATTATTATTTATTCGTTTCCCACCACTAATAGACATAGCAGTCAAGGGCCACATCCTGCCTTTAATTTTGTGGCCCACAGCATATGCATATATTTGTATAAAAATATGTACAAAATATGTTTAAACATATACCAAGCGCTTAAATTATCAGTAAGAATTTGAAACTTTTTTTTCAGCAGACACATTAAATTGATTGACAGTAAAGACTTTCACACTGTTACAATTTTTTTTTATTTCAAATCAATGGTGTTCTTTTGAACGGTTTCCCATTAAAAAACATTAATCAGCACTGTTTTCAACATTGATTAGCCTATAATAAGAAATGTTTTTTGAACAATAAATCAGCATATTAGAGTGATTTCCAAAGGGTCGTGTGACACTGAAAACTGGAGCAGGGATGCTTAAAATTCAGCTTTGCCATCGCAGGAATAAATTACATTTATATTACAAATATATATTTTTTTTTTAAAGAAATCAGTTATTTAAAATAATAATATTTCACAATATTACTGTGTTTACAGTATTTTTGATCACATAAATGCCGCCCTGGTGAGCACAAGAGACGTCTTTCAAAAAAAAAAAAAAAAAAACATCGTACCAACCCTAACTTTTCAGCACGCTTGAATTATATCATGAGCCTTAGCTGTTCAAGCATGTATGGCGTTTAGTATCTCATGTTCTCTGCTAAGTGTCTGACAGTGTCTACTCTGCCTTCAGGCAACACACGTAGAGAGCTCTGTGAAGAACAAAGCCGAGGGTTAAAATAAAAGTCAAACAAAAGATTACGCACACGCCGATGGGTTAAATCACCCATTAAAATGACTGAACTTCTGACCACACACTGGTTAAATCCACAAAGAAAGGTCCATCTTAGAATACCGTCCATGTTATTTAAACCGCTAACACTGGGGTTTATATAACACTTTGTCCTGTACACTTAATGCTTTCCCAACTTCATAAATACACTTTAAAAGAGCATGGATGTGTTGAAGTGATGTATTGAGAAGAAAGATGCAAGCACATACAAAACAAGCACGAGAGAGGGGAAGATGAAAGAGGAGAAAGGAGAGCAGACTGAAAGAGTAAAGTGATTGATTTTCACACAGTTCTAAAGATCTGTCTCCGGAGAGAAGGAGGAGAGAAAGAGGAAGAAAGAGAGGAAGAAATAAAAGGGACTCTTTGCTCTCCTCTAGTTACACACATTTATTTCTGCCCTTTATCTCCCTTCTCGTCCTTCCATTCACTCACGCTCTCACGGTCAACCTTTATTCAAATAATGTTCCCAAAGCCACCTGAGCTCTCCACCACATGGGAAGAGAAAATAAAGAGACTGGATGTAGAGAAGAAAAGAGGTTCAGAAATGGAGAATAGAGAGATACGACAAAATAAGACTAAACAGACAGATGGGTGGTGGTTGTTGAAATAAAAGTCAAGCAGGTCAGGTGAAGATTTGGTTTGAGCATACAAAGAACTGAGGCGTGTTTTAAAAGTGTTAAACTTCAATGGCTGCCGTACAAACAACACTTTGGAATATATAGGCCAAATGATATTACTGAATATTATTTGGCAAAAAATTGTTTTAAATAAAGAAATGCATACATACAATATATAATTAGTTACATTTTTGTAGTACCCTTTTGATCCTCATTCATCCATGTTCTGGATCTTGCATCTAATCCAGGATCTCGTATATTCACACACATTCCAGAAAGGCAAGAGCGTCTAATTTAATTGCTAATAGCTCAAGCTGTTACTTTTCAGCAACAACCTTGACTCTGTGTCCTCCTCAATAATCAGTGCAAAAACAAAACTGATATTTATAGCAATAGTTCTTACAATATCTCATAATTATTGCAACTATTGAACTAGCATTAAATGTCTTTAAAAAGTCTTAGGCAGGTTCGTATTTCACACAAAAAAAATTATATCTTTTGCTGTAGTGTTTCAGTAAGAAATATCAGTTAACTTTCCAAACATTCCTTTAGCCATCAATTGTAATACTCCAGTGAGATTTTTTTTTTTGCATAAGGAGTCTGACAACAGCCGGTTTGCTCCACACGGCGATTTGATCTCACCATCATCGAGTCTGTCTGTGATTACATGAAGAAACAGAAAAAAAGACAGACTAAATCCAGAAGAACTGTGGCAACGTCTCCAGCTTTTTCAGTGTCTCACACTCGAAACCCTGCCTTCATTTCCATTAATTGCGTCACGACTCTGCAGTTACTACTATGCTCTTGTGATTTTCAAGAGCAAAAACGTGTCCTGTGTGATCATCCCCTTAGGCCTGTCACTCAGAAGTCAAAAGAAAATTGTAAAATTGTACAGGTAGTGAAACTAAAGCACTTTCTTTTCCTCCAGGTGGATGAAGTAAACGAACAGCGGTGAAAGGTCATTTCCGATGATTGACAGTAAAGAGTTTAGTGGAATTTTGGCTCTTATGTTTGAATTGTATGTTACCACTATGGAAAAACGAAACATCGTTGCTTGTGTGAACAGCATTTATGGTATATTTAGTGTACTGGGTTTAATGTATGAAAGCGGCTGAAGATTGACACAATGTAAGAGTATAAAGAATTAAATTCATATGGATAGCAAAGCTTATATTATTTGGTCTTGGAAGAATCAGAGGAGATATGTTTGAGTTCATACCGAAGCATCTCAGCACAGTTTTTAACTAACTTGTCAGATTACAGTGATCTTTCTCGCTAGTAGAAACATCTAAGAAGAAGGTGACCTAAATAAAAGAGTCTCAATTTGCTATCCATTTGATCTTATAGCTGTCAAGGAGAAACAATTGAGTTTTTTTTTTTTTCCTGGAACGAAAGAGAACAAGACAGAAGTTGACCACAATAAGGAGTGAAAGGTGCTGTCCTGGACCAGAGAGAGATCGTGTCATAAATGTCACGCCAATAATGCTTCCCTGATGCTGCAGCCCGCTCACTTATCGTGTGTGTGTGTGTGTGTGTGTGTGTGTGTGTGTGTGTGTGTGTGTGTGTGTGTGTGTGTGTGTGTGTGTGTGTGTGTGTGTGTGTGTGTGTGTGTGTGAGTGTGTAAGACAGAGATAAAGACAAATACTGCAGACAAACTTGACATCTTTTCGCCTTGCTCTTGTTTGTATCCAAGCACTTCAATTTCCCCGATCCGCTTCAAAATGGAACTTAATGTCACCACTTCTCTTTAAAGAAAAGGGCTAAAAAACGAGGAGGAGGAGTAGAGGAAATGAGGTGGAGAAAGGGCACTGTTTGTGTCGGAGGAAATTATCATTAATAAAATCTATAAATAACACTGGCACTCAGAAAGATGACTGAGTTATAGCGCGAGGCAGAGCGGTAATTACGGCTGGCTCTCAGAACGCACGCTTACATTAAATATTAAGAGAAGAACTGGTGCACACAGCTAATACGTTTGAACGTCCTCCAGCGGTGCTTTGTACAAAGTGCAAAGACTAGGCCTAACCCTGCTGAGAGCAAAGACTGAAGCGGGTGATAATTTGCCCTCATCTTTAGTCCTCCGACAAGCAACGCTCTCAAAGTGAGTGCGGATTCTGTTGCTCAATGGTGAATTTGTTCGGTAAACAAGCTGGTTTTATCTATAGAAAGACGAAATGATCCATTCAATATCTTTTCTTACAGTGTTCAAAGGAACACAAACAAAGCCACAGGTGCACGCACACAAGTGTGCTTCCCGATTGCCACCTGATGGAAATAGGATAAAAAGGTGCCACACCAATAAAACCAGTTCATAAATGGCTCGTTTACATACAGTAAGTGATACTCACGCATCCACAGGGCCAGTTAACATGAACTGACACAAATGCACATTTTAATTAGATTGCAGTCGCTTGCTCATACATATATGCTGTGCCTGTGGGGACACTAGATACATGCGCTTTTATTTTGCATCAGACACAAATGTGTGCCTGTAGACAGACTGTATCAAAGACAACGGGCTTACAAATTAATAAACTCCATTTCATCATACAAACAAAAACAAGCACAAAAACAAAATGACCACACCAGTAAACTCCCAATAGGACATTTCACAGTCAGGCTTTAGTACACAAACACATTCCCACCCTGACAAGATAATAGATTCTGTTCGGTCTATACACTTCACACGCGGGATGGCTCAGTGCACAAATGTAAATACACATACGCAACATGCTCCTCAACAGGCATTCACACATTATGGAATGTAACCAGACTTGACTTTTAATAACAGGAGTCCTTATTGTTGTTGTTGTTTTTGTGCACATGTTGAATTTGGAGAGAAAATTTACATTTATTTATTTAAAATTTTCTGAAGATTTCTGAATTAAAAAAACTTTTACATTTTTTGAGGGGCAAAAAGTAAAATAAATAAAAAGTCGAGATAATTAAAATATCTGCTTTCATATTTAAAAAGCCTAATTTAAAAGGATAATCTTCTTAATTATTTCTTTAAAAAACTAAAAACAATAATGAATCGCTGTTTATTGACATTTGAAAAGCTTTTGTCCACCACATCAAAGACATGTGGTGCATTAAACATGAGGACAAAAAAACAGGAAATTATATCATGCTGTACAAAGGAATCCCTGAAACCCCTCATGACATTTCAAGACCAATATGTATTTTGAAATATTATAACTTTTTATGACAAGGCATGGTTAGTTCAGGCTGTAAAATGGTGTGACTTCTCAATCAATACTTACGAATTAATAAGTTATACCTAAACTTACCTAAACTTACCTAAACTAGAATGCATAAAGGGGGTCAAATTGACCCAGCAAGCTGAGATTTCTTTTATATTTTATCAGTGAAAACATTTATTGATATTCCATGAATTCGAATAAAAACTTGTTTCTGACCCTCAGTGTAATTTATATATTTCTTGGTCATAGGATGGGGGGGGAATTTATCACTATGACACTCCCAAGAATGCATGAAGGGGGTCAAATTGACATAGGCTATATATATTCATTTCCTATGGAATTTTGACTTAACAGTATTTTGTTAATACGTTGTTTGTCAATAATAATATTTATTTTCTTGAAACTTTATGGATTACGGTTGTTTTGCTTTGAGCCAACCCTGTTTTTCAGACACCAACCCTGTGACACATGTCTCCCTACTACATAGGTGAAAAGCAATATGTTTAATGAGTATGTCTGAATTCACAGTTTTCATAAAAAAGTATCCAGATGGCCTACTACTTCTGCCATGATACTGAAGGTCACATCCAATGGACACTTTAATATCTATAGACCATTGGAGAGGTGTTGTGAATGACAGGAAAATGACAACTCGCTCTATAGATCACATGACAATGCAAAGTAGTATTGCATTCATAAAACACACATTCATGCTTGAAAGAGTAGGTTCAAATGCAGAACCTACTCAGACAGTAGATGCAATTTTAGATGAAGTACAGGAGTAGAGAACAGGAGCCCGCAGGAAAGGACAGCTGAAGGCCCAAACAAAGGAAGAGGTGCAAACTCTCTGCCCAAAAGTTATTCTTCGAAAAGTTATTCTTCATCTTATGTGAAAGGTTATGTCTCTGTCTGAAAATATAATTTTCACATGGTCTGTGATAAATGTGAGGAGTAAAGGTTAAAACTCAAATCTACTCTGCAGTGGATCTAAATTAGTTTAGTTTGCTAAGAAAAAGTACAGTCCTGGTGAGAATTATTGGCACCTTTGGTAAGTATGAACAAAGAAGCCTGTTAAAATAAATCTCCATTATCCTTTTGATCTTTTATAAAAAAATAAAAATTACCTTTTAATTGAGGGGGGGGGGGGGGGTTATCGGGCTCATTATGACGTAATGTTTTCTCTAATATACATTGGCCACAATGAATGGCATCCTTTTTTGCAACCTCCTTTTGCCAAGATAATGAGTCTTCTCCTATAATGCCTGATGAGTTTGGAGAACACCTGACAAGAGATCCGAGACCATTTATCCATACGGAATCTCTAATCTCCCATGTCCATGTTGATACACTCACCTCTTCAGTTTTCCATTAGAATAACCATGGCAGAACCTTAATTTTTTTGCTCAGTGACCCATTTTTGTGTTGATTTTTGTTTTGGATCATTGTCCTGATGAAAGATCCAACCACGGCCCATTAAAAGATTTCTAGCAGAGGCGGTCAGGTTTTTATTTTTATCTGTTGGTATTTGATAGAATCCATGACGCCATGTCTCTGTCCAGGACATCCAGCTGAAAAAAAGGCTCTTCATTTAAAAAATCCAGCAGTATATTTAATCGTACAGACAGGGTATTTTTTATTCCTATGTGCTGGAGTTTGTTTTTGGATGAGAGAGGAATTTTCTTCAAACCCTCCTAAACAACTTGTGATGTACAGTAGGTGGTGATGTTTAAAAAATGTTTTTTTTTTGCACTAAGACAATATAGACACGTGTCCTCTTCCATGCAGATTGGTAACATTTCCTGTTGATTGGAACTTCATCCCAGATGGTGGAAATGGGAATATCCAATGATTTAGCTATTTTCTTACAGCCACTTTCTATTTTGTGAAGCTCAACAACTTTTGCTGCACATCAGAACTATATTCTTTGGTTTTACTTATTGATGGATGATCAAGGGAGTGTGGCCCTATTTATAAACCTGAGAAACAGGAAGTCATGGCTGGATAATTACATGTTCCTAGTTACTCTGGTGTGCAAAAAAAATTCAATATGAAGGGGAATATACTTCAGATACCACCATTTTTTTATGAAAGATCAAAAGGATAAACAATGCAGATTTATTTCCAGCCTGCTTTGATCATATTTACCAAGGGTGCCAATAATTCTGACCACGACTGTACAACTACATTTTCAAAAGAATACATTTGTAATTCAAGTCAAGTCAAGTCATCTTCATTTATATAGCGCTTTTAACCATGTAGATTGTTTCAAAGTGGCTTTACATTGATAAACGGGTAATTTAAGGTAACAGAGATTGTTTTGGCTTTATAACGGGTCTTGAATAAAGATATTTTCCAGCTAAAGTTAGTTTTGATTGATTCACTTCCGTCGCAACGATCATAAGTTATTAGTCCACTAAGACGACACCGTTCACGTGTTCTCTCTACACAGACTTTAAACGCGAACCTGTGAGAAACGCTGATGGCTCTCACGTGAGCATCAATAATTAATTCAATAGTTATGCGCATTTGAATATATGTGCGCAGGTTTGTAATTCACTACAAACCAAGTCTTAACAAACTACTTGTCTGGCCTTAAAAAAATGTATACAGAATTTTATCACTTCGGGGTAGATACGCAAAAAACGAAATTATCCCGACGACGCTTTATCTGTAATGCATATATATACACAAGTAGAGTGGACAAATAAACATGTCTGATATATTAAAACATTTGTGTATCATCAATTATTTTAATTATTTCATCATAGATAGGACACTATATATTTTTGTAAGAAAAATATTTTTTTGTTTGTTTCTTGTATTCTAGGGTTAAAAACATTTAAAAGTTTTTTTTTTATAATGATTAAGATGTATACACGGTTTCAAGGTGTAAGACATATTTTTTATTTCTTTTTCTAGATAGTTATTCCATATGACATTTTTAGATTCATTAGATTTAAACTTATTGAAAATGAAATTTTATCAAAAAAACCATATGAAACCAACATGAATACAAATAGTACGATTCAACACAAAAAGGGGGCAAGCTTAAAATTTGTTTCTTAAAATATTTTTCCTTTTATTGTGGAGACTCATTTGTCATCGACACAGATCGATTCTCCTAAATCTGATCTAAGAGTCTTTACCTGTGTGATACCTGTGTGATACCTGTTAAGACTGTCAATACACAGGTACAGATGTGAATACTCATACACAAGCTACTCAAAAAGGTCATAAAAGGCACACCGATTACGCAATGTTACCAGTCTCAACTTTTAATTACAGGAATCAGTTTGTGATCAAACACATGCAACGAATCGAGAAATTGAGAGAAATAAAATCCCAGCATTAACTGTTATAATCGCATGGCTTCCAAAATTATATAATGACGAAATTTCTCCCTCTTTCATTTAATTCTGTCTGCTTGAAGGGAGCATAGCGATCTCATTTAAAGCTTTTCAGATCGCATCCCTCCCTCTTTGCTTTCCTTTAATTCAAAGCATGTCTGATTCATCCTCGTAGGGGAATAAGGGGCTCGTCATTGCGCTGTGAAGTTGAGTGCGCTCTGACCCCTAACCGTTCATTTGTCATAGCTATTTCTCAACCTTAGCGGATTGGCCTGGTAATGACAGCATGAAAACACACACCACGCCAACCAGTCCAGGCTGAATTGACATCGGGGGACGTGCCACATCAAAATCTCCCCGAGTAACATGCATTTCAGTAGTCAATGCAATTTCCACTAAGATGATGGACAGAGATGAATATAATAGCAGTGGAGCTGCACAGCACTTGAGGTTTGTCATTAACATCAACTGTTTGAGACACAAGAAGTCAAACAAATGTGGTTGTTCCACCGTGACAGCTGAAGTCTGGGCTGATTTAATGTTGTGCTGTGGTTGTTTTTCTGTATTTTTCATTAGCTTGAGGGGGTCAACATAAATCAAGCAAGGGGACTGAAAAGTGAAAGAGAGAGAGTGTGTGTGTGTGTGTGTGTGTGTGTGTGTGTGTGTGTGTGTGTGTGTGTGTGTGTGTGTGTGTGTGTGTGTGTGTGTGTGTGTGCTGAGGGGGTAGATAGGGAGACGAGCAGAGTGTTTATAAAAGATAAGCTCCGGCTGAATCACAGAATAAGAGAGAGACTACCATTAAGCAGTACAAACATGATTATTCAAACAGCAACTTTCCCTCCGCAAATGAGAAACATCGAGGGAAACGTGGCAGAAAAACAAGAGGGCAACGATGAATGAGAGAGCAAAAGATGGATGGAAAAGCCCATGAGGGCCAATGAGACAGAAAGAGGGAGTGGAGGAGATAGAGATGGACATCTTTTCATTTGTCTACTTTTTGTCCCAAAACAAGCATAAGGGACAAACATGAGCTGCATCCAAAAGAAATTACTTCTTGACTGTCAAAAAGCATGTTTTATAAGTATACATCTGTGTAGTATGGCATACTACTAGTGTGGTCGACCGCTAGACCTATATATAAGTCAATATTAGACCATTTTTGATTATCAGCATCACCTGATACGTTCTGGACAATAAAATTTTGGAAGAAAGACTTTTATATTGACAGCATCAGGACTTTACTTTTGCAGTGAGAATGCCAGCTCTCTTTGATTTTGAAAAATGTTATAATAGGACCACAGAAAGTTGCTTTCTAATGTATAAATCTGTTTATTTTACAGGTTTAATTTTTTTTAATCATCCAAATATTTTTTTACCGATTCATTTATAATTTAGTAAATACATAAAATAATCATTTAAATTCAGCATTTGTTATTTATTAAATGAAACAGAATGATGTGATATATCACTGTTCTCTAAGATGTCAGCATCAGCCATCAAAAAAATACATTTCGGCGGTCCACTACCTATGCCATGACTTATGATTTCAGACACATTGCGGCTCTCCACTATTGATTTCTCCCCTCCCATGGCCTCATGGGATAGTAAAGTGTCCATTGGCTGCACAGAAGGTCATCTGGGTATTCTCTTGTATTGTCCCTTTCAAGTCAGTTCACTTCACTCGATCACCATCTTAGGAATGTAGTCATTGGAAAAACAACCCACATTTTTGAAAAACTCCAAACTTACCTAAACATACAATTAAAACGCCAAAAACTTTAATTTCTATTCGCAGAAATTATGATTAAAGGGGAAATTATCAATAAATGAAGACTTTTTACACAGTTCTTTACACAATACAAAGTGTATTTATAATACAAGACATAGTGATACTATGACCAAAGTGCATGATTTGCAAACGGATATATTTTGAAGTTTGCATCATTACAGCACTGACATAGCAAACTCAGTAGCTCAGTAGAGCGGAGCGCTTGGGTACTGTGAAACACGATAAAACATCCTCTAACGCCTTTGATAAAAGAGCTCAAAAACATTGAAGAAAGCTAAAAATGCATGGTTGCTTCAGCAAATGGTTTGCTTTGGTTTACACTATCGGTTAGGTTTGAGTGTAAACGTCAGTATTAACCTTTTCAGCACCACTATCCGAACATTTGATTTCTGAACTGTAGCGATACATACAACAACATACGCAATAGATTAATAGGATTTCTTCTTTTCATTGCAATGCCAGTCCTTCAGCTATTTAGGTGTATTTTTCATGATAATGTTTTTAGACAAACCGCATTTCGCATACTAGGCCTGCCCTATATAGAAGCAAAGTAGATCCACAACACACAATAAACAATGAAACCACAGCAGACGAAAGAGCAGATGAAAGAACAGACGCACTTTAGACAAAGAAAGCAGAACTGTAGGGAGGGATGGGGACAGAAGCATCAGGTCCAAGAGGCAGATTGGCTGTAAAAAATTAATGGCAGACCGTGAGTGGAAACAGTGGGGCGACAGATCGAGAAGAAAGTGTGATCCAAGAACGAATAAAAGTATAGTTTTAATATTTACTGTATCTCATCCACCATCTCTCTCCTATAATGACTTTCTCTCAGTTTCCCCCGTCATGGCTCCTGTGTTGCTTTCCATCTCCCTGCCACTGAATGAATTACATTATTTGTCTAGGGCCCATCTTCTGTGAAACTGGATGTGTGTGTGCATTTGTTCCTAACAGGCATTCTTCTCCTGCAGATCTGATTGTGTCGATTTGTCTTGCAGCCACACTACACTTCAATTTGCCATCTGTCTGTCAGGGCCGTGCTGAGGGCCGTTATTGATTCGCTGTTGCTACCGCCACTCTTTATGACTGTCAAAGTACAATCACGCCCATACCATTTCCATACCTGGACTAAGGCTGAATGGCGTATAGTATAAAATGCTTAATGGCAGAAATATGTGTATACATTTAAGAGTATTCTCGATCGACCAATGATTGACCAATGTTTTTACACCGATATTCACTCTTTCCACTTAATCAGTTTTCTTTTTTTAATATCAGGTCTATCGATAAAAGGCTCCGGCATTAGAGCCCACAAATAAAATAATATCATCATAAATATAATTTATTGTGTTGTATGCATAATAAGCTATTCATGTGTGAAATCTTGACTCAAGCTTAATATTCTTAATGCATAATGATGATAACATTCTGTAACTAAAATTCTTGTCACAGTGTCAGAAAAAAAAACTATTAAAAATTGTTTCTGTATATTGGTTTTGGACAACAATTGTCTGTAAAATAATAATAGTAATCCTCATCAGCTTTATCCTCATCTTTTGACTTGTGTCCATATTTATACTATTGAGATATTGAGACATAGACCATTACCAGTGATATTAAATTACACCCATCATGATCCTGGTCCTCGCCAACCCCATAATGGACATGTCTCGCTCAAAACCTTTCATGTTATGTCTCTAAGAACTCATTTACTCACCCACAGTTAAATAGATGCTACAATTCATGGAGATTTAAATAAAGTGATCAGCTGCTCAAATGGAACGGTGGTGTATGTAATGATTACCTGTCAGAGAGTAATTTACTGTAGGCCATGTGTATCATGCTCACTGCAATACCCTGCAGCCGCACACAAAACCACAAGGTACCATGCCATCCGAAATCAATTCAATCAGGCAATATTTATGGACAGATTGAGCATTACATCATCTCACTGTGCCGCTCAGTAGGAGGACATCAATGAAACGCAGCAGGCAAGAGTAGAGGATGTGGCCCGTGACTTTCATCCTGAAAGATTAATAGAGTCTCATTGTTACAGTTTCAAATCTCTTGCACACATTTTCCTCATTCATCTAGCTCACACAAGCCTTCTGGAAGTGTGGTCGACAACTGTATCCTGTGTCTTAGAGGACGCGGTCACAGATTGCACTTACATGAGGGATGCACTACAATTCAGTGTTATTGTTAACTAAAACTATGAACTATTTCAGTTTTTATTAACTGAAATCAAATGCAATAGAAATATTAGATAAAAAACTTTTAGATGAAATTAGATGAAAATGTTGCCTTGGTACTTAAAAATTCAACTGGGGGGGGGAAACGAATAGTTATGACAACCATTTCTACAACAAACAAAAATTTAAATTAAAATAATAAATGATTCAAAATGTTAATAGTATAATATTCTTTAAATAATAAATAATAACTAAACATTACTAAATTATTAGTGTTTTTTAAAAAGTACTTATAGTGTCAGCAATCTCAGCATTAGACAACTAGAATAATCTGATCTATTTAAAAATAGGTCAAATGAGTATGAAACATGTAATATCTAGAATCAATTTCCACTTGGCTCATAAATCTGAATGTGTGTGACACTTTAGTAGTTCAAGATAGTGTAATGGCACAGAATGACCACTGCAGCTAAGAGCAACCAAATCAAACCATTACCAAAGATGTTAACCTGTGATTTTTACCTCTGGCTGGGGCAAACTTTGCTTCTTTAAATCTGCTCACCTGCACTTCCGCTCTCTTCTCTCTCCTCCATTCCTCCTCTCCTCCTCTCCTGTCTAAATACCCCATAGGGAGAAGTCCAATACAGGCTTCGATTGATTGAAGGTGACTGAGTTTAACGATTCTGCTTCTGAAGGGAAGCACACACTATTTGACTGCTGCCGTAGGGAGCATGACTGAACTGGGTTCAAACTTTAGTGAAGGCATGCTAAATTGGCTCTTAATAAAGACCCCCAGGACTGTGCATGAACCACAAAGTTTTGACAAAAAGTTTTACTGTTGGTTTAATAAGGAAAAGTCCGTTTTCAATGACAATTTATATTTAATTAAAGAGGTGTAATGATTGAAGATATTGAACTTGCCCATTGGTTGTTTTAGCTCAGGTGCTCCGAGTTGTGATAGAATAGAGAGGTATATTAAAGTGGTATTTCAGAATGAACTTTCATTTAATTAAGGGTAAAGGACCCTAGTTTGAGAAGACCACCAAACACGAAGACACGCAGTTAAGAATTTAGACTGACCATTTATTTTTAATTATTGTTGAACGGATGCTACAAATGTCAAATATTTTAACTGCAATCTTTATTTGTCCAGTTTAATCAGCAGCCCTTTCATTTGTATGCCTGATAAAAAAACAAAAAAACAATACTTAAGGGTTCATTTTTGAAAATGCACGATTCACATTTTTTTAAAAAGCAGTGGGCTTTTTTGAACGGTACATTATGTACCTTATAAACCCACTCTGGATTCAGTTTTGCAATAAAGCTAAGAAATTAAACGTTGACATTTATGACTACAACATGACAAAAAGCTGCTTTGAAACTATCTGTATTGTAAAAAGCGCTATTTAAATAAATGTGACTTGACTAAATACTAATGTTAAATTATTTTTCAATGTAATCGATGACGTCGATGTAAATGCGTCTATTTGCATGGAATGTGTCACTCTGTTTATGTTCATTACTAGTATAAATCAATCATACTTATGGACATTTGTATTACTGATAGGCCCCTTTTTAATTGAACACACTTTATGTTTTTTTATGTTGGGTATTAAAGAGTTTTTATGAGAAAATCTTGGAATAACAAGTTGAAAGATAATGGCAGATGTTATTTTTAATTGGTAAGTTAACCAAAGGACTAATCGACTGATTAGAAAAATATAGATGAATCAATAATAATCATTAGTTTCAGCCTTAGTCATTTATCCTAGCAATCAACTGACACATTTATCCTATAAGTACAATACACTTACAGTATGAAAAGGAACAATCCCCCTAGAGCAAACAAGGGTTAAATGCCTCACTCAAGACCATAATAGTAATCAATGATGATCATGGATCGCTGCAAATCTCACTGAGTCAGACTTTAGCATTAAATTGTCTGACCAAAATGGACTGTGGTAGGATCGCCCAGCAGGGGTTTGAACCGCAATCTTGTGGCTACAAGCCCAAATGTTTACAGAGATCTTCCGCCGGATCAGGAGTAGCTTGTTCGTCCAATCATTCAGCATCTCATCCCCAGCCCAACTTGACTTTTATTTCCAAACCAATAAGCTTCATGGATTGAACAGTTACAGGGAAGTTACAAACGTGTCTATGAGTGAATGCCAGAGAAAAAGTATATATGTTTAAATGTGAGGTTGAGTTC
Source organism: Phoxinus phoxinus (assembly GCF_949152265.1). Classification (NCBI taxonomy): domain Eukaryota; kingdom Metazoa; phylum Chordata; class Actinopteri; order Cypriniformes; family Leuciscidae; genus Phoxinus; species Phoxinus phoxinus. The sequence goes on from NC_136885.1 coordinate 20,008,732, forward strand.
ATTTCATTTCTGCTTCGTTGGCCTCTCGCTCATCCCTCCCTCCTGTGCCAATCAGCGCTCCAAAAGAGCAGAAACTCCTACAGAGCAGAGTCCTCTTGATTCACCACTGAAATAAGTAGGGCTGAACGATTAATTGCATTTGCGATAATATCGCGATATGATGAAACGCGATTTTGTAATCGCAAAAGCTGCGATTACTCTCTGGTCACGTGACACGCGATAGTAAAGCAGTCTGCACTGCAGATGAAGCATCAACTTGTTACGCTGCATGTAGGCCTGGCATAGGCTACACAGGAAAGAACAGCTTGTTTAATTTATGCGATTGTGTTATAGATTCTCTTCAACGATTCTGTATGGATTCAGATAATTTCAGAATCGAGACTGAGCTTAGTTTTAAACACAGCGTTGCGTGATGACGCTGCGTGTGCTTTATACACAACCGTACTCTGCTTGCTTCTAATTCCTCTGTCACGCACACACACACACACACACATTCGAACCTTCCGAAAAAATAGTCTTTCATACAGATCGGAAAAGTTGAAGCGAATTGGACATTCGCGGGCTTCATTGCACTAGAATGGCACTCGCTGTGAAATACGCGCGCTTGATGTTACTCTAGTAGTGCGCGGTCCCGCCCGCCGGTATTTTCCTTACAAATGCTCTATAAAGGCATCATATGTCTTTTGGAATGCAGTTGGCTTATATATTAAAAATAAAAACATAAAAAACCATCGACAGAAGCTGCTTTCAATTTCAAATACTCACGCCCGCTTTGTGAAGAGCGCTCTCACATGCGGCTGTGAGCGACTCTGTCTACGTGTTTAGCCTACTTGCATCTCAAAATGCGTTTATGACGCGAAATTAATGTAAAACAGTCAGTTATGTCTTAAGTTATTAAAAGGACAGGACAAACCACATCTTATAGGCTATTTCAAAAGAGATCTGTGCATTAGTGTGAAGCAGCTTGTCGTATCTAAACTGAGAAAGAAAAATCACTTAATCACAGCTCTTGAATGAAAACCATCCAGACTATTAAATACTGAAAGCACTCTTTGTTTATTACTTGTAATGTTTTTTTCCCCTCTTTGTTATTGATAACTTTTATGTTTTGAAGCTATTCGTTTATATAGCCTATTTAAAATTATTAACATGTAACGTTAACTGTATTAATTTCGTTTTTTAATGTGTAATTATTTTTAAAAGTAGCCTACTTCTAATTACATATGTAATTAAATAAATATTTTAAGTTTTATTAATAAGATTCATTAAATAAAAAAGTTGATCGGCTCATTCCCACCCATATTTTACAATGATTTATTGCTTGTGTTTGTTGAATAATATAATAGATAAAGAGCTTAAAAAATAATCGCATATTAAATCGCAATCGCAATATTGGTAAAAATAATCGCAATTAGATTATTTTCCAAAATCGTTCAGCCCTAGAAATAAGACAACAAACAATCCTGTCTTTCTCTCTCTGCCCCTCAAAAACATACCGTAAGAAAACAGATCTCCAACTAAAAACCGTGTGACTGGGTTGCATGAAAAGTTTCTAGTACTAAGTAGTAAGTTCTATTAGTAAGTTATGTAGTACGAATTAAATTTGTAGTGACAATCATATTATGTGGGCTCAAGTAGAAAAGCATTTGTATTTCTGCATCTTTAAACAGATAGGAATCTTGCTCTACGGTATGAGCTGCAGGAACACTGTCAGTAAGTAATATACATTTACATGAACTTTAAAGTTCGGTTGCAGTCGGACTATAATTTGTCTTTTTATAAGCTTTAGTCTGACTGGAATAAAAGCTGGGGTTTTTCTTCAGACAGTTCTAGAAAAATGACTGAACAGCTTGGCTTCATCCAGCTTGTATAAAAAATTAATAGGACTATAATTTGCATCGACGGTGATGTGCGACATGTTTTAACCTTGAGTACATGCATTTACTTAATGTATTTACATGTATTTAACATACTTAAGCTTGAGTGTAACGGTGCCTTTAAACGCATTTAATGTCACCAACGATAGCTTTGCTGGGAAGTCTTTTGAAATGTTCCTTTCCTCTTGCGAATTCTCATTAGATGTCTGTCCACTGTTGCTCTAGAAATATATATTTTTGTGCTGAATTTAAGAGGTGGACTCAGCACAGAAACTATAATGGAATGAGTATAACCTTATTAGTTAAGTGGTAAAAATTGCATAATGATTGATAAAGCTAATTTTCCTATTTGGGAAACTATTTTCATGCATTAAAGTGCTGATATTTCCTTCTCATTTTTCTGAACATTAATTTTGCAGTGCGCCGGCAATTTTGATAACAGAAAAGGCAATGGTATTGCATACATATACTGGAACTTTAAAAAGGAGTTTGGTTGTTCTCTGCATGAGCAGACCACCTTGACTTTATCCCCTCACCGTACAGACAAAGCAGAAGAGTGAAAGACCGGCTCAAGATCTCAACTCTTCCCAGTGGAGATCCGGCTCAGAGCACCAATTAACGGGCCAATCCGCCTGAACTATCAGCCCCAGTGATCTGCACTGCTGGCCATCAGGATTTATCTCCCTACAACACACAGCAGCAATGCACTATAGAGCTACAGCACCGCCAGAGAAAGAGTGTGTGACGGATGAACAACCAGAGTGAAAAATGGAATCAAAGAAAGCGAGAAGGCAATGGAGGACAGTGAGAGGAAAGAGAGGGGAAACATGTGTCATCTTAAGAGAGGCGTTCGTCGAGTGTGAAAAAGAAGTTGTGAGATGTAGCTAGTAGATTGATCTCCTCATTAACTCAGTCAGAGACAGTAAAACAGGAAGGAGATGGACCACTTGCAAAAAGATAAAAAGGAGAAAATGTAATATGGCAGCTGTGAGAATGGAAGTTCTGAGGGCCAAAGCTGATATTTTAGAGAGCAGGGAGTCTAATGGCTGATATAGGCCTACAGCCAAGATATACACTACTGTTCAAACGTTTTGTGGTCAGCAAGTCTCTTATGCTCACTAATACTGCATATTTGACCAAAAACACAGTAAAAACAAAAATGTGAAATAATAAAATAATAATAATAAAATGTAATTTAATCCTGTGATGGAAAAGTTGGATATTCAGCATCCTTACTCCAGTCTTCAATGTCATATGATCCTTCAGAAATCATTTGAATATGCTGATTTACTGCTCAAGAAACTTTTCTTATTATTATCAATGTTGAAAATATATGTGATGCTAAATACTTTTGTGGAAACTGTAATAAAACATTTCAGGACAAGTTGATGAATAGAAAGTTCAAAAGAACAGCATTTATTTTAAATATAAATCTTTCTGAAATACAACAATGTTGCAATAAATATATATACTGTAGTCAACATTTGAAAAGGATCAAAATCTTTCATCAAAGTTAAACATGAATTTTGAACAATACCCGTCATAGGGTATTGTTCAAAGTCTTAGGACAACTTTGATTAACTTTTTTGATTAAAATATATAGACCAAAAAAATGCTATTTGGCTATAAATTAATTGCCTTAACACAAATTATTGATCAGGAAATTAGCCACATTTAAGCAAATACATTACTTAAAAAGCCATTGCGGTCTTAGAAAAAAATCTGAATTAAGTTTTTGGCAGAATACGGGTAGCTGTGTGTGCAGCGATGAATAAAAAAAAATGGTGATGTTCCAGAGCCGTGTCTTTGAAAATCTGGAGAGAAATATAATAAATGTATCTCTACCACATTGAAACATGGAGGAAGAGGTGTCATTGTGTGGGGAAACTAAAGTTAGGCTACTTTATCTACAAAATGTGTGTAATTCTTGCTAATTTCCTGACCAGTGATTAATTAAAATGGTTAAAGCTACACTGTGTCATTTTTTAAGTTGATTCTAAGCAAAAACCACTTTGTTCTTTTAAAATGATATGTGCTAATTAATGTATAATTACTTCTACCAACTAATCAAGTATTCTCGTAAGTGTAGAATCTGCCATTTATAATACATACGGGTGAGCTGCCTGAATGGTGGAAGCCATATTGCGCCTCCATCTTGAAAATACATTAGCCAAAGAGGGACATAGGCTACCTGGAAATTCAAGCTTCGCCTTTCACGTTTTTACACTCAGTGGCACCGTGACGAATGTGAGGGAGAGCTTACTCGCGACTGCCGGCAGATTTGAAATAATACGGTCATCATAGGAGTTAAAACGCCCTCGGAATGGGAGGGGCTAGAAACTAATATTCAGTTGGTAGTCATATACTATTTCACCAGATGGGAGTAATTCCTATACAGTGTAGCTTTAAGATCATTAAAAGACCACAAAATATTTTGTTATTTGTGGCTTGGCCAAATATATATTTATTACTTTATTTATTAAACTCATTTGAAAAATCTATCTGAAAAATTGTTTTTTTAACTCTATTAAAAAAAACTGTTAAAAAAAAAGATTTATTATAGATATATCATGTTTATTTTTTCTCAAAAGTTAAAGAAAATAAAAACCATAAAATAAAAAAAAAGTAACCACTGTAACGAACAGCTATATATCGGTCAACCACTTAAAAGAGTCAAATACATTTTTTTATAGTTTAACTTAATTTTCGCCTGAAAAACAATATAATAGTGTGACGGACCAAAGAAACAATATTATTGTCAGATTTTAGTGCTAATTCTAAATATGTTGACAATCAGATGAATTAAATTGGGAACTCCAAGGCACTCGAAATATGTAGAAAAAGTTAAAAAGCCTTTATTTCATGGATGGCTCAAAACATTAAAAATGGTGACAGATCCACCTACGCGTTGCGGCTACATGCCTTCGTCAGGGTGTGTTTTAACTTTTTTCTACATATTTCGAGTGCCTTGGAGTTCCTAATTTAATTCATTAGATTCTGTATCCCATATACAACCAAAGAGCACCGAGATTTTACACCCTGAAACAGCACTTCTTTTTGCATTCTTTGCTCTTATGTTGACAATCAGTTTAGGAGAGTTTGTTCATTCAAGTGAATAGCTGATTACATGCACAGAAAATAACTGAGGGAGAAGCAAGGATGGCCACCACCGAGTGAACCGACTTGCCTTCAAGTGTAACTGTGTTGCTCACTATTAATGAACTGGTGTGTTCATGTGAATGTGAGTAAGTTCATTGTTTTCCAATCCTATTCCCCCCTCTTTGCCTCATCATTTCCTGTCCTTTCTCTACTTTCCAAGCAATAAAAGCAGCAAAAGCCCAAAAGTAAGAGCAAGGAAACGGCAGAGGCAACAAAGAGAGCGAAAACAGAGCACTCACATGTGATGGGAACCGAAAGGTTGGATGATTGTAGTATGATTGCAAATTGCTAATTCCACAGTGCTATGAAGCAAAACAATCTTACACTCGCCACCCACAGTGATTCCTGACATGCAGTTTAATTGTGGAACATGACAGTTGGTTCTCTGTTTAAGTGAGAAGCTGTGTTACAGTAGCCATGGTTTCTTCTGCCCGAGGGTGTCTGAACACACTTCACTATCGGCGCCTCGGAGGAAAAAGAAATGCAATTTCACCTAGCCTTGATCCACTACTACTCATGTGTGTGTTCTGTGATGTTGTTAAGCGATTAGCTGAGGAAACGGGGAGGCCGAGTGAAAAGCACTTTCTGTTATCTATGTGGGAGTCTGTGGTTAGCCTCAGAGTCATTTGAGATCATTAAGGTGCAGACACCTTATTTAAATGCAAAACTGCCCGAGTTAAAGTCTACTCTCTCTCCCATGCTTGAAGATTCATCTGCTGGGAAATGGCAGTAAGAGGAAATCCTGCACAGACTAATTCCTCACCCTTTCCGATACTGATATTGTCAAGTGTAAAGTATGCATAATATGGACCTTTGTTCTGAATAACAAATCGAGATACAACAGATCAAAAATCTGAGAGATTTTTTTTATTTTAATTATATCATCAGCATAACAATTTGACTGATATTTAAAATGTTAAAGTAACATTATTTCTTAGTATTTGTATACAATACAGTTTATAAGTTTGAGGTCAGTGCTTTTTTTAACAAAATTAATACTTTCATTCAGCAAGAATGTATGATCAAAAGTGACAGTAAATACAATTAGGCTATATCACAAAAGCTTTCTATTTGAAATAAATGCTATTCTTTGTTTTTCATAACAGAATTCTGAAAAAAATACATCACAATTTCAATAAAAATATTACTTAATACAAGACATGTTTCTTGAGCACCAAATCATCATAATAGAATGATTTCTAAAGGATCATGTAACACTGAAGACTGGAGCGATGGTGCTGAAAATGCAGCTTTGCCATCACAGATATAAATTACATTTTAAAATATATTACAATATAAAACTGTTTTATATTATATAGTAACTATATATATAGTTTCACAATCTTACTGTTTTGATTCTGGATTTTTTTATCAATAAATGCAGCCTTGAACGCGAAATGTAATTTTTGGGTGAACTATCACTTTAATTGTATACAAGTTAGAGCTTCACAATTAATCGCAAAGAAACCACACGTGATTTGGCAAAGGCTGCGATTATTTTCTGCGCAGCTTGTCAGTGCAGCACGGCTGATCGGTAGTAAATGCTACTCCATCTGAACGCCAGAGGGCGCTCTCAGGCAGACATGCTATATGCCCCACAGCAGATCGTAGATAACGCACAACATTCCAGGAAATCCCTATCTGGCATCATCGCTGTAGCTGAATAAACAGAAGATTGAAACGCTTTGATTGATTAAACATGACTTATAAACACACGACTGCCTTATTCTGTGTAAGAAGCCACATCATCTCACAGAAGGATGCTCAACTGTCAAGAGCCGTACATCATTGACAAGCTGCGCATTAAAAAAAAAAAAATTGCAGCCTTTGCGATTCCAAAATCGCGATAAGCCAAATAAGTTTAAGTGCGATTACATGGAAATTGCTATTAATTGTGCAGCCCTAAAACAAGTCATAAATATCTAAAACAAAGAAAAGTTATTTAAAAGTTTGAATAAAAAAGATCCCAGATTCTCGAAGTGGCCTCATATTTTCAGCCCCGACTGTCAACAGTGTCTGGTGGTTCCCTGGGTTTAACATTAGAGGTCTCAGTTTTCACGGTGTCTAGGCATTTTTACTACATTTCCCATAATCCTGTCTGTCACTGATTGTTAATTTCCTTCAGCTGTTTCTCGTCACCTTGTTTGCACTTGTGTATATATACCCTGTCTGTTTCAGTGTTTGTCACGGAGTCCTTGTATATTGTCCCCACACTTCCGTTGTGCTTTCAATCCTGTTTTCTAGTGTTTGTGTTTCATGTTTTTGGATTGCCATTTTGGATTTTGACCCTTGCCTGGACTGGTTGTGAGTACGGATTTCCCCAAATAAATACTGCGCTTGGATCTACCTTTTCCTGTGTGTGTTCGTGACACCAACAGCACAACCCATTTTCTGTAGGGTAATATTTTTATTTAAAAGCCTCAAAATTGTCAATTTTAATAAAAAAATTAAAAGTTCAAAATTGGTCAATGACACATTTTTATATGAAAAAGTTTCCAATGCACTTTAGAACATCTTGGATAACTAAGCTTGCCTGTACTGTATGCTTGCAAAACAATGTATTCAAAAGATAGTTTTCAAAGTTAACTATGCTGAACTGTGAGGATTTGAGATTAGCACAAGATAACTCCAAAAAGCACCAACACTACGTTGGTTTCATAAGGCCGACTTAACTGATTATTTTAAGATATTCACACAGCACAAAAACCATCCTGGAAGTGGAATAACTTTGGTTAATTAGACCCCATCAATTCTGAGAGAGAAATCGGAAGCAACTGCTTTCAGATCTTCAGTCAGTCGCCTGCCAGGCCTGAGGTGCTTTTTAAAGACCTCCGGCTGAAAAGAAGAAAAAAAGAAAAGAAAACAACTTTCTCCTCTCCCTCTGTCAGGCCTCAGGCTGTATGTTTTGTGGTTGCACCAGTTGCCATATCATACACATCTGAGCATGTGAGGCAGCCGTCCCAACTGTACCAGCCTCTGATAAAACACACAATCCTGCCAAACATTTCACACACTTGCGTCATGAAAGAGCCCTTGACAACAGAAGGAGGGATGAAAGATGATGAGAAACTAATGTCACCATTACTACACCACTAACTCTCTTATTCTTATCTTCGGTCAATGGAGGAGGCGGTAACGTGGGGACTTTCTGTCACACTAAAAGCAAAAGTGGTCTCAAAATGAGCCAATCACTGAGCCAAATGTGTCCGACTTTCATTTTCCCCCAATTTCACAGGACTTTCCATGGCCTCCTACACAGGAAACACTTGTACTGCTATGAGCGGCCACACTCTTTCATAACCACATCTCTCAGGTCATGGCTATTTTCTCCAGCAAAGACTTTAAAGAGATGAAGAGAATGAATATGAATCTGAAGGAGAAAGGAGACTGGAATGATGCCATTAAGGCTAAAGAGAGATAGAGAGAGAAAGCATGAATAGAATCGAAAGAGGGGGCAGAAAAGTCTTTCAAAGAGAAAGTGGAAGTGAAAGCCTGCATCAGATTGATTGATATGACACGCTGTTTTACCTTTCACATTTAGATTGGAGGCTGTCTTAAAACATGTTTATATTGTTAATCAAATGTGCATTAGTACAGTACAGAGGAATTCTAATTAGTTGCTTTGACATTAAATCATACGGTGAGATTGTATTTTTTTGTCAGACCGTCTAATAAATCAGTCATGGCGTGGACTATAGATCGTAACTGCAATTAAATGAAAGTTTAATTAAACAGAGCCTCTGTTTTTTGCACATTTTCACTTGGAAATTTCCCCTGACAATACAATCACTCAGCGATTCTATAGCGATTCACAATTCAAGAGCTTTTACTCCGCATGAGACAGATAGGCTACTATAAAGTGGTCAATAGAGAGAACATAATCAAGAGAGAACAAGTATAACAGAAAAATAATAGCTGTAGTAGTAAATAAATCAGAAATATTAACAGGCCCAAAACTATAATATACTAATAAAGGGTGTAGGTGTGTGAGAGTAACATAAGTCCCTTTTACACAGCAGTTCCAGTACATTACCGTAAAATTAGCAGAACAACTTTAACTAAACAGCCTACACAAATGTGCTTGTCTAGCGCATGGTTACATAGAAAAACAATTAAAAGCAGTGGAATTTACCATAAACGGCTCTGTCAGAGCTTTATGATTGACCCAAAGCAGACTTCTTGTCAGGACGTTCTGACCTCGTACATGCTCATGCTGGTAATTGTCATTCTTAGTTCACACAGCATCATACCAGTAATTTACTGGTAATGTTACTCTCAAACGTCTCATACTGGCAAATTGCCAGAACTGATTTACCGGTTTTTTTCAAAAGGTCCCAAGATCTCTTAAAGATAATTTAAACCAGTAAAGACGGTATGTGTGAAGAGGGCTATATTCAGGTTTTGCTGAAAACACAACAGGTGTCAAAGTTATCAGTCATAATGTTCTTTCCCAAATGTCAACCTAACAGTCGTCCTATGAGTCTAGAGTAGACTTATGTATGGGCTGAGCTCTAGTCCACATCAGAGAAGGGTGCATCAAAGGCTCCTTAAATGACAAATAGAACACACTATGGCAGAGATTCCGAAACTTTTTTGTTAGCCAAACCCTTTTGACCCAAAATATTTACTTGAAGTAATGAGATATTAAGTTAAAATTTCACTAAATTAACAACACAATCACATGTCCACGGTTCTCAGACTTTGATTAATGATCACATTAATTCAATTTTGAAATGTTTATGATTTAATAATCAGCTTTTTATCAATTCACAAACCCACCACAATAACCGCACCAGCCCATTTGGGAAAACCTGCCCTATGTTAAGGAGACCAAAAAATATATTTTTTTATGCATTTTTCTGCCACAGTTGCAATTAGGATGCAACGTAACTTCATACTTTTTTATATATATATATATAATATTATATATATATATATATATATATATATAGGGCTTGATATTAACTTTTTTTCTCACCAGCCACTGTGGCTAGTGGTTTCCCAAAGTTACTAGCCACTCAGCATTTTCACTGGCCAAAATTTTCACATCAATACCGAGAGGGAAAACTGTCATATGGATATTTATATATTATCTCATAATTTGGCAGCAGGTATATTAGGCTTCTGGCACATTAGGAGGACGCACTGACCCATTATACTGTTTAAGTTCTTTCTCGACTGTTAACGTTCACCTAAAACATAACTTATTGTGTTTACATGAATACTCGCCAAGGCAGGCATTTTGACATTATGTATTTTGACTGTTTAAGAGCAATAAGCGGCAAAAATTTAAATTTAGTACTGAGAGGTGGCTTTATGCACATGCACTTTTTATGCGCAATCCCACGCCGGAATTCAAGCAAGCTCTATGTATATGTACTACATACACCCTATGTCTTGTGGTTATGAGCATCCCACTGGGGGGGACAAACAATGGGTGGGAAATTTAGCAGAAAATGTGAGAAATCATTGTCCCCATTTGTGTTAAAAGATAACACAAATTGGGACAATTTGTGTGTGTGTGTGTCCCAATTTTGCTACACACAACAGATGTGGTAAATAGATTCTGAGAGGCATTTAAAAAACAATCTTAATATTGAAAATTAATATCATCTCAATTCCTTACTATACAATAGCTACTACATACACACACTTTGCAAAAGGATCAGTCACTAATAATGATCAATTGCCATTTCACACACTGTTCAGGTCACCAACTTGATCGTCATTGCACGTTTCTTCCATAAATAGTTACCCAATTAATTCCACTTTTTAAAAAATATCCTAAATTGCCACAGTGTATTTACTGCATCACCTCATCAGACTAGGAAACAAACTCTGAATGTGAATCAGAATCAAATGACAAACAAGCTACACTCTCACACACGCTATTTCTGTTTTATAATGACATATATCTCCAGAGCATCACAATATTATTATGCATGAGCATTCAGATGCTGAATAAACATATCCCCGCATAGTGAGCGAGGAAGTGTGCCCATCAGCATTCATAGAGTGCTTCCTGCGCTGACATGTATGCATTTCACACTCTGAGACACAACAACGAAAGGTCACAGAATGTCTTGCATTTGACGTTCGGCACACAGGTTTAGATTTAGTAAACACCTGTGTGTGTGTGTGTGTGTGTGTGTGTGTGTGTGTGTGTGTGTGTGTGTGTGTGTGTGTGTGTGTGTGTGTGTGTGTGTGTGTGTGTGTGTGTGTGTGTGTGTGTGTGTGTGTGTGAGAGAGAGAGAGAGAGAGAGAGAGGGGAAGAGGGGAAGAGGGGAAGAGGGAGCCAGGAAAGGTCGGCATTGCTTCACTCCCATGAGGAAAAGAAGTGGCCATCAAGTTGCCTTTCAAATTCTAATCAGTCTTTTCTCTCTCTTCCTGTCTGATGCTTCTCGCTCATCAGCGGCATCATCAACATGATCATAATAATCAGATCTCCCATCTGAGAGCTCCGTAACACCTGCTGTTCCCCTCTCTAACCATTCACCTCCCACCTCCTCTTGCAGACTCTCACTCCTCACTATAAAATCATTAAACGCAATCTAGAATCATTAAAAGAGCAGGACATACTGTTCATAACTTCACACTGATTTTGGGGGGAAATATGTGCAATGATTTAAATACATTCAATGCAATAGAGTAAAATAAAATAATAAAATGCTGACCCTGATTATTGCTAGGATCTAATCCACAGTAACAACAAAGCTGGGAAGATATGCAAATTAAAATTCATAAATAGGCCATAAACAGAACCACACACAGAAGTAAACAAAGTCATAACAAATAGTTAAATTCTAGTGACATCAGGGAGCAGTGGAATATTTGATGGTATGGAATCAGATAGTGGTGGACTAAACCACTAAGCGAGGTAAGACCCCAGGGAATCAAGGGGCCCCATATGATTTGGCGAAACATATTTGGAAAATGCTCCAACAATCTGACCGGCTCACAACAGAGATACTCACCGCAGAGAAGTATACACATGCTTGCCTTTTTAGTTTCATAAGCCTTGTGTTTCCTGTCATGATTTTATGTCTTGATTTCTCAAAATGATTAGCTTGATTTGCTTTTCCTGTGCGTGCAGACATGAACTGCTGCGCACTCGCATGAAAACACACGACCGAAGATTTTCACTTTAAGGCCCCCTGTGGTTCAAGTTTTTCATGTTGTTTATATGTCTATGTGGTGTTTTTAATATGCTTTAAGACAAACCATGTGCAAACTCATTCAACACACCATTGATGACGAGTATTTTCTCCTTAAAGGCAGGGTAAGTAGGATTTTTATAAAAAAAACTTTTTCCCAAATTTTGTCTTTATATACCAATACATAATTAAAATGTAAGTACTCTGAAAAAAAGAGTGTCTGTAGTTCTCTCAGGGCTGCAATAAACACAGCTACTTATTCCATTCACTCCCACCCCATCTCTTCTGGGCTCCTTCCAAAGCCACGCCCCCAAAACACATATATATGTTTTATACGCGCGATGCCGACCGCTCAGCTGGAGGAGTACGCGTTTACAAGCGCCGAGCGGAGAGGAGCGCAGTGCATGTAGTGATCATGTCAGATTCACATGTAATAAAATACCTAACTTTATCATTATAAATATAAACGACAAACATGGCTGTTAGTACTCACTATCAAGCTAGCATATCGATACTGGTAAATTTTAAAATATATTGAGTTCGATTCGGTAACGAGCTAGTAACATAAGGCAAAGCTAAAAACAGGTTGCATTGATACACGTTTTCCCATTACCATCAGTTAAACTGTGATGAAGGTGAATTTCGTGTAAGATTCATAACATATACGGTGTTTTGCATGTAAGAGCTTCCACGATGAAAGCACTGTTGGCTCTGATGAGGACTACATTCCGGAGACAAGTACCTTATCGTCGGATCAAGGACAGGTCCGGGGTCGAGGGCGAATACTGTCTTCCTTTTTTTACCTTCGCTGACTGTATATGCATGCAGGTACTGGGAATTTTGACTGCTCTTTCTCTGCCATCATTGTGATTCTTCCTAGCTTCCGTGCCTCTTCCCCTCCTCGAGTCAAACGGCTGCGCGCATGTGGGCAGATCCTGTAGCGGCAGGGCTGGTAGCCATGGTAGCGAGGGAGAGTTACAGATGCCCAGCCAATCATTTCATTCGTCCTGAATGGAAATAAGTAGCTATGTTTATTGCAGCCCTGAGAGGACTACAGACACTCGATTTTTATACTCTCTTTTTCAGAGTACTAACATTTTAATTATGTATTGGTACTAACAGTTTAAACAAATTTGTGAAAAAGTTTTTTTATATAAATCCTACCTACCCTGTCTTTAAAACTGCAGTGATCTAAAGATAGTTTCAAAAACGCAGTTTTAAATCGCCGCTGTTTCTTACATCACAAACTAACTTGTAACCACTTCAACGTGCGGGCGGGTATGGGGTTAGAATTGTTGCATTATTCCAAATAAATAGATTAAGATTCACAAACAAATGTAAAGAGATTCACAAAAAATGCATTTGTAAATCCCCTCATGCATCTGTGGATTTTAAAACACTTCTAGCATCAGCGTGCAGACAAATCCATAAATACCGGTAAGTAGACTCCACCCACCGTTTACTCAAGCCAATCAGATAACGGCCACATTGAGCTGACCAATCGTAGCATGTTCTCGCTACAACCAATCACGGTAGGGCTTTAACACTTTTTTATATTTCCATCAGGAAAATACAAGCGGTGATTGGTTGGAGCGTGAACGTGCTACGATTGGTCAGCTCAATGTGGCCGTTATCTGATTCACAAATGTGTGCCGCAATTTACAAATGCACAGGAAGTGGTTCACAAATAAATTCCAGGCAGAGTTGTGTTTATGATATAGAACACATTTGTAAATATTTTTTTTGTATTTGCAAATCTTGTTTTATTTTTTTGTGAATTTTATAATTTTTGTGAAACTTTACTTTATTTGGAATAATGCAACAATTCTAACCCCATAGGCGGGCTTTAGCATTGCATTAACTATGCAGCAAAGCAAGGGAGTTTCAAGAGAAGCCAGTTTATCAGTATATGTTTATGTTAATATGAAAAATCGTGTACATTTAGCAATATAGCAGGTGAATTATGTATGTGATGTATATTATGACATTATAATGAACTAGCCTTTCTCCACTGATGTTCTAAGTTGTTCAAAACTTTCTAAGGAGACTTGAGTTGTCTACTGCTATCTGAACGGAAACATGATTTGTGTAACATTAGCAACATATTATTAGCTCGTAGTCAAGCAAAAGGTTAATCATATTAATTACCATTATGTGTCCGACGCTGTAAAGAGTGATACATAAAATGCATAATTCACTCTTCAACTTCTTGTGAATCAGTTTCTGGTTCTGGTTCTGGCTGGATTCAACCAGTATTTTTCGCTTGTCATTGTGCAGCAATTACTAATGTAAAGTTGACCGAGTGGATCTCAGTGGGTCTAATTTGCATATTTATTGATCCGTGTTATGAAGCAAGGGTGTAGAATTACATTCAAGCTATTTTAAGGCATTAAGATTTTTTTGGCACAGGAAACAAAAGTTTGAATGCGTCATTTTGGTGATCAAAGATACATTTTAAGGGATAAAATTATTAAATAGCTGCCTACATGGGGAATTTAACATTTTTTTTGTTTTTTTTTCAAATACGGAATATAGGCTACACTTTAAAGGTGCATAGTGCACGATTCTGAGTTTTTGCAGAACTATGCCACCTCTGGCGGCAAGCGAAACTGCAGCCAGAGATGTGCACGCACTAGACAAAAGTTTTCTTTTTTTTATCTTACGTGGAGTTTGCATTGGTGTTTGAAATGAACTACAAGCAGGTCTCTTACAATCCATCTTCTACGGAGAATGCCGGCGAATACACAAACCTGCCAGACATAGCTATGTGAGCGTGCCGTGAACGTGCATGACGTCACGCCCAGTCTCAAATTCCGTCCCGAATCCCTCTTATTTATTTTACTTTACAGGATTATAGAGACAATCTCAGTGATCAGAGAAGGGCTCATTCAGCCCATCAGGCAATTGTTTAAGCATGTATGGGTTAGAAAAACGGGAATTTTTAACATGAAAAGTTGCTTAATGCACCTTTAATGAGCGAGTTGCATAGGGTTTAAATTCTGTGTTTGTTAAATGTTTTGTAAAGATTGAAAACACATTCACTGCTATTAAATGGACAAGTACATATTTCATGTCTTCTTTTGTAGTCTAAAAAATAAGGTAATATGGCTTTAGGACAAAATCAGGTTGACTAATTAATTGCTGAATTTGCACAACACAATTCAATAGACAAGTTGTGAAGAGGTAAATAAACTCCAAACAGCAAAACGTATAGAGCTGGTAAGTCCCGCCCCCTCCGTAAAACCCCGCTGTACCTCAAAGTTGAAAAACCGTCAATGCAAGTGAATGGGAGAAAATAATAATTTTCTGGTCCCGTTCGAATTGTGCCATGAATGTGAACATATGTTGTCTGTGAATTTTTTATATAATCTTTCGTGTGAAGAATGCTACAATTTAGCGGGTAGAAGTTTGATACGGGTAGACTTTGTGTGAGAGCACTTTGTGGACTACAACTCTTCGCTGCTGTCGACGCGTTTGAAACGTCAACACCACTAGCTCACGGCTCTAGCTCACGGATCCCGCTAGACATGGCTGTGTCTTTGGTGCACTTCACCGCCTTCTTTCAGGGAGAGGACAAAATCGTTGAGGTTGGCGAAAACCACGGGTAAGTCAACTTTATGCGGTGACGTCACATAGGCGACATGTAGTCTTTCTCGTTATGTCTTTTCCACAACTGCTAGCCGACGAATCATACCATATACTGTCAAACTTGTAACATGAAAGATTATATAAAAAATTCACAGACAACATATGTTCACATTCATGGCACAATTCGAACGGGACCAGAAAATTATTATTTTCTCCCATTCACTTGCATTGACGGTTTTTCAACTTTGAGGTCCAGCGGGGTTTTACGGAGGGGGCGGGACTTACCAGCTCTATAGGCTTATAGACGGTTTCAACGGCAACAACATAAACAGCCGTTACTGCGCATGCGCGCCTTTGTGGCCCAAACTTAACTTCCGGTAGACTTCTGCAAAGAATCATTAACAATAGAGGCTGCGTTATCTTTCTTATGCGTCATCTTTCATTTTAATTGTGCAACATTATCAGAATGAGGTCATTGACAGCAATGCCGGTGTAAATTAGTAGTGAGATTTCAATGAAGAGCTGCGCGCTGACGCTAAAATGACTTAAAGTTATACTGCCAGAGGAATAATTGAAATACACTATGATTTTTATTTTTAATGTTCTATGTTTTTGTTTCAGAATGTTTATTATAATCTCCTGTCACAATAGCGTAGAAGTGGGGGGAAGCGTAGGCGTAAGCAGGGCTCGACATTAACGCTTGTCCTGAACAAGTGAGAGTGAATTTTACTTGCCCGACAGGACAATTAGCCTAATTAAAACGTCAATAACAACAAAATAACTATATAGGGAATCACCAAAAACGTGAGAATGATTCAGCATTCATTTAGTGTAAGTGTCGAATGATATAAATAATGTACTGACGGACGGACTCGCATTGCCTCATGAGAAAGTGAAGCAAATGAGCGAAGCGCACACACAGAAACTCATTTACAATACTGCGGTAAAAAAATTATCCTGAGTTTTTATATTTATAACATGATAGCCTACAGTTAAACAACATCACATGAGCAAGATTGCTGAAAATGTGACACTGATTTCAGTTAATATTAAGTCACTTACATTTTAGACAATTGACTGTTTTTGTTCTATTTCAGCAGCGAAAATAGTTCCAAACAAAGATCACAGCAGAACCATAACGCATCTCACAGGAACACGTAACCGTGTTTTCATTACTGATTCCTACTGGTGGTTTAGTTTCGTGTTAAAAAGTAACTTTCTAACATTTGTTATTTGTTCAAAAAAAATATTTAAAACAATCTCATAACATTATTTAATGCAGTTGTATTTTTTTCAGTGTAAATTATTTAATTTGACAGTGTCGTCTTATTCTAATTTAATGATCAAATTGTACAAAATTTAAATGAAAGATGAAGCATATATTTAAAATGACTAGGGAATAATGCCTAAAATATCCTAAATATGGAGATTTAAATAGCCTATGTCAAAGCTTACTGAACACTGATGAGAATGTTGCTTCAGAATAAATGATATTTACAACACACAAAAAAATAATATATAGGCTATATTTTTCTGAACAAGCAAATTTGAATTTGAAAAAGTGAATGACCGATTCACTTATTCGCAGGACAAGCACATGAAAAGGCTTAATAGCCCCGAGTTATATATTTGATATAGTATTATGGTTATGTGTCGAGCCTGAGTATAGTTTTATACATCAGCCCAGTCTATTCTGTAAAATTTGTGATAGGCTATGCAGAGTCAGGGTTTTTAGCACATTAATCTGACAATAAATGTGGCACACGCAGTTTTTATTATGCAACAACAAATCATAAAAATAATGAATTAATTATATTTTATAATTTTATAATTAATTTGGGCTAATTAATAAATCACAATCCCGTGCTATATGGGCATTGATATAAGATGAACCAAGAGTGGTTTTACACTCCGTGATAAAGGCCTATTACAGACCTAATTTCAATATTTTGCGGGAAACTGAAATCCGATCAGTTATCCAGATACAGAGAGCACTTGATGAACAAATGTAAACGCCGACAGCGACACTGATTAACTGACGATCCCTCCTGATCTGCCTGATCCCTCTAGAGTACATCATTACAATAACAAGCTAAATAAAATACAAAAAGCCTTGTTACACAAAAATTTCGCCACCACTAGCCAGATAACACAATAAACAAACACAGACCGGAAGTTAACTTCGGGCCAGGCGCGTAACCGTGGCAACGCGTGTGCGTTCGATGAAACCGTCTATATTACCCTTATATAACATTTTCTGGTTAACCAACTTCATTTTAGTTAGCTTTTGTAACGTTAGTTGTTAGATCTCGGCTAACTAACCTTCGTTAAAGTTCGTTAAATGTTAGCTCTATTGATTCCGAAATCTTATAAAATCTTGAGTAAAACTAAGTTAATATAAAATAAAACGTATACATATCTTACCTTGGTAGAGTTAAACAGGAGATATTTGACAGTGATGTTCTGGAAACTTGTTGCCAGGAGAGAGGAGACCGTTGGTGTGTGTTTTTTGTTTGTTTTTTATGAAAAGGCGGGAGGAGGCTATTATTATTGCTTGTGGGGGAGGGGACAGCGTGATGCAAGTGATTTTACTCTTTTAGATATATTATTAGAAAATATTGTTTTAAGCAAAAAAAATTGCACATTTAAGTGTTTTATAAGGCCATGCCATTTACACAAAAAAAATTATTTGACAAACTGTAGCCTACATTTTGTATTAAATATCAAATTAAATAAACGTCAAATATTTGAAAATGTTTTTTTATTTTAATACACAATTATGGCAGTTACTAAGTTTACTCTAGCCCAATTGGGGCCTAATCAAGAACCGCAAATAAACAATAATGGGCAGCCTGCTGGAGCCCACAAACTAAACCAGACTGGGGCCCATACTAACCCCATCAAACGTGCCCAATCTGAGCCCATGCCCACATGACACCCATATTATAACCCTGAGAAAACCCATGTGGGGCCCACATGGACATGTTGGCTGGGTAGGGATAGCCTACAAAATATATGGAATTTGGTAGCTAGGTCCCCCAAATTCCTAAATCCGCCCCCGAATACGTTAGGCTACAATAAAAGCAATCACTGTATCATGCGCCATGATAGGAACCTGTCAAAATTGTAATGGCACACACATTTAATATTTGTGTGCTTTGCCTTTGAGCGACACTCAAGGTTCATTTACCTGTGCGGAGTCGTCGTCAAGCCGCTCGTGCAGGTTTTGTCGAACTCAACAAAGACTCCTCTTCGCTAAGAAACGACAGGGTGCTTTTGCAGGTTTGATTTAGTCGATTAATATCCATTAATCCTGCGCTCTTTTTGTTCTCTGTGTTATAAAATGATGTGGAGTATTTTGCTGTCAACGATTTACTGAGTGAGAGCTGTATACGAGTTACTCAGAAAGAACCACGAACCGATTCAGACCGTTCGCAAATAAAGCGACGCTTTGAAAAGAACCGACTCGTTTGTGAGATTCGTTTGTGAATCGAACTCAGTCAGACTCTAAAGAGCTGGTAGAAAATTCAATTTCCGAAATTCTGTAGAGGAAAATGTTTTTCAGGCAGGCATAATCTTCCATTTCAGCCGAGTTTTTATCAGTTAACCTTTAGTGGAGCTTGTGACAGGACATGTATTAATACTGAAATCGACTTAGTAAATCAGCGCCCCAAAAAGATAGCACTATATGGCTGCCCAGACAATGCAGCTTTTATAATAAAGAATCATTATTAGTTTGATAATCTCTCTTACCTCCAGAATTAGGCTACCTATAATGCTGATATTACCACCTGGATTTCATCTCATAAATCTATTCCTCTCTTCCTTTTCTCTCTTCGTGCTTTCTTTTCTAGGCTATATATAGGCTATCCTGCCATGCTGTTACCCCTACCTCTTCATTTTCTCACAAACCCCTGGCTTTATATCTACATAATCTTTTTTATTTCCACTGCCACCCCATTTTTTAGAAAATACTCACATGTTCTCCATTCCCTCTGGGTGTCTCATTCACTCTTTTCCTTTCTATTTCTCTTTATCTGTAATTACTACACAGTCAGGAGATATTTTAATATGTGGCAAAGTACCTATCCTCTGCTCACAGCAAGTCATTTTTAACTTTCCCTCTCTTTTCTCAGTTTCCTTCATCCTAAATCTCTCTCCTCGTCTGATCTTCCACTCATGTTTTTCCATCTCCTAAATCTGTTTATCCTGTCTTCTCATATACATAATCCGTCGCATAGTCCTAAACATACACACAGAACCGGGATAAACCATTTCCGCTGCTCACACAGAAGCTCTTCATTTAAACAAACTACTTTTTGCACACAGTATTTCAGTACATCCTCCATTTATCAAGAAAACCTCAATCCCCTGATGCAGTAGCTGGCATGAACGTGCTCAAACACACACACACACACACACACACATGCTCTTCCGGAGAGATGCACATCTGTGTCCCTCTCTTTGTCACTTCTCCATCCCCTGCGGAGGAACATGATTGCCGCCCCCTGGGCCGGAACACAGCATGTGCATTTGTGTATGCGGGTCTCTTTAACACCACTAGGCAGTGGGACTGGAGAGCTGAGCTCTAATGGTGATAGATTCTCAGCATAACGGATGTGGCTCCACTTCAGATAAAGTGGGTCATGTCTGAGGAGCTGCGATGAATTTGCACAGTGCCAAATCCAAATGCATTAGCCTCTCTCTGTTTTACTTAACGAGGACAGCGGAGGAGGCGCCGGGGTGTGTGTGTGTGCTTCTGTCGCGTTTCAACCATTTGAAGTGCATATGTAGGAGTGCCAACGAGTAAGTATTTGCGTTAGGGTGTGTGTAGATCAGACAGGAACAGGAAGTGCTGATCACTCACTCTCATGGCGTAATACAAAGAGTGTGCTGATGTATTTTGGCCTATTTTTCAGGTTGTCTCATTAAGATATCTTCATTGTCTTGTCATAATCTTTTTGTTTAGACAGGACAGTGAAAAAAGACATATGGGATTGGGAAATGATGCGGAGTCGTGACTCAAATTTGTGTTTCTGCATGCAGGTGCACTATATGGCACTTTTAGAAGTCCATCTGTAGATTGAAGGGTTAGTTCGCTAAACAATTTAATCATCCCATAATTCACTCACCCTCAAGCCATCCTGTATACATCTTTCTTCTTTCAGCCAAACACAATCGGAGTTATATGAAAAATATCCTGGCTCTTCCAAGCTTTATAATGGGAGTGAATTGTACCTTAGATTTTAAAGGCCATAAAAGCACATCCATCAATCATAAAAGTAATCCGGCTCCAGTGTTAATAAAGGCCTTCTGAAGTCTTTTTCCAGTGGAAGAGTGACCTATGACCTGGTGTCAAGAATTTTAGTGGATGAATAAGTCAGGTATTGTAGAAAAGTTACCATGGATGGAGTACATCACATGTACGATAAACATGTTATGCTAACATTTGACAACCATAAATTGTGTCACAATATTTCATTAAAAATATTTTATGACGTTTTGCTTGAAATGTGTCTTTTAACATTATTTAAATGCATGTTGATATATAATGCAAAGACCTTCATTTTCACAAACAGTGTATTACTTCTGAGACTTTCATAGGATGTGGAAAACAAACAGCGGTGGAGTAGCCTTGCATGCTTATACATTCTGTAGAGATACACAACATCAACTGAGATCTAACCTTCTGCTCTCATTGCATCTCTGTTACTAAAAGAAACATTTGCATTAATGAAGGCTATTTGGCAGACACTTTTATCCAAAGCAACATAAAGTGCATTCAAAGTATACATTTTATCAGTTCTTGCTTTCCCTGGGAATCGAACCCATGACCTTGGCCATGCTCTACTGCTTGAGCTGTTAAGTTAAAAGAGGTTTAACTTATGTTACTCACATTAGCATTTTAATATGATATAAAACAGCTTAAAACTAACTTTTTGCCCCACATTAAGAATGAAAAAAAGACATCTGATCCGAGTATAAGCTGACATACAAAATGTCTTTCATTGCTTGTCTGGAAAGAACATTTATAGTGTTTAGTAGATGACACACACTTGAACTGATCAAAAATCACAGGATATTGAATTGAATAATTGCTTAAATATTTTCTTAAATAGATGCTCCATTGAAAATCAAGATCAATACATACTGATGTATGTAAGGACATGCCTGCTTACAAAACTTTTGAAAACATTCAAAAATATCTGAACAGCATAATGTCAGAATCCTGCTATTAATTAGCACACAGTACGAAAGAATTCATATTCATGAGTAAAGCCATCACCAAATCATGATAACAACTCAAACTAGTTTGAAGCTCAATGAGTCCTGTATGCTAAACAACACTACACTGCAGCTCCAAGAAGCTGATCTTCTTGATGAATACAGCACATTAGTCCACAACGGGTAATTGAGAACATGAAAGTACATTTGCTCTGTGGATAGCGATTAAGCGATTAATTCTTACATTGACGTCTGGGGCATCAAGAAGTGTTGGCCTTTGCCTTCTTTCCTTCGCTTTGTTTCCCATCTATCACGAAAAACAACATTGTTGAGAATCTGAATCCATTGCAGGGGCAATTATGGCCTAAACACAAAAGCCTGTGTTGGTGGAGCTGTTTGTGTAATCATAGTAATTTTACCAAGAGCTACTAATAATGGCTTTCAAGGCCTGTCCATTGCTGCTTTTAATTACCTTGCGAGCCTCTGCATTGATTCTTTTCCTCCATCTTTCCTCCCGCCCCCCTCCCTTCCGCCTCCATTCTTCATCTCACTCTTTTATTAATATCGTAAAGCAATAACAACTGTGTCACAACCCAGATTTCGGCAGTATAATCAACGGGATTAATTCAAAGCCAAAAGACGTGTGTTTCCGCCTGCTTTCACAGCTTTCTTTTTGGATCCCCATTCACACGCACATGCACTCACATCTTCTTTCTGTTTTTCGCTTTCTGCCAACTTTCTCATCTGAAAGGGGTGGTGAAGTATAAAAGGATGTGATTTAGCCCCTAGACAGGGAGAGAGAGGGATGCTGGGTCTACTTGAGAACAAACAAATGGCGGAGAGCAGAGGTGGATGCTGGGACTTGGGGGTCGGGATGCTGAATTAAAGATGGAGGGATGAAAGAAGGAGTGGGAGTGAGAGTGAAGGACAAATGCCCCTCCAGCTGCTGTTAAACCTCCCAGTGGAGCCAAGACTTACCATAGCCCACAGTGTGACAGCATAACAGTGTGTGTGTGTGTGTGTGTGTGTGTGTGTGTGTGTGTGTGTGTGTGTGTGTGTGTGTGTGTGTGTGTGTGTGTGTGTGTGTGTGTGTGTGTGTGTGTGAGAGAGAGAGAGTGAGAACAGCATGTGAACCGTGGGAGTGTGTGATGTTCTTAAACTTTAGGCCTCTCGGACTTTATTAGCGTATACCACATAAGGCACCGTGGGAGTTTTTTTTAGT
Organism: Phoxinus phoxinus; assembly: GCF_949152265.1. NCBI lineage: Eukaryota > Metazoa > Chordata > Actinopteri > Cypriniformes > Leuciscidae > Phoxinus > Phoxinus phoxinus. The sequence goes on from NC_136885.1 coordinate 20,031,957, forward strand.
ATATGTTTTTGTATGAGTGCTAGCAGTAATTTAAACTAGCAGATGACTCCATAAAACATTATAAAACATAAGGGAGTCGAATCCACTGCCAGCATTCATTCACTAGACCCCCGTGTGCTTACATGTAAAATGTAACTCGGGGTTAGCTGAGGTCGCTCCGTCCACTCCTTTCCTGAAATTTAGAGCGTGCGCCAGCTAGTCCGAGCCTGTACAGAGTACCTAAGTAAGTGTGTGTGAGTGCATTTGTATGCGTATGCTTGTCATTGTTCCCGCCGCAGCTGTATAGTTGGCAGAAAGTCTGGATGGTACTGCTCAGTTGGGATATATTTTACGAGTGGATGAGGACTCAGCTAGCCCTTTTATTTCCAGACTACAGCCTGTTTCACTGTAGGACTGTGGTTTATTTACTTATTTTTATCCTTTCATAGAGAGCCTTCTGACATATACATATACAGTATAAATTAACCATTTTTTTAGCTTTGTTAGATGGTGCATACTGCATAACACGAATGAACTGCTAAAATGCATATAAATAAATCTGTTGAGGTATCTTCTGGAGAATTCGTGTCAAACTGCAGTTCCAAATCATTCTTTGGCAAGATGCAAATATATTTAATATATTCATCCCATGGTGCTTCATGTCCAGCACAATGGCAGTTGTGTAAGAGTGTTCTTCGACTATGAGCACTTCTGGCCCTGTGGACTTTTAGAAAGTAATCTGTCTTAAAATACACTCTCCCTAGTTTATTTAATTTGACTAACAATGTCCAAATGCGAAATATATGCACAGTAGGAGAACTCTGTCATATTTCTTTGAATGTAATGAAAATGTCCACATCTCAGATGATGTATTGTTCTTAATAGCGTTCTGTGTTGGAAATGAGGTTGTGAATTACTATATTGTGTCTTATGCTTGTTCAATGGAGTGCAAAAGAGTTATAGCACTCACACGCACATGTAGGCCTATGTGCACAAATACACTGTATTTACAGTATGCATGCACAATTGATGAACTTTACAGTTATTGAACTGAACTGATTCGATATAGATAGATATAATAAACTATTGGCTTGCTAGAGCTACTTTACAGCAGAATTTAAATTTGTTTCTTTTGTGAAGCTGCTTTGAAACAATCTGTAGTGTATAAAGCGCTACAGATCAAATGATCTCAAATGATGGAAGAGTATCCCTTTTGATGTCTAAGAGATGAAATTATTAGTGTTTTCACACATGATTATTGTGTGTTGGTAATCGGTAAATTAATGTGCCATTTAAATGGTAGAATTTTTTTTATGAAACAAAAGAACGGGTAGTTTTGAATGATGCCATAATCCTCCCATGTTTTCAGTTAGAGTTACTACAGTAAATCACGGTAAATGTTGGCGACTTGTCGATTGTGTGCGTGTGCGTGTGTGTGTGTGTGTGTGTGTGTGTGTGTGTGTGTGTGTGTGTGTGTGTGTGTGTGTGTGTGTGCGTCTGCATGTGCGTGTGCATGTGCGTGTGCGTGTGCGTGTAAATGGAAGTGACCAGGCCATGCTGGGAAATGCATTTTGCATAATAATGACACAAGCACAAAAATGCGCGCGCGCGTGTGTGTGTGTGTGTGTGTGTGTGTGTGTGTGTGTGTGTGTGTGTGTGTGAGAGAGAGAGAGAGAGAGAGAGAGAGAGAGAGAGAGAGAGAGAGAGAGAGAGAGATGCACACTTCTGATCCAATGACCGCTAGTGTCCCCAAGTGCATATTACGCACACACGCACTCATACAGACCCAGTCAGTCCCCTGCTATTCCCTGATATGCACATAAACCTTATGCTATATTGCTTGGCAGAGAGACATAAAGAGCAATATATAATGGATAAAGAGATAAACTGGGCTTGAGGGAAAAGAAGGAAATTGAGGGAAAAGAGAAGGGAAGAGAAATGGAGAGAGAAAGACGTGTCCGCTTTACATTCCTCAGCATGACAATAATGCAAAGAGATGAGAAAATTAAAAATTGATGCGAGTAAATAGTTTTAAACGTCCCACTGCTGTACTGAAAAGCTCCCGCTGGATGTCACCCAAAATGAGCGATGACTTTAAATTCCATGAGAGCGATAGACAACAGAAGGGTGAGTAGAGAGGAAAGGTGAAACTTCTGAAAGTGAAAGAACTTCAGCAGTGAAGGGAGTGATTGAGGGAAAGTATGAAGGGTGAGCGGAAGGGCAAATGAGGGGGAACAGGAAAATTTGGTGGGCTGAAATACAAACGTGAGAAAGATCTGCTATAAGAAAAATCCAGTACAGCACAGATCCAAAGTGCACACTTCAGCAGGCCAAGATAGAAACAAGGGGATTTAAAGAAAGAGCCAAAGAGGGAGACTATTAAGCAAAGAAATTAGTGCTTCAACCAGGGATGGACTGGCCATATAGGGACCACCGGGTAAGTGAATCTGCAAGACAATTAAAGTTTAGAGAGGTTTTACTGTAGTAGTAGTAGTAGTAGTAGTAGTAGTAGTAGTAGTAGTAGTAGTAGGCTACATTAAACTGCAATTTACAATATGAAGTCTTACAGAACAGCACCTCCCTACATCAAAACACTCATACAAGTGTATGCTTCCTCCTGCGAGCTAAAGGTCATTGAATGAATGACACCATATTATTTCTTCAAAATTTAGAAAGTCCCTCTCTAAAACCTCTGGTGAATGAGCTGCCAAACTCTACCGAACTGCTGAGACCATCACGTCTTTAAAAAAAGCAGCTGATAATGCCAAAATTTCACCAGTATTTAAAGGGATAGTTCAGCCAAAACTGAAAATTTACTCATTTACTCACCCTTTCTTTCTTCCAAACCTGTATTACTTTCTTTTTTTCTGTGGAATATAAAATATTTTAATGAGGATGTTGGTAACCAAACAGTTTTGGTTCTTATTGACTTCCATTATATTTTGTGACCATACAATAGCATTCAATGAGAACCGAAAGTGCTTAATTATCAACATTCTTTAGAGTATCCTCTTTTACCTTCTACAAAAGATAGAAAGTCATACAGGGTTGGATATATAGTACAAATTAAATCAGCACTTTGATTACACAAGTGCCGTTCAAGTGGATTTCAATCAGGACATATTAAATCATTAAATTTTTTATAATGCAAACATTTTCATTTCCTAACAGAAAGTGGACAAAATGTTGCAGTCGTCAATGACCATCAAATACTTCATAGAGTGTGTGCACACATGTCAATCAAACTGAGCGCAATCATTTTGATAAAAATCTTATTTAGGTTCTAAATTCACCATAATATTAAGGTGAGATCCTTTATGCAACCCAAGTAATGGTAGATTTTATGTGAAATCATCTGATGTGTGTTCCTGCAGAACAGTTGACCTCCTTTAGTAAGTATTTAGTAAGAGACATCTGATTAAGTGATTAAATCAAAGCACATCTGCATAATTAATATGATTAACCTAAGAAATGATTCACGGATTAATCGTTTATAAAAAAATAAAAAACTGTTAGTTGCAGTCCTAAAAAATGCAAGAGGGACTAAAAGGGGGCGGTGAGTCCGCCGGAGGAGGAAATAGAATCATAACAGACTCTCTGTATGCAAATTAGTACACAACCGCCACAGGCATCAAATCTGGACACCAGGACTGAGTGCCCTGCAACAGAGCACCTGGCGAACACACACACAACTTCCCTTACAAAACATAGCCCACGGCCACTACCATGAAAATCACTTTCCCCTACATCACAGACACCACATCATAATCTACCAGGAGGAATTTCTACTGTATATATGTGTATGTGTGTGTGTGTGTGTGTGTGTGTGTGTGTGTGTGTGTGTGTGTGTGTGTGTGTGTGTGTGTGTGTGTGTGTGTGTGTGTGTGTGTGTGTGTGTGTGTGTGTGTGTGTGTGTGTGTTACGAATAAAACAGAAGAGGTCAGAAGCCAACAGATAGTGAGAGCGAGAGGAAGGGAACGAATGTAGTTGAAAAGCTTAATATGAAAAAAATCCATACGGATGCCCGAGTTTACCTCCAGGACAATTTTTTAAACAGCCATTTCCAGCAAGCTCAGAGATATTTTCCTCAAAATGAGGTCTTTCTTCAAAGGACAGTTCAATGCTGTCATCATTTACTCACCCTCATGTCATTCCAAACTTGCAAGACTTTCTTTCTGTGGAACATAAAAGATGACATTTTTGTCTCAGTGTTTTTTAGTCCACAGAATGACAATGGAATCCAGGTTTGTTTCGGACCCCACTGATTTTCATTGTGAAAAACATCCTTCGAAATGTCTTCTTTTGTTTTCCACAGAAGATACAAAGTCATAAAGGTTTGGATTGACATGAGAGTGTATAAAAGATTACACAATTTTCATTTTTGGGTAAACTTCTTTAACCCTAAAGCAACCATCTGCCTGCATCTACAACCAGACCAACCGATTACGCTAACTCCAACATGTCTTAATATCTTCCGCTGCCATCCATCTTCCACAATATAGGCAATTTTTTTTTAATTACACAATTTCCTGTAGCAGCCAGTTGCGTTCTTTGGAGCTTCATTAGTTGAACAAAGATAAGGTAAAGGAGAATCATGGGTAATTAAAGCGGTATACTGAAGGATTCCACTCTTCCCCGGGGCGCTAGAGGCTGATATTCACCTCAAAAAGTGAATCACGCAGATTTGTGTGTTTGCATCAGAAATTACTGTTAATATAACAGCTTGCACAGCAATGCGATTTGCCGGCGAGGCAGAGGGGGACGTGAGTCATCCCACCCGTGTGTGCGAGAGATGATAACATTATTTCTTTTTCAGATGAGTTGCGAGATTGTCGAGCACTCCAGGTTTGGTCTCAGGGGTACAAGAAACAAGACTTCCAAATCTCCTGCACAGCCACAGTCATGCCTGCATTCATTCATACTAAAAACCTTCCTGTCTTATTATGCATTTTCCTATTCACGCTAAGAGCTCCCTGGAGCTGAGTTCCCGCAATCACCCATGGTCAAGGTCACAAGTCCGGGATGTCTCAGCACCTCACACACACCCCTCGAACTGAGACAATCTCGGAAACGTAATCCATTGTTAGAGGAAGTAATCTCCTGCTATTGGAGCCTCGGGCCAATTCTGCCTGCCAGCCCTGGAAGGACAAACTCTCCGCATCGCCAGAACAACAACAAGATGACCTCGTGGTTGCTATACTGTGTTTTTTACCATGCAATACAGAGTCTAAACAACACCGAAAGCACGTACCCGCAAGTGCTGCCCTTGTCCTCAATGCATACATTGAGACTTTAATTGTGGAATTACCAGCAACTTTGATGTTTTGTGTTTTTTGTGGTATAATTCATTACAGCTAATGAAGATTTATTTACCGCCTACTAATTATCCAAGATCAAAGGTTCACTTCCAAGCCTGAATTCATTGTTATAGGGTTGGAAGGGGGACAGCATTGTGCTGATGCTGCAGTGTTGGATGTTGCTGTACTCTCTGGCTCTGATCCACGTTTGAAGTGCTTATCCATCCCGCATCTCACATCACCTCAATTTGTTTTCAAAGTAATCTCCAGTTAATCATTATCGCTGAGAGCATCTATCATTTAGCGTTTGGTGTTTTCTGTTGAGGGATACTTGACCATGTATATGTTCCCCTCCGTGTGGCCCTTGACCCTTAACAGTAGTGCCGATTGCTTCTTGAGAGTTTAAAGGAAAGTAATTACCCTCGTTTATGTGCCGTTCCTTCCAAGCTAACTGCCGGTTTTCAGTCAGGTCCTCTATTTATATTCAAGCAGTAATTCTCTGCCTTTTCAATTTCATAATTTGAATTGAGGGAGCAAACACAAATGCAGAGTTGCTATTTGAATTTAGAATGTAAGGTACAGACATAAACATTTTATAGACTGTAACTTGCTAACTAGAAAAGCAAAGTTTGTTTGCCTTGACAAAACCTTGTTTCAAAGTTTTGAAAATGTTGAAAAAGCCTTGAAGTTTGGATGGATGGATGGATGGATGGATGGATGGATGGATGGATGGATGGATGGATGGATGGATGGATGGATGGATGGATGGATGGATGGATGGATGGATGGATGGATGGATGGATGGATGGATGGATGGATGGATGGATGGATGGATGGATGGATGGATGGATGGATGGATGGATGGATGGATGGATGGATGGATGGATGGATGGATGGATGGATGGATGGATGGATGGATGGATGGATGGATGGATGGATGGATGGATGCTGCCCTGGAAACTAACTGAAATAAGTTTAAGCTATAAAATTACTTAATGGAACTAATAAATAAAAACTGAACTAAAACTAAAACTGAAATAAATGAAACCTAAATAGTATCTTAAAAGAATAATAGTAAAAATGACTAAATCAAATAACAAAAGTAAGCTAGTAAATCAAAACTGGAAATGTGCAAATAAAAACTTATTTCCAAATATAAATAAAAAATACTACTACATAAATAATCCTAAAGCACTGATTTCCATTGGTGTGTGTGTGATACTTCTGTTCAAATTGACACTCGTGAACTGAAAGGAAGCCAATTCTTTAGTTCTGAATGTTGCACAACCCTGCAATTCTCATTTACCAGCCCACTGCTGAGCGCTTCACTTGGGCATATCTGAGAGAGCAGAAGACTGCGAGGGAAATGTGATTGTGTGTGTGTGTGTGTGTGTGTGTGTGTGTGTGTGTGTGTGTGTGTGTGTGTGTGTGTGTGTGTGTGTGTGTGTGTGTGTGTGCTTCACCCCTGACCTGCCACTCAGCTCCAGACGGGTGGGTGGTCGGCAGTAAAATGTCCTCATTGATCATCTGTTCTCACTTTGTGACGGTGCCATGTTTTTGCTGTTTGCTTCAGTCACCTGCACAACTAGTTGCCACTTAGTTTGTCCTCTTTCTGCTCTCTCTCTTTCTTTAATCTTCTCACTGGAGGCGGGATCTTTTACCCTCCACTCTGATGTGTTGCTCTTTCTTGATTCTTCGACTACCTCAGTTGTTTGTTATTCTTCCCTCCGTCTCTCGCTCTCCACTCTCCTCAGCCGAGTCCTCCGCTGTGCACACTAGCCTCTTTAACTTCCCATTCTCCACTGTTTCACAGACCATTGAACTGTGTAGTGTAGGTGCTGAGACCTTCACGCTGTTCTCCTTTAACCCTTCAGCCTTTTCTTCCTCCTTTTTTTCTGGCCCTACAGAACTGTACCATGGTAACTGGGCGTTTCTTCAATGGGCACTTGAGGCCCAGTGGACATTTAGAAAAGATAATCTTTTAAAGTCCCACACTTTTCACACTCACTAGTTATTGGTCTACTAACAATGTCCAACAGTGGACCTACTGTACATACATCCCAGAAGAATACTGTCGCTTTTGTATTTTTTTCCCCCTGAAGGTAAGGAAAATTCCAATCACAATGTCATTTCCACAACATTTCAAATGATGTAGTATTCTGTGATGAAAATGACAATTGTGAAAATGACATTTTGAAAAATAAATGTCAGATTGTTTTATTCTTTTCTCTTATATATATATTTGTATGTATCTAAATAGACACAATTAAATTATTTCAATTATATGTCAGAGCTTGAATTGAAATGACACACAATCAAAATATTATTTTCAAGTGATATTTACCTTGAGTTTCCTTCACATTTCATTTCAAACTATTCACTGAGACGGTTGTCCCTAACAGGTATATTAGCTTTTGCTTAAGTCTTTGTTTAGATCATCTGAGATGTGTAATCTATCATATTTTTATAATGGATTTTCATACTTTAATATTGACAGTATAGTTCTACATGAAAGGAGAAAATAAATTAAAGGAGAAAATAAATGATGAAGGCATAGTAAAATGTCTCCAAGACAGTTGGCCTTCAAGAAAAAAAATGTAACTGTTGTTTTAATAACAGTCAACCCCTGGGGCATAAAAGTGCCCGAAGTTAAAGAAACACCCAGCTATGGTATTTTGGTCATTTCCCAATCATTTTCCTTCATCTTCTACACAGGATTTCCTGCCCTACCTCTTACTGCGTTTATCAATAAAAGTGCCTAAATGAAATTATTATTATTTTTTTAAGTATTTTGGTGAAACCCATGATTAGGATTTTGTTAGGATCCTATTCAATTCTTCAGCTTTTCTGACCCTTAGGAAAAAAATAAACATTCAAGGTGAAGTGTGTTATTTCTGTGCCATTAGCATCACCAAACAAAATGGCAAAATTGACTGTTTAGAAAAAAAAAAAACAATAAACTTTAACCATATAATGAAGTCCATGCCAGGAGATATGAACTATTGGTGCAACGGATTACAAAAGTCACCATTCAGATGACTTTTGCATCAATAAACTCCTAATTACTGCTTATTAATAATTATTAAGGCAGTTAAGTTTATATATTGAGTAAGATTAAGGGATGTAGAATAAGGTTGTGCAGAATAAGGCAATAATTGTCAATATCCTAGTTATATGCACGCTAATAAGCAACTAGTTAATAGTGAGAATTGGACCCTAAACCAAAGTGTTACCCAAAGTTATAAATAAAGTAAGGTCTAACAGTATTCAGTTACAGAAACGTAATAATTAAATGTAAATAACACAGCATTAGATCAATCAACTTGATTCATCTTTGTTAAAAGCTCTTTTTTGTTGTTTGATTAACATCAATGACATATGAAAGAAAAAGAATAGAAAAAAACAATGACATAAACGGCAGCAGGGATTTATAGGCTGCTGTCACTTCAAGAGCTAAAGCATGGATCCAAAATAAGGATACACATCTGAGACGAGCATTTTGACATCATTTTGTGTGTATGTGTCCTTTCAAGTGCAAGAAGACGAGGAATCAATTCTGTGTTTGCACGCTATCTGAAACGTGCCTCTCTGTGTGTGCGCGGAATGAAATCACACATTCCGCGTTGTAATACACTTTAAAAATAAATATTTTATATTTTAGAAAACATTTCCAGAGTGCGATCGCTTTTGTATAAAACTGACTGCTTTCAGACATATAAACATATAGCCCCGCCCCCAAACTAACACCATTGGTTGAGCCATTGTTGCTATATTGATCTGGTCAGGATGCTTAAACAGACAGAGCAATGTTTTGACATTTTGCCACAGTGTGTTTTCAGCTTATTTAACGGTGTCTCTGCATATTAAACTGGGATTGAAGAAGGTATTTAAACATCTAAAAACAATATTGATGAGAAAATAAGTAAAAATATTTCCCTTTCCTCGCTGCATGAGGATGTGCAGTGGTCAGACTCCAGCCCTCGAGCTTCATTATCACCTCCACCCTCTCCACATTATGTAATCGGTGCAGGCGGCATTAGTCTCCCTCTCAAGAAGTTATCCTTTCACACACACTCCATCTGGAACAGGCGCCCGTTTTAGTTCTAATGGGCCCTTCATCTAATCAAGCCGTGAGGGCTTTAGTGCCACTCATACTCCTGTAATTGCTGCAAAAGCCTGGGACCTTTACCTCATGTGGGTATGGAACAGAGACTCGGTGGGAGCCTTGGAAACAGGTGGAAGGATGAGGCAAAGAAATGAAAGCAGGAGCAAAAGAAAAGACAGAGGTTAGGGGGCTGTTAAACAAGCACAGGGCAGAGTTTGTTAAGTCATGGCAACACTGTCCCCTAAATGGAGGAATGTTCACCTCTGTGGCAATCAACCACAACATCCACTTAAGTCTGGCTCTGGCTCTCCCTCTCTCTCTCTCTCTCTCTCTCTCTCTCCTCCAACTCTCTTTTCATGTCTCAGAGCAGCGTCTTTGATTTTCTCCCTCTCTCAGTCCCTCTCTCTCTCGCTCGCTACATTAGCAACTCTGTTTCTCACATGTCTCTCTCTAGATAAAATTCCAAATAGAGATATTCTTGGTGTAAAGAGAGCAGAACTGAAAGGACTCATGATTTCGGGGTATTTCCAGAGTGAGAGATGAGTACATCTACATATTTTCAAAACTGACTAGTCAGCTGATTGCTAAACCAAGGGTTTTTAAATCTTTTAATACCAAGGACGTATGAGCCCATTATGAGATATTCCCTTCCTAATATATAAATATATATAAAATTAAATATTTGCCTCAAACGTATATGTTTTAGTAAGGCCAAAGCAAACATTTGAAATATTATATGAAAAGGGTTTTCTTTCTATTAAGTGGACAGCATATATCGACCCACTTTGTTGAAGTAATGTTAGATGTAAACTTTTTTTTTTTAAATCGAATTTAAAATATGAAGATGCTTTTGTGTTAAAAAAATAGGGCTATTTGTGATCAATATTTTTTTTTTATAAATCACAATTAATATCATGATTTTAATGAATGAGTTTTAAGTGATCATTTGTAACATATTTTATTAACATTTTTAACTTTGACAGCCCTAAAAAAACTTTTCTGACCCTTGGGCGGTCCCTGAATCCAAAGTTTGAAAGCCCCTAAAGAAAGAATATAGATCATATTTTAATCACTTGTTTTGCTGTAGTAAAATTTCTAGGCTAAAAGGCAATTATTTCATTATGTCTTTAATATAATATAATATCCTGTTTTTCTCACATACAAATTTCATATTATACATTTTTCAGTCAATTTTTTTTTATTTTACTTTGGGAAAGGGTTACTCATAAGTCATAATTATCATAATTGTGCGTCCTTTGTATTAAAAAGTTTGAAACCCCCTGAATAAACCATAGTAACCCATCTCTAGCCAAAACACTAATAAAGCTCAACTTATCTCAGAATTCATTAGGGAAAAAAGGTAATTTCCGATTGATACATGTCTATCTGACTCTCAAGCTGTGGGATAAAGACACTGAGAAGCAATGCATTGCTATTCTGAAGTCTTATTCTTAGTGCTGAGAAAGACATTCACTGCCACTCAGACATCTCGCAAGACAAGAGGAAGAAAAATTAGATCTGAATCAGACTGCACTTCACAACCCAAGTCTGAATTATTGACAACTCGTGTCTGGCGAGGTTTTTTCCTTCTCACAAGTGACACAGACAAAATCTGGTCCAGTACGAACAGGCACATTTCAATAATTCACCAACATATCAGAGAGCAAGTGCTTAAATTCCCACAATGAATGTACCTGAATTCAATCCAAGCGAGCCGCAGAAACAGCTTGAGAGTGATAACCCTGAAAAATAAGCTTGTATAATGGGCACACCTTTCTGAGAGTGTTTCATTAGAATTATATTCGAGACGTTCTTTTGGGAGAGATGGAAGAGTTTCGGCTTCACTACAGCGGTGTGCTGGCCTTGTTTAATAACGGTTGTAGTCAACTTGACCCACAAGCGTTTGATTCATCATTTCTGTCATTTAAAAACCGCACAGTCTTCCAATAACCTCCTCTTCAGCATGTAAGCTCTGAAATGAGACATAAAGTATTGCGTCTAATATGAGTGACCGCAGGCAGGCAGGCGATGAGAGCGAACAAGAAAATTAAAGGAGTGTCTAATCAGTCGAATCAGATTGAAGATAATTACGGTGAAATACAGTTACCGAGACACACCACCTGCGACAAACCCATCCCGTGTAACGACTCCATAAAACACAATGATGAATCCAGCCCTCCATTGAAACGGTTTGAAAGTCTATTCCTCCCAGTGTTTATCTCGTCGTCTTCAAATTGAAGGTGTTCACTAGTTTCAGTACACCTATGACTTACTCGCTTTTCTATCTTCCGTGTTAAGTAACAGTATGATCCCTAAACACAAGAAACATCTGTTTACATTGGGCTGTAAAATGTGTAATCTATTACAGTGATAAGAGAAAGCCATGCAGGTAGCGACATAACACTCTTCACCAGCTCTCTGTTTATGTTGTCTTTTTTTGTCTACTGTGAACCTGGGTTCAGTGTTTGCAGTGAAATTAAAGTAAAAATAGAAAGCGTGTACCTGAAGGCTTTACTATACGTCTGTTTTTAACATACTGGTGGGAGGGCTTCCACTGTAATTAAATGTCAACGTGTTTTTACAGGGGGAATTACACAACCATACACTGGAATCAAAGGATAAACCTTGGCTCAAGATAAAGGCTTCCTCGTAGCATTACAGAACAAAGTGTCAAGTGAAAATACCAATATGTGCCCTACATGTGCAGCTAATCCTATAGAACCTGCCCTGCAAAATACACCAATTTTGCATCTGAAATCAAACATTTGAAACAAAAGACATACTTGATATCCATGCCCCATATATACAGGGCCCCAGACTAAAAAAAATGACAAAGGAGCATGTGAAATGCAATATTTAAAAGACAAATTACTTTTTTAGTTTACAAAATGACTCGATAAAGACCGTTTTTTAGAAGCAGTTTAGCTCCATACTGGTATTGGCCGATATGTTCATTTTTTATGTTATCGTTATCGCCCCGATAAGAAAATTGGGATGATATATTATTTAAAGCCAATAAATAATGGATTATTTCCTTCTGCTGAGACTCTTCAGATGCGCACTGTTCGCCATGTTTTTGAACTGCTTGAAAGATGATTAAAATCACTTCAAAAAAGTAAAAAACAGTTATGTGCTGTCATATAGGCTACATAGAATTATAATGAGAACATTATAATTGTGTGCTTGGGACATGGCTTTTAATGGGGAAACTTTTGTTTTAGTAATCAGGCTCTCAAAAATTATATACAAATTTGGATTTAGATTTATCGACCAATATATCGGTTATCGGCATCTGTCAAAATTTTCATATTGGTGCATCCCTACTTTTTTGTAAGAATATGAATGCCCAACCAGTTGATAAAAAGGTTGATATTGTGCTTTATTGTGGCTCTAACATGATCTCACCCACATTACAGTTTTACTCCAAAGTTTTCCTTAGGCAATTCAACATTAGAATTGGACTTCACTGTGGCAAACAATGACTAATATTTTTGTGAAACATTTGATTTTTTTTTTTAAATAACATTAATCACAACACAGTTGACTTTACAAATAATGGTGAATGGTTCTCCAAGAATGTCCAGTCAGACATAACTGAAAAAAATGAATCACGGTTTAGCGATGGAGCCGAAAACTCTGTAATGAATTGAACGATTCACTGGGTCTGATTCAAATCCCTGACTCACGAGCGAGTTCTCTGAATCTTTTTGACAGACTCATTAAAAAGAACCAGTTCATAAGAGTAATTTTGGTCATAAATTGAACATCATGACACACTCTGTTCATTGTTGCATGCCAAAACCACATACGTTTTTCAACAATGTTTTCCAAACTGTTGCCACTAGCAATTCGATTTTAGTTTGTAGTACTTATTTGCCAATTGAAACCACTTTAGTTGCAGTATGGTCCCCTTATATTCTAAAACTATGGCAGTTTTCAACTTTTATTCACATGACTAATCATGCCAAACCATATAATAAGGCAACTATTATAACTGCAATATGTAATTGCATTTTACTTGAAGAAAAAAGGAAAATCCATACAAATTCTCTTAACCCTTTAGCTGTCACCCCCCTTTTTGAGAATGGACATTAAAATGCACTATTCAAGCTTAAATGGCTGTAATTCAAGAATGCTTTGGAGTATAGACCTAAGTTTGGTCTTGTTTTAAAGGGAAAAAATTGCAGATTATTGCTGAAGTGAAAGAACTTCAAAAAATTAAAGTATGAAAAAGTTATGGAAGTTTAAATTTACATTAAATCAAATATAATTTATTTAATATTTTTCTTTTATATAAAATATATATTTTACAAAATATTTTTTACTATAAAATTACTATAAAATTAAAGCCATAAATCTAACCAAGTTGTGTTCCAAATTTGAAGTTGATATCATAAAAATTGAAGTTCCCATGAGATTTTGTTTAGGCGTAATACCAAAAATAGCCTCCGGGTGTCATTGAATTCCATTGAATTTAACTGTATGCATTCTGCCATAAAAAAATGTATACATTTCTGTCCAAATATCACTTCTGTCACAAAATATGGAACCTTGAGACTCAGACCTTTCTGACAATATGTGTTTTGTCAAGATTAGAAAATATTTTGATCATAAATTATGAAATATAATAATGCCCAAAAGGGGAGGAGCCTGATAAAATAATTTAGAGTAATGTTTCTATGGTAACACAATGTCCAATTTCAAAACAGTTTTCACAGGATGAATTCTGAGATCGTAAGCTTTCAAATGATACCTAATTTATGATAACTACTAAAATATGAAATGTAATAAAAAAAGGCGATAAAAAAAGATAATATTATATTTTAGAGGATAATATATATATGATACTTTTTAGAAGGTAATATTATTTTATCATTTTTTTTATTGACAAATACTAGATTATATGTTTTATTATTAATTTTTAGCATGAAAACCAACATTTCAATTATTAAAAGTGTGTGCGTCTACTTTTTGTGACAAAGGTCAGAACTCCTGTTATGATGTTGATTTTTTTGAGGTGCGCTCTTGTCATAAATTCATCTATTACTGTTCCTGCATAATTTGTAACAGAAAACAGTGCTGAAATATCTATTAAGGAGTCTTAGACCTTTCCAACGATATATAGTTTGTCATGATTAATTTAGGATTTAATTGTAATATAGTGAGGTAAACGTAGGTGTCCCGTATACGGGACGGTGACAGCTAAAGGGTTAAACAGTGCTGCTATTTTTATACTTTTTTCCAATTAGGAGGCAATTTGGCCCTCCAGCAGAAGCAACATTGACAGAGTCCCAAAAAATGATGAAAACAGATTCAAACGAATGACTCTCATATTGCTTGCCATCGAATAAACAAATAGAGATGATTAACTGTGCAGGGCCAGTGATGAGAGAGGACGGGCGAGGAATGCAGCATGCAGAATGCAACTGGCGCAGTTGTGGCCGTTTATTGTGTGTGTGTGTGTGTGTGTGTGTGTGTGTGTGTGTGTGTGTGTGTGTGTGTGTGTGTGTGTGTGTGTGTGTGTGTGTGTGTGTGTGTGTGTGTGTGTGTGTGTGTGTGAGAGAGAGAGAGAGGGGGAGGAAAAGACAATGAGAGAGTGGCAAAAACAGAGAGAGGGGCTCAGATGGAGAACACAACATGAGTCTGCAAGCCTGTGCCCAAGGGACACACACAGTCACTGAGCCTAGTACATTCTGTATTTTTTGTGCCGGGGGAAGGGGGTAATTTCACACACACACACACATACACACACTATTCTATATTTTTCTTTGCTCCTGTTTCTACATCTCTCTTTCTCTCTGCCTATGATAGACTGGTTTCCTACAGGTTCAAGGCTCTTTCTTCCCATCATCCCTGTCACTCCATCTGTTTCCCCGGCTGTCATCTACTTTTCCATCCCGTTTACATCTTTACGTCGTCTTCATTTTGTATTTCTGTGATTTTCAGTCTGATTCGGTAGGAACAAAGATCATATGCTCTCAAACACTTCCCTTCTTTTTGCTTCCTTTTCTCTATTCCCTTTCTTCTTGCTAAATATCTCTAAGAAACTGTTCCGTGTTTGGAAACAGAATTGTCAACCTGGTGTCAAAAGTCTCTATTGATTTACATGATGAAGAGGTGTGATAATCAGATTTATCCCTCCTTCTTTCCCTCCCCAACCCCCTTTTCTCTCTCCTCTTTTACCTCTTGTCACAGGAGAGATTAATGACAGTCATCTCCACAGCTCCCTCTTGACCTCCAAGGTTCAAATGAGAAGACACCCTTCCATTTGAGCAATGATGCACATACCCATAATGCAAAGCCTACGCACACAAATTTACAATTCTAAACATTTCTTCATATTCTGATGCCATGGCCACATACAGTACGAATTGTAAAGAATAGATGTACAGAAAAAAAAATCCATATAGTTGACTTATTATTAGACAGTGTAAGACAAACAGCCGCACACAAAAACCTGGAAGTAGCTCGGTCCACAAATTGCTACTTAATTTTAACAAAGGAATGCTTTTGAATTAACATCAAATTTAAAAAAGCGAAACTCAAATGATAGACTGTATCTTTGTTGTTGTTGTTTTCCCAGCTTTACTGTCTTTGCATTACACTATTGAGCTTTTAAGATATGGAAATATGTTTTGTATGAATTCTAGAAAATTATATTTTAAAAATGTAGAGCGTTTTTGTTTTCACTTTTCTCCATGATCGCTTGGAGTGGGTTTCTCTCGACTCCTTAGTAAGCAGGAAATGGAAAACCTGGAGTGGATCTGGAGCAGAGTCATATTCCAGACCTGCATTTATTTAGTCTTTGCATTGCTTGGTGAATGCATGGTTTGGCTTGCTCTTTTTAACTAGGTTTGTTCGCGGATCAAAACTAACGTAGCATTTTTATTTTATCTGCAAGGTAAGTTATTAAATGACTGTCATATAAAACTCACAATCGTGCTGTTGGACTTTATATCATAAGTGATGCAATTCGGCCCTAGGCACATGTTAAAGACACCTCATAAAGTGCAAACGCATTTTCTTTTCTTCCCATGCTTATTTCGCTCTTGCTTAATAATTATTAATTTGAGCCTCATCTTCCAAACAGATGGCACAGCTTGAAAAGAGAAATTAAACGGCCAGCTAGTATCTTCAAGATGCTCTTGTAATCCGAATCCCAAGACACAGCAGATGCACTTATCATGCGATGGCAAGCGTGAAATACGCGGCCCGTGTTGGGATTTGCTCTGACAGTCTTGTATTTGAGACTGATATGGGACAGTAACCCCTGCGCAGAGGAGCCCAGAGCGGGACCTCCGAACAGCGCATTCGACTATGACATATATGATTAAGGTATCTGCGCTTTTCTACTGACTGACGCAATGGCTATATACGTAGGCTACACAGCTCGAGGTCTCAAAGGACATCGGTAAATGAAAGAACAAAGCATAGTGCCCAATATCTGAACAATGCGCGCGAGCGTAAACGAAGAATGAATACACATAGAAAAGCATCCAAAAATGAATTATCAAGCACATATGTGATGCTGTACGTGCAGTTATTGAGCGAACCCACTTTATTAGAGCAAACGGAGTCAGCAGAGGTGCAGGTGAGTGACGCAAACTACTGACCAAAATAATAAACGATAATTAGCCTGCAAGACATGTAATAGCAGAAAACGTGAAACGGCAACAGGAACTTTGGAAGAACCGTTTTAATTTCACTTTCGTATAAATGCAATAACATGGAAGTCAGCGTGATTTAATGCAGTCGGTGTGCTTGTAGGTGATGCATGCCGATGTGTTTACATATCTCGCGATGGCAACGTTAGATAAATAGTTCTCTTTAGTGAAACATCTGGCATGTAAACTTTCAAAGTGTTCATAGACTGAATAAATAATTCTTACCTGTATGCGAATAAGACAGGAGCAGTAGGAGAGAAAGGGGAGCGCAATACTTCCAAAAAGAAGAAAATGCCATCATGTGTGTTATTCCGATCTCTCTGTTAGTTCCTCTTCCCAATTCCTTAGATAGGAATTAGAATAACATGAGCGCGCAGGCTCTCACCTACGAGGTATGTCTTTTCTCAACTCCAGTGTTTGCTGGAATCGTTGTGTGTTACATACTAGTACTCACATGCACACTCAATCTGATACAATCTGAATGAAAGGTGGAAATGTAGCAGGGCCGGTTTTTCTTGGGCTCAGCTACAACCAATCGGATTTGACAATGATCTGAGCACACCCAATGGGCGGGGTAAGTGTAATATAAAAGACAAATGACCGTTTGTTTTGATCAAAAATACAATGTGCTATATAGCACTGCAGTTATTGGAATGAGTAGCCTTCCAATTAACCGCTCCATAACGTGATGAATTACAGTGGCGATCAATAAAGTTTTGAACGCGCTGTAGCCTGTATAAATAATTCGAATTTACTGGAACACTGGGCTTTTTAATGAATCTCCAGCGTGTAATGTGGATTCCGCAGAGATAAATGACAGATTCACTGACTGGACCAATTCAGAACAAGGAATTAGAATGTGATTTATTCAACTATGTGACATACGACGAAAACAATCAAAACGATCATTAGAAACCAAACTGGCATGAAACTAGCCCGAGCAAGACTTCAATATCTTCCTCATCCTCAAACTCACTTCACTGGCGTAGCCTAATTAAAACCGTTATGAATTTATAGCTAATTTTATAGTTTGTATTTAGCGACATCATGTGATGATTTGGAGGAATGACGATGTGGGTTTTGAAAAGATTTCAAGTCAGAGGAGACTGGTGTTAGCTGTCACAATTTTAATATTTCTTAATATTAGCCTAGGCTACTATAAAATCTTGAAAACAGAAAACTTTTATTGCCCATGCAGGAATAATGTTTTCACACATTAAATAGTCCATTGAAAGCTAAATGTAAAGAATAGTTATAAAGCTCAAAACTATATTTTTAAATAAATAATACAAATTTAAAAGACAACAAAATATATCAAACCATTGTTCTGACCAAGGAATATTGAAATACCACATGAAGGAATCTCTCATGTTAAATTATGCAATAACAGCGAAGAACACAAACAGAAAATAAGAACTAAACTGGCTGCTCCAAATTGCTTTGTTTGCAGTTGCCCAATATATTACTCTTTTTGTTCAATTATAGATATTCATAAGAAACACTTCTAGAAGATTATGGTCACAGACAAGCAAGAAATCAACAGCCAGAAAGTCATGTTCACCCATGCAGGATCCAAAATATTTGTTTGCTCTCATTCTTTCCAAGCTGTGCCGCATGCCAGAGTAGTTTATAATTGGCCAGCAAACATCAAACCTTTTTGGAAGTGTTTGGTCAGAGCATAAATAATTTGAAAGCGGAAACATGTATACAAAAGGAAACAGCAAGCCATTTAAATGAGAAAATAACCATGACTGTTGACAAGCACCTTAGTAGGTGAGAGAACGTTGAGACGTGAAATATTATTTTCACACGTCAATGTTTTTTTATTATAAATTGCAGCTCATGGCATTTTGAACCAAAATATTTATGCAGCACATTAACAGTGTTTGATGTTTGGGATCATTTTTAAGTAAAGAATGCTTGAGGGAAAGACATTCGTGTGAATTAGGTGTAGGGCTCATCCTACAGCACTGAACAACTGCAAGGCGTTTAGAGCTTTTATTATTCTCTCTCTTATGAAAGACTATTACCTAGATGATATAAATGTGAAATGCGTGACCCTTTTGGAGATTTTCCTGCTGCAGGCCATTTACTTTAAAGAGCCCCAGGAGAAAGCAAAATTTTAAAAATGGGATTTTCTCTTAGGCCTGTAGCCATTTCAAGTTTTGCTACTCCAAAGCGCTTCCCATGCTAATATATTCTCTTGTTCAAGGACTTTATGAAGAACCGCAGGAGAGAAAGAGAGATCTTGAATAATTTGTGTAATAATATTGTTCTTGTTGCATTCCATGCCATGTACCTTCGTTAATGAACTGTCATTGTTTTAGCACACAAAACACAGTTATTAATGGTGGCGTCTGGTCAACCACACACTGGTAATAAAACTACACAAAAAGAAACACAAATATTGCAGACAGAAGAAATTAAATGAAACGAGAAGCTATGATAATGTTTACAGTGATGAACTGCTAAAGTTAAAGCATTGGAGGGTAAAATTAATAAACACAGTTATGGTTATGTGGTGACTATAGTCCAGGCAATTCCAGTTCATGTTGTTTATGAAAAAAAAGTTGGGCTTGTGGCAGCATGTAAAGATAAGTCTGCCTCGAGGCCTTTTTTTAAATAGATTTCCCCCTTCCCTTTTGTATTTAAAGAGTTTTCTGACACATTTCTTACCTTTATTCATGGACTGGACAGAAATATAGCCTATGTTACCTCCCATTAAGAGCCCGGTGTAAAATTCTGGTTCAGAATAAAAACATAGTTTTATTCCATACACTGTAGCCTATGTATTTTGCTATGGTATTGACGATTCTGGTTATTTGTAAGAGCTTGGAATTTATTGACCAAGAGGCTTTTCAATTATTGAATCATTTATTAAAACTATTTGTTCAAAAACACTGATTCGTTCAGGATAAAAATAATTGTATCTGAAGTATTGCCCCCTATACACCCAGTCACTGTTGCCAACATCACTCCACTAGAGTAGTCCACTGAATGAGGGAATAAATGTAAAGAGTGAATTCGGACACTGTGTGCATTGGAAGTGCTGCAGACGCCATCTACTGGCAAGACGCAAGAAACCATTCAATGTGGCGCTTATAGTGTGGTTATTCTCTAGCAGCTAGCCATTGCATTGAGTGTACATCTGTTGTACACTCATTATTGAGGTGCATTATGGAATTGAATAAGTGCACTTGATAATGTCCACTATGGTGTTGGACACCACACCACTACAAATTGCTGTCCCTTCAAATAGTCCACTATATTCGGGAATAGGGGGGTGATTCAACCAAATCGCGCAAAACAGTGGTTCATTAAAGAATAACACACATAAGTGCTGAGAGACGGCAACAGTTGACTTATTTGACTTCACTTTTGAATTTGTTTGGTTGGAAAATAGACAAAGTAACTGGCAATATGTTGTCTGAAATGTAATTTATTCGATATTAACTTGTTTTTGAGCTGCTGTATATGAGCAATATGTCGAATCACATGAAAGCCTACTCAAGACAACAGTCTTACTTCTGTGATTTTGCTTAAAGGGTTAGTTCACCCAAAAATAAATATGTGGCGAGCAGGACGAGGTCGAGGGACGTGAGAGAGCGGCGCGAGACCGGTGGCGTGATTAGCCTATGATGAGCGACACCTGCGCGACGCACCGGTCTCGTATCTCTCACGGAGGAGCGGAAGCATAAAAGGAGGAGCGACGATAGTGGAGATCGAGAGAGGAACAGGGCGACAGGCATGAGTTTATGTTGTGTTTTGTTTCTGTAGCCAGCAGTCATCCGCGAGGGGCTGCTGGCTTATACTTTCATTTTGTATAAGCCGGCAGCCCCTCGCGGACGTATTCTGTCAAAATATTCTGTCATTAATTACTCACCTTCATGTTGTTCCAAGAACGTAAGACTTTCATTAATCTTCAGAACACAAACCGATTGAATTTAGGCTTTTATTCACATATAAACATTAATCAACTCACACATCAGTTGTGGTAAACGGAAGCTCAAGCATGTTCGCTTGACATGCAAGAACCAATGAGGTTCAGTCTCGCGTGGCTTGAGCTTCCACAATAACCAATGAGGTTCAGTCTCCTTATGCAGCAGCATGTTTGAGCTTCATCAGAGGTTTGTTCTCACGTGTCAAGAAGGTTTGGTTAAGCTTCTGTTTATGTTTGCTGATCAATGTTTATATGTGAATAGAAGCCTGTTCATCAAAGCAATATAGTCTCATCAGAAAATTTGGAACAAACTCAATTCATATGGCTTATACGATCTCTTTATACATTTTATGAAGCATCAAAGTGGTAGTTGCGTAGACTGTCAATGGAGGGACAGAAAGCTCTCAGATTTCATCAAAAAGATCTTCATTTGTTTTCCGAAGATGAACAAAAGTCGTACGGGTTCGGAATTACATGAGGGTGAGTAATTAATGACATAATTTTATTTTTTTGGTGGACTATCCCTTGAAATGTATTTTGCGATGGTCAACAAATCAACCAGCTAAGTGTGTATCAGAACTCTTGTTCGAGAACTTACAGGTATTTATTAATACTTCAGAAGTTTGAAAAGGAAATATCTTTTAATAAACAGTGGCAATGCCATTTACATAGAGATGAACTCTCTTGAGATTTCTTGGCAAAGTTGAGCATACATGAATGTCTATCTTAATTAGATCAGTAACAACACTGGAGGGTGATTATGTTGTAAAGTAATTTTAATAGCTTTAAATGCAAAGATATGGAAAAATCAAACTTCTGTAAAAAAGTGCAACAGTTTCAAAGTGCTTCTAGAGTAATTGGTTCAGTGTTAATCTGGATCTTATCTACTGTCTTTTCAAGTAAAGCAGAATATGATATACTTATGTAAAGCCATAACTTCAACATTTCTACATCTGACTAAATGATTGTACAGCTTGCAGACAGTGGTTTCCCTAAAAAGAAATGTTAATCAGTTTAACGAAATAAGCCAGCATAAGACTGGTGGGAAGAAAGAAGCGTTCAATGTCACCTCACAAAAACATCTTTTCAGCATTTCTCAATTTTGCAGGGTCGGTGAATCAATACAGAGAAAATTGCACACCTTTTGTTGAAGAGCATTGCTGCCATCCACACTGGAAAGGAACCAAGGTAAAACCATAATTTGTCCCGTCTTTGTATACTTTTTCGATTTCCTGCCTATATAGTCTCCAAATTATATATCTGAATAAAGACCCAAGAGCAAAACAAAATCCATGGGCAAAGCTCTCATTAACTGCCTTCTACTCTGAATACCCAATACTCCCTCATCTTTTTCTCTTGTCTTCTTTTCTCTGCTCTCCTCTCCAGTCCTCCATCAATCTCACTCTTTACACCAGCGGCTGCTTGTCACCAGCGGTGGAGGGCAGGGACTCCACGCTGGATCTGTAGATGGGTTTCTTCTGGGAACGGTCATCACTGAGAGGACGAGAGAAGGAAATACGACAGAGTGAGTGTTTTATCTGGCAGAATAAGAAAAGATGTGGAGCTGAAGGAAGTGGTTATTGAGACGGTTATTTGCACATAGCCTGCCTCGACAGCTTTGAGGGAGTGAGAGAAGTGGACATCAGCGTCTACTGATGCTCACAGTAATACTCAGACTCCACTCGACATGATAGAGGAGGGCTGGAGGTCAAACACCCACATGAATCACTGCACAAATTTCCAGACAACATGACTAGGGCGATTTGGAGGACTTACATGGGTCCCTTGCGATTCCTCTGATTGGCTCGGCGACAGAGGTAAGCGGTCATGGATATCACAACCACCAGAAGGACCAATAGAGCACCAGATACCATGAGAACAATACGACCGTTGGTTGACTCATACCATGCTGCATCCTCTAAGAGACAAAGACAAAATCACATATTATACGTCTGTCAAACTGTCTTTAAATGTTATGGAATAGAAAAAAGAAAAACAACTAAAAAACCTAATCAAACATTTCAACCTGATTAACATCGGTATTAGTTGCTCGGCCTTGAGCAGGTGAGCTTATTGAGGGTAATTGCCAACATTAAATCAAATTCAACCCTATGTACTTCCTTAATTAAGTTCTCATTGTGAATGCTTCATTGGTGCACATTAGTGCAAATAAAATAACTGTGGACTTCTTAGTCTTCAAATAAAAACTTGCTCTTTCTCTGAAACGACTCATTTTCTGCTGACATCAATTTGATTCCACGGCTTTTTTGCACTTTAAATCTACTTGATAACAGTGGCTGAAACAAATTATGGTTCCTCTGACCATTTATACGTGGTTCATTCTGATTCTTTCTGACTGTTCAAAGTGCAAATTTCAAAATATTGATATACATATTGAGCATTGTAAAAAAAAAAAGGTAGACAAATGTGACCCTGGATCACAGAACCAGTCACAAT
Organism: Phoxinus phoxinus; assembly: GCF_949152265.1. Taxonomy (NCBI): domain Eukaryota; kingdom Metazoa; phylum Chordata; class Actinopteri; order Cypriniformes; family Leuciscidae; genus Phoxinus; species Phoxinus phoxinus. The sequence goes on from NC_136885.1 coordinate 20,055,399, forward strand.
TACCATGTGTATATTTGTGGCAATAGCCAACAATACATTGTATGGGTCAAAATGATCGATTTTTTTAAATTTATAAAAAATATATAACATTTATTTTTGTGAGTGAATGCAGCACAATTGGCAACATAAATGGACAACTTTAAAGGCGATTTTCTCAATGCTTAGATTTTTTGGCACCCTCAGATTCCAGATCTTCAAATAGTTGTATCTCTGTCAAATGTTGTCCTATCCAAACAAACCATACATCAATGTAAAGCTTATTTATTCAGCGTTCAGATGATATATAAATCTCAAGTTTAAAAAAATTGACCCATGTGACTGGTTTTGTGGTCCAGGGTCACAAATATTGTAAGACATTAAGACACAATTAGACAATCATCTGTAAAGCTGCTTAGAAACAATATGGATTGAGTGCACTAATAACAATAACTTTACATTTGTAAAGCTATAATGCTCAGCTCTAATAGCATGGCAGATATTATCAATGTTGTGCAGACAAACAGTAGATATTTTCAAAACTGTCCAATAGTATTCATTACGAAATTAAGAAATGTGTCAAATGGAAGTAAAATTAGGTCTCAAGGTCAATATTATTGTCTTACACAGGCACCTTTATACTCTAAAACTGAAAATTGGACAAATAGATAAAAAGGGATTTTTGCTGCTAGTGCCATAAGATATAAAAAGAAACGTTCAAACTATGAACACTGTATATCAGGAGTTCTCAACTCTGGCCCTCGAAATTTTAGTTTAGTTCCAACCCTAATCAAACACACCTAATCAAGCTAATCTTCAAGCTTACTAAAAAGTTACAGGCTGGTGAGTTTGATCAAGGTTGGATCTAAACGCTGCAGGAAAGTAGAGCAGAGTTGAGAAGCCCTGGTGTATTTCAACAAATCAACTGAAGTTGTTCGCTACAAGTCGCACACTTTTGGCAGCTCTGACCTGGTAGAACAGCGATGCTGATTGTCCGTTTCTTCACGAGGGACCGCACAGTGGGCGACTGAGCCGAACAGGTGTATCTCCCTCCATTCTGATCACTCACCTTCTCCAACTTCAACTTATTAGAGGGCAAAATCCAGTCATCTCCCTTGATATGAAATAAACACACACAGAGGTTATAGAGAAGTGAAAAGCAAAGCAGGAACTACATTAAATATTTGACGTAAGAAAGGTAAGGCAGAAGTAATAGTTCGTAGGAATGGAAATCATGCAACAGGGTGAATTCCCACTTGTTTGACTTTTTGAATCGAAAATACAACAGAAATGTAAAGGATTTTTTTTTTTTTTTTAAAGTTCCCTAAGAATACCTGTGCCATTTACAATAAATAATGTTAGTGAGTATAAAAGAGTAATGAGGTGAAAATAAAACATAACACAATACAATTCAGGGAAACAAATGCCTGTGCAAAAACCACTCGGAGAAAATCATAACCATACAAATGCTTTTGGCACTAGAGGAACTTCTGCAGCCTGCCAACAAAGTCCATTTCAATTTAAATGAAAGTGAATTAAGAGGATTCCCAGTCAAGCCAAGTTCTGGCCAAAGCACCATTGTTTGAGCTAATCCATTGGCTCCGAACATCTTCCTGTTTCCTCCGCTGGAGTGCAGACGCAGAGCACTATAAACAGGTATAGCTGCTATACACCAGAACGTGTTCTGCAATCTAAGGAAGCTTGTTTCTCGAGTTTACTCTGTTTATAAGAATCTGCTTTTATTGAGTCATGCCATGGGTAACTATTTGAAGTGCAGATTTGAAGCCATATTGACTAAAGCAAAAACATCTCTTTGCATAATAAATATTTGCGGGGGTGTTAACTGTCAGAGAATGATAGTGCACTTTTTTGATGTGGTGGAGGACAGACTGTATTACAGGAATGACTCATTCTGGACTTCTATCTCATGAAATTCTATGGTCATCGATCACCCACACCATGACATTTAGAGGGACTTTTTTTTTTGGCATAAGGTCATGCATTGTGCTTTCTACAGCAGGTTCCATGTATTGTACATTAGTCAAGATTAGTATGTTTAACAGTTAAACACAGATCCAAAATGTACTTTTTGTTTCATAAGCCCAAGGTGAGTGAATTAAGTTTTACTGGCCTTACCAGATTTGGTACTGTCCCTGAAATGATTTTCATTGATTATATCAATAATATAATATATTGTTGTTCTTTTGTCAGTTCACGTTGCGTAATACTCGGTTGTTCTGTTCCTGTTTTCTACCCAGATGGTTTTTGTTTCGTATGTTAAAGTTTAATACATTTATTGCCTCTCACCTCTTTACTGCAACCGACCGTGACAATGAGATAATATAAATACATTTTTATAATAATCTCTTAATTACAGTTTCCTTTCATATCAGTGAAAAACATTATCTTAATCACATTATATCAAATGAAACATCCATCCCTTGTATAAAATGAATATATTTTGTTCCTAAAATATATTAATTTTAGAGGCTCAATTTGAGGGATATTTCCACATGGTAAAAAAGACATCCTAGATAAACAAATGTTCTACTAAGGAAGAAGACATCTGAGTCGCGACAGATGTTTTCTTTAGCAAACATCTGTCATGACTCGTGTGGCTTATTCCTTTGATTTGAATGGCTTGTGTCAGTTATATGATATCAGTAGAGGCTTGATTATCTTTCTCACAGTTCTAAACTTATACTTGAACCATAACATTAAATAACCAGCCACTGGAAAGTAACTGGGCCCTGGTGAGTTTTATTTTCTAGCCAAAGCCAATCTTTGCTCACATTTGGCGGCAACGCCCGTTGCACAAAGCTCATAAATAACCTTTACAATAATTCCGAATTGATCAGGGGAGTGTAGACTAGACATAACCTCTGGACACTCCTTAGTGCAGATCTACCATACACTTTCACAGCCTTTTCCCCAGACCTGAGTGAACACGCTTATTTTCACTTGAACAGGACTTTATTAGGCAAGCTGGCCTACCAGGCCTTTTTCTCAGATGTATAAGAACCCAACATGTCTATTACATGCAGGCAACTGCAGTCCCAAAGACAGGGTAATGCATCATGTTAAAAAACTGCTGTGAGGAAAAAATGCATTAGATAATAAATCTGTCACCTCTTTAGCCCAGAAGAATTCAGGTGCCTCGGAAGCTGAAGTAGAACATTCCAGCTCCACATCATCGCCTAATTTTACTTTAAGGTCCTGCACCGAGTGGAAATTGCGTGTTAAGTATCCTAAACCAGACCTGTGCACTGCCACCTCCCGCATATCTGGGATAGAAAGAGAGAGAACATATGAGGATAGAAAAGATTAGTCAAAACAGCTCTGCTCCTGGATACATTTGAATAGCATAATAAAAGGAAGTAGGTCATGGAAATTCTGAGCATGTCTTCATCACTCACAATTAATATATATAGTATATATTTTATATTATATATTTTATACATACATCATTTGTACATTCATAAAATATGTATAAATAGTCAGATTTGTTGTATTACTTAATACTTTTATTAAGCAAGGATGCTTTAAATTGGTGCAAAAGTGCAGTAAAGAATTTTAGACTGTTACAAAAAAAATGGAAAAATAGTTTTCACAAAAATATCCCTGAGCACCAAATCAGCATATTAGAATGATTTCTGAATGATCATGTGACACTGAAGACTGGAGTAATGATGCTGAAAAATTCAGCTTTACCATCAAATACATTTATGTGAGATTGTAATATTTCACAATATTACTTTTTGTGCTTTTGCTCAAATAAATGCAGCCTTAGTGAACTTAAGAGACTTAAAAAAACATTTAAAAAAAATCTTGCCAACACCAAACTTTTAATTGGCAGTTTAACTTGGTGACAGCAGTGGATTATTATCAATGATTATAGCATATTAAGTCCAGGTTGACTGTAATAATACAATGGATCATCTTGTCTCCATCTGATTATTCATACTGAACATCTCTGTATAGCTCCATCTGGGGGTTTTTTTTCACTCAGTTTTTCCAATAAATCACCACTGTCAACTCATTCCTGGGCACTGCAAAACCCCCAATCAATATCAATATTGATTTTGTCATCTTGGGAGATAAAGAGTTGTATTTGTCATCGAATCTTTAAATCCCAAATATAAAAATTCCTTGCGACAAAATGTCAGATGCAACTGGCCTCACACAATGGAAAGATTGAAGCATCTGGACAATCTAGACGTATATGAATCAAATCAATGGGGATTTGCATCACAAACAATCTTCATGCAGCTCATGACATCTCTAACTCACAGTGGATGGGGATGGTGAGGGGCTGGGAGGAGTTGTCTGGTGCAGAACTGTACTCAGAGACACAGCGGTATGGACCCTCAGACCAGTGCTGGATACTGGCGATGAAGAGGACCAGTCTGTTCTCCTCCCTTCTCACATCCACATCATACAGAAAACACCGGCGGTAGAAATACTCCTGATCTGTCTCTAGCCGATACCACGTCTTGGTGTACTGTTGGGAAGAAAATGAAAGTAATATTTCACTCCAACAGACTCCTTACAAATAATATGCATGTAAATATCAGTTCTCACTCTGTATCTCCCAAAAATACGTCTTAGTAAGATGATATTTAACTGTTAAACGCATAGTGACCCGGGACGTCATTCACTAACCTCCTCCACATTCATTTTTTAAAGTTATTATATCATTACAATATAATAATAAAAAAATACAATTATAAAATAATGGCTGTTTTCCCATTCAATTTTTGTAAAAAATAAAAAAGAACAAAAAAATGTGTAGGGTCGCTAAAGAGTGTGTGTAACAGTGTAAGTATATTTTTCTTGGATTTTCACGTGGATCTGGTAAAGAAGCTGTCAGAGATCAAAATATTGATTTTGAAGTTGTTGAAAACGATGGTTTTGGGAAATGAGCTCTGACGAGGACAGTGATGATGCAAACATCTGCTCAAACTGAACCCTTCCAAGCTCCAAAAGGTAATAAAATATGCTTTATTGTATTCTTCTGTACTTGTTACTCTAATATCAGGAGAGTTTTATATTATCATCACAGGTAGAGATAAAGACCTGAATATGTAATAATGATTGGTGAAACATTTATGCATTTAAGGGTTAAGTGCTTAGTTTTATGATCAAAGCTCTGTAGTTTTTATTGTGGGGGATACAATGATGTTTGAGAGTTGTACATATAAATGTCAATCAAAAGCCTGTTATATCATATTTGATACAAATTGATATGATTTTTCTGTTAAAAAAATGTGTATGGATAGTCAAGTAAACATAAGTTGCATAAGTCCAGTAAGTGTTTATCTTGAAATATTAAATAAAAATTCAGGAACAATGTCACGGCCTGTAGGTGGACATATTTAGAATTATACTAAAAGGCATTTTACTTGCTAAAAAAGTAACACTATTAATCAGACAACAGAAAGCATGTAGTAGATTGTGTACAACAGAGTTTTCATCAAGATTTTTGCGTAACAAATATGATCCAGTAGGCTTTATAGGGTTAAGGAGAAAGCTAAAAAAAAATCTTGCTGATGTAGGGAACACTTGCCACATTTGATTAAATATGCTACACTTGGAGGAATTAGACTATTCGGGGCAATGGCACTTGGGTCTCACTAACACAGGTTAATGAGAGTTTGCAAAACAAAACATCTGTCTTTGTGATTGGTGGTATGGAGATCCGTTTTTGCTCGAATGCATTTAGATAGCTGGAAAATGTGACAAACAGACTCTGCACTGACAGAAGCAGCAGATGTTGTGAATCCTCCAAAGGCCCCTCACTGCCAGATACTAATTAAACCCAGAATAACAGCTCTCAGAAACTCACTAAAACACACACTGCCTCCTGCGCTTTAAATACCAATTGCAGCCTTGATCTCCAGACAAATAAATTCAAAATAATATTGTTCTTTATTTGTGATTGCCCTATGAGATTGTTTACAAAATCATGGGAGCATTTGTGTTGATATTTGAGAGTAAGTGTCCCTGGCAGATATGTTTGTAATTTTAGATCTCTCACTTTCTGTTTCTTCAGTAATCAGACCGGCAGCGCAGCGGAGGACGTGTACAGACAGCAGCAATAACATAAATCCTTCTCATTTCCCATGAGAAGTCATTGCAGTTTCAATCTGCTGGTTTCTTGACATTTACAGACAAGTGGACGTCAAAGAGCATTGTGTACCAGACATTTCCTTGCGATTGTGTAAGTGACCTTACCTTAGAGAACCTCTGAAAATGCACTGTGCTCATGTTCAGCTCAGATTCTCTATCCACACACTCCAATGTCACATCCTGTCCTTCCAGAATCGGCTCAGATGGACCTTTTACCTCCAAAACAGCTGTACAACAAAAAGTAATAAAAAAAGCAATATTGAATTAGCTAGTTTTATAGAATAAAGCAACAATTGCATCTGTATGGGATACTAAACAACATCATGTTTAGTATCTCATATTGATGCAGTTCTTGTTGCTTTTTGTCACTCTGATCTGATATACAGCATACATCCATGTGTGTAATTATATGGGAAGTTGTTAAAACAACTGTTGTTTGTGATGTAAATTCATATATCAGAACTTTTGCACATGTAATGTAAAAATTACAACCTATGCTATGCCGCTGAAAACTCTTGATTTAACAGATCTGGCATGTTTTTGCAAAGAAGAGTATAGGAAAATATTACCAAGCCACGATCCCTAATATATTCAGACAGAAGACAGACTGAGACAGACAGACAGAGTACTGTACTATTATCAAATTGTGTGTTAGTTAGGGGTCTACACACTCATGAAGTCATAACACTTTTTTTTTTCTCTGAAATCTGTTACTTTGGTTTTCAGTGGCATTGCATGGATAGTAATTTTTACATTAACAGTCCAAACGTTCTGATATGATTTATCTTTTATAGTCACAAAAACCAGCTGTTTTAACAGGGCTGTAAAGACTTTTTATTTCCACTCTATAGTTGCCAGAATACCAGTAGCAGTATTAACATTAAGTGACATGCCATCTGACGCACAGAAGCCAATGGCACATGTCACTATGCGTATTGGCACATCCGGTCTTAATTGGCATGTGCCAGTGGATAGTATGTGTCACTGACATTAATACCACCTCCCCAGAATATTCTAGATTATTTCTAAACTTCCTGGTCTGTGTAATTTGCATACCAGCCATGACAACAACAGGAACATACTGATGTGCAGTGTTGTTAAACTAAAACAAAGGCTGTATAAATGTATAAACAGGCTACATGAATGTAAGCATATTTTTGGTCTTAGTCTCACGTGCCCTTTTGAGAAAGGGTATTCTCAAATATTGTCAAACAAATGTGAACGTGCTTTCAAACAAATACAATTTCTTTAAAATGCCGTCTAACTGGTTGGGTCAAGATGGTGAGCATTAGGCAAATTCTGTAGGCGAGTTGACATATCCTGAAAAACCTCCTGTGTAAAATTGTATTTTGGGCTGTCACAAATGCAGTCTTTATGAAGCTTTTATAATATATTTCGATAAGATAAGCCTATGTCGTTGTATTAGGCTACATCCTTACAAAAACAGGAACACTTTCGTTTTCACTTAACTGCAAAGAGTCCCTGTATTTCCCCGGAAAATTGTTGGTAGTTCAGACGAATTAAATTTTAAGGTAGGCTATTCTGAATGTTTAGGTCGATTTTTAGCATAGCCTGAATTGAAAAAATAAGACAAACAAAATAATAACTATAAAAACTTTATTTGTTATTTTAAATTTCGCTCAGCAGTCTCGCTGGATTATTAATTAACTTTTATAGATAGGCCTACTAACATATTGCGTTTGGTAAGAACATTGATTTCAGGTTGAAACAGTAAAAGGCATTAACAAATAATGGTTTTACAAAGACATAAGCAAAATGTTATTTACCAGTGTATCCGTGGAGAAAAGTGAACGCCAGAACAGTGAGGAGAATATAGCCTTTCATCTTGAAGGATCTTGACTTCTGCGTTTGAGAACAACTTCTGCCAAAACGAAAGTTTGTAAACACAATTTATTAGCGCGGAAGAAGAGGTGGAGCTTAGGCTAACTGTTGTTTCTTTTGTTTTTGCTACAAAGATTCAACGTTGCACTAAATGCCACTAATATAATGTTAGCATTAATTTATTATATATTTAAAAAATAAAATAAAAATACTAAAAGACCAGGTTATACTTGTGCAATGGTCTCAAAACACAAACTCTTCATGCAAATCAAGCGAGCATCACTTGTATCTAGCATAATCTCTGTTCAGTGGGTGTGTGAGTAAGGCACCTCATTGTCATCTGGCGGTTTTAATTTTTTTTGTTTAGGGTTTTGTGTGATAGACGTTTGATATGTGAATCTGTAATAAAAAGATTTAAAAAATGACATTGGCCTTGGCTACTAATACTTCACGACGCGATTAAATTACAGCAGTTGCTTAGTAACAATTTGTTATGACATCTTTCAATTCTTTTTTAGGTAAGTCTCAAAGGTTAAGGTAATTTACCGCCCCCGAGACGCTTCCTTTATTTCAAAACAAATTTGTTGTGATATTTCAGCTGCTGAGACTAATTAGGCCTAGGCTACTGCTGAGCATAGACCTATTTAATATTTAATTTAATATGGAAAAGTAACCGTTTAATCGGTTCTCTTTACCTTTTCTTTCAGCTGAAGTCGATGGAAATGAGAATTTGAATAAGATAAGTACAACCCAGTGCAAAGAATATATAGCTATAACAGGGGAAAAATAACACTGGAAAAAAAGGCTAATGGAATGCTTAAATAAAAATGCTTCAATTGCGAAAATGCTTTTTTAAAGAAACGCATTTTTGTTGTTTTGAGTCCTCGTGACTCTACGACGAGTATAATAGGCCTATTACCTTCCTTTACGTAGCACTGAACAGAAGATAAATAATAATTAACATGTAGTTGACTATTAAATAAATAGCCTACGAAATATGAAGAGGGCAGAACAGTTGCTAGGGCACAATGTAAATTCCCTTGTCTCAAGTTCATTGACCTTACAGTAATTTCAGGTGACTGTAGGTGACAGCAATGGTGACTTCTTCAGGAAGTGCAAGTGACTACAATTTTAGTTTTGAGATGTGTCAGTAGTAGCTTGTTTGTTTGTTTGTTTGTTGTAGACAACGCTTCATGTCTCGTATTGACAATATGTAATGCATCATACCAAGACATGGTTCAAGGGTTCTGGTCTGAAAGGCACCACAGATGTTAAAAGTTAATCAACAAAACAGAATACATCAGTAAAGTTAACTATACTGATATCACTAGGATCACAAATGTAAAGTTCAAATAAGGTCCATCAACATTTATTTTTGTTGGTATGTGTACACAATGTACATAGACATGAGCTGAACTGACAGATGTACAAAAAGTATCTGATGCTCTGGGTTGAGAGGTTACAATCATTGATCTTTATGATCGGGCCAACCACATTCACAATACCACATAAGGAGGGTTCATATCAATGGTGTAGTAATGCTAAAGATACAAAAAGGACAACAATAATAGACAATATTTTTCCCATTACAGTTTTGCCAAACTTTAATTCTGAGTAATAATACAGAGATATCTAAAGATATCTTTAACAACAAACCTTTGACCAACTGTGAAAATGGCAGCACCTTGACTCTTGCAGTCTTGCGTACTGTCAGTCCCTGCATATATACTGAGTAAGCAACAGCAGGTAAATCACGTCCTAATGATGTCATAATATTCATCCCCACACAACAAGCTGAAATGCATTTAAATATGGCAAGAGCTTCATTTCATTTAAATACACATTTATAGAACAGTTGTAGAAATTGATGGCCATATTTGATTTTTGACTGCTATGGCCAGAATCTAAATATTTGTCTTGGTTTGCATGTGCTTTGCGGGATTCCCATTTAGAAAGGCACTATTACTTCAGCCAATACACAACAGAGAACTTACTCCGTCTATTTTAGGCCTACTTTTTCCCTTAAATTAAAAACTAAGAAATTATCCAACCAGAAAATGTTCTTAATTATCCAGTTCATCATCAAGACAGCATTATAAGTTAATTTGGACACTAAAAAGAAATATTAAAAACAACAACAAACAAAAAAAACGAGCAAAACTACAAATTCTTGCACATACATACATAAAAAAGTGCTAAAAAGTCAAATAAAACACTTTTCCACCATCATGCCTAATGGTTGTAAGCGGTACCAGTAGCATTTCAGACAGTTTGATACAGTACGATTATAATCCGTTCCTACACTTGGATTTCTCACTACATTTAGCTAACCGTACTCAGGACAGGAGAATCATGCTGGTGGAGCGGTTTTATTGGCATGAGACTTACGATTGGTTGCTTGTCAGTTGTAAACCTAGCATCCTTCCCTTTGCTTTCTGGTAACCTTTCAGCCTGATGGTGGAAAAACTAGTACAGGGGCCGGCGGTTGCATGAACTGTCTTACAAGTTAGTCATCAAATGTTTTTCTTTAAGACTTTTTAAATGATTAAAAAGTAAAAAATGATTTAATGATTTTTTTTAATTGAAGGTAGATTAGCCTAATTTGATACCGAAAAGTAAGACTAACTGCCAGTGGGTCATACAACTAGACCTTAAGACACTTAACATAATGTTTATGCAGCTGGCCCCAGGTTTTGTAAAGTATATACGCAAATACCCTAATACTTAAAACGTAAATACCTTTATACTGATAGGCAAAGCTTCTGATTTAATGTTTAAGGTGCAGTTACTGGTTGTCTCAATTTAGCTTTTTAGAGGCACAAATAACAAGAAAAAGAATCGTACATTACCAAAACAAGATTTCGCTTGTTAAGTCTGACACCACGCATCACCATTTCTGGATCCAAATGGTGGATCAAATGACAAAAGCAAACAACAAACAATGCTAGCTCACGGTGTGTGGTTATACTACTGAACAATCACAATCCTAACCTTTATCTCTGTCCTAAAAACTTTATCACAAGTTTTTAACTTAGCTTAATTTGAATAAATATTGCTCATAAACACCTGTTGAGATAGTACTCAATTGAAATGTATAGTTCCTTGAACCAAGAAACAGTATTTCTTGTGTCACGAGTCATGACTTAACAAGCGGATAGTCAGTGTGAGGGGACTGACATCAGCTCTTGGCCTTGTTTATGTTTTAGGCTCAATACCTAGCTTAATACATTAAATATTAGTTGCATTTTTTTCTTCCCTTTCTTTTTAAAAGACAGAGTCAGAAATGTCCACTGTTGTTTAATCTTTAGTTTTATCCGAGCTGCTCTCTTCCATCTCTCTCTCTTCCGAAGAGTAGTGTTGCAACGTCTGGTGTCTGTTTCTAGACGGAGCATCTGGAAAGCGTTGTCCGCAGTCCTCGCAGGCATACGGAAGAGCAGCTTTGTCCCTATCCCCACTTAACTGCTCTTTACTAGCTGGACTCTTCCCTTCCATTTGCCGGAGATGAATCTGGTTGAGACTTGAGGCTTGAATTCTCTGGAATTCTGAAACTGTGGACGACGCAGAGACAGCCAGACTAGGCCTGCCCACAGAGTTGGGCTCCGTCACGATCCCGTGAACCGTGCGGTGATGAAAGCGGATCCCGGATCGGTTCGAAAAGCTCTTCCCACAGAGGCCGCACACGAAAGGCCTCTCGCCGGTGTGGATGCGAGTGTGGATCTTCAGAGCCCCAGACTGAGTAAAGCACTTTCCACAAAGACCGCAGCGGTACGGTTTCTCCCCCGTGTGAATTCGTTGATGCGCTCTTACCCCAGCCAGGTGAGGGAAACCCCTCCCGCAATAAGAACAGGTGTACGGCCTCTCTCCGGTATGAATTCGGCGGTGAATCTTAAGTGCCCCGGACTGGCTGAAACTCTTGCCGCAGTCGGTGCAGATGTACGGTCGGGCGCCGGTGTGCACGTTGAGGTGGATGCGCAGATTGCTGTGCGAGTTGAACGCGCGTCCGCACTCGGCGCACAGGAAGCCGCCTGCTTTGGATGCGTGCTGAGTTCTCTGGTGCTGCAGTAGTTGAGACGGCCGGGGAAAAGAGGCATTGCAGTGCATGCACGGGAGCTGCTGCAAGCCCTCCTGCTGAGCGTGGCCCTGCTGGTGCCGCAGGAGCTCGGCACAAGTGGGGAAGGTGCGCTGGCAAGACAGGCAAGGGAAGGAGGGGAGCGTACATGATGTGCAGGTGTTGAGCGGGCAGTGATGGTGGTGGTGATGGAAGTGGTGGTGGGCAAGATGTGCCTCTGGGTCCTTTTGTTGTCGTAGAAGTTGGCTAGAGGTTTGCAAGCCACGGTGGCAGCATAGACATGCAAAGGCCTGAACAGGTGGGACACTTGTGGACTCGGGATTTGCCTGAGGGATTGGGCTGTGTGTGCTAGTGCCTTTGTCTTCCTGTTGGGGGTGACCAGATGTGCTGCTGGGCTCTCTGTTTTCCTCTTCCAGAGAGAGACCCAAACCTAGACATAATCCCAGCCCGACAGGGGCAGGGCTGGGCTCTTTGGCCTGCTGTTGGGGGTTGGATTGTAGGGGTGAAGGTGGTTGGATCTGTGAGGCCGGGCTGGTTCTGGGTTTCAGGGTCTGGATTGAGGAACTAGAAGTAGATGAGGAAAGAGGGCAGCCAAGACATGTGCAGGTACGATGCTGAACTACAAAAGAGGGAGATGAGAATGCACAAAATTATTCAGCATAAATCAATTGAGTGACGAGTTAAAAAAAAAAAGGGCCAAACATGATTCAACTAAATATGAAACTATTTCCTTGTATGGTTAGGAACTGAGATTGTTATTCAGAAGAATATGTACTTGACTGATTGGTTACAGGAAGTAGTTAGAGCTACATAAATTGGTATTTTATACAGATAAATGAAGTATTTTAGTATCTTTATGTATGGCTCTCTGGAATATTTGATTCTGTTTTCAGTGTTATTACTGTCAAATGTTTCTGAATAATGACTGTTGTCCACAGAAACGCTGTATGATTTACTGCTCATCCATTTTTGGGAAACCAATGTTTCATATCATATGAAACATTAGTTTCTCAAAAATGGATGAGCCTCATATCAGATAATCATGGTCCCAATCACTATCTCTGGATTTACTTTCTGATAATGACCAGCTGACTTCTATTATCATTTTCATAATAATCTCTCTTTAATATATAGTTAGTACACAAATTATTGGATTGCATTTATGCTGCCTCTGAGAAAGTCTGTGAACTTTTGTAGCAATAATAATATATTGAGTATTTTTAATATTAAATGCATAATTACATTTATTATTTGCTGTATCTGTCCTTGGTGAATCACCAGGCAATGATCTCATCATTTGGCCACAGCTGCAGAGGCCAGTAAATTCAATAAGTGCCTCTAAAGTAGGCGGAATCAATCAATTCTCTCATGAGGATAAATGAATTCCCATTTAATTATAACACAATTGTACTGTACAGTCTATTGCAATATTTACTCACCATGGCTTTCATGGTCTCTGGGCTCTTTTTCCCTTTCCTCAGAATGCAGACCAAACCGGACAGCACTTTTCACCTGGCTCTGTCTGGATGAAGTAGACTGGGGAGGATGAGAGACTTTGGGCCAAGCAGAACTCAGTGTCTCCTCAGTACGTTGCTCTCTCAGTTGATGACCAGAGACCGAAGCACTTGCTGCCATAAGGTCTCCAATGAAGTGATGCATATCCAGCCATGAGCATGCACCAGCCTGCATTAAATAATATTGGTAGTATATAAATAACATTAGTTGTAAATACTATAACTGCAGTATATTTTAATATATGATTACAATAAATTCATACTATAATGTTTTAATAGGGCCTAAATCAGTGTGTCACATTGCTGCATATGCACAATTCATACTGGATTAAGGAGCAAATAAATAAGAAATATGTCCTACAAGCATATAACGGGGTCATAAAACAAATCGCATCATGAGAAAAGGACACCCTTAGGTACGCGTAACAAGATACAAGCGTTAAGCGTACAATATCAAGCGATACATTGTACTTTAAAACAAAACATTTTCAGTGATCCGTATCGCATGCTATTATATGTACGCCAATAAAATGCTTCCGTCTGCGGTTTTTTTTTCCCCATTTGTATTTCTCCAAGCCATGAAACACATTACACGCCCCTTTTAAGGCTATCTTCCTCGTGTTTATTTTGGCATGTACTCACTGTGAGTCTGTCTTTGTCCATCTGTGGCGCGCCTTTACATAGTCGAGTGTGCAACTGTATTAATATACATTTATGACTAATGGCAGTTTTCTGTACTTAAATGAACCGACAAACGCAGGTAAATCATAGTTGTCTCTTGACTCTACTGCCCCACTTTTTGTTACAGTCAAGAGCTGCTCATAACGCCATTTTTCCATCGACGGCAGTGTATTTCCGGGATATGAATCATGTGACTACATTCCTAGTTTCTTTACCCATACTCTGTACCGTACTCATAGCCCACCACTCTATACAATACCCTATAGATTCAAATGAGATCAAAAAAGTGTCTTTCAGATACTCTGTTATTTTGTTCTGATTTAGTTTATAAGGACTGTGGTAGCTGATACCTATCACAGTTTTAGTTAAGAAACAATAGCCTACCTGTTATCGTTTCTAAAATAATTATTAAGTTATAATTGTAAACATCTCTGTGTTTAATAAAGTAACACTTTTGTCCAGTGCAAATACAAGCCTGAAAATTTACATTAATTATTAATATTTTGTGATTAATATAAGCTAGCAGTGCAATACAGTATCTTGAATGCTAAGATTTTGGTGTCTGTTACTGAGGTCTGACAAGCTTTACAGATCTCATAGTGCATGCGTCCCACTAGCCAACACAGAACAACTCTATTTTGGTCAGGTTGTCACACAATTGTTTTTGACGATACCACACACACCCTTTTCTGTCAGAGGTCTGTCACACTCACGAATAGTTAGAACAAAGGTGACAGACTTGCCGCCTTTCTCATCAGACATAGGCCTATATCTCTGATTTCCTGTTATAGTTGCTACATTTTGCAATTAATGGTGTGACTTAGTCATTAACGGGCTAATAATGTACCCTGAAAACTGTTCATTTTCCTTTCCATTACAATGAACACCCAAACCTCTTGTATGCCAAGAGTGATGGTGACAGTGCCACTCAGTAACATTGTCCCTTCTGACTGAACCTCAACTGCATGGCACTATGATATTAAGAAAAAAGAAAAGAAAAAAAAAGAGCTATAAGGTGACTGAATCATGGGGTCTTAACTGCTCTCTAAATATAGTCACAAAAGAAGTTCTGGCATTCACATGTGAATGGACATCTACAAGAACATGATGCTCATGTTTATCTGCATATTCTATTATTTGTGTTTCAGTTGAATATATTTTTATATGATCGATTTAAAACATTGAATTTAGAACATTATTCTTATTTTCAATTCACATATTTATTGAAAAGTTGTTAGACTGTATTCATATTCAACAGTGCATTCATAGGAATCAGTTTCTATAACATATTTTTTTCTTGTTGACAAATGCCACACATTTAACTCAATTATTTCAAGGCATGCATGCATTTAATATATTTTGCCACTAGATGGGGCAATTTTCCATGAAGAAAGAAGTTGTTTACTCTCTTCACATCCCAGCCCTGCCTCAGTCTAAATATAGCCTACTTGAATTCCAGTCCTCTTTTAGTAAAAAAAGCCATTACAAAATGTAGCAGTAATAGCCATAACACCTTTATGTTGTTTACTTAAAGGGCCCATGGAGGCTCTCTCAATCTTGCACTTGAAGTTCTACAGTTGTTTCACACAGAGGTTAGTCAAATGACATGCACTACAGGAACAAACTTGTAAAGAGTGGCCTTGCAGCATTTGAAATTTGCACATCTCTCCAGATCTTTAAAGTGCCTAGAATAAACTAAGTGTGCACTAATGCCTATCACTATCAGGATGTTTATTTAAAGCGAATACGTGTGCTTTTCTCATCATTGCACACCAAATAACTGTAAAGTGGACAGCAGTTGAGCTGGTTAAGCATTTCAAGTTCTTTTTTTTTTTTTTTGCAGCTGGGGGAGGATGAGTGGGAGGAGGAGGAGTGAAGAAGCAGAAGACCATTTTGGTGTTGTGGTGAGAATGGAGGAAATCGACATGATGGTTAATTCTGAGGCAAATAAGCAGATCAAAGTTGATGTGGTGGGAAAGGAAGTATAACAAAATGGAGTATGAATTAACTTTACACAGATGCAGTGTATTCTATGTTAAATTTAATGTTAATTCAATTAATATATTAAAGGGACAGTTCACCCAAAAATGTCAATTAGCCTATGATTTACTCACCTTCAAGTCATATATGAAATTTTTTCTTTCAGACGAATACAATCGGATTTATATTAAAAAATGTCCTGTCTCTTCCAAGCTTTATAATGGCAGTTAATTGCTTTATATATTTTTCTAAGTCAATTCAAGGGCATCCATTCATGATAAAAGTGCTCCACACAGCTCTGGGGGGTTAATAAAGTCTTTGAAGCAAAGCTTAAGGGTGGGTAAACCTTGGGGCTAATTTTCATTTTTGGGTGAACTATCCCTTTAATTATATTTCTCAAATGCAACAGAAACTTTTCCAACATAAGAATCCACAACAATGACTTAAATACACCTAATCTATTAATGATGCTGAAACATTTTCAAATTTTTAATCAGTAATTTTAACTCTTGACTCAAAATAATCATGAGAATATTAAACTTTACATAGAAATAACATTAAATACACGATTACATTTGATTAGCCTACATGTAATAATACCTAAACATTACGAGGTTGTATTAAAGGTATTAGCAAATTGTTTTAGTTGGCTACTTTAAATTTCTAAAAGATTTCTCCATTGTATCGTCTCGCACATCCTTATATCTGTTATTGGCACATATGCAAAGAAATCACCCCGTACTGCCATAGTACTGCCTCTGTCAAGCTCCATGTGTTTGACAGCTCGTCAGAACAGGGCGGAGCTACCGACGGGCGGCGGGGGAAACAACGTGCTCTCTGTATACATAGAGAACGTGCCGAAGTCAGTTAACAGGCAGTGACTCGAGGAGTTGACATTTATCAGAGGCTCTTCTGCGACTGACATCATTCATTTCACCTGGCGTGAGCCGAGAATTAAAGACAGCTAAAGGGATTCTGACATGCACTTTCAGAAATGTGAGTACGAATACTTTTTATTATTATTTTTTATTTACAAGATTTATAGCTACAGCAGAAGGAATTGGAGAATATACGATATATTAGTATATAATATATATTAGTGATTTTTGATTTGATGGAGTAAAAGTGTCAAAAACGTAGCCTATGAGACGGGTATGTTACGTTAAAGTGTTTGGGTTCCTTTAATTTTAACACTGACATTAGCGTTTACCAAGTCATTTATAAAATACACCTAGGCTGTTAGATACAACTGTTTAGCTGGAAACAACTTAGGCCTATGGAATAGCCTAGGCTACTTTTTCTCTTTCTGTTTGTATGATTTATTTTATGACGTAAGTTCAGTGATGTATGACCGTTTAAAAATAGACAACTAATTTGAATAAAGGATCCCCCAACAACGTAGAGATACTGTCAGTCACTGAGTTGATTTTACGGCTATTTGGAGAAACCCCTTGATAAATTACTCCTCCCTTTTAGACTTTCAGTTCCCGTTTTTAATGGGTGTGGGTCTCATTTTTATAAAGAAAAGCTTGTTAAAAATGATAGCGAAAATAAAACTGTAGCCTATAAGAAACTGTAATAAAACTATCAAGGAAGCATTTGTACTATATAAGTACAAATGTCTCGTGGAATAAACAAAGTGTCGAAGAATAAACGGCTAACTAAGATTGTTTAATGAGTGAATTATGTGTGTAGTACTGTGTAGTGATGGGTGCGGAATCCCCGCGAGGACACCCGCGCGCGTGACTCATTGGCCAGGGATTTCCGACTTTGAATTTACAAGATAGAGGTGCGAGGGTATCCCAGCCGCTGATGCCCACGCTTTCGGACATTTTAGGCATGAAAAGCAATGTTCTGTAGACTTGTGTAGACGTCGTGTGACCTTTAAAACTGTTGCGACAGATAGCAAAACCACAGTTATTTTTTATATAGCCTAGCTATGCTAGAGTAGCCTATAGGCTGTCAAGTGTTTCACTACCATGAGTAGCCTAGTAACACATTCTAAGCGTCTGTCAAACTTCGATATAACATTCCTACATTAAATTTGTATAACTTAGAAATAAAATAAAAACATAGAAATAGCCTACACGAAACATAGGCTAGCCATTAAAAAAAAACGGTGTGATTGTGATATTCAACTCTCACTGTAAACCTATAGCCTAGGCCTACTGTAACTTTACTATTTTGTCTGATATTTGTGGGTCCAATATATAAATGCCTTATACTAACTAGTCAACTAGTCATGATAATGATTTCACCCCCTCCTATACAATGTAAATAAATCATAATTTAATTACTATGCTACATATTGAAACATGGTGATATAACCTTAAGAATTTGTGTATCTGTCAAGACATTTTTTAAACATTAAATATTTGACCAATGTTATTCTAACGTTTTTCTTAAACTTTCATAAATGTAGTAATTTAGTATCTTCATTTTTCTTTTAGTATTTCTTTCATTTGAGTCTGTTATACATGCCACTGTATGTAATGTACACTGTCGAGCAGTGCATTTTGAGATAGTGAGCTTTAAAAAGTAACAGGCTGAGAAGTGGAGTAATTAAACTGGAATGGAGAACGAAACAACAAAAAAAGAAGACAGATAAGAAATGGAATGATCCTCTCGAGGTTATGCCCAGTGGAATTTCCATGCTGATTAAATCAAAGCCACCTTCCTCTTCTGAATCCCCTTTGCCATAAGAATTACTTAATGTTTTGGAGAAACCAGTTACTTTTCCTGTAAATAGATATCTCACAGAAAGCAGTTCTTGTGTCTGAGCTAGGCTATATATAGATGAATCATCCGAAACACTATTATTGTGTAGTCTATATAGGCAAAACTATTATATCTGATCATGAAGGTACATAATACTCTGACTAGCCCATACAAGATAGTAAAATAAGTTAGAAGTGTTTCTCTCACACTGCATTTTGGGAAAGAAACAGGCTATCTGTGAGTGAAGCAGTAATTAGATTAATATTAAACGAGATCTTCCATGTTTATTCATGGTGGCTAGATGAAGTATTACAGCTTAACTGTGATCTATGCAGCTGAATCTGATTTCGGCTCAGTACTGCCACTGTTTGGCAGGCATTATCTGTTCACACACCTCTGATGGGCCCCTTCAGAGGACGTATACGTCAGATATACTGCAGGAAGAAGATGTGGTTTGCCACGAAGAGCGTAACGGAGAAAAGGAAATAGTTACATAGACTGTGCTTGCGAGAACCCTCTCCATAGACGCTGGGTTTCTGATGAAGAAGACAGGTAGAAGTGACCTCACCACCTCTTTTCCAGATGGAATACCTTCCTCACGGGTGAGAGGATGAGCATTACGCTCCTTCGGTGGAAATGTTTTTCTTATCTCACGTTTGGGGTCAAGAGTTTGAAGAAACTTTCCTTCTCTCTGCTCTAGAGTACGTAACTAAAGCCCACTGGAAACCTCCGATATTTGCATTCTTGTCTTTTTCAGTTTCTTTTAGTGACTAACACGAAGAAAATACATTTGAATGTCATACCGACACCTGCTATTAAAAACGGCCATGGGGAAATCACGTTACTGTAGAAATCAATCCGTTTTACTTGAAAAGAACTACAACAATAAATGAAGTAAGATAGATATTTAGCAAGAAGTTCATGTTTTACTTGCTTGAACAAATCACTTACATTTGCTGTGGCATTGTAAAACAAATGTCTGGAATTTTATAGAAATATGATAAAATACCCATCTCACCTTTCCGTAATTGATTAACTGTTGTTAATTTAAAACTAAAAATATTTCATAGCATTTATTTTAGGAATAAATATGATTATTAGCTGCATCTGGTTAATAAAGTTCCACAATTATATAATTGTAAAATAAATTACATACTTTATTAAGAAATCTTCATGAAGAATATGAACTTGATAATGGACAAGGGTGCGTGGACTCTCACTTGATAAATCAATATCAGTTTAGAGATTTAACAGTATACATTTTAAAATAACTACTTTCTATTGTAATATTTTTTAAAGTCTAATTTATTCCTGTGATGGTAAAGCAGAATTTTCAGTCTTCAGTGTCCCATGATCCTTCAGAAATCACTCTAATGTGCTGAGGCTCAAGACATATTTCTTATAATGATCAATGTTGAAAACAGTTGTGCTGCTGTGATACGTTTTCTGTGATTCTTTAACAGCAGTTATCTTTACTTAGACTTTTCAACAACAAAAAACATTATTTATGATTAAAAATGGTTTATTCCTGTGTCCCCAGCACCGAAGGAAAAGGCGTGTTACCCTCTGCCCACAGTGAAGAAACTCCTGGAGCAGAAGAGAAAGAGAGAGACCTCCTCAGCACCCCCCTCCTGCTCTACTGCATCGTATACTGCTGGTGGCGCTGCACCTGTCCCAGTCAGTCAAAACTATTATACCTCTAAGTATGAATGTCTTGAGGCTGATATAAATGGCTTTAATCATCCTCCAAAATGTTTCCAACAGGTGTTGGCATCAGTACAATCTCCCACTGTCGGTGAGTCTGAGCACCTCATTTTGCTTTTAAAATGGGACTTCAATGACATTTCAATTCTAAAGGTGATCCCTTTCCTTCGCAGGAACCAGTGCAAGCTACACAGACATGGCCGCAGTTAGATACGACCGATGGGAAGTTTCCAGCATTCATCAGGCGCATTCCTCTCTACAGCAGTGCAACCCTTTCTCGTTCATGTCCAGTTCCTCCGCCGCACCAAACTTTACCCAGACTGGACAAACGCTTGCCACTGGCTACAGCCCTCAGCAGATGCACGACTGCCAGGACGCCCAGACAACACAGCAATATGTAAGAGCTTTTAAAAGTATTTGAGGCAGCATAATATTTGAAGGCTTCTTACATAATCATGTTCATTCAGTCAAGCTTTAGTCCCATTCTCTGTCATTTCTCACAGTCTATAACAGAGTGCTCTGTAACTGCAGCCGGGACTGATATGACTGGGACAGTCCCTGTTCAGAGCTCAGGCTTGTGTTGGCCATCTGAATCCAGAGCTGAGGATCACGCAAGCCAATACGTTCTCCAAGAGTTCAGGCCCCAAATGGATATGGTGAAGCTGCAGGAGGCTCGAGTCTTCCTGCAGAACATGGATTACAGTAGGACCACCTGGCAGGATGATGATGGGGACACGTGAGTCAAAGGAACATTTTCTGCAAGTTGTTTAGGGTGAAGATATACTACCACCGATGCGGTAACAGGGAAGAATGATCTGTAGTTCTGTAGACTTCAAATGAGTAGGCTACACTACTGTTCAATTATTTTTATTATGCTCACCAAGACTGCAAAAATACAGTAAAAACAGTGATGTTGTGAAATATTACGACAATTTAAAATACCTGTTTTCTATTTTTAGAAAGCTTTTGTGCTAAAGAAACATTTAATATTTTTTTTAATCAATGTTATGCTCCTTAATGTTTTTTTTGTGTGTGCAAACCATGATATATTTTTCATGAACTGTAAGTTCAAGCATTTATTCGAAAAATTAATCTTTTGTAACATTGTAAGTCTTTACTGTCACTTTTTGATCAATTGCATCCTTGCTGATCAAAAGTATTCATTTATTTAAAAAAAAAAAAGAATAAAATAAAAAAATCGCTAACCCAAAATGTTATGGTTATGTATAAAATCTTTTCTAGTAACCCCCATAAATTTAGGGATGTTTAAATGTGTAGCATTTTATCTTATTTAATTTTTTTATGAAAATGGGTCCATGATTTTAGTCAAATTAAGCAGATAGGCATTATCTTTTATTAGTATTTCTTTAAAAAAAAAAAAAGTTCTTCAATGCTAATTCTAAAAGCTTTTGTCACAGGATGAGCGGCATGTGAAGTGAATGCCCAAAAACGTAATGATATTTATGAACGAATAATTCCTAATATTTCCATAAAATAGTTTTTAACCCTTTTGAATTTTTTTTATTAATATGTGTACACAAAAAAAGGTTTCTAAAATTTGTCGTAAAATTTGTCTTGAAAAAACAAATGAAACCAATATAAATACTGGGAGGTCATTTTCAATGTAGCAATTTTGTATGCTAAATAGAATTTGCAGTCTTATTTAGATACGTTCCAGTCATGTACACATACTGTCATTATGTAAATTGCTCAGTTAATGTATCGGCATTAGGTGTTTCACCAGAGGGGTCTTCTAAGGCCTTGCGAGTTTCTCAACTAATGAAACCACAGTATAAGCGCAGGTCCTATAGAAAAGTGACTAACTGAAAACAGAAAGGTTGTTAGACTGTAAATGAAAACTGAAACTTTGTTCTTCCTCTCTTTTAGGATTTTACATATCTATACTGCGAAAGGCCTGAGGGAATATGCTTTTGCTGCTGCGGAGAAACTTCGTGGACTGGGGAAGTTGGACTCTAAAGAACACAAGGGCAAGGTGAATATCACAACAAAATACTGTTAAAGAGCCCCTCCTTATTTAGTGTTTCATTACGTATAATAGTTTCATTATACTTTTCATGTAGTGTGTAATATAACTGTTTGTGAATGTAAAAGGTCTGAAAAGTTCAAAGTGGACAATAAATAGTTATTCTATATGAACAGATTCTGAACTGCCTAAAACAAGCTGTCAGTAATTCCAGTCTTACTTCCTGAATAAACCTATGTAGGCTTGTAACAAATTTGCATAATACCAGCCTAGTCTTCACTGGCTGCCTGCGAATAACGTCTACTTTGACCCGCACTCAAACACTGTAGTTGTAACTGATGCCTGGAAGTGTTTGGTTTGTCTTGTGTTGAGAATACACTGTTTTCTGAGCTGCGAAAGCAAATCCACTGTACAATACTTCCAAAGAATGAGATTGATAAGGTAAAACCAACGACATCATTAAAGTTTGTATATCAGTGTGTGTGCTAGAGCTGAGAAAGCCTCCATATGACGTTTCGACATGCTCTTTAAGTGGTAAACCAATCACAATAGACAGAGCCATCTGTCCAATCAGAGCAAATTATTTAATTGAGCCAGTTCAGGTGCTGTGAGAAAAGAAGTGATGCTATAATGTAGTGTTTTATGACCTTGGGTGCATGTAAACCTATTGTAGGACACATGTATGATGCCCCAGGGAATTTGTATTATTATTAATGCACTCACTGACTTTTTGTTCCTTTGTATTGAAGACTGCTTTGCTGGTGGCCGTAACTGCTAATCAACCAGATATAGTCCACGATCTTCTCTCTCTTGGTGCGGACATCGGCATCTGTGACGTCAACGGTCAAACTGCGCTCCATCTGACTGCCACCTACGGTTTCCCTCGTGTCATGGAGGTGAGAGACCACCCATTAATGTCAAATCATTAAAAATAACAAAAACATGCATCAAAACCACTATGATTTTATAGGTTATTTTATTTGCTGGACTGCCAGTGGACCTGGAGGCTCGTAATTTTGAAGGTATAAACCTTTTCTCTATCAAGCATCACAGTTACATCTGAGGAAACAATAATAATCAGCTCTTGCTTCTGCCTGCTAACTTTAGGTCTGACTCCTCTGCACTGTGCAGTGATCTCTCACTGTGCCACGATGAAGGCTATAAATGCCTCTTCCTCATCCCCAACATGGATAAGCGATGGCGGTCTACAGACTCAGGCAGAAGATAAACTGATGTGTTTGCAGCTTCTTATAAATGCTGGGGCTTCAGTTCTCAGTCAGGTAGTCAATTTAATCGCTCTTTAATGTTTTGTATTTTCAGTACAGTTTTAATCCCAATGGTAATGAAGTAATGTGTTCATTATTGCTAAAGGACCCCTTGGTGGATATACATACAGAGCAGAGACACTTATTAAATAATACATATTATAAAACATTAAGCCGGCCCCATAATAATGTGTAAAGTACCAAAAATAAAGCTGTTGATGTATCATATACACCACTGTTCACAAGTTTGGGGTTTGTACGATTTTTTATATTTTTGAAAAAATGCTCAATAAGGCTGCATTTATTTGATCAAAAAGACGATAAATACAGTAATATTGTGAAATATTATTACACTTCAGTCTTCAGAACAGACTGTTTTCTATTGTGATGGAAAAGCTGAATTTTCAGCATCATTACTCCAGTCTTCAGTGTCACATGATCCTTCAGAAATCATTCTGATATGCTGATTTAATTCTCAGGAAACATTTCTTATTATTATCAATATTGAAAACAATTGCGCTGCTTAATATTTTTGTGGAAAGTGCGATACGTTTTTTTAGTATTATTTGAAGAATATACCGTAAAGCACAGCTTTCTAGAAATCTTGTAACAGAATAAATGTCACTTTGATCAATTTAATGCATCATTATTGAATAAAAGTGTTAATTTATTAAATATCTAACTGACACAAAACTTTTGAATAGTATACTAGGCTATATCAAACATATTTTCCTAATTTAATTAGGCTTCTATATAATATGGAAGGGACAGTGAAATATCAAATCAACTTTTTTTAGCTTTTGCTTACTTGCTATTTTATAATAATAAATATCTTTAAATAAAAAATATTTTTTGTCCTCAAAAAAATATTTTTAAATCCATATATGATTGGTGGGCACCTGTTGAAGGAACTGCTGTTGTTGTTTTTTCTTTACATGGTGTATTATTGCTAAGTTAGCAACAGCAAACACACACATTTCTGTTACTGTCAGTCATTTACAAATTATAGTAGATATTTATAGGTATAGGAAAAGACTAGACATATTTCCCAAATGTTCCTTTCTGACAGACAGACAAACAATTGATTTTGTCATTGTTCCATATAGCGCGTGGTTTCGGTCTGAGAATGCCGCAAAAGGAAGAAACCTCATTCATGCCACGCCAGCTTTGATGTCGCTTCAGTTTCACTTTGTTGACAGACTATGCTTCTGTCTTTTTCAGGAAATCAAAAGCAACAAGACCGTTCTTCATCTGGCAGTGAAGGAGGGGAATATCCATCTCGTGCGCTTCCTTCTGAGCCTACAACTCTCCAATATGCAAGCATTCATCAACATGAAAGTGAGAAACATGATGACGATATTGTATTGACTTTCATTTACCCTCAAAATCATACGTAGTAGGTAATATCCACAAGCCTCGTGTCACAGTTAATCGCAGCCGCGGTGAAATTTAGACCAACAGAACTATTGTAGGTGTAAACAAGAAATTAAAGTTGAGTAACTTACATTTTAGTTAAAATATTAGTTATTTTGTCTGTTTTTGCTCTGCCAGCAGAATTAGTTTTGAACAAAGCCAAAGCATAGCCTATTTAATTGCTGCGCTTCTCAGTCTAAACAACGAGATGTAGCCTATAGTGACGTTTCGTTACTAAATGAATATTTTTGATTTTGTAAATTGAATGAATTGAATCAATTAAGTCCCCTGTTTCGTTCCGAATGAATCAGTGGAGTTTTTAACAAATAGGCTGAGTGGCCGACTCATAAATAGGCTACAGTAATTTGTTTTGTCCCTGAATTATTAAAAAAAATTTAAACGAATCGGTTTAATGATTCCCTGACTCACGCATAAAAAACACCTGTTTCCTTCCTGAATGATTCAGAGTGTTTTTTTTTTTTTCGAATCAGTTGTGTGAACTACCCAGTGACTCACTCATACAGTAATTCATATAGTTCCTGTATGATTCCCTTGTTTTTGAATGAATCAGTGGAATGATTCAAGGAATCACATAAATACAACCCAGTCCTAAATGATTCATGATGAGTTTTTTTATTGAATCGGTTGAGTGAACGACCCAATGACTCACTTATACTGTATCCCAGTAGCGGCGCCAGGATTTTGATTGTAGGTGGGCCTCCAGAAAACTGGATGGGCCAGTTAAAATAAGCCAAATAGTCCCCTTCATCTCCGTTTCAGCGCTTTTCTGAGGACAGCGACCACGTAGCCTACCTACGCAACACGTTCTAATGAAAGTGCGTATGATCGTATCTATACCACGAATTGTATTTCTCGTGTCATTTATACGCCAAAAATGTTTTTGGTTTTTTTGCCTGCGCATGACACACAGTTTTCGCGTGCATATGGTATTTGAATAACTTTTAAAATGAGGTGAAGTTGAACATGGAGCAGTTTTTCCCGTGTACGGGGATGGAAAACCCGGAGTGGAGTCAGAGCTGAGTGATTACAGAACGCTTAGAGTGGAGAGAGGAAAGTGTTTTCACTCCACTCCAGGCTTTGATCACATCCCCCTCAGTAATGTAAATAGGCTACACTTCATCTTTCCTTAATTTAAGACCTATTCAAACTGAAATTAAGACATTTATTACACTATTTGAGAAACGTAAGCATATTTACGGCCTTAAAATTATGAAAAGTGAATAAAAAAAATTAGGACAGGCGGGAACCCTGCAATTAACAGAAATCCGTCGTAGCGGCGGAGAACTTTAATCCCTGATACAGACAGCCTTTGCGGGCGGCCTAACCTTACTTGCCTTGCTGGTGTGAGGGGGTGGCTACTGGAGGACTTGTTGGGGAAAGGGCGGCCGAGCAGGACGGAGTTTCCTCCTCCTGGTCCAGCTCCTCTGAGCATTTTTTGCTGAATTGAAATGAAAATAAGCTGCTTTGTTTTGTTTTGCGTTTCATATTAGCTACTGTATGTGTCTGTCTCATTGAGCTTGCTTGAAAAGCTTTCGCGCTAAAGTCATTCATTTCATTGGATCGCTTGATGGTGACGATGCAGCCTGTGGGCAGGCTTAAGAGTCCACACGTGGGGTAGAAGCCGCTGATTGGCGCTTTCACTCAAAGCTTTCCTCTGGCTGCTTATTGGATGAACTGGGTCAAAATGGGTGGGCCCGGACCTAAAATGGGTGGGCCCAGGCCCACCCGGGCCCAATGGTAGCGCCGCGGCTATACTGTAATGAACTCTAGAACACATAAAGTTTCAGCGCGCAACAGCGTGACATCATGATCTATATATTGTCTGTCTCCTCTCAGGCTCACGGACACACTGCCCTACACATGGCCGCAGGGCTGCACGGAAGCCCCTATCAGGAGGAACTGATCCGGCTGCTGCTGAGTCGTGGTGCTGATCCCAGCATCCGCAACCTGGAGAACGACCAGCCCGCTCACTTACTGCAGAGCGGAGACAAAGGAGAGAGAGTGAGAGGCTTTTATTTAATAACAAACAGTCTGCAAGGACTCGTGCCGTGCAAACATTCTCTTGTACAGTTTGATCGTGGCTCCATTGTTTTGTAGCGTCATGGAACGAGAAGAACTCACTAGCTGACACCAATTTTTCCCCTCTCGCTCTTTCTCTCCCTCAGCTCAAGCTCATCTTGAAGAAGAAAAGTGCCTCCTCTAGGCGGCGTTTAACATCCTTACAGGACCAAGAGTGACTAGGACTGATCAGTCCCAGCGTTCCCCGCCTTCTCCAATAGAGGTCTAGAGAGCAAATAACAGTACGCACATGAAACATCAGTCTTGATAATACGATTAACTGTTCACCATCAAGATGTAGATAAGAACAATTATGGATTGAATGGACCTTTGTCAAATAATTAATACCAAAAAGAGCTTTTAAAATGAACCCCAACACAGTCATCCTAAACTTGAATGAATGAATCTAGATCATCTCTGGAGAAGGATGGGTTTATCTTCAGTATCCTTATATGAGGATTTTCACCTATTGCATCATTTTAGTATGACAGTATATCTTTTGTGAAGGATCATTCAGCGATTCTGTATCATAAAGCTGCTTCCCAGTTTATTTAAATGCTGAACATCAGCATTTTACTATGTTCCTGAATAGAGATTTCAATGAAATCATCAGGAGGACTGTCAGTGTACCAGTCAAGTTTCCACCTTCAATTATAAACCATATTGGTTTGCTTACATGCACTTTTTAAATCACTGTATCAGTGGGATATTTTTATTTGTTTTCAGAAGTATTTATATAGCTTTTGGTTGGTGTGTGTTGCATGTTATTCTCTGTGCTCTTGTTCCTGTTACTTTCACTCAGGGGGAAAGGTCAGTTATTTATTTCATTGTTTGATCTGAATGACAGCAGTTCTCACTTTTGTAATGCACTTTTCTCAGCAGCACACTTGATATCGTAGCTGTCCTAACAGGAGATGTGTCATCCGACCATGTATGTGAATGTGTAATTTTCATGAGTCATATACGAGGGGGTGAAATGTCACCGGGTTCTGAGGTAGGAACCTACAGTAGTTTTGTCTTCGACCTTTCAGAATCAAGTCACAATCATTAAGATGATTTAACAATATTAATTCAGTGGAATAGTAAGAAAGGGTTTTTGTATGTGGGGATAGTGTTCATCTTGTATCAAGATTTCAAATGTTGGAGGATGTTGTTGTTGTTGTTGTCGTTGTTGTGTCAGACATGCATGATTCACCATGATGTCCCTATGGAAATTCAAATGAGGGAAAACACACGCTAATGTCACTTTCTTGTAAAACAAAGAGAGGACTGTGGATTTATGAGAATTAGTTTGAAAACAAAGTGCATTCATTTATGAAACTTTTCTCAATGTCTTAATAAATATCACTAACACTTAATGAATGAAACCATCTGACAAAACCGGATTCTGTGAGAATATGAAGTAGCATTAAAATCTGCTTGATTGAATGTACAATGTTTTACAATATTGTTTATGAAGAGTGATATCTTTATGATATCTAACTTATTCATGCATTTCTGAAAATTATTAATGTTTTATTAATGTGTTTGTGTGTTTTGCATTATATGTCAACTGACCAAGCCAAACTAAGTAAAGCTAATCAAAGTAAAAACCAAGAATGAACCTCTGTAACTCAGGATCTTTTATTGAGGCAAATGTCTTTGGTATACGACTAATATTTGGATGAATAATAAAAACGCATTTTCATATAACCGTATCGAACTCATCATTATGATTGCTGCTTAGTCATACTCAACAACTTCATTTCAACACACAAAAAAACATGCTGAGCGAACAGAAGATTCATTATTCAGTGATTCATCGTTCTAAAAGTTATATGGATGCTTTTTTTATTTATTAGTACATGAGACAAATACATTCAGTTGCAATTAAATCAGTTGCTTTTAGTAACACTTAGTTTGGGAGTAAAGTATTGCTGTCTAAAGTGCTTTGTTTATTGGAAAACAGTATACAAATATTCATGCTGTTACAATGGACATAATATCATGTTTAACTCCAAGGTAAGGTTCCACCAGCTGATCATGAGGTTTAACTGAAATGTTAAACCTAAAGTTATATTAGGGGTTTAGTTACTGGTTAGTTTGCAACGCTACATTTAATTTCGCACCATTAGTTCTTAAGGCAAGACTTTCTTAGTTCCTATGCCCTCCATAAAGTAATGCGCAGTTGCATAATGATGTCTGACTTTACTGATCCAATAAACGGCCTTACAATTTGTAAACAAAAAGATGTTTGTGCTCGTTTAGATTATCTTATGCGGTTGTTGTCAAAACTGAATGGATCCAATAGTATAATTTAATATACAAATAATAAATATCCAGGAACTAAAATAATAAATAAATGTATACTACAAGACATAAATACTAAAATTGTACAATTGTCTTACATTTTGTTGACACCTGCCATGCACAAATTACACAGGGCGACACACAGGATTGTGCATAGTTCCATGCCGGAGAGCTGCTAAGAAGTCGTTTATTCTTTATTAAAATGTAAACGCGTGTTCAATTCGATTCCATCATATCTGTTTAAAAGATTGAAATCTATCAGATGAAACATCTGTCATTCAATCAGTCTGCTAATGATTATTTCTCTAAGTATTTCCAAAAAATGCCTTTAGATCTAGCCCTCATATAATAATCACAATAAAAGCAAATGATTCATGCATAAGTCAAATAACTGCAGTCATATGAGGTGCATCATGAACGGCATCATTAGCACTATAAACACAAACCGACATAATGAAGCACAAGTTCTACTGAGAGAGCCAAAAATGCAGCCACAGATCAGCATTTAGGCTGAGGTTACAAAAAGAGGTCAAGCGGGTTCTACTCTCCTCCACATTCTTGTAAGTAACTTTGTGAGTCTGAGCATTTCCTCTCACTATAATGAGCCGTCCCGTTGAACCGTCCGCTTTACACCGTTTGAGGGGGAACTAAAAGGAAAAAAAGGCTAAATCAATCAGGCGTTCAATAAATTCTGACAGTATTTTTGAATAGAACATGAATTAATTTTGATGTACGTTACCTTCTGTCTTTGGTGGCTGAGGGCCTTCCACTGGACTAGATCTGTAGTGAAAAAAAGAGAAGAAAAAAAAACATTATGCCAATAAACCACGCTGGTCCATCTAAGCACTCCATATTTAGCAAGCATGCTCATCCACATTAATCTAATGTAAGTATTGTCGGTTGATTTGTATGCAAGGGCCTACGATTCAGATCCTCTCAGGACGACATGCGGAGCATTTTATCAGTCTTGATAGTGACACACACACTGCCTACCCACACAAAGAGCACATAGTTCACTTCTTAATTTGGGAAGCACAAGAACAACAAACTTTCTGCCGTCTTATTTTAAACATAACTTCGGTGTTTATAAGCACGACAGGCGTACATGAGGTCGTGCGTTTTAAACGTGCTGCTGTTTGAATGAATAGACAGTGTAGGTGAGCTGAAAGAAGAAGAAGCTGGTCAGTTCAAAAAACAACCGATTTAGAAACCACAGGCTGCATTCAAACAGTAAAGGAGCTTTACAGAGAACACTCATGGCACCATCAATTCCATGTACATCTTTTTTTCGTTCAAGACGTTTCCTCATCCTTTATTCGGGCTCATTCCACATGCACAGTCAAGGCTGCACATTCGTGTGAAAACCGCTTACTTGGATTTCGAACATTTGCACTTTTTACCTGTTGGGGCAAAAAACATTTAGAGATGGTGAAATATGTAGTTGGGACTTTGAATGGGGTCAATTCAGTTTCAGTTCAGCCAGTTTGGAAGGAATTACTTCAATCTCATTTAAATTGACCAACATTTTTCCTATTACAGAAGTACTCAATGATTTGGTGAATTGACTGTTCACTGCACTGATGGAAGTCAAATGGGATTGACTACAATCATTGTCAGGTGAATGACACTCTTGATGATCCTTCGTGACCAGAACATATTTAGAATCTAACATCACAGCCATTTACCATTATTTGCACTTATTCAGCATATCCTATATTACAAAACATCTATGATTATTATGTTGGTGACTTACTCAGAGCAATAAGAATTCCACCAATGGACATAACCACAGCTAGGATGACACCCGTGGTCCGCAACGTCTCGTAATCTGAGCTCAGAAATCAAGAGCGGTGAAATACTCTGTTTTACTGACTTTCCCTCAGTTTCACAGTCAAGGCTTAAGACAGTCCCAGACTAACATGCATTTAAACTGGAAGCAACTTGCATTGATATATCTGAAAATATGTCAGTGCCATTGTTTTGTCTCAAGATGCACACCAGTCTTTTTTTTTTTTTTTTTGTCTAAGGCACGTTTATAAAAGCTAAATGCCCTAATTGAGCTAAGGCCTAATCCTGGCTTAATCTAAACCCTGTCTGTGAAACCAGGCCTTTACGTTTTAAATAAATAAATATGCCCATGCAATACTCAACTGCTTACCATAATGAAAGGCACTCTGGTCCAAATCCATGTATGACTCTGTAAAATAGATTTAAATAGTTTTAACGACACTGAAACAAAAGAAACATAGATAGGCTTAATATGGACCTGACAGCAATGTGATACCAGTGAAGACGTGGAGTGAAGTAAGGAAAACAATGCAGGGGACAGAGTTCAGCACCATAAACAGATGCTGGTTTATTAAATCTATAAATATGGGAATAGTAGACTGGACTGTCAGTCTATGAGCTCTTAAATTACGCTGAGACACATTCAGACTGCAATCGATTGAATTATTAATAACATAAACAGTGATTTCGATTAGCTTTTGAGCATGGACGAGGCACAGGGCATCTGGCAAACTCAAGTGTTTTCAGCAGAAAGCGTCAGTAATTCGAGTGATTGATTATCTGCATAATGAGACTGCAAGCTCAGCGACAAGCCGGTAGGATGTGCACGCGCTCTGAGAACCTGCAGTCTCCACAGGCGAGTGGACCTTCCTCTATGAGAATCAATAGAAAGCTGTTCAAACTGCCAATAGTCAGAGCTTTTATGGGGAGGGAAAAAAGCAACCCAAAAACAAACATGCAATATAGACCTCTTTGTAATATCTTTGGATTAAACAGGTTTCGTCTCGTGAACTGGCTCTATATGGTGCAATGATGCGGTGCTGAACTTCAGGCGTTTGCAACTGCTTAGTTAGCGATTTTCAGCACCCCATTCACTCTTAAAGGGATAGTGCACCCTAAAATGAATTTTTTTATCATTTACTCACACTTATGTTATTCCACTCTTCATTCTCATTGTATAGAAATATGAATGAGACTGCCATTCTTCAACATTTTTAGTTCAAGGGAACAGTCATACGAGTGTGACTATTTTCCTTCTTTCCCGTGAATAATTAATTGAATCCATCGTTCCAATAACGAAGCTTTCAAATAATGCATTGCTCTCATTATAAATGTATTCAAATAGTTTTAAAACAATACCATAGAAGTAGCCTATCAGCAATAGGCTAGTAGTAAAAAAACGAATAAAATAAATCCGACTGCAATTCCTGAATATGCATAGGACAACTTCATATGCAATGGTAATAGTAATTCCTGTCAAGTAACAGAATTTGCATAACAATACTTTTTTAACAGTAGCCTATTTAACAATACACGTTCTAAAATGAGTTTGATTATTAATTATGCCACACCATGCAGTTTCATTTTTAAAAGCATATAAATGCAAAAAATAGACAAACCTGTTGAAACGGCCATGACTGCAGTGCTCTTTCTAGACAAGGCTTCCTTGATCTTGCTAAAAGCTGAAATTGAGCAGGGTGAATGAAGAGAAGAGAGCGTGGTGGAGCACTGCGTCGATGCTGGGCTTCGGGAGTTATACTTACGCCCCCTAGCGGTGCATATCTGTCGGTGTTCCCTTTAATTCGGTAGGGGAAGTTCCCGGGTCTGGCGTTGGGTAGATAAAATGTATGCTGTCCAATGCGGTGGGGATCCTGAGCCAAACCCCTCCCCCAACACCCCCCAGTGAATACATGCGACACACAGAACCCCACCTATGCAGCAACAGGACCGCGGGGCCTGCAGGAGGATAACCTCAGAAAGAGTTGGGCGTGGATTGTGCGCCTCGGGATGTATTTTGTATGCACTCAAACAAAAGCCAGTTTTTAAATGATTATCAATAATTCTTCAAAGCGTAACAGCGATAAAATCCTAGATTGAAAGGTTATTGTATATCGCGCTTAAACCATTCCTAACACCACTTGTTACACCCAACTATGTCTACTCTAATACAAGCGATAAATTACTATCGAAAAATAAACCCCGACCTATTATTTCACGGCTAAGTTACTTATAAAATGCATGTGACTGAAATGTCGTTGTGTAAGAAAATTACAGCACAGCCAACACGAATACTGCAATAAATTAAATACAATATTAATTTATCTTTATAAATCTGCAATCAATATTCATTTTTGACTATATATCGATTCATTTATTTATTTATTAAAGAGTGTTCCGGGAGGTCTCCCGCCATCCGTCACATGCCATTTTATTAGCATTTGTTGTCGTAGTAACCGGTTTGAATCGCAAGATGGCGCCAATGAGCTACCCCAAGTTGTGGTGATTCGGGGAGAAAAGATCAATTAATACGACACGTCGTTATTTATTCTACAGAAATATCTGCCCGCACACTGACCAATTAGAATTAAATATAGCAGAGAACCGTGTATAATATGATATTCAATATACAGAGATTTTTTTTTTTTACAGAATCTAAATACTATTGCAAAATCATCTACACAGCTGCAAGATCAAACTGGTTGAACTAATATTACTAATAACAGGGTCAACTATTTATAACACACTAAATAGGAGAGACAGACCCCAGATGCCAAGCACAAATGTTACATAACCGTTAAGTCAATTTCTTAATGACACTTTACAGATATTCCATAGAAATCACTTTATTTTCAACTACAGTGTACAGCTTTATAGTCAATTCGGCAAAGTGACAAAACTGGAAGGACAATTTACAAAATGTATAAAATGCCTACTATTTCCTTTAGCTACTGAGCACTTACACATACTATACTACGCATTTCATAAACTTCACTGAAAGCTGAAAAGCACATGACAAAAACTTGGCACAAATCTTACATATATCAGGTGCTGAATTAAACATTACGGCAAAGTAGTTCTAGCTGAGAATTAACAGTTTTATTGAAACTTTTTTTTTTTTTTTGATTTTTAAAAAGGAGCACTCGTACTGTCATGCATCCAAGAGACAAAGAAATATTGCCATACACATTTAAAAACTGTGGTGAACACTAGAACTAAATCCTCAAGGGACCGTTTCTTCCAAATGGCCACAGTTTTGATTAAGATTCTCCTTAAGAAGCCATGCTTTCTGTCAAAGGGAACCTAAGGACAGCAGAGATAGTCTTAAACATTTATGCAGGATATATAACATCACAATAAATCCAAGTAGAGGCAGTGTCACCTGTTTCTCTGTTCCCTCGGTTCACTTTATTTTGCACCTGCAATAAAAATACAGTAAATGTCTGTTTCTTTTTAAGCGTCATGAATCCAAATAAAACAGAACATTCTCACCTCTGGCTGCCTCTGTGTCAATTCCCACTGGCCTGTGAAGCAGATAAAAAGACAACAGCGACAAGTTCAAAGATCTATTCTGGACAGCAGAGAAATAAATGGAGATTATATAGAAATCTATCATCTCAAAGTTGATTGCAAATGGTTCTATGATCTACTTAAGATTACAAAACCAGGTTTCACCATTGGAACCTTTATTAAAGTCAGCATGAAAACAAAATGATAAATTCTTGTTTTTAAGGAGTATTGCAATATTCAATATAAATAAATTCGTGGCCTCTTAATCTTTAATCAAAATAAGTTCCCCCTCCCTTCTGCAATGACATCTCTCTCTTCTCTGATGACATGCTTACTGGCATGAGGGCGGGGCAACCGGTCACTCACATGACATCACAGCAATAGCAAACCACAACCATTGAACCAATTTTTGAGGGACAAAATCTACATTCTTTCCTGTTCGAGAAGCGGTTTGTGTGAAAATATGGAGGGAAAGACTTACAATTTCGGTTTCATGCTGACTTTAAAGGTGTGGTCACATTAGCGACATTTCGGTGGCAAAAAGGTCCATTGTCAATAGTGAATAGTGTCACACAGTAGTCAGTGTAAAAAGCAATTAGCTTTCTGTTGGCCAAACAACGGTAAATGTGACTGCGGCTTTAGCCTGAACATTCTGGTAGAATAAGATTCATTATAGTTTTCTTTGACCCTTACTTTGACTTTTTCCCTTTGCAGCGGCATTTCCGACCTATAGGAAACAAACCAGAAATCAGACCCAAACAAATGGTGGTTTATCATAACATACAAGAGAAATACATTCACATGGTCTTAGATGTAGCACATAGCATTTTCCTGTAACATGCTTTGTAACATGAGAAATTTCACATGGTAAACAGCCAGATTACTGTGCTTATAAACAACTCATATGGTCTGTACAACAGACAGCTTCTCAGAGGTAATTTATGTGGGCTGGTGGGGGTTTCAGAGCAAGAGAGTCGAGGGTTAGACTGGCTGCATAAGGCATGGTGCGGTGTTGGGTATCTTAGAGAGGTTTAAACTTAGAGGTTATGAAAGACATGCTGGCCTGAAACCAGTCTACCCTCAGTAACCGATATTTGTTTATCTATGTGCGCGGATACACTTTTTAGAACAATTTAGACAAAATTATACAGAAACTGTTTCTAAAGGTTTCAATTTGCCATGGCATGCAGTATACAATGTTTTTGTAAGAAATGGGATAAAAATGCTACATTTTCACCAACTCCATGCTCCCCGTGACATTTATTAAAACATAACTCGTTCTCAGCCTAGTACGCAGATAGTTTGGCACTCACTGACAATGAGGAAGATGCCCATCAAGAAGAGTATCACGGCAAAGACCATACCACCGATCCTCAGAGATTCATAATCTGGAAGGAGGATTCAGACGACCATGTACAAATGCACAAATGTTGACATGTTTACATTTTGAAAATATGAATGATACATGAGTTAAATTAGAAACATTCCACACAAGCTTAAAATATATTGTAAATAAAGAAAAGTTGCACTATGGCAAAACAATACACAAGTTAAGATTCATTCAGAAATCAGCCCTTTTGTAGCAGGCGCACATGGAATCTGTGCCTGCAGAACATGTTCCTGTTTAGGCCTACAACTACTACTTAAGATTCATATTAGAAATTTAATTTTTTTTTAAAACTATATTCAACAGAATTTCCCCTAAAATAAGCACAGAAAATGTGACAAAAGGTCTGCAGATTCCAGTTGGGCTTGCTTACCAGTGTTAAGGCAAACACAATACGCACAAACACTAATCTCCTGAGCATAATGAAGAAGCTGAAGAATGACTTTTCCCCGAGACAGTCTGGAACCACTTTTTAAAAACTGCCATGTAGTGTACTTAGTAGTTTGCTTTCTATTCTAAGTAGGGCTCTTCATTGTTCTTTATAATTGTAAATGAGACAGATCATTTATATATCCAAGTATGGACAATGAACTGGAAATTGTGGGGTAGATATATCAGATTTTGGCTGATGTGCTTTACAGAAGCTTAGTCCCGGGGTGAGTAGTTTCCATCTATTTTGGAAAAACAGAAGGGGAAACGCAAATCTCGCTGACTTCCCAGATGTTTCCTGAGCAGGGTGATGCACTTTGGCCCCAAAAGCCCTTGCTAATACACCAGTACTCAGCACAGTATGGGAAACATCAGTAACTCCCATAATAAAATGACATCAAAACAAATTCAAAATACAATACATTGAAAAACAAATGCCTCAATGAGAAGGGTACAACTGGGCTAAAGGGGATTTTCCTCTAAACCACTAGGTGACAAAAACAAAAGTATGGTTTTTGGTATAAAAAGCACTAAAAGGCACAATAATTAACATGATGGTAAACAAATGGTTAGATTCAGATGGTAAATATCATATATTAGCCTAAGTTTGGTGCGACCTTAGAGATAATGACCGTATTCATAATGAAACCATATTTAAAAATATATATATTAATCATATAATAAAATATAATTGATTGTCACTACTGTAAATCTATAATTAATATGGGATCTCATTCAATGCTTTCAGAATCTTTACTTTAAAAAAAAAATTGTTTCTGTATTTTTATATTAACATTTAAAATGACAGTATATATTTTTTTGGGGGGAAATCATTTTTATTTATCAAAATAAACAGAAAATAGTACAAACTTTGCTAAAGTGATTGTTTGAACAAGTATATTATTCAAACATTATTTTGTTAACTTATATTTTATGTTTATGTATATTTTAAGTTCATGTTAACTAGGGCTGCACAATATATCGAATTTATCGAAATATCGCAAATGTATATATCGCAATATGCATATCGCAACAGCTTGCAATAAATGGGGTCATGAACAAAAGTTCAAAAGACAAAGTTTTTTTTATCTTTAATAAGTATCAGGATATATTTAATTCATACAGTGAAAACTAAGCAATGTTTTATTTTTATATTTTATGATTCAGTATCTTTTATTAAATAAACCTAATGTAGGATAACCTGAAGCCCTGTGGTTTACACTGATGTTATAATAACACTTCTTACGCTACAGTAAAACACTGATGTTCACTTTCAGAAGTTATAAGGATGTTTTCTTGTCATAAAAAGAATGTGAAACGCATGTAGGTTATATCATTTTAAATATATTTTAAATATAATTGAAGTTTATTTTACACACTTTAAAGGATAATTCCGGTATTTAACACCTTGAGTCTATATTGTAGTTTGTTTTGGATGAACAAGAGTGGTGGACAACATTTTTTTGACAATGGTTCCTCTCTCGAGTTTTTGACTATAATAGAATTGGCCATGGACCCATTTAACATTGGAGTCAATGGGCATGTCCGAAAATGTAATTAAAACAGCCAATAATGTTCGTTTACAAAACTGTTAAACTCACCGAATGGTTAGTGGTGTTCGTTGATGATTATAAACAATATATCGTCGCAATATATGATTCCAATCCGTTTATTTTGCTATAGTGGAACTATTTTTTCAACAATAGGATTTTACAAAATGACGAATAAAACACGACAGAAACTGTATTTCGCAACACTTTTTGTTTCTGGAACATCAACTAACATCACTAATCACTCGGTGAGTTTAACAGTTTTGTAAACGAACATTATTGGCTGTTTTAATGACATTTTCGGACATGACCATTGACTCCAATGTTAAATGGGTCCATGGCCAATTCTTTTATAGTCAAAAACTCGAGAGAGGAACTATTGTCAAAAAAATGTTGTCCACCACTCTTGTTCATCCAAAACAAACTACAATATAGACTCAAGGTGTTAAATACCGGAATTACCCTTTAAGCATTATCGTATCGCATATCGAATATTGCATTATTTAAGGAGTTATCGCATATCGCATTTTTCTTCAATATCGCACAGCCCTAATGTTAACTTATTTTAGCTTAAGTATTTGTATAAAAAAATGTGTGATTTTTGCCCCATGCCGGTGAGCCTTTTAATCCTGTGTGTGGGGTAAAATACCCACCGTCACCTTACACATTGATAAGATTATTAAACAAAATAAACCACTTTTATGATTTATTTTCACACAAAATATGTTGCTCCATCAGTGTTCACCACAAACATTTTTGTTTTTTCTGCAATCATACACTATGGGAGTAGTGAAAAGCACATTTTTCTTGAGATGCCCCGTTGTACCTTACTAGCATTTTTCCCTATCAGCTTTATGAAGTCAACCAAGAGATTTCCTTAATCCATGTAAGTATGTATACTGGCTAAGCAGCTAAAGACCATCTATACTCACCATAATGAAATGGCTTGTCGTACTCTGGTGGGAGAAAAAAATGACAATAACTAGTGTCAAAACTCGGCAAAGATGTAAAAA
This sequence comes from Phoxinus phoxinus, assembly GCF_949152265.1. Classification (NCBI taxonomy): domain Eukaryota; kingdom Metazoa; phylum Chordata; class Actinopteri; order Cypriniformes; family Leuciscidae; genus Phoxinus; species Phoxinus phoxinus. The sequence goes on from NC_136885.1 coordinate 20,094,716, forward strand.
AAAAATTTATATAAAAAAAATATTTATATATATATTTCAGATACTGGTAGCATTCAAAATATTAGGAGAATTTAAGAAGATAAATGACAGCATTCTAGCCAAAACATAAAAATAAATTATCTACGTATCTGCAAGCCATTTCTCAAACATCAGAATGCTGTAGACAAATTGATACTGTATGGAATTTACTGTAAGAGGACAAAAGCTTTCTGACTGGTGACTCCATAATTTTTGCACCCATGGTTAACTAAAAGCTTATAGTGTCAAACACACACTGTTTCAAGGCACACAATATATAAACCTGGTCAAGCCTGGCTAAAAACAATGTTAATAAGCCAATAAGACGTTTGGTTAATGTAAAATATATTGTAGACTAGAAGACACTTACCGTGAACTTCATCCATTTTGGAAGCTAATGGAGAGAATAAGTTTCAATTAAAATCTAACCAAGCAAAAACATTTTTTAATGCCAGTCAAACTATTATGAACAAAACAATTAGATTATCTTTCTTAATCTAAGAGCATTTAGAGGAAAATCTATTTAATTAGTGCAATTAAAATGAATATAGGATTTCTAAAACTGCTTAGTATAAAACTGCCAGCTAAACATTCCAGTGCACTAGTGTTAACATTATGGTTGCACACTACATTTCAACAGTAAAGATGTTTGGACACAGACACACATACAGCCATAAACTATCACTATCTTAAAAAAGCATGTGTACAAGCATGGTAGACATGAGAAATGCTCACACTATGACAGCCAATCTGAATCACTTCATTTTATTATGCCAGATTAAAAAATATATACATTAAAAAAAATTAAATATGAGACTTATTAAACAGGAAGGCTATTTTAAGAACTCATCTCTAAAGAAATCATAATAATAATCGCTATATTCTTCAATGAAACAAGACACACAAAAATCTCTCCAAGAGTTAACTATGAAACAATAGCCTAATTCTCTAATATTTGACATGTTTATTAAGTTCTTCTCAAAGACGTATTAGTATTAAACAAGCATTTGCCTGAAATGTTACTTTAGGATTATATGTCCCCATTTTATGTCACAAATTTATCAGTGGAGTAATAATAGAGCAACATGTTTTTAAAGAGTCTTTTCAGAGGAGCTGCTCTCAGAAAGCAAAAATGTTGAAGGCATCGCTCCAAATCTCCCATTAAACATTATGAATGGTCTGACTAAGACTTTGGTTATCCATAATGATCTCTCTCTCGCTCTCTCCCTCCAACCCTTTCAAAAACAATGGACAAAGCTTTGATGCAAATACTTTGTGGACAAAAACCATTACACATGCATGATTATGTGTGCAGTGTTTACATGAGTACACACACTGGCCAGTCTGACTTAAATCGTGCTTAAATGGGGTATTCAAATGTTGGTTTTGGCAACAACTCAAAATAAGTGTCTGAGAATGCAACAGTTCTCGCAGAAATCCAAAGGATTAGCCTTATTCACAGTACTGAAACTACTAAAAGTGGACAAATCTCAATAGAAAACATTCCAACAGCAATACTTGAAATGTTGCAAGGTCAATCAATCTTAAGAAGTAGCAAAACTGTATATACACTCAAGGTTAGGTACAACATGAGCTGCATTGGCACAAGAAAAAGTCTCAAGCCTTGTAGTGCGAGAGTTGTGTTACTTCATGGGCTTTTCAGAAAAACCCTTCAGGGAAAGGTGTAATAAGCAGAAACAAGACTCTGTGGAACCGTTTGAGAAACGTGCCAAAAATATGTTAAGCCAAAACTGCACAACCTGCTCCAGTATCAGAAAAACAGTCAAGTGCAACAGCTGCAGTCAAGTTTTATGAAACAAAAATAAACAGAAAAAGCCTCGATACAAAACAGAAGCACAGAAAAACTTGAAGTTCAACTTTGTTGATCACTCGCATCGCAGTGCGTCACTAACCCTCTAGTCTACACACTTACCTGGCATTTCCCTGCCAAAAGCTGATCCTGCACACATACACACATACCGTTAATCTCTAAGGGGAAGTCTGCGCAGGACAATAATACTTCTAATATATTGTTGTCTAGTTATATTCTTGAACATTTGAGGAAGACTTTCTAGTTTATATAAAAACACTGATTTATCAGAGTAAAGTAAAGAGAAGGTGTCTGTAAAAAGCCCATTAAAAAAAAAAAAAAAAAACAGTAGAGCAAATAAAGAACAAAAGTAACAGCACTCACCCAGAGCTGGAGCGAAGTAGGACAAAAACACTGCAGCAACACAAAATTCCATCTTGTCTGAAAAAAACAACAAGTGAGTGTGAGACACTGGGCTGTCTTGAATCCCTGCAAAATTTCACACACATGCTTCAGTTCTTGTGGGAAGCAAAAACCTGACTAAAGATGTCTCACTTCCCTCATTTTGCTTGAAAACAAGTGTTAAATGAAGTTATTTTCACCATTTAACAAATAACTTTAAGCCTGAATTGAAATCCTGGCAGTTGTGGGAAGAAATTTTTTCTTTTGTATTATGTTTAAACCATAGAACTTCCACAGAAAATAATAAATGTGATTACTAGATGGAGCATTTCAGACACTGCATCTAGCTGAAAATGCCCTGCACAAAAAAAAAGAGCAGTTCCCAGCATGTTTCTGTATCCTGTTGCCAAGAATGGCAAAAAGGCTCTATTTTTGGAGGACCACCTCAAAACGGTGGTATAAGGACCCCAAGGAGCATGCCTGTATGGTGTGGCATTTCAGATGATATTTGGTGAGTGCCTTACAGACATAAGTGTTGGTTTCAGCTCTAACTCCAAAACACACACACCAGATAATGCCTATCTCAAAACACACTGTCTAATCAGCAATTGATTGGAGACTTCCAAGAGGCATCAGTGGTCTCTGAACATCTTAGATTAAACTTAATTCATTTGTGTACAGAAAGACCACAGTAAAGTACAGTTGTTGCATAGATGCGTCACTAAAACCTTTCTACACAGGATAAATATTAAGGAGGAGGAGTCCCATATACAATTCTGGCACTCAGACACAGAAGCCCCCTCCCCCATTTAACCCACATTTGTGGGGTTTTACTAAATTGCTTGGTGGTCGCAGGAAAGCTTTCTCTCCATACATTACTAATCCTATAGTACAGTAAAACGTCTTAGGAGTACGCGATTTAAAACGTGGTCTGCAAAACAACTCAAGGAGCAGTAATGTGATATAGATGGTCACGTGCTCCAGCTGCCGATTTAATCAAGACTGCATTCTTGTAAATGTTAAACAAAGAAAGAGAAAACCACAAATAAAAAAAATATTTAAAAAATGCATTCGATGCTGCATGTATATAAACGGCACGTGATACAATCACCTGTTTTTGAACAGATCGATTTGAACAACAGATCACACATTTGCAAAAAAGCATTTACGAACCATGTGGTAGTTATGCAAGAAATATTGCGTTGAAATATTGCGTTAAAAGTAGTAATAGTTTAACAAATTTCTTAAATGTAAAGCGCGTGAAAGTCTTACCTGCTCAACAAGAAAAAATTGGCTTTATCGAATCCCTGAGGCAAATTAGAAGAAAACTCTCGACGAAAGTAGGCTATATTCTGTAAAATGTCTATAGAATGAGTGAGAAGGTGATACCAAAAGTCTGATATCTTCTCATCCGAGTTTCAAAAAGCTATTTCTTAAACTGTGAGCTACCCGTAGTCTTAGTAGTGGACATGACACGTACATGTAAATATTTTGTGATGTTCGAACGCGCGCCTGACTGTGTAGCGGAGCTAGACTCCTCCCCGGCTCTCACGGAGCTCATTATTATTGCTTCATAGTTCATACTAGACCTCTGCTCTGACCTGGGTTGAGGCAGGCAAGTGATCGACCTTTAAAGGATTGTATAGGACATATTTAGGGCGCAATCTCCTGAGGGTTGCCTCGCGCAAACATCACATAGCGTCTGGAAGAGGGCGTTTGCACAAGAATGCATGTCTCCAACGTTGCCTGTCAGATGTTAAATATTTATTTAACATCTTTATTTAACAGCATTATTTATTGTAAATGATTTATCCAGGCACATTTGTTTTTATTAATGTGCCCTCGTAATCTTTAATCAAAATAACTTCCCTTCCCATTTGCAACAGCTCTTCTGATTACATGTTTACTGTCGCGAGGGCGGGACAGCCTGTCAATCAATCACAGCAATAGAGCTAACCAAAATTATCCAATCAATTCCCGATGAACAAAACGTCTCGCCGTAATATAGGGAAGAAAAGACTATTGCAACTTTATTATTTGGAAATTGAATGCATATAAAACTGCTTTAAGATGTTTGTTTTTTTTATATTAGTAGGCCTATTACTGTCTTGGAGATGTAATTCTACATGTGCCATATTTGGCATCGAAAATGAACTATGTACAGCTTTTTCTTTTGTCTAATAATTATTCTGACACAAAGTGGTAAACAACCTGTTTTACCAAGGTTGCCAAGGTTTTACCTCATTTGAATGCAATTTCTTACTTTAGATGAAAACATGTGTTCTGAACTTCTGATTCATGTAATTAACTATGTATTAGATATAAATGTATAATAGCCTACATATATAAAATAAAACACTTTTAAAACCCATCAACTGTTCACCCTTTTGTTTTGGGTTTGACCTTACGAGTTACTTTTTGGAGAGGGGGTTTAAAACTTGTGGTAAAAGCCCATAACTGAACAGAGGGATCCCACATATTTCAATATCCGCTTAAGTGTGACATCATGTGTCATTTTCAGGTCCAAACACTCAGATCTCAGAAGCAAACAACAAACTGTGTTAATATTATCACAGACAGACACGCCAGTCCAGAAAGCAGATTATGTGGCATGTGTGGCTATGTTTAAGGGTAACTTTTAGGGTTGTGCAAAAATTATTGCACATTCACCAAATAGGTGGTATGCACTGTAAATCAGCATTCAACAAAAGAAGAAAGTAGTATTGCGCACTTTTTCTTAGCTTTTGTTTCCATGTTGAGAATGTCTGGTGTGTTAACCATGACATACTCTGTGTTGGGTTGGTTGAGTTTACACCCAAACACTTTTTTGGAACCAGCAACTCGAGTAAGCAAGGTCACACCAACACAGCACTCACTCTCAATCTCTCATGTGAACTCCATCTTCGTGCATGTATTATTGTGGAAAAGTTTTACCTGTAAACTCACCGTGCAAACTATCCACCAGCTATCATCACTCTCTTAACTCTTTATCTATCATCTGCATTGTCCCATTATTTCATCTGAGCATTAAACTACTGTTTGGGCACGCTAATTTGACAGGGAGTTTGGTTTATCCTGACAAATATACACTCACTACCGAAAAATTATGATCTAACCTTTTTCTCCATACCAAAATTTCAGATGGCCCAACAAATATGATTAATCTTTTATGAAGTGTTGTTTATTAGGATGCCGTGAGCTCGGAGACTAGTGTACAACGTAAGTTTTTAAAGGGATAGTTCACCCAAAAATGAAAATTAGCCCATACTCACCCTGAAGCCATTCCATATGACGTTCTTCTTGTAGACGAATACAATCAGAGTTATATATTAAAAAAGTCCTGGCTCTTCCAAGCTATACAATGGCAGTGAATGGGTATATTTTTTTGGAAGTCCATCAAAGCGCATCCATCCGTGATAAAAGTGCTTGAAACGGCTCCAGGGGTTAATAAAAGCCTTCTTAAGTGAAGCGATCGTGAAGCGAAGTGTTCGTGTAAGAAAACTACCCATATTTAAAACGTTATCGACTAAAATAACTAGCTTGCAGCAGACGGCCTACCGATCGATTTACGCCAAAAAGAGTAACATTTGACCTGACACACAATGTAATGACTAACGTGATTCCCCAGCCCTGTTTGTTTGAACCGCGAGTGGTGTCAATTGGCGTCAATACATTGTGGGTCAAGTTCAAGTGTTACTCTTTTAGCATAAATCGATGCGTATGGCCGTCTGCCGGAAACTAGTTATTTTAGCCAATAAAGTTTTAAACATGGTTATTTTTCTTACACGAACGCATCGCTTCACTTCAGAAGGCCTTTATTAACCCCCGGAGACGCGCGGAGGACTTTAATCATGGATAGATGCACTTTGGTGGACTTCCAAAGACATACAGCCATTCACTGCCATTATAAAGCTGCAGCCAAGACTTATATATATATATATATATATATATATATATATAACTCCGATTGTATTCATCTGAAAGAAGAATTGGCTTCAGGGTGAGTAAATCATGGGCTAATTATTATTATTTTTGGTTGAACTATCCCTTTAATGCACTTCCTGCTGTTGAAAAAGAATGGAATATATTCTCTTTGCCTATTTTTAAACAAATATATATAAATTAGGGCTGTCAAAAGATTAATCGTGATTAATCGCATCCAAAATAAAAGTTTGTGTTTACATAATATATGTGTGTACGGTGTATAATTATGATGTATAAATACACACATTCATGTATATATTTAAGGAATAATTGCATTTATATACTGTATATACATTTATTTAATTTATATATAAATATTTTATATATAAATATAACCAATTTTTCTTAAATGTATACATGATTGTGTGTGTTTTTATATATATATATATATATATATATATATATATATAAATAATTATACACAGTACACACATATATTATGTAAACACAAACTTTTATTTTGGATGCGATTAATCACGATTAATCTTTTGACAGCCCTAATTTATATATAACAATATGGTACAACAAAATGAGTGACTCATGGAAAGAATAATTGTTTTAGATTTCGCAGATTTAGATTTCAGATTAGATTTCACACGCAGTCCGTGTGTTCAGTCCACCGGCAGAAACATAAAACGGTGCCTGTTGCAGTGATCTCATGTGAGTGACAGGTTGTCCCACCCGCACACTCAAACACGTCAATAGAGAAGAGATGTCAATGCAGGTGTGAGCGTAAAAGCCCCAATAGAATTGAGATTAGATTACAAGGGCACATTAATAATAAAATAAGTGAATTAGGGATAAATCATTTATAGCAAAATATAGCCTACATTAAAAAAAAACAATTGTACATTTGGATTTTATGGTGACTAAAAGCTTAGCTTAAATGTGTGATGTGAATAAATTGTGCTCTTAAACAATTGAATCGAGTACAATTGAACGAGGCGTGGTCCTGGAAACAGTATCCCTTATGTCCTATTTTTTTTACAGTCTATGCTTATGTCACAACTTAACAAGCAGATTTATGTAATCATATACAGTAGGCAAAAATATACCAAATCATGGATTTTGTGTGCTGGAGGACTAGATCTTGATGAGTTGGCCTAGTGGTCTGAAGCCTCCATGGGAGAGAAATGATGATAATGAGTGTCTATTTGCTGTTTACGAGCCTCTCCCAGAATTCCACAGATAGCGTTTTTTCACAATACCCAGGGGCTTACACAAAATAAAGGGAGTGCTTGAAACCTCTCTTGCTGTTGGGAGTATGTTTGAACTGCGCCATGCATGTCTCTCCTTTGACTAAACAAGAGCACAGTGTTCTTCCCATCTCTACAGTAACTTATCCCGGTCCCACTTTATATTAAGTGGCTTTAAGTACTATGTACTTACATCGAAAAATAAGTACAATGTACAAAACACTTTTTCTGCTATTGCGGTGTGATACGGGTAAGGTTAGGGACAGGTGTGGTGGTATGGTTAAGTTTAAAGGTGGGTTAAGGTATAAGGGAAGGGTCAACAGTGTAATTACAAATGTAATTACATACATTAACTACAGCTATAATTACATGCAGGTATTTAAAAAAATATAAGTACAATGTAAAAACATGTATGTACACAAGAAGTCCATTGTATCAAATTATTAATTTCAATGTAAGTACATAGTAGTTAAAGCCACTTAATATAAAGTGGGACCGATTTTTACAAGTGCATGATTTGTCTGTTGTTAGATGGTGATGCTCATGGTGGCGCCCTTTAACTGGTGTGAGTCTGTGACAGAACTGGGCAGAAAGTAATGAATGTACTTACACTTGTTCAACGCTGAGCTGCAGCAAAACACCCAACATGACGTCTTCCCTTTTTAATGACTGGGTACAGCCTAGCAGGTGTGTTACAAGCAGAAATGTGTTTCTTTCACCAAATAATCCCTACGCAGATCCTGCCAAAGTTCACAGTAAACTGAAAAGGATGACCACTAAAAAGATATAATTTAAAAGATTTTAAAACCCTTCTTCCCTAAATTTGATTATGTCTGTAGGATATTTTTGTATACTTCACAGTAATATTGTGTGCATTGCACTGGCAAATTAATATGACAGTATAGTCTTCAACTTAGTGCATTGACATCCAGCAGTGAGACGCAGCAAATGTTCAGCTATAGACTTTTTTTTTTGTAAAAGGTTCCAAAAAGACTTTTCAGTCATTCCATAGAAGAACCAATTTTGATTCCTAAATAACTTTTCAGTGAACGGTTCTTAAAAGAACCATTTTTTTCTTAATGTGAAGAACATTTTAATAATCTAAAGAACATTTTACCATTAAAAATAACCTTTTGTGCGATTGGAAGATCCAATGGATGTTAAAGGTTTTTCATGGAGCCATTGATGCCAATAAAGAACCTATACTTTTAAGAATATGCCATTGTATTAACTGATAGATATTCACAATAGATATCAGATAGATAGTCACAAGGTATTCAGTGAGGTAAAAAAAAAACAGGCGGTAATAAAATATACAATTTCAAGTATTTGGTGTTTTTATACCCCCAAAAGTGCCCTGTTCCATGCAGAATAAATCTGTTTTTATTGTTCTAAAAATATGACTAAAATATTCATCTCATGACTGGACAGCGTTTTAAAAATCAAGTACTAGACAAGATAGTAATATATAGTGTTAAACTTACATCCTGCATTGTTTTAGTGTATAGTAATGCACTGCACTCTCTCCTCACAGTGAATACACGTTGTAATATAGGAGCTTTGAAACAAGTTCCACACATCAGTTTTGTTTCCAGAATGCAGGAGGTGGTCAGTGTCGACAGCGTCTCGCTCCAGAAATAGGCTGTGACGTCAGATTGTGAAACGAGCAGGTGTGCCCCTGTCAGATGCTGGGTCATTGTTACAGTAGCCTTGTTTAAGTGTGCATGTGTTTGTTAATGTGTCACAGGTGAGGCTGCAGGGAATGACTTTCTATCTCTTCCCAATAACAAGGTCCACTGGAGGGAGATTGAGGGCAAAATATTAGCAAATCTATTGTCATTTACAATTTAAAAAACTGCTTATATCACAAAGGGATGGGGACATACAATATACTACTCAGATTTCAACAGACACTTAGAAGCAGACATTGTGTTTTTTATGAGATATAAATTATATTCCAGTCACTCTGTCCTGCAGCAAGAAGACTTATGGAGTGCAGACTGATGTAACGCTTCAGTTTAAGCAAAAGCAGTAGAGGGACGGGGATACATGAGCAGTGACCAGAAGTAAGCACTTATGTAACCCAACTCTGAGATGCCGAGCAGATGCATTACCGCTTCATGGATACATTCCCTAAAAACCTTTTCCGTTTTCCACGCCACTAAGCAGACAGTGATAAATCTGTATTTACATATACTGTGAACAAATATTATAAAACCCATGGACATTTCCCACATAAAAACAATGTTCTGCCACTGAAGAACCAATGAATATCAACAACAAAAAACACCCCCACCCACTTTATCCTCAAGCCCACACAAAGGCATGTTAGTTCACCCATTTAACATTAAGAACATTCTTCCCTGTACACACAGTCAAATTTCAAACATTTACAGCAAATAATATAAATCTTAACTACCATAGACCAAAACCATGTGATCATTGAAACACTGTAACATTATTCAATTAAAATGGTTATATTGTTCAATTTATATTATTTTATTTTTTACAATTGCTTGGACACATTTCTCAATACTTGGGTTTCAAAACTCTTCGTACAGTGACCACAACAGCAGTCTGTGAGCTAAACGGTGGATCATTGCTAGTTTGGCACAAAATGCATTCAATGACGACGATCAAATTACATGAATTCTTTTCGCACTCAGACACAACCACCAACAAAACTACCTACAGGTCAATTTACAGATTTGACTCACAACAACTGTTAAACCTATAAGTTCAAAACCTAACATAATACAAAACTGAATCAGACAGAAATTTGCTACATTTCTACAGTAATACCATATTGAAATATACTCAGAATAAAAAAAAATGAAATACTACAAAATGATTACATGTAGCTGAACATCTACACAGGTGTCAGTCTTTCAATTTCATTATCATCATCATCATCATCATCTAGACAAAAGGGGAAATAGGATGTTTACATTACATTATTACGAAATGTTTACATTATTCATGTAATGTAAACATGAATAATGTAACAAACTGCTACCCGGAATGCTTCGAGTTTTTTAGGTCATTATTTGATGAATGACAAAGTGTGTTTGTTGGGTGACAAACTTTGCTATTGTTATGGAGGAATGAGTTGATTTGAGACATAAAATGTTTTGGAAGTTTTTAGTGCATTTTGAATGTGAAATTAACTGCTGTGCCAAGCTGAAAGTTGGGAAAGGAGAACTGTGTAAAGAGTTCAGAAAAAGTGACCCAAAACCTGTAACCAAATATAAATTTGGTTATTTGAGACGCACTCCAGATGAAATTTGTTGACTTTTTTCTTTTCTTTTTTGGCTTTCATAAGTACAGTAATTTGTGGTAAACACTTAGGGCTCTAGATGGTGTAACACTCAAATCCGTAGAGTATTCTTAGAGCCTCTACTGGGGAAATATCTGCCTGCATCCTTGCAAAATGTCTGAATTATTGAACAAATCCACAAGACCTTAAAGCGACACGAGACAGCAGCAGAGAAGCCAAAGAATGAATTAATATTTCACTGACCTCTGAAACCAGCATGAACCAATCCCATCAACACTTTATCTGACAAGACGGAACCTCGCAGCAGATGTGTAAAATCTCCCTCATTCTGACAGATCAGGTGATTTGGTTACAGTTACAAACATCTGAATTGATTGTATTGATATCAAAAGCACTGCGTATACAGTTTTCAGGGTTAATGAAGCAAACAAAACTTAAATACACTTTAGATTTCTGTGTGTGTGTGTGTGTGTGTGTGTGTGTGTGTGTGTGTGTGTGTGTGTGTGTGTTTTATAATCTGAAGTATAATTAGAGGAATTTACAGATGTAAGATGGAGGTGGTCAGCTGTGCTGTTTGGCAGATGTCAGCATTCTTACATAACCCACCTTACATAAATCCTCAGCATTGTTCCTATTATGAGACTTGAGACTAACTCATTAGGAGGGCGAGTTGATTAATGCCGTAGCAATGGTGTTTCTGCATCCTACATTAATCAAATTAGAGGTGACATCTTTCAGAACACATTTAAGATGAGTCTGGTCAGGCATGTTGGACGCCTATTAATGGTACTGGTACATACAGCAGCACTGGAACTGCTTCAGGGTTAGGGGTTATGAATAGTATTTTTCATTTTGTGCATACTCCCATAACAAGGGCATCTTGAACGTTTAAAACATTGACTTTGTGTCCACAAATCTGTGGAGCTCTAATGTTTGGTCAGGTGCATCTCAAAACCTCTGTGGTAATTTGTGGCCCCATTCCTAAACCTTACTGACAAGTTTATTATAGGTCTCTGTATGGAGAAGTTCTCATGAACACAATATTGTGGCCTTGAGGAACTGAATCTACCACCTGTGTTGCACTGCCATGACATTTATTGAAGCAAAGGGAGGAAAAACAGTTGCGCAGGAAGATTCTGGACATTAAACATGATGCTGCTGCAAAGAAACATCTGACACTTGAAGATACATCAGTATAGCACACTGCAAATTGGTGAGTTTTGTTTTCTTCTTGGACTGCAAGAAGCATTTCATTTAGCCATCCATCATTAAGACTGAAGTTTTATGTGATGCTTCCTCTTGCTAGACATATAATTTTCAAAACCTATTTAAAATGTATGTATACACTACCATTCAAGTGATCAGGAAGTTAAGAAATTACTTTTATTCAGCAAGAATGCATTAAATTCATCAAAAGTGACAAGACATTTGTTAGAAAACATTTCTATTTTAAATAGATGCTGCTTTCTGAAGGATCATGCGACACTGAAGATTAATGAGTAATGTATAATGATGCTGAACATTCAGCTTTTCCATCACAGGAATAACTTACATTTTAAAATATATTAAATACAAAACAGTTAATTAAATTGAATAATATTTCACAATAGTATATTTTTTTAATCAAATAAATCCAGCCTTAAGGAGCATAAGACTTTTCAAACACAAAAATGTTGAATGGTTGTGTATATATTTGGTCATGTGAGAAATTAATCATTTTATGCTCCTTATAGTATAGCACAAAAACTAAACTATTTCCTTTTTACACTTTAAAAAGAACTCACATTGTCCACCATTTCCTCTTTCAGTTTAATAATTGACGCTTTCAGCACACAGAGGAATTATTCCCTGCTCAAGGGGAACAGTCACATCTGCGGTCAGTACAATCAATTGATGGTCTCTTCTAAACAAATTATCAAGCCCTAAAAATAACAAAGGGCTTTATAACCCAAGTGCCAAGTCATTAATCACTCAATTAATCACTCTAATAAATGACAGAATTTTTGGGGTAACCAACCCTTTCAGAAAACGTTTAGAAAATAACATGCGGTTTGCATAGTTTAAAGGGGCTTTTCGGCATTTTCTTGATCATGTTTTCATTGTATGGGGAGACACAAATCAGTAAATATACTAGCCTACTTAACATCTCATGTTGTATTCCACAGAAGAAAGAAAAATTCATGTGGCCATAGAACAACATGAAGGTGAGTACCGGACAATTTAATTTTTGGGTGACCTGCCAGAAAGTCCCCTGTAATATTTCAATCAATCGCTTTAAGGTAAACCAGGCAGCATCATAATACACAGATGAATTCAACACTGAACACTATGGCTCATCTCTTTCCCGATGACTAACCTCTATCATAACCAAAAACATCTATGATTCTAGTCTAGTCTGTCCCCATACCAACATGCTTTCTTTGATTCATGAATGAAGTATGAAGTATCTCTCCTATCCGATGTGGCCGATGTGCAGTACATACATTTTACAAACCAAAGGATGAGAGTGGAGAGAAAGAGAAAGTAAAAAGGAAGAGGCGGCAAGGTTCTTATTGTGTAAGACTGGGGTAAGCAGAGTCCCGCCACCAGCCCGACAGGCCACACTGAACCGTTTCCATGACAACAGAATTCTAATGACTACACCCCTGGTTTTTGCTTTGATGGAGAACGATGCTAGGATCTCCACGTTTCCACACTTTCTCACACCTTTTCCCTTTCACAATAAATGTCAGACTCTTATCAGGGCCATTTGCATCTCACAGTGCTCCTGAAAAACATCAGCAAGTTCAATGCGATTTAGCTAGACTGAAGATCTCTTAAATCATTATCTTTTGGTCCTGTCCTCCCCCCATCCCCCATCCCTCCATCCAACTTGCTCATGCTCTCCCTCTGTGATCTACCCATGTGACCAAAGCCAGCTGTTCATTGGCTGGCACCACAAAGGCATCTGCCCAATCGGTGCAGATCACTCATATAAACAAGCGAAGCAGCATTCTAAGGATTCAGAACTGAGTCTCTTTCAGTGAGGAGTCAAAAGGAAATACTACATGGTTCTACTATTTTTTTTTTTTTTTTGCCTCCCTTTTTCGTACCTGCACGCAGACAGGATCTATTCTTGCAGTAGGACCATCTACTGTCGCCTGCATCCCTTCTCTCGCCCCATTGCCACTGTGACCAGATAACAGGGTTTATGGTTCATTCCTTTAATACACACACACAATTTCTGCACTGAGAAATGGACATGGCTGTGACATGTAAGTACAGCAAGCCTTTAAATGACCATACTTAACTTGAACTGACTTTACTCAGAGTAACCTGAGAATCATAATAGTGGAAGAACTGACTGGGTGATGCTTTGTTATTGTTTTGTTACTGTAAACATTGCATGATCATATAGAATACATTAGAACAGAGTCGGCGGGCAGATCCGTTTCAAATATTTATTTTGAAATATTGCAATGAATTCAAGTTTTTTGTAATGATTTACAGGGGAAGGTCAGAGCTTTACTATACAAAACCACACAATTATATTGGCTTTTCATTTTTCCATTTTTGTTTTGAAATATAAACAATGCAACTTTATTATTCATAACAACTATTCATGTTTTAGGAGTCTCTATTTTCAAGGGATCTAGGGATCTAATTATAATAGTAGCTCATCACTTCAATATCCTTTTGCTTTGTTTGTCACTGTGGGTCGGGGGGGGGGGGATGTTATTGCTTATGGCTTGATATTAGAGGCTTAATTCTCATTTTATTATGGTGATTGATAGTGCTGCTATACAAAAATGTGTTAATCTGCAGGAATCAACAGCTTGTCTGGACAGGCTATGTAATGAAATGTACCGGAATCAAGGTGAAAAAGTAGTCAGAATATTGTATGGTATAAAATATTTATATATGGTTACAATTAATGATAGCATGTATTTGCCTTCCCATCCTTATGATCAACTGATCGTTCAATAGAAACATGAATTACAGGATCCTGCATGTGTTGCCAAATATTGATTGATTGACTAGAACTCAAAGGAATACAATTATATAGCCTATATTTTATTTAAATAATTAACTATAAAACAAATTGAATAAAGAAAATATATGCAATAAAAAAACATCTCAATATACTCTCAGTATGGAATTTTTACACATGCAATTTGAGCAATTACTTCATTTAATTTAAATCATTTTATTCCCAGCAAAGTATTTTTGTATTCTTAAAAATAACAGCTATAAAACGCAGTTTCTAAAAAAAATTATGCTCTTATACACACTTTTTAGTCTATTTTGGTCTTGTTTTTATTATCCTCTATAAGGATATTTCCCTCCTGTAACCCAAATCCAAGTTCACGGTCAGTTTAAATGACAAGAATAAACTGAATTAATTAAATTAAAAATAATTATTTAGGGAATTAAAGTTTTCATTGAGTCACTAAAATGCAAATGCAAGTACACAATTGCAATTTTAAAAAAAAAAGAAAACTTTTTTTTTAAGTGTCTTTTTAAAATGAAAATGTCATTGCACTTATGAATTTACTTAAAATCTCATAAACTGAATAGAAATTGTGACATAGGCTATGCTGCCTGTCAAATAATGGAAATATTTGATACAATCTAAAAAGACAAAAGACATGGCAACCGAAACGAACCATAACCGATGTGTCCTCTCTCCAGACATTAGCTGGCCTACTCACTTTAGTGCACTGTGTCAGCATGTTTCTCCCCAGGCTCTGACTGTCACAGCACTGTTAGAGATTAGACTGACAGGGCCTTAATCCCATTGAGCTCCTCAGTTCCCCCTGCCAGACCCCAGCACTGGGCCAGGCATGTACCCATCGGCCACACAAAGGGATGCACGGTCTGAGATAAAGAAAAACTCCATTAAACCACACAGATAAAGACTCAGACTAAAACTGCAGTATAGCCATCAGCAAATCACTGTTAAGACACACAACGCTCTTCAACAGCAAACTACAATGACAGCTGGTGAAGCCTCCAGGCCATCAAGCAAAAAGTCACACATGAACAAAGCAAAAGATGCGTTGAATTTATTTGAACGACTGTCTCTATTTCTGTAGGTGGAGAAAAAACAGAAATGGTTCGCCACCCAAAGTGTCACATTGCGATTTAACACGGTGGGCAGTGGCAGGCCACACAGACCCTTGCTGAAATCAGAGATGTTGAGCCAGGAAGACCCTAAATCACGCCCAATGCTGTAAGTGCATCCATCTTATAGTATAAATGAAGCAATTCACGGCTAATTCTGAAAACAAATCTTATTTAATGCATTATTAATTTGCAGGGGAATTCTCAATTCCATAGTTTGTTTTTCTAAATCATGCAGATATCTGAGTGACAGCTTTCTTAACGGATATGGTTATGTGTGTGTGTGTGTGTGTGTGTGTGTGTGTGTGTGTGTGTGTGTGTGTGTGTGTGTGTGTGTGTGTGTGTGTGTGTGTGTGTGTGTGTGTGTGTGTGTGTGTGTGTGTGTGTGTGTGTGTGTGTGTGTGTGTGTGTGTAGAGAACTACGAGAGAAACTCCAGCCAGAAGTGACCGAGCTGATCAAACGGCAGAGGTTGAACCGCCTGTGCGAGGGGACCTGCTTTAGGAAGATCAGTGCTCGTCGCAGACAAGGTCAGTTACTCATCCAAAAATCAGATTACAACATGCGATTCAATACATGGGTTCAGTTCCAAATAGATGCAATGTATGCCACTAATAAAATCATATATAATATCATATTGTACACCGGGTTGACAATCATATTGACATAAATTGAAGGGAAACACTGTTTTCAAGCTTTTCCTATAGCTTAGGCTAATGTCTTTAAAGATTACACCCATTTTTAATAATCTACTCAAAAATAGGGCATCGCAGGCTTAGGTTCCCTCGACCACCTTACCCTAATGCTTGGTCTGTTTGATGTTGATGCATTATATTAAACAAGGATATGAATATATTAAATGTATAATCTCATTTTGTATTTGGGGCACAAAACAGCCAATATGCAAATGCTCCATTATAAAAACAAATTCTCTATACCAGTATTATTGTGCCGTCTTTATTTAAAATCATGTTTATTTCTAAATCTATTGATATTAAATATTCAGCATGAAATAGCAGTTAATCACAAGCTTAATGAGGCTTTTAATCAAAAGTGATTTTCTGCTGCTTTAATTGAAATCTTATTTTCATTTACGGTGTTGTCCTACTAGTGGAAAAACTATAAAAATCTGATTTGAATGGATCATTATAAGGGCAATACAAAGTGCAAGAGAGAAGAAAACAGCCAAACAATGATTTGCACGGTATAACATGCATATTTTTATATTAGCCTATCTCCCGTTATCTCCCCTAGACAAGTTCTGGTATTGCCGTCTATCACCAAACCACAAAGTCTTACACTATGGAGACATAGAGGAGTTCTCACAAGGACAAATATCACACGACTCTCTCCAGGAGAAAGGTGAGAAACACTTTGATTATAAATGACAAAGCTGTAAATGAAAACTGCGGTCTTTTGAAATATAATGGCTTATATTTATCACATTGATTGTTAATACCATATTGATCCACAAGCTTGAAGCAGACTAGAGCTAAATGTTTTTAATGAATATGGTTGAATATAATTTCTACAAAATTTTGAATTGGTCAACTCTCCATAACATTCCATCTTCTCGACATTCAGTGACAGTAGCAGATATCAAAGCTGTGGTGACAGGTAAAGACTGCCCACACATGAGGGAGAAAGGAGCACTTAAGAATAAGGTAAGAGAAGTATTAATTATTGTAATTAAGAAACTTGACAAGTTGGTAAACTCACCAGGCAGTATTAGGTGTTGTGGATCCAAACTCAAAGCAGACAAGACAGGCTGATTTTAGTTACATGCGGAATCTTGCAGAGGCAAAATACATGAAGTCCTTAACTCAAAATAATAACCAGTAACGTTAAAAACAACCCCAAGGAAAGACAACAGTGGAACACAAACAGGCACGTGACGTCGACTGCTGAATACAATTAGCAATTAATCTAGTAATGTCAATTATGTCCAAATGACGCCATCTAGTGGTTAGATGACCCCTTTCACACACTGTGATATTAACGGTCATCATCCTGCAAAGTTTTTTATATTTTCTTTTTTTTAATGTATGTACATTTATAACACTATACTTGTTTATTATATTTTATTACAAATATTATATTAAATATACAATAATATATATTAATATTAAAAAATATTAAATATAAAATAATCAAATTACAAAAAACTAGTTAACGCTGCTGTGTTTCTAATGCAGCGGGTGTGGGAGTAAAGGTACAATTTACACCTTTCTGCCTTCTGACTGCCATTATCAATCTCTCTATATATTTTTTCCCTCTTTTTGAAAGTTGTGAAAAGACTTTTGTGGCTTTTTTTAACACAAAACATAAGCTACTTATTGTAGTCTCTTATTCACCACTATAGAAGTTTACCCAACTATGACGACTTCATTCCTACTGTCTATGCTTCATTCTGAGAACCCCGGAAATGTGAAAAGGGTCAATTAATGGCTTTAACCAAGACTAGATATTAACTCGACTCCTCCTGGGTAGCGCCATATTTTATTTAGTCAGGAATGAAAACGAGGATATGAGAGATAGACGTTCAATGAATAGCATTGTTCAACAACATATACCAACTGTGTGTGAGAGTGCGTATGAGGTTTGAGAGAGGAATATCTATCTATAATAGAGCTGATTCAGGTGTGTTTGATTAGGGTTGGAACTAAACTCTGGAGGACAGTGGCCCTCCATGAGCAGGATTGAAGACCTCTGATCTAAGGGATATTCATCTCTCAAACCTAATTTTATTAACTGAATCTCTTCACAGTTTTAAAATTGACCTTGTTGGAAATTCTGCACTCCAGCTGGGTTACTTTGGGAGGAAGGTGTAATGGCGACAGAAGCCGTTTTGCAAAGGCACCTGTAGTAAAGTGAAAGTGGGAATTGTGGAACAGGAAGTTAGGTCAGGTGCAGGGTTGGAGATTATGACTCTTCCTCTGCTTTTCAGGAGCTGCTGGAGCTTGCTTTTTCCATTCTCCATAACTCTGATGAATACCTGAACTTCATTGCTCCAGACAAGCATGAGGTGAGTATCAGCATTTATAAAGCCAGGACAGTCATAAGATGTATACTTGTCTCATGGAAAGATAAAGAACCTTTGTTCTTTGTAAGATAACAATATCACCTCATGATGTGGACATCAAAGCCATTAAAAGTAGGCTTAAGTTGTCTTCACTAATGAGCTGCTTGAATTAATGCTGCATCCGTAACAATATACTCTTATTTATAATTTTTATTCACTAGTTCTGTATTTGGACTGATGGCTTGAATGCTCTTTTGGGAAAAGAGATGACAAGTGAGCTCACAAAATCTGATATGGACACTCTGGTTACTATGGAGCTGAAACTTCGCCTCTTGGACCTTGAAAACATTCAGATTCCTGACGTCGCTCCTCCCGTCCCCAAAGAGCCCAGCACTTACGACTTTGTTTACGACTTTACCCAGCAGCACACTTGAGACTGGAATAAAGTCCTTACTCAAGCTGAAAATCAGCTGTGAGGAGTACTCACCTTTTATGCTATCTTTTTCCTCTTTCCTCTTATATGGACGGAATCATGTTCAGATCATACATTTTCCTAGATTGTGACTATGATGTGATGCTTTTTGTGATCACATTTTTGTGATTCTTTTTAACTCAGTAAAAACATTTCTCAGTCTTCAGTTTTAATGAACTCAAATTGGGGTTATCATTCACAACTTTTTGTGTAAGTATATGTCTAGTGTAACACTGAGAATTGATTCATAACCACATACAAATCACTTACAGGACAGTTACATTATTGTGCAAGTCACTGGACTGAAGAATGATTCCAGAGTAATCAAGTCAACTAAATGACACTGAACATTAAAGTTAAAAGGTTATTTCCAATGTCAATATATATACTGGTCCCCATTTGGCTTCTACATTTAAGATATACTGTATACACACACACGCATTAAGCTAGAATTATTATAGCAGCAGGTGTTTGGAAAACAGATTATTTTAGCATTTCAGGTAAAAAGGCCTTTGATTTACTAAGTTGGACAACTTTTCTCTTCCAAAACATGTGACATCCACACTGCCTTCCTGTTTCTCAATATACAGTTTGCATTACAATAAATGTTGAGTTGTTTAAATCATTACCACTGTAGTTTCATTCATACCGGCAAAGTTTGGATGGACAATTTAGACTTTTTAAGTGCCACACCAAACACTGTTCGCTGTTCACTCAGATAATCATAATTGATTCGTTTTCATTGACATCATAAACTCTCTTAAAAATAAAGGTTCCAAAAGGATTTTTTTTAAGCAATGTCAAAGAACCACATTTGGTTCCCCAAATAATCTTTCCATGAACAGTTCTTAAAATAACTTTAGATAATTAATGTAAAGAACATTCTAATACTCTAAAGAACCTTTTATGGAATGTAAAGGTTTAGTTAATTTTACCTTTATTTTTAGAGCATACTAAAATATTTCTTGTTAGAGAGAGTCAAAACTATCATCTAAGTTCCACTCCACACAAATGGAGTATGATTATATAATAAGAAAAACGTAGTTTAAAACTATTTAAAAATATACACATGCACTATCCAAATCCAATCTTTATTCATTGTTTGCTGCAAGTGAATATATTCACTATTTAAGGTCACAGATCAGAGCTTTTTGATAAACAGTTCCAATGAGCAGCTTTCCTCTGTATGGGGTTGCCACTGAAGAAGCAATGATCACACTACCGTCATCTGCATACACCTGAGTCACCTGGGGCTTTTCAGAGAGGATGTTCTCAATCCTGATAACCTACAGGAGAACATATATATTTTTTAAGACAGGAAATAGTACGAAGAGAAAGGGGAAAGGGATGGGAAGATCATTCAAGATGAACATGAGAGCTCGACCCATGGCTCAAGCATTTACACACCTCAGAACCAGGTGGATCATTCGGATCATGAAATACACATTTGAGACCATTTGGGTGGCAGCCCAGCCACAAATCTCCAGATTCACGGTCCACCTCAATGTTGTCACAGAGTGAGTCCACATCAACTTCCTGGGTAAAAAAAAAAAAAAACGATCATGCAGTAAAATTAACAATAGAAGTCAAGAATGGTTGGCTTTTTAAATTAGAAGTTAAAACACAACAAATAAAGTCAGAATTCTATGCATAAATCAATTTTTTTTTTTAACTATTCTATTTGGGATAAAAGAAGGTGTGAAAATTTCATGTAGTTTGGCGTTTACCTTCACGTGAGATAATACAGTGATTTTCTTTATTTCCAGGACAACAATTGTGTGCTTCAGAATATTTGACACATACAAATGCCTGAAATGACATGTTATTTGTATTAATAAAGAGGGTATAATTCCACAATCTGTGCTTTAATAATATTACATTATGCTGTGCTTTAATGGATGCAAATTATGGCTTTTTTCTGCAACTTGCCTTTTGTTGGGTGAGATATTAATGCCGTTGGCAGAAAGGAAACCCCCTGCCACAACCTGCACGGTCTCAGGGCTGTAGTAGACGACGTCACACCAGGGCAAAGAGAGTAACGGCTCCACAAACTTGAGAATCTCATTAGTGAAGTAATGATCATTGGTGGCATAAAAACTTTCAGCTCCCACAGCTACTATGTCATTCACACTAACAAATGCACATTCATAAACTGGAATTTATACTTTGATTAGGTTTGGGGTTATAGAAATAATGTGTTTTGTAAAAGCACATACTTGTGCAGAAGTTCATGCTTGATGGTCTTGATGTGTTGAAGAGCATTTTCCTTCTCAACAAATCTGAAAATCTCCACTTGGCTTTTGCCTTGAGGATGATTAACAACAAACACATAAATGGCACCATCTGTAGTGAGAGAAGAAGAATTCATGCAATGTTAGACTTCTATCAAACTCATTTACAGTAGTTTTAAAGGGTTAGTTCACCCAAAAATAAAACTTGTACCATAATTGTCTCACCCTCAAGCCATCCTAGGTGTATATGACTTACTTCTTTCAGCCAAACACAATCAGAGTTATATTTTTTTTTAAACCTGGCTCTTCCAAGCTTTATAATGGGAGTGAATGGTGCCTTCGATTTTGATGCCCAAACAGGCTTATATTTACCCCCTGGTGCCATATGGATTAGTTTTTTATGATGGATGGAAGCGCTTTTTTAGGTTTTTATTCAAAATCTGTTTTTATTCACTCCTATTATAAAGCTTGGGAGAGCCAAGACATTTTTTAATATAACTCAGATTTAACATTTCTACTACCTCACCTGTGTGTAGGTATTATAAACTAAACAGTTTCAATGTAAGTATAGAGAAAATTCAACATGGAATGCAACTTTTCTTGTTTATGTATATATTTATTTAATCAAAAAATGCCAAACCTTTGTCATCGGTGTACACGCTGATTCCATGTGGATTAAAATAGTCTTTTTCAAACTGACCCTTGATGCTCAGTGCTTCAAGTTTCAGTTCAGAATCCAACAGATTCAGGGTATAGATCTTTCCAGGATCTTCTGAATAGGATGGTAAGCCTGGATACTTCAAGCCCTATGTGCAATTCATTTGAACATATTTCAAAATTTAGTTGCATTTAAATTGTCAAATAAACTCAGTTTAGCAGCTGAGTAGATAGACATGTGATTTTAGCGTAAAACGACTGTTGCTAAAAATGTACATCTGAATAACTAATCAAAATACTCAGTAATAATTTAGAGGTTATGAGTATGACATACAGTGCTCAGAAAAGCCAATCCATCTTCAAGTATGGTAATATCTTCAGCCCCAAAATCTGATAAAACATAAAAATAACACCAAAGATTACAACAACATCCGCATTCGCAGTGTCAGAAACTTTTGCTTCTTCAAAATGTTCAAAATTACATTATACCAAATAAGACCAATTATTTTTCATGAACCTCAAGGTTTATAATTTATATACGTAAGCAACATGGCATTAGGTCCAGACTGGTTAATTGAATCCAGCTAAAGACATGTGACCAGAAAAGAAGGCGATCCACTCAAAGGTGTTTGCTCACCTATGCCATCAATTAGGTGACAGTTAGGAAGGTAGTTCTGGGTTAGTTCTCTGTAGGAAAGTGTTAGATGCCTGTGGAGAAGATAAAACGACACGTGTAAAAGATATTACAATGCTTACTGTCATGTGCAATAATTAGGCCTATGTCAATAAGTAGCAACAAAGATCAGAACAACTGTAGTCAAAGAAAACGTGTGCAATAGTTAAACAGTTTGCTTTAAAGCAACGGCAATCGTTAGCCTATGTAAATATGATCGTACACATCAACCAACCTTAATGAACTGAGCCTTTCTCCGATCAAAACTGCAAGAGCAATAACAGCGAGCGAGAGAACTGCTAACTTGCCCATGTCTGAAACTCACGCGCCCTTCCTCGCCCTGGTGCACAAACAATTTTAACCCTTGCCAAACACAGCTGCCAAATATCTCCACCTACTGTTCGAACCACACACTACAATAATGTCATCCCAGTTGTTTGTTTCTTCTTTGATCCGTGGTTTTGGCTTTTGCAGCCACCTCTACAGCTATTGAGGCTGTGCCCTTTTTTAGGTGTGCGTGAAAAGGGAGATTTTTTTATTTTATTTTATTTATTGGTTTAACAGCCTATTAAATGTATGTAATATATAGGCATACAGTAGGATTCTGGTCAAAAGTTTGGAAACAATACAAATTGTAATGTTTTTGGTAGCAGTCTCATATGCTCACCAAGGCTACTACATACATTATTTTATCGAAAATACAGTAAAAACTGTAATATTGAAGATCATTACAATTTAAAATCCTTTTAATACATTTGAAAAATAATTTTGAAAAACGTTTCAGCATCATGACTCCAGTCTTCAGTGTCACTTGATTTGTGATTTGGTGCTCAAGAAACATTTCTTATATTATTATCAATGTTGAAAACAGTGTTTCCTGCTTAACATTTTTGTGGAAACAATGATAGCCTACCATTCAAACATGTGTGGTAAAAATAAAAATACAGAGATAAATTAATAGCCTATCATGATCAAGGACGCTTTAAATTGATCAAAAGTGACAGTGAAGATATTTATAATGTTAAAAAAAGATTTCTATTTAATAAATGCTGTAATATGTAATATATTTAATAAGTGCAACTAAATTATCTTCATTGAACTTTATTTAGGCCTATCAGAATCCTGAAAACGGTATCAGCATTTCCACAAAAAAAATGTTAAGCAGCCAAATGTTTTTAAGAAACATTGATAATGATAATAAGAAATGTTTATGAGCATCAAATCTGCATATTATAATGATTTCTGAATGATAATGTGACACTGAAGACTGGAGTAATGATGCTGGAGAAATGATGCTAAATATAAATATCTATATATTTTGGGTCTAAAAGTAAATTGAACAAGGTCTCTAACATACCTAGGAGATTGTGTAATATCAAACATAACTATATTGTCAATGATCTCAGATGTGTCCTTGATAATGATTTTAGGTGCAAGTATGGTTATAAAAAAATTAGGTTAATGCTAGGATAAAAATGTCTTGCCATATATGTTACTTTTCTGAATAAACAAAATTGAAAAGTACTTGCATCATGTTTAGTGCGATGTCTTTTTATTGGATGTCTGATTTGTCTCATGTATAGTTGAATAACTTACAAAAATCTTAAAATAAATTGATACGGAAGGTTTTCGTTCTATTTGTTTTACATAATGTATCCCATTTTAGACATCTCGATTGGTTATATAAACAGCAGAGTAAAACTAATAATGGAACACACAATAATCAATAAAAGAGCTCATATTTTAATATAAGGGTAAGTGAGAAACATTATTATAGGTAAAGTCTTGTGGATATTACATTATGTCATTTTAAACCTAGGACCTGAATGGAAACAAGTTTTTAACTTTATTGTGTTATCAATTGACAAATGGGTATTTCACTATGCTATTTTCTTTTTCTTTTTTTTCTTTTTTTTCTAATAAACCAAATCAAAGCTTTGCCATGCATGATTAAATTACATTTTAAAATAGATTAAAATAGAAATGTTTAATTTGTAATAATATTTTGCAATATTATGTTATTACTGTATTTTTTTTTTTTTTTTTTTTAAAAGTGTAGCCTTGCATTGGTGAGAGGCTTCTTTCAAAAACATAAAAAAGTAACGTTTTCAATCTTTTGACAGGTGCAATATATGTAAAATATTTTTTATGAACTAATAGGCCTAATCAACCAAAAAATATGACATTAATTAACACATTAATCAATCACACAGTAAATTAAATATATGAAACAATTATTGAAAATATATTATTTATAAGTAGCAGTTTTGTCCTTGCTTCATCTATGTTTTATGTAATTTATTTGTTTGTCTTCTATAGCTACTGATCAATTACATTTTTAGCTACTTTTCGCTTATTTTGCTGGTGAATATATCTGGCAACCAGAGCCGGACAGTAACGGAGTAGCCTACATTTACTTGAGTACAGTACTTAAGTACAATTTTGAGGGATCTGTACTTTACTCGAGTATCATTTTTGGGGAGTATACTCATGACTTTACTCAAGTACATTTGAGAGGCAAATATTGTACTCTTTACTCCACTGCATTTCTATCCATAACCGTGAGTACTGTGAGTACGGAGTACCCGTTACTTCTTCTAAAAATAAAAATAAAAGGAAAAAATAAAACCTTTCAGTGTGGTTCAGAGGTGTGTCAGAAGCTATATTAACAGAGAAAATCACATGTACACACAATTGTTAGTTCACATGTGGGTGTAAAAAATCCATTAAAACTCTAGCAGAGGTATGCCAGAGCGTTGCCATTTTGCTATTGCCTTGTGGGCAAGTGCGAAATCTTAAATAAAACAAAGTGGTAAAAAGATGAAAATTACTTGATTTTACTTTCAATTCCTTTTACATTATCGAAGGTATTTACATTAACATTTTTCATAACTCCATGTAGGACGTTTCTGTACATAAATGTAAGCATTGTGGCAGTAGTAATGCAATATTTAGAAAATGTACTCTTGATACTTAAGTACTTTTAAAAACAAGTACTTCAGTAGGCTACTTTTACTTAAGTAGACATCTGACTGTAGTACTTTTACTTGTACTTGAGTAAAATTTAGCAAGGGGTATCAAGTAATGAAGCTATAGCCTGTCCGCCTCTGCTGGCAACACGCTGGTAACACACGTTTATTTAAGGCTCACGCTCTCTAGTGCTCTTTATTTTAAAATTGACTTACTTTAGTCTAAAAATCTACTTTACTTAATGACCATAGTTGACCCAGTTGCGTTTTCTTCATTAACATGTAGCTCCCTTTATTTGTTGGACAGCTGATATATGAGCCCATGCAGGGAGGCTTGCATAATAATAAGCCAATATAGTCACGTGATATATTAATCAAAATATTCAGTTCATTCGTGTTTATTGACACAAAGATCCAGTCAGAGCCAGTGAATGATGTTCTTAATAAAAAGACATTGGCGAAGCAATAACGTGCACTTTATGATTCCAATTGTAGTAGCATGTATCGGTCAGTAGTCGGCACCATTAGACCTGCCCAATTCGCTTAAAATAGCCTACAAATATATAACCTTTTAAAATGATTAATGAATAATTAATAAATTAGTCAGTTTCATTCTGTTCTAAATAAGTAGCCTATGGTGTAGGCAAATAGTAATTTTTTGGTGTCTATTAGAGTCTTTGAATTCAAGCATGAAAATGTTGCAAAACATCATTCTTGTTAATGAAATAGACATTGGCCAGTAAGTTTGGCTGGTTTAGAAATCCTAGTAAATGAATATAGAATGATGAATTTCTTTGAACCAATACACCACATTATTTTATTGATATCAGAAGCCTCTTTGCCTGATGGTGCCATAGCAACGCTTATTTTCATACAGAAAAACAAATAAATGCCTATTATTTTTCAAATTCAATAGGTTAAAATGTATGTGTAATTTAAGTAAAAGTGTATAGTTTAGGTTCTATAACTGGTCACCATTTTTTAATCCTCGTACAGTTCACTAGTCCTGCAGTATAACAAGTTTAAAAAAAAGTGCAAATATTTAATGTAGTCATTTAGTTAATAAGAAGTCTGATCTAACGGCATGCATAATAATTCTAAAAAAACGTCTTTCTTTTTTTTACAATTAATATGAGGTTATAAAAACATTTTAGATGAAGTGTAGCAAATCACACTTTTATGTCAACTACACAAAGCATTTACATTGGACAGTAACTGAGATGTCTGTTGCAGAGACAATAATAACATGATTCTTTATTGTTTGGTATGTTTTAATTGAATAAAAAAATGGTCATAAACTGGTTTGGAGAAATAATTTGGTTGTTTTACCTTAGCCTGGAAACCCTCAAATCGCTGACTGACTCTTTACCGCAGCAAAAGAGAAGATACGATCTTGCCAGTTGTGAATACTATTACATGCAAAGCAGCAAACTTAAATGTGTTGTTCTGTGGTGTCAGCCAGGTGCCTTTGTATTCCAATATCAATATCTAGAGATCTAGGTTGCCCCTTATTCCTCTTGGTTTGTTATGGTGTGGTCAAACTTACAGGTAAAATTCATCTTTGAAATTACACATTTTATGTTTAAATCTAAGAATGATCCTTAGTTACAGTTTACTTAAATACTTAAATGTTTTGTTCTGTGGTGTCAAATGCCTTTGTATTCATGTCATCAAGATGTTATATCATGAGCATAATATTTTAAGTGTTTGACAATGGCAAGTAGCAGGAAGATGAGCCCAAGGGCGTATACAAAATTCTGGGCCCTGTAGAAAGGCATTCTCTATGGGCCCCTCCTCACATCCACAGCTATTAATTCTAGCATTTTCTGGGTACTCAGTCCCCTTTCTACCCCCAGTCCGACACCCCTGTTCTTCTTGGAAAAGACATCTGCAAACCCTTTGCAAAGACGTTGATTGGCATTTTGTCTAACTCACTAACATTGTTCTCTGCAGTTTTCTCTTTGCACTGACATACACAGGAGTGTACAAAGAGCATCAAACGAAGCCACGAATGAGAATCGTGTTATTTTGAACTGTCATGCTCTGAGTGCTGTACTGGGTGTGGCTTTAAGTACATTGAAAAACCTGCCGTACTTGTCACACAACAAAATCTGTAATCACTGCTCACATTCGAGTGAAACTGCTGTTGCATTTACAGTAGCAGCACACATGCACACTGGTTGCACAAATGCTTCGCTCTCACCTCTGGACTTAACTTGCACAAATAATACAGAATTTTGCCCTGAAATAGGTTACTGAATGCAAATCTGATGGGAGGACATGTGACAATGTAAAAAATAGACTCATTCCCAATGGAAACAAACTGGAGTAGTGCAAAAATAGCTCCTCTTCTACCAAGCAAGCTGTGTATGACCTGTGTTCTAATTTTGCTTGTGATAGGCTCCACGCAGTCCTGATTTCATGTTTTTCACAAGAAAATAAATTCAATTTAACTGCCTAGTTGTTAATACAGATATATGCAGTTCGATTAATGCCATAACACAAAATTATAAAGTTAGCATGAAACGGAAGTTGCAATAGCCTTTTTTCCCCAATTGTGACATTTATCTGAGTGAAATTGCTTCTCAAGTGGAAAAAAAGGGAGGATTTTTAATAGTCTCTCTACATTTTTATTAACACAACTTAAAGGAATTGTTCACCCAAAAATGAACATTCTGCCATCATTTACTCACCCTCAAGTTCTTCCAAACCTGTATGAATGTCTTTGTTATTTGGAACATAACAAATCATTTTTGTACTTGTGGAACATAACAAAGATTGTCTGCAACCAAACAGTTGTGGGACACCATTAACTTCCATAGCATTTTTTAGTACTACCGTGGTACTATGTAATACTACGTAAGTCAATCGTTACTGAAAAATATCAGTAACAAGGTTCATTATTTAACAAAGTTAATGTATTAACTAACATGAACTAACAATGAGCAATACATTTGTAACTGTATTTATTCATCTCTGTTAATGTTAGTTAATAAAAATACAGCAGTTCATTGTTTGTTCATTTTAGTTCATGGTGCATTAATTAATGTTAACAACCTTTGATTTTAATAATGTATTAGTAAATATTGAAATGCACATTAGCCTAACTAAGATTAATAAATGCTGTAGTTCATTCTCATGTGCACTAGTCAACTAATGTTACATAATTAACCTTATTGTAAGTGTTACCAAGATATCTTCTTTTGTGTTCAGCAGACGAAATAAATGAATTCAGGTTTGGAACAACTTGGGTGAGTAAATTATGACAAAAAAATTATTTTTGGGTGAACCATCCCTTTAATAAAGCACTGAATTATGTGAGTGCTCTCATTACACAAAATGGCAGCTGCAAAGCAACGATCATATTTGCCATTCATAAGCCATCCAACCGTTTATATACTGTCTATGCATCCAACCATCTTAGTCAAGTGCAACGCTTGTAAACAGGGGTACAACTGACACATCACGACACTACGCCGCTAGAATAATACGTTATTTTGGGAGTTACACGTCACATAATAATGACGGAACTTTACATAGACTGACAGACTTTGGGTGGTATAATTGATAGAAGAAGAAAGGCTGAGAACATGTAATGAGGGAAGGAAAAGTGGAGGGAAAATGGTGCACCACAGAATCACGAACTGGCTCTCGTGCAATCACAGACAACTTGAAGTCAGCCGTCGCCTTGGTTACCTTTGACGTCACATGGCCCAGCCTTGTCTCGGCTCCTGGGGCTGGTCTGATTGGAGGGAAACCCCGTGGATTAGCCCGAGCGCCCGTGAGAATCAGCTGTGAGCCGCGGTTAGCCTAGCTCCGACAGGACCATCGTTATACCCCGACACTCAGGTAAGAGACTATGCTAGATCGGCGTAAATGCCAGGCATGTTGGTCCTGGTTTTATTGTTTTATTATTTGGGATGAGAAATTACAGTTAAATGGCGATGGACGATGCAATGCACAGGACTGAGTAGCTGAGGATGCTAACGTGCTGGAAATGAACAATAAGCCTTTGCTTGGCAGATCTAGGCCGCCCCTTTTTGTTTCTTCCTCTTGGTGTGGTCGAGCTTACAGTTGCAATTCATCGCTAAAATGACACGTTTTATGTTTTATATACTAATGCGATCACCAGTAACGGTTGTCTTTGTGCGTCCTCGTGTAAAATGCTGTTTCAGTGCATTTTTGGTGCTGAAACAAGCTGAAGCTTTTCACGTGTCTTGAGATATCTAACGTTACTATTAATTCAGTCGAGTGTATGATCCTGTCATGTTAACACATGTAATGGTACTCACTTACAGCAAAAAGTATAACGTTACTGCTTTATCTTCGACTATTTCGGGTAATTTGGTTGATAATATATTAGGCGAGCTATTAACATGTAAGTTAACGTTATTAGTAATCGAGAGACCCGCCTGACAAACAGCGCCGTCCATTTGCTTTATCAGTCTTACCTCCATATAGATTGTTTAAATCATTAAAACGCATTGGCTGTTTCTTGGCATTAGAAATAGTAACGTTAGCGGGTTTCTTTGCTGTGAGTTCAGTCGGCCATGGAGATGGGCAGGGCAGATCAGACCAGACTTGCCTTCATCATATGGCTTAGCCAACAAGCTAGCTTGGTTTTATCATGAAGGCAGCGATAAATTATGTTATTATGACATATTAGCTTGATGCATTTGCCATACTGGGCACTTAAAGGGGAATTGCTGTGGCTTGTGTGCATTTCACAATACTATAACGTTAGACGTAATAAAGAAGTAAACCAAGTATGGTGTTGCTGGTGAAGCTTTGTGTAACGTTAGTCAGCGAGTCGCCGACAGCGACGTATATTTCGGTCCTTCGCAACTTCAAAAGGGATAGTTAACCCAAAATTGTCATCATACATTTACCTTTGTTTCAAAACCGTTTCCTTTTCTTTTCGTGGAACATTAGTCAGAATGTGACGGAATGACAGCTTCAGTCGCCATTGATGAACGTCGCATGGTTATTTTTTTATAGTGACTGGGGCTGTCTTTCTGCCAAGCATCTCTTTCTGTGTTTCAAGGAATAATGGAAGTCGTATGGGTTTGGCACGGTATGAGTTGTAGTAAATGATGACATAATGTTCATGTTTTGGGGGTGATTTATCCCTTTAAGACACTATGTAAAGCGCATGAATGGGTATCTATGGGAACTGGGCGTGGTGGTCGAGAACAGCACATCCGCATATTTCTTCGCACTGTAATGCGACCCTGGAGGGCAAATTCTTATGGCCTAACTTTTTTTTTTAAAGCTGTGTACAAGAATGGCACCTATTTGTCTTTGGATGTTTGCAAAATGCTTTGTGGTTTAAGTCTAAAAGCTACAAATATATTGTAGAGTTGTATAATGCATGAAACGTATTGTGTTATACAACATAAGCAATTGATTAAATATATGCAGGCACGGTCAGTAGTAGCATCAGCAGCCTTTGGGTATCCTGTGTTGCCTGTGCCAAACTAATTGATTCACACTGCTGAGTTTTTCAGCACTTTCGCAAGGGTGATACTAGTCCACTTGTCCAGATTATTTAGTTTCTATTCTCAGTGGATCTAACCAATAATCCGTCAGAGGACACCACTTGAACATCCAAAAGAAGGCTAATCAAGCAAAGATGAAATATTACAGTGCATAATTAATGTTCTTTTGGATTATTCTTTTTCTTACTGATTATTATTAAGATGTTTAAATTAATTTAGTACAGTAGAATTGATTTAGTTAAGCAACATTGTCACATGTCTCGCTTGATTTTGTGTAACACTAAACCTTTGGGGTGGATTTGTAATTGAACTCAAATAATTCAGATTGGGTGTCTGATTGAACTCTATCTATTTCTCTACAGCACTGAGCAGCCATGGACAAGAGCGAGCTAGTGCAAAAAGCCAAGCTGGCCGAGCAGGCAGAGCGATATGATGACATGGCAGCCGCTATGAAGGCCGTCACTGAGGGTGACATTGAACTGTCCAACGAGGAACGCAACCTGCTCTCGGTGGCTTACAAGAATGTGGTGGGTGCCCGCCGTTCATCCTGGAGAGTGGTCTCCAGCATCGAGCAGAAGACGGAGGGCAGCGATAAGAAGCAGCAAATGGTCAAGGAATATCGGGAAAAGATCGAGAAGGAGTTGAAGGAGATCTGCAATGACGTACTGGTAAGAATCTTACTACTGAGATAATCCCAATCTTTTGGATTGCATATCTTGCATTCTAACCCAGGGATACACACTACACACGCCTTTGCTCTTGTCCCCGTTTCTTTATTCCAAGTGTTGGTGGGTAACATGGGTTGATAATCCTGCTTGTGTTAATTACTCATCATGAGCAAGGCCCTATTTCAGCCAAGCCTATTAGTCCAGGCCTGATCTCATTTGTTCCAGCGCATGCACAGGTGTCCTTTCCCTGGGAAAGTTATCGTAGCCCTTCTTGGATGATGACAGATTTAAGGGGTCAGAGTCTATTTAACCTCAGTTTCAGTCTTCAGCCTGTAGTTTAATATAGATTTGACTTTACAGAATTAACATTGCATGAGGTTCCTGTATCTTTGCTTTACATTGTGCAGAATGTATTTAAGTTTTAGTTTTCGGATAAAAACATGTTGATTTTAAGTCAATGTATCCTTGTCATTTAAGAAAAATTAGCGGTCAAAAAAAGCTAGAGCGTTTTCCTTGATACAGGCTCTGGCTGGTCCAATGCCTGTAAACCAGTATGCTTTTAATTGGATGTCCTTCACAGATAGTGAGCTCACCAAAAAGCTGTAATATTTGAATTTAGGGTGAAATGTTTCTCTAAATTTTGTCATTGTCAATCCTTGTTGACAGGCTATTTTCTGTAATGCAATGGATTTCACATGTTCAATGTTAACAAAATGTATATTAATAAATGGATTATGAAAAGTTGTCATTTTCATCCCAAAATGGAGCCAGACTTGATGAATTGAGTATTGAAGTGGCTAAATATCTATTGGTCAGTGGGTTAACTTTAATAAATAGCCCACATATCTTAAGTGATTAAAGTTGTTCTGGAGGTATTAACTAGTTATTACATTTTTAATGTTTTTGTTGTTGAAGAATTTACTTGCGTGTATGGTTCAGTTCACCTCTAAAAGAAAACTGTCAAAAACAGCTTAGTAAAACTAAAATATATATATATATGTGTGTGTGTGTGTGTGTGTATAGCTCACCTATTTTTGGCAGTAGTACTAAAAGACTGGTAAATTGAACCAGTGACAAAGCAGTGAGATGTGAAATAAAAAATGTTCTAGTACATTACAGAATACATGCTTTTAAAGTCCACTTCAGCTCAGTAAGCCATAAGACAAGTCCCCTGAGTAACATACCAATTCTAAGGATTCGGCCAAAGTGAGAAAAGCAGCTAATTTACTTTTAGCAGCTGCTTGGGTGGGAGAGACGAGGCTATGTAATGAGATGTGGGAAGTGGAGAGGCCTCCGGAGAACATGAGGACGGCTGAACTCTGCAGTGTGGCTGTGGACCAAACATGGGCACAGTAGGATGCTTGACTACAGCTGCTTGTAGATCTATGGACGTTTCGTTTTGGACAATATTTGTCTTCTTAATCTTTCTTCATTACCAGTTCTTGGTGAAGATGAGAGGAAATCAAAAGAGAATAAGGGTTTTGGCCAAGCTACCTGATGTATTTGAGCTGAAGGGAGAGAATGAATTAACTTTGTGTGGACATGGCTTGAAAGTGGCTGAAGGCCACAGGGCTCTGTGTTACCATACAGGTTGAGTCACCTCTAATCCCATAATGACAGCAGCTGAGCTCTTGTTTTTGGGCCACTGACCCGTAGCTCTCCACGTTACAGCCAAATGGACTTTTTACCTTCACTGTTTTTGCATTTAGGTCGGAGAATGAAACGAGACTATGATGTCATGTGAATTCCTGCGGATTATGTAACCTAATGTTGCATTTAGTTCTTTAAATTCCTTACACCATGTCCTAACCAAGCATGATGGGACAAGATTTAAGTCCCAGATGTTTTTTTTCCCCACGGTAAAAGCATGCTGTACAATGCAAATAATTCAAAGCCAATCAGAAAAGTAAATGAACGTGTACCTCTGTTTCACTTACAGTGCACAACACATGCCTTTTTACTTCCGTGAGTTTTCTCAAGATGACATCATTTTTATATGGAATGAGGAATTTGTTATATAATGTTTCTGAATATACTCATTCAGTCCTTTGTTTCCATGTTTAATATAGGCTACTTTTTGATGCAATAGAAACGAAGTGACCAACAAAATGTAGTCTCTTTGTGTCGCACACAAATTCACGTAATTCAACGGAACTTGCGACCATAGTTGGCTAACGAACGATGCTTTTGGGAAACGCACTCCTGATTAGGACTCTGTTCCTGAAACCATCTTGAGCATTTCAGAGAAGTTGCTATTGCATGTGCAGATGTAATGAGTAGGGGTGGGGAAAAAAATCGATTCTTAGATGCATCGCGATGCGGACGTGGACGATTCTGAATCGATTCACAAATGCCAAAAATCGATTTTCAAAAAAAAAAAAATCTTTTTTATTTATTTTTATTTTTAAATCGATAATATTGTAATATTGACGGAACGCAAAAGACGGAACTCTGAAGCGTGGAAACAATATTGTCAAAGCTTCCACCTGGCTCGAAAAGGGCAAAGCGCATTACACAATCAATCGCAACTTTTATTGCCAAGGATTTGCATCCAGTCGTTGAGAACCAGGGCTTTCGCGCTATGTTGCACACTTTGGAGCCGAGATACAACGTCCCATCTCGGAGATATTTTACAGACACAGCGATCCCCACACTCTACAACAAGACCAAAACCGAAGTCATGGAATCACTGAAGAAAGCGGGTAGGATAGCTGTAACATGTGATGCGTGGACATCCGTATTTTATGTTAATAGAGATTCAGAATATGTTGAAGTTTGTTATAATTTGTTATTGTTGTGATTTTTACTGTAGTGAATCTACCGTTTGAGCTGCGCGCGCTAAAGATCACGCTTCAACAATTCTTAACCAAATGCATTCAATATGAGATAAATCAGATATAGATAGGCGTACACATTAGGGGTGGAGCCGAACCCGAATACGGTATTCGGAAAGGCACAAATAACGTGTTTTTTACAAATACTTATTTCGAACAAATACTTTAAAGAGTATTTGTATTCGGGAATAGGAAAAACTTTATATCAAAAAGCTGCATTTCCTCATGAGACCACAGTGCACGCCCGGATGAGTGAGAGAGTGACGGACACAGCCTGCTCCACACAGCAACAGAGCGGGCTCGGAAAAAAACACTTAACTCCATCACTATTTTTGTTGAATAGATGTTTGTACCTTAACTGGGTTCCTGAGGCAGTTAAAAACTTTCGAGAAGCGGAGTTTGATCGGGAGATTATTCCATTACGCTGCATTATTGAAGTCTGCAGTCGGGTGCGCTCATGTTCGCTCTGTTTACGTAACTTCAGCTGTTTAGCGCGGGCTGTTGACAGAGTAACGTTAACGTTCGGTTAAAAATGCTTGTGTAGTTGTGTCGAATTGTATGCACGTGTGGGAGTTATATGGTACGTTTAAGTTACTCTGTCTTTTGCAGACAGCAAGATGTAAGCTTCATAATGTTCACAATGGTATTTTATTAGTTGTTGGTTTAACCATGGATGAGGTAAAGGCTTTTATGTTATTTTCTTTTCAATGACGTTCCTTGTTTCATTGCTGGATTTATGGAAAAACATCAACCAATATTGCATATCCATAATTATTATAATGGATATAATTAAAGAATACTTACACATAACGTTAATTAGCGCAAATTTTTTTTTACGATTACGATTTTTACGCCTATTTTGAATTTTACTCGAATACAAATACTTTTCCCCCCTCAACAAATACAAATACAGATACAAATAGCGGCTGCTTTGCACACCCCTAGTACACATAATAAACTATTACAACTTGCATTTGCACAAAACAAAAGGCTGCGAATGCACACGAAAACTTAGTCATGATGAAGGTGTAAAATAGTCCCTAACATAACATAGCTTGTGTTTCGCAGTTGAGCAGCACGCACGCGCATGAACCTGCTAAATCGATGATAGATAAGTTTGATCGATTAATGTATTATCGACAATTAATCGATCGTCGATTAATGTATTATCGACAATTAATCGATCGTCGATTAATCGTTTGCATCCCTAGTAGGGATGCACTGTTTCTTCGAAACAGTCAAAAATTCTGGATGCATTTGTCCAAAACGAAAATGACTTTTTAATCATTATTAATTTTTTTATTGAAACTTTTTTTTTTAAATAATTGTATAATTATATTTGACTTAATTCAATTAAATAAAAAAAAAAAACATTTATTAGAATTTTTTTAAATAATAGCCAATAAAATAACCTTACTTTTATTGAAATACACTAAATTTAATAGAAAATGTTAGTACAAAACTAATTCAATTATTTGTTTAATTATTGCTCTTCAGCTAGAGCTACACAATAAATCAAAATAAAACCGAAATCACTATATGGCTTAGTGTGATTACCAAGTCGCAAAGTCTTTTATTTAAGTACATGCGCTGCATGTTTCAGAGTGAAGCGCGCCACTGTGTTCTTACTTGTGAGCAGCTCATGATCTGTCAGTGTTTGCAGCATCAGAGCGGCTTGGTTCGCAGTAAATGCTGCTTCACACACACTACTTTGCATCTGAGTTTGGGTTACTTTAGCATGCATTTGAGAATGGAATGTGTCAACCACCCTTTTGCTTTCAGTCAAAAATAAAATTTGATAGTTTAACGTTTTCAAATAAAGAAATGAATATTTAGGCCACTTGTCCACAAGTTTTTTTATCCAGCTGAAAACGCTAGGTGCTTGAGTGTTTTGGTAGCCCACCGCTTTTTTCATTCGAGACGCTTTGCGTGCCGTGCTATGATACGTGGAATATTCACAGAAGTGTTACTAGTATCTCATTTCACAGATAGTTTGTTTCTGTATTGTTTCTATATAAAAATGTTGATAAAATGTAAAGTATTTGCTCTGGCTTTTGTTTTAAATGATTTAATTCAGTTATTATGCTGCTTGTTGTCATCTGTTGATGTTGTACAGGCAGAATGTGGCGGTTGGTCGATGTGGCATTTGGAAAGATACGCTAGCTGCGGGAAAAAAATGCTTTGGTGAACACATGGGCTTAACAAATATCAGTATAGTAAAAACTAAAATGTTTTTATTAGGGATGCACGATGATATCGGCACAACATCGGTATCGGCCGATATGAATATTTCTGCCGATGAGCCTTGCCGATAGGGTGGCCTGTTTCCAATGCGCACGTGACGACCGTGAACGTAGCATGAGCGCCAGCAACGTAAACTTCCAACGTGTGGAGGCATTTCCATAGGGGCATTTCGAGCATGGGTCAGTTTGGTTTGAAATGTGCTGGGGACAGAGACGCATTCGGAAGTGCATTTTTAGAAGTGCTGGGTAATGACGCAATATTTTTTTTTTCTCTTTCGCGCAGGTCATGTTTTGAAAGACAATGTCCTGTAACTTACTAATGTAAGCTCTCCAAGCTACTATGCTCTCCACAGAACATAAAATATTTATTTTATTTTATTTTTCGTGTTCGCATTTATGAGGAAAAAACAATTTTACGGACGTGTCAGTTCTCGGTCACGGACGCGAGCGCTCTGAAATCATCTAAAGACCGCAAGAACTTCATCAGAGACCTCAATCAGAAAGCACAAAGCCTTTCTTTAAAGTGAATTTCGTTTTGTATTAATTGTATCTTAATTTTAATCAATGTTTCATCAACCAATTGCAATAAATAAGTAAAGCAGATAATATATCACGACACGGAGGCGCATGAACTGGAGCTCGTCTCATAAATGAACCGAAACTCAGCATAGCCTACTTGCCTCACAGACCTAATAGGCTATATATATTATCTACAGAATGCTTTAAATCATACTTTAAAAGCTGAACAATTCAAAACGAAAGAAAACTATGTAATCCGTATGAAATGTGCATTTCTCTCTAGCGCGTTCACTACTGCGACGATCGCGAGTCAGCATCATCAACTTCATCTTTGCAGCCGACATATTCATATATTTGATATATTCTATATTTGACATATTCATAATCATTACCTTTGCCGGTTCTTTGTGACAGCTTTTAGTTGTCTCAATATACCTCGAGTTGTCATAGACGCGGCGCTGCGCTTCTTGGTGCGATGAGTTGTCATAGACGCGACGCGGCGCTGCGCTTCTCGTTGCGATGAGTTGTCATAGACGCGACACGTAACTCTCTCTGCCTGCCTTGCTTGTGCTAACAGCTGTGCAGGCTCTCTTGCGTGCCCAATCTGCACCATAGAACTGGCTTAAACAGACGATCTGATGGGTTTTAGAAGATTTAATAGCCTACAACCCGAAACTAAAAAACAGACGTGGCCTCTATTTGAGACCGTCCTTTATTTATCCAAACCTGTAGCCACACCAGACGTGTAAAAGAGACAGGGGTCTATTTTAAGTTTTATGGTATACATCGGTATCGGTATCGGCATCGGACAAAATTAGTTTGAAAATATCGGCATATCGAATATCGGCCAAAATCCATTATTGTGCATCCCTAGTTTTTATTATAAAAATGTATATTATTATTATGATGATTTTTTTTTTGTGTGTGTGTGAAATTTTGTAAAAATGTTTATCAGAAATCACAACCCCTGAAGGGTTTATCTCCCTTCAGGAACTGTTAGTCTGTTCTGTTGCATTTTGTGTAGTACATTAAGAAATGATTTGCTCTTGTCTGACGTAGTTTAGGCGCAGTTACATTTACCATTGTTCAGTGAATTTTAGTGGGCGAACTCCAGTCAGTTCAATAGGAACCCATGTGATTTATACATCACTACTCTTTTGATAGTGGACCCTTTGGCCCCAAAATTTTGCTGAAATTACGCCAATGTGAGCACACCTTCAAAAGATTTACATTTGTGTCATTTAATATGGTGGAGGAAGTGTGGCAGTTGGCAGACTAATCACTTTATCACTGTTTAGTGTCTACACATCAAATAAAAAAATGAAACCGCTCTCCTGACACCAGCCACTGTGATCTCCCATCCTTATGTCTCTGCTTCAAAAAGATTATGGGTTAGTGGTTATTCAAACCCTCAACTGGGTATGTGTCAGGATAAAGAGCTACATAATGCAACGATGCTCTGATGCTATGCATTGCTCCCCACCATTGAAAACACAAGTAGGTCATTGGTTCATCAGTGACATGTGACTTAACAAGGTTAAATAATTAATTTGAGTTAGAATGTCTAAACAGATCTTTTGGTTCTTTTGCACCTAAAAAGTCCTGTTGTTTTGACATTTGATGCAAACAAGGTCACAGAACACAGATCCTTAACCATATGCCATATCTGAACAGTATTTATAAGTATGACCTTGACAGAATCAATCGAATCCAATAAGACTCCCTTCATCATTTTGGTGGTTTGTTAGGGCACCATTGGAGAGTTTATGGATACTTGTGTTGCAGCGATGACCCTGTGGTTCTGTTCAGGGTGGCAACAATCAGGCCAGTCGTCCTGCAAACAAGCCCAGCAAGCTCAATGACCTAGTTCCACAAGCACTAGCTCACATGGCGTAGTCAATTTTCCCGTTCTCCCCTTCCCCCCTCCCTGCAATAGAAAGTCTCAGAAGCCACAAGCCGTCAGGCCTCTGTCACTCCTGAAGTCAATATAAGTTTGTTGTTTTAAAAGGCTTAGAATGCTGGTTTTCTAGAAACCACATTGTTGGGACTACATGATAGTTTACTGCATCCCGGTACTGGACACTTTTGCTACGAGAGGTTTCACCTGGGCCTCTTTTTGCAACAGCATGTCGTCAAACGAGTTTTGCAGAACTCTATCTTATCAGTTCATCTCTTTACTACTGTTGACTTTTGTTCTACTCAGGACAACTTCCCCCTTTCCTTCAAACATGCTGATAACAGGACGTGAAACCGTTTGACAAACCGCTAATATAGTTTTTCTCCTTTGTCTGTGTTTCATAGGTTCTTCTGGACAAGTATCTCATCCCCAAGGCGACCCCAGCTGAAAGTAAAGTCTTCTATCTGAAAATGAAAGGCGATTACTTTCGCTACTTAGCGGAGGTGGCTCTGGGAGAGGAGAAAAACGGTAAGCCGTTCTCTTGAATCTGTCCTTAATTTTGCAAGGACAGTTCACCAAAAATGTATTATTTGCTTCTCTAGATTCCGTTTCAAATCTTAATGACTGACTTTTTTCTGTGGAACACAAAAGAAGATATCTTGAAAATAAAAGGTTTTTATTTTTAATTTTTATCTCCATACAGTGAAAGTCAATGGGGTCCAGCAGAAGTCCAGTGGATGTGGACTTAATTGACTTTTGTTGTATGGGCAAAAACAAATATATTATTTTGTGTCCTTAAGTTCTGCAGTGAATTTAGTCTATTTCAATTTACTTAGGTGGGAAAGCACCCCTTATATCTTTAAATCCTGTTAACAATGCAAGATTATGTTAGTCATAGTTAGTCATGTAGGCATTTGAACAATATGCTGCATGGCTCTCAAAGCTGCGGTAGTGACTAGTCTCCACCACATGCCAATGAACATACTACTTCTGCTAAAAATGTAACGTTTCCGCAAACTGTTGACACGAAGCCAAGCTGGAGAGGAAGTAAGGGGGTGGAAATCTCTAAAGAGGATCTGTTTTTGGGGGCCATTCATAAACTTTGGCTCCCACAGTGAATTCAGTAGTAAATGTAACAAATTTAGCCTCAAAATGAAAGTAAAGTGTTTTACTTTGTTACAAAAACATAGTATTTTAATTAAATGCTGTTCTTTTGAACTTTTTTATCCATTTTTCACAAAAATATTAAGCATCACAACTGTTTTCAACGTATTTTTTTAAAGATATATATAATAAATATATTTGTTATTTTAAATTGTATATATATTTAACAATATTACTGTTTTACTGTATTTTTGATCAAATAAATGCAGCCTTGGTGAGAAAAAGAAACTGAAAAGAGAAAAAAATGTACTGACCTCAAACTTTTGAATGGGAGTGTAGGTAAATCTTACTGACCCCAATATTTTGTGATAGTAGTACAGTAATAAACAGACATAATGTTATCTTACTTTGTTCACAGGCTGGTTCAATTTAGAGGATATTCTATATAAACCTTAAAATGGTTTGCTCGCCATTGTCTGTCTTGGTAGAGTCAGAAAGGAACAGGGCTGCAGTGTGCATAACAGGAAGACTCTTGCTGCTGCCTTCCTGTGCCAGGAGGTTGAAAAACTCAGAGTAGGATTCTCTTATGGGAAAGAGCGAGAGAAAATAAAATAAAAGGAGGGTCTTTAGGTCTACGAGGGAAATGGTTAGCAGTCTGATTTCCTTCCTTCATTGGAACAGGTGCAGACATGTGAATCCACCCACCTTACTGAATGAATGCGAGCCCATGTGTGGGTGGGTGGAGCTCCAGTGCTGCTTCACAGCTTGTCACATTCCTGTTCCATCTTAAGAAGGAAAAGGAATATAATTCCCTTTTTTGAATCGGTTGTTTGGAAGTCTGTGACACCATCTAATACAGATCCTTAGTACTCACCAATAATAATAAAAAGTTAACACTAATTAAATGTTTTGAGTGAGATTAACTGAAAGTTGGCAGATTGCAAAATTATTTCCGGTATGATTTAAATAAGGTAAATAATAAAATAATTTTAAACTGTATCCTTGGTTGGATGATCGAAATGGCTAAGAGTTAGAATATTGCATCTTTTTATTTTTACATTTTAAAAGTCCTTAGTACAAGCTTTGTTACACACTAGCCCCCGGTTTAACAGACAAGTTTTAAGCTTAGTGCCATACTAAAATGCATGTTTGAGCTGTTAAAACTGAAAGCAACTTGCACTGACCTATCTTAAAGGGGTGGTTGAGGACTTTTCTAACTTTAGTTGGTGTGAAATGTTGCTGTTTGAGCATAAACAACATCTGCAAAGTTACAAAGTTGAAACCCCACCCTCTGCAGTAGCTCATTTGCATTTAAAGGGCCAAAACGGTGCGTTTTTGCAAACCCTCAAAAAGTGACAACTTTAACATGCTATATGAAAATATCTGTGGGGTATTTTGTGCTAAAACTTTACACACTCTGGGCACAACAGAGATTTATTTACCACCCGTTTAAAATATGTCAGTGCTATTGTTTTGTCTCAAAATGCTAAATTTTTCTAAGGCACGTTTATAAAAACTACTCAAATGTCCTAATTGAACTAAGGCCTAATCCTGGGTTAGTCTACGTGCTGTCTGTGAAACCACTCTACTTTAATCAATATAACTTCAAAGTTTGTGCTTTAACACCCCCTAGTGGAAAATGTTATTGTAAAATGTCATTTCACTGGATTAGGGCAGAAAGTGTTGTCAATGTCGTCTGATAATGGAGTCCTACTCAGGTGAACTGCTAATATTTGATGTAACGGGTGGAATTATATTTACATGGTCATTTGCAGTGCCGGTCGGGAATCAATAGGCACAGGCAGACTGTGGGCCCAATAGCCAACACTATTTCGTCTCAATTCGGTATCCACTGATAGGCAGGTGCTTATTTGTGTTCACACTCTGCAGTCCGAAGATCGTCAAAGGTTTCTAATTACAACGTGATTTGCTGTGATTGACAGCTTCCGTCATAAAGGGAGCGCTTTTTGCTCTCTTACTGTAGGCTATATAATCTATTCACAATTTGAATAAAACGTTTTATTTTTCGTGCTGCTAAGAGGACCAACGGCCACGTAGCCTATACACTGCAGAGTTTCAGGAGAGACAACCACATTTAAATGCAGTGAATCTGCTAAAATATCCCTTATATGACAGTAAAGGCTCATATTTGGCTATATGTTCTTTTAATTTATAGAGACCTCTAAGCGTCTGTATAGCCTATTGTGTGATTTGTTCAAAAGTGCCGACGGATGACCGTTAAGTGCTGCTGTCAGATAACGGGTCGGACGTTCTGTACTGCGAATGCGGGCCGGGTTTACCAAACGGGACCCAAATACTCTTTTTCTCCTGTTGCAATATAACATTATAAAATTACAATATAATTGTATTTTTTAATTTTTACTTTATTCTTTTATCTATTAATTAAACAATATCACAAAACAATTTTTTTTTCGAAAATCGAACATTTATTGAATCTGCAGCATGAATGCAGTTTTTTTTTTTTTTTAGATACTAACAATGCAGACACAATATTACCAGTTAAGCTGTTTATTCTTTAAGCTTAAACTAATTGTTTTTAATTATAAAATCCTGAACGCATGCAATTACATAAATATACTTTTCCTCTTTGTATCTCCAGCTATCATTGCCAATTCACAGGAGGCCTACAGGGATGCGTTTGAAATCAGCAAGGCAGAGATGCAGCCCACACACCCCATTCGTCTGGGCCTTGCGCTCAATTTCTCCGTATTTTACTACGAGATTCTCAACTCGCCCGAGCAGGCCTGTAAGCTTGCCAAAACGGTAAGGTTAACACCCACACACACACAGGCGAATGAGCCAAATATTAGTGTTACCAACAATTATGTTATGAATACAGAATATACTCGTATGTATCACTCATCTTGTTTTTGGTTGATCTTTTTCTCCTAGGCTTTTGATGAGGCCATTGCAGAGCTCGATTCACTGAATGAAGAATCATACAAAGACAGCACATTGATCATGCAGCTACTGCGGGACAACCTGACAGTGAGTTTTATCTTTAGTAGCAGGTTAAATAAAAATAAAAAATATTTCATGTTAATTGCGATTTTTTTTTTATATTTAAACATTTTTTTTTTATATATATATATATATATATAAAAATTAAATCGCATCAATATTTGCTATTTTATTTTAAAGGGTTGATATGAAAACAAATTTATCTTAAGACTTAAAATAAGACTATAAAAATGTGAGAACCAGTTTAGCTTAACCTTCATGCTGCATTAGGCCATTTTTGGTCATTTTCAGTTTAATTTCTTTGACCATTTTGGCTGTTTTAATGCAAATGGTATGTAATTTGGCAAAATTGTGACTTTTTGGATAAATTTACAAATTTTGATCCCATGTTGCATAATATGTATAACACACACTGTGTAGATCAAATAGGAACACCTAGCACCATAATGACCAAAAATGGCCCATTGAAACCCATTAAAACGTTGTTTAAAGCCAGGGCCGTCATTAATACATGAATCATGACTTATGTTGAAACATCCTTTCATTTTGAAGCAAAAGCATTATATTTGCATTATATAGTGTATTTCACCAGATGACGTCACTACATAGGTATTCCCTATGGGGGGAAATGCACGTTATTTTCCTGGTTTCCACTAGGGGCACTATTGAAGGTGTTATGAAGCATTTTAATGGCTCAATGATCTAAAATTATGTTTCTGAGTTGGTGTGGATGTCTGAGAGCAATGTGTGTCTGCGTTGACAAAAGTGTGTGTGTGTGTGTGTGTAGGGCCTAAATATATAATACATGGTGTTTAGGCGAGTGACAAAAATCATAATATCCTGAAGGTCATATTTTACCCTTTCTGTCTATACTCTCTCTCTCTCTCTCCCTCTCTCTGTGTGTGTGTATGTCGGTGGTGTAGGATGTGTGTGTAGGCGTGTATGTGCAATAGAATTTAGAGAAAAAAAAATCATGTTCATTGTGATCTTGTAGTTTTGCTTTCTTTCTAGAGCAAATTTTGATGTGTAGGGAGACAGGCACAGGTTATAGTCACCTAGTAGAAATCAGGAAAATGCAATACTGCAGATGTTTGCATTATGTCAATTATATGAAAAATGGTACCAACTGGTAGCCTGGGTTTCCCCATGCTGCCTTGCGCGCAGCTCGATTTTATTCACGCTGCTAGGCAGCCTGGATTAGCCTGACTAGGTCAGACTTCGTACTACCGCTCAATTTCATTTCGCTTCTGTACTTAGTCTGAGACATCGACATGTTTCTCAGTTTTCC
Organism: Phoxinus phoxinus; assembly: GCF_949152265.1. Taxonomy (NCBI): domain Eukaryota; kingdom Metazoa; phylum Chordata; class Actinopteri; order Cypriniformes; family Leuciscidae; genus Phoxinus; species Phoxinus phoxinus. The sequence goes on from NC_136885.1 coordinate 20,139,561, forward strand.
TCCGGCCTGAAAACAGCCGGCCAATCAACGAACAGAGGGCGGGCTGAGAGCCGTTACGTAGACGCTAAGCGCCGAGTTTGAGATTGGGGAAATCGAAAACGACCGTATGTTCACTCCGGTATTTCTCTCGATGGTTTCGTTTTCGCATTATTTATAATGTGTTTACAGTGGCAGTTCGATGCTGCTGAGCTGGCGCATAACACACGTCATAACCAACCGTTATGTGATTGGCTTACGGGTAACCAATGATTTTATACTTCAGACGAGCGCCCCCCGCGATAAAGAAAACACTTTTCAATGATGCCATGTCAGACTCTGTCTATGAAGCAAAGCGAAGTAGCAGAGTTTGGTATTACCAGGCTAAGCCTGGATACCATGGACTAGATTTTCACCTCAGCGAGGGGACCAATCACAGAACGGGGAGGGAGCAGCAAGACGATGACGACGTCTATGCGACACACCGAAGCAGTTTGTTTATATCAACATGTGCACTGCAGATTTACCTTCTACCCTCATGTTTGTCTTGGACAAACGGCAATAGTCGCTGAACAGTGACACCATCGTGTACACATAAATCTATGACCCATCGTCTTCTTCCTTGTCGAATTTCTGTTGCTCTACATACGTCATCTGGTATAATTGAAACGATTGGCTATGAGCTACGTACAGGCGCATTTGATAGACCTTCGTAGCGCCCAATAAACGGCTCTGGGCATTCGTACACCACGCCTCAAATACGAGAAAATTAACATGTGGTTCCACGTTAGCCAGACTAACCAACTGGTGGAAAACAGTAAAAAGTAAATATTTTACCCCAAGGCTTGGTCATGACAGGATATTTGAATAGAAATTATGATTTTATGATATTATGACAGTGGGTTCAAATGTTTTTATTTTAATGGGTTTAAATAGGATCAACTTTGTCCTTAACGGGCTATGTGTGATTTTGGAAAAAAATCTGACATAGCACAAAAAATAAAAATGCACCAAAAATAATGTTGCTGTTAATCTTGAATAATGACATATTCAAGACTGTGATAATCCAAAGCTAAAGTTTTCACTTTGCATTTAGTGTATGGAAAATAATTACATTTTTGTGTTTTTTCCTCTTATACAAATTGATGGTATCGTCACCAAAACTGGAATTTAAAGGGTTAAAATCCTGAAATTAAATAAATATTTGGCAGTTATGATGAGGTCTGATGCTGGTTAAAATATTTAACTCAGTAAAAGTGGAAAATAATAATAATATATAATATTTTAGGCAGTGTTTAATATGTGACCATTTTTGGTCCTTAACGCGCTAAGTGTGTTTTTTTTTTTAAATCTGACATAACACAAAGATTAGGGGCAACATTATTTCTACTGCATTTACAGATTTTGACATATTCAAGACTGTGATAATCCAAAGCTAAAGTTTTCTCTTTGCATTTAGTGTATGGAAAATAATTGCATTTTTGTGTTATTTCCTCTTATACAAATTGATGGTATCGTCACCAAAACTGGAATTTAAAGGGTTAAAATCCTGAAATCAAATAAATATTTGGTAGTTATGATGAGGACTGATGCTGGTTAAAAGATCTAACTTAGTAAAAGTGGAAAATAATAATAATATATAATATTTTTAGGCAGTGTTTAATATGTGACCATTTTTGGTCCTTAATGCGCTAAGTGTGATTTTTTTATTTTATCTGACATAACACAAAAAATAAAAATGCGTAAAAATCAATGTTGCTGCTAATCATGGACATATACCAGGCTGTGATAATTCCCTCCCAAGAAATCCACCTAGCATGTAGTACACAATTATTTTACATTTTTTTATGTTTTTTCCATCGATAAAAACAGTGGCATCATGTAAACAAATGGCATTTAAGGGGTTAAAATTCTGAAAAATAAATAAATATTTGGTAGTTATTTTCAGGACTGATGTTGGTTAAAATATTTAACTCAGTGAAAGTGGATTTTTTTTAAAATATATAATTGTTTTATGGCAGTGTTTAGATTGGACATTTTTGTCCCTTAATGCACTCAACGTCGTAAAATATATAATGAGGCATAAAGGTTAAGACAATAAATGAATGTAAAAAATAATAAATATAATAATTATAAATGACTAAGTACACATTTGTACATATTATACATATTTGCACTAGATATGAATTTATTATTGTTAGCAAGTTGCTATCAAATTTATATAATTATTAATTACATTTTATATAATTTTTATGTAATTAATTTAGGGCTGGGCGATATGGCTGAAAACTGTATCACGATATAAGTGTTTTATGTCGATAATTATTGATTATTTTTTTTATGACCTATTTAAAATAAGGACCAGGAGAAAAAGATATTTCATTTAAACATTTTTATTTTAAACTTAACCTTCCTCTGATTATAATCCCCTCAGTTATAAAAACATAAATGTCAACACAACCATGGAAAACACTCAAATAATTAAAATGTAAACAAGTCTAAAATCACAGTGAACACTTAACAATTATCTCTTAACGGTGCTGCTGCTTGTGCCGTGTTGCAGCTGCAGATGTTGTTGGACGTTGCTGGCGAATACGGCTGTGCTTCAAAGTGTGAGCGCTAGTTTGTGGTATTACTTGGTGGGGATGACGGTCTTGCATAATTTGCAGACGACATTGTTCTGACGGTTCATACGGGCTGACTTTTCCTGTTTTTTCTATATTTTCTTTGCTCGCTGCGGCACTTATTTTCCACTTATCACTTCACGCCGGTTCTGTTACTAAAGAATCCAACACGAAACAACGATATGTCACACAACCAAACGTGATACTGTTACATGATTGGCTGTTAGCGTGTCACTCCCTATGTTGCTAGGTTACCAGAGAGTGAGTGCCTTTGTTCATGCAACCAAACTTGCTTCGCAACCTCTTGTTTCTTCCGACTAAGAAAAAAAAGTTTTCTCGAATGCATTTTTTATTGATATTGATTACCTGTCTATCGCGAGACATATCGTTATCGTTTTATCACCCAGCCCTACATTCATTTAATATTTTTTAATTGTCAACCCAATGTTTATATGCAAGTGTTTTGGCATTCAGCCTTTTTTGACATAACTCTCTTAATAGAATCAGGTGTTTAGGTGTTCATGACTCCTCTTATTTTTCAGCTGTGGACTTCAGATAACCAGGGCGACGGCGAAGACCCCGAGGAGGGCCGGGAAAACTGAGTCTCACTCTGTCAGTCCTTCCCGTTATTCACCTGCCATCGTTCCAGCTCACCATCAACACTGAGACCACCTCATCGTCGACTTCTGTCTCTTTTAGTTCTTTTACTATCGCACCTTCCTTGCTTTCTTCCTTCCATGTCATTGTGGGGTTTTTTTCTAAGGATTTGTGTAATGGGAGGTGGGTGGGAGGGGTTAAATAGGGGGCGGGTGGGCGTTGGGATGCGGTTGGGGGAGGGGGATGAGTTTTGTCTGCTGTTAACCTTGTTTTCTCCTCGGGGAGCTCTAGGTTTTCGCATTAGCGTGGAAGAATGTGGGTGAGGGCAAGTTCTCAGCTCATGCAAAGTTGCAAGTCAAACCCTTTTGTTATTCGTATACTGTATGTAAATCTCTGTCAAGGAGTGTGTATTTGTCATGGTCATTATGTACACCTGCAATTTAGCATCTGCATTATAAACAGCCCTTGTCTTCGAGTAGAGGTGGGGATAGCAGTGCTAGGAAAGAAGCTACGACAGCGTCACACTTCAAACAGTGAGCTGCTCGCTCGCACGTCATGTAAAATGATGGGCAAAAGAAAAAGGTTACATTCCATTTATTGTCACTTTCAAGTTTCTTATTCCAGGCATTTGGTGCCCTGCAAATGGCATTTACTTATTATTCCCTGTTAATTACGAGGTATAGAGGACCCTAAGAACAAAGAGCACATAAGCTTGATACTGTTACCGTATGACTGTTCAAGCAGCGCAGTAGGAAATACTAGTGTGATTTCAATTTTCCAATAATGGTATGTTTTGTTTTTCCTTTTCCCATTTGTTTCTTTTGATACTTGCCTAATTTGCATGTGGCTATGAAGTAGTTAATGTGGGGAGGAAAGGGAGTACTGTTGGGCTGGCTAGCTTTGTGTCATGTCTCTGGAATTTTCATACAGAACACCCAAGCATAAATGTTATTTGGAGGGGAAATATGTAATTTCATGTAAGTGGATAAAAAAAATAATTTAACACAATGTTTTTCTCTGTGGTGCTTTTTTTTCTGGCGATATATTTAGATTTGTAAAATCGTGTAAATTCAGAGGAATGCATTTTTGGCATGCTAAAATCTAAATTTAACCTAAAAATAATCATCAGGCCAAATGGTTTAAGAAATTCAGTTACTTGCCGTACTGCTGTTTAAAAGTTTGGGGTCCGCAAGATTGTTAATTTCACTGAAAGTGGCACCTATTGAAATCGTTGGCGTTCTTATTCTTATTCTTTCGTATGGAAGTCTATGGCAGCCCATATAACCACTTGGAGGAAAGTGGACAATCTGAACAGTCACCATAGCAAATTTGGAGTTTCCAAATCCAAAATTTAGAATTTTTTTATATTAAAAAAAATGTAATTCGTGTTAGATGGTTGTGCCGATTTTCACGAAAATTTAACCAGATCATCTTCAGACCATGGAGACAAAAAGTTCTTGAATACTGCGCAAACTAATTTTACGTAGCGCTTGCAAAAGCAGACATATTAGGCTGTATCTCCACAACGCTTTATCGTATTCAGACCAAACTTGGTACATGTCATCACAAGCATGACTTGAGGCTACATGCTGCGTTTCGGCGCAGCGCAACCTACTGGTCCGGAGATACGAAAAATTGCTATTTTTTGTTATAACTTCTGAAAGGTTTGTCGAAAAATTATAAATGAATTTTTTACTAAAATACTTAATTTTATGAATGCGTGAACGTATTGTTACAAAACTTGGTATGGGTCATCGGCACGATACTCTCAAAGTGTCTGAGAAGTTTTGGAAAAAATTATTTACATGCTTATAACTTTGTTTTTTTTGGTTTACTTATTTTCACAGGAGTCATCTCCTTACATTTCTGAATCCTTGCCGAGTTTAACGATACTAATTATAGGTTTTGCCTCATGGTTAGCGCAATGTTGAAAATTAGCGCTTAAGAAGCATTTGCCAATATCTATGAAACCACTGTAGGAAGTTTAGAAACAGGTTGTTGACTACATGCTAATATCCAAATGTAAACATTTTGATAGTAAGTAGCAAAAAAATCCAATCAAAGACACCCATGGGTCATTTATTATGCTCTCATACATACAAATGTCTATAACTCCAAAATGAGATATTTGCACCAAATTTGACACGCATGTATGGGCTCACTCAGAGAACACAAAAAAGCGGTGGAACTGCTATAATAGAACAAAACAAGGACATTGCCATTAATTACAATATAATATGATATTAAATGCAACACTACGAATGCATTGGTGTACCGTTACTAAATTCAGTATGTGTCTTGATAATCCATTAATCAAATTTTTAGTTACTGTATATATGATTTTTCTGCCATTTTGCCTAAAATCATCTTTAAATGTCTTTAATTTCTCATTGTTGCAGTGGGTCTGACACTCCCAGCCATTGTCGTCTTTGCACTTGGCCCCGATAATTGCTTTTGGCCCCAAAGTTTTTTAAGGTATGTGTGTGCAAATATATTAAAGTAAGCAAAAGCGCAAAAAAAAGAGGTAATACAAGATCCTTTGAGATCATCAGATGTCATTTCCTTTGTCCATGGCAATTCAGAGACCCAAGGCATAAAAGATTTGTGCAACAATATGTTAGTGTATTGAAACGTGATTCTATTTAGAAAATCTACACCATCTTAAAAGCTAAATATCAGCAAACATAAGTGCACTGTTACACACCAGTTTCTGAAGAACAGGTTTTAACCAAAGCTGTGTTAATATACATATAAAAAAGCCTACAATAAAGTTACTGGCCATTGTTTGCAGATTTTTTTATAGCTTTTTTTGTGAATATTGCTAGAGGCAAAAATGTCTAAATGAAACTTTCAGTACATACAAAATAAAAACAGCCTGACAAAAATCCCGTAACACCGATGCTCACAGCCTCACACAATCTATACTTTTATAAGCATGATCTGGCTTTAACAGCATACATATTAGCATTTGTAATTAATCAGTACAACCAACATATAAGAATGTTGGTTGGATTTTATTTATTTATTAGTAGAATTGAAGCATCAGGGCACAACTGAAAGCTCAGAATGACATGTGTACGATGGCATACATCAGAAGCCCCAGCTGAAACCAGCGGCCCGGAGTGACGGGTTGAGCGCTGTTACAGAGAGGTCCTTCGCAGCAGGACATGTCCACTGATGATGTGCTGGACTGGCCGATCTGGGTGGACAGGTCACCACTACAGAAACTTCTGGTCGCACATCCTCTCATTATCATCTTCTGTCCATCAATATTGACTGTTGATAAAATGGTAGGATAAATTCAGGGCAGAAAGAAAGAAGAAATGTGTTCAAACATCTGATTCATGTCAACAAAAATGCATGGCACAAAAAAATATTATTTGGGGCAGTGAGCCTTTGAAAAATAAAACCGTTCCATCGCCCGCAGAGCATTCTCCAATGACATGTTATGTCAGCAATTCCCTTAAGCTGATATTATATCTCCTATATTTTCAAAACCAATCTAACCTCAGTTTTCTAATGCAATCTAATATACAATACCTTTAAGAATTTTGGGTGTTGTTAAGATGGCATATATATATATATTAAGAATTCTCCATTTATTTAGGCTAATAAAAAAATACGTAGGCTATTAGTCTACAATTTAAAATAGCTGGTTTCGATTTTAGTATTTTAACTTAAGGTTACAGACACTCTAAAAAATGCTGGGTTGTTTTAACCCAATTTTGGGTCAAATATGGACAAACCCAAACGTTGGATCAAATATGCAAGTTTGTCCATATTTGACCCAAAATTGGGTTAAAACAACCCAGCATTTTTTAGAGTGGAAAACCTTTGCTGATTGGCTTCTCAAGAAACATTTTTGAAAAGAGTTCTGCTAAGTGTGTGTGTGTGTGTGTGTGTGTGTGTGTGTGTGTGTGTGTGTGTGTGTGTGTGTGTGTCAGTCACACTATTAAATATAAAAATCTGATCTAATTAAGAAATAAAAAAAATTCCCTTAAAGCAGTGAATTGTGTTCAGTCCATTTTCTGCACTTTAAGTGTGGTTTGGAAATATTAACAATTCAATAGAGCTTTGTTTACTCAGACTGTGACAATTTTTATCTCACTACTCTCTTGTCTTGTGTTTTATCTTACCTCTTGCCTTGATACAATGATCTTCATCGTCAACACAAGCTAAAGTTGATGAGCAGTCTTCTCCATTGCAGGTGAAACAATCCATCCCATTTGGGATCCTACTGGGTGATTCTATGAAATATGCATAATTAAAGCAACAACATATGCTGTACTCTTATAATTTTAAATATGCTTGACTCTTATGTATATATTATTGTCTCTTATGTTAAACGTACCTGGTTCGCTTTGGTTATTATTACACAGGTTAGTGCCGCAGCACTCATTGTTCATAACTATATTTGTTATTCCAAAGTTTACAGATGCAGTCACACATTGTGTAGTAACGGAGCAGTTCTTCATAATCATGTCAGCCAATTTGTTGTTTCCTACAGTAGAAATTTACATTGGACTCGTTTTTAGAACATAAGACAGTGAATTTCAGTTCAAATATTGAGTCTGCCACACACTTGCCTGTATAAGATGTGGTTTTCATGGTCCCACACTGACCGACAGGACACTCTACTTTAGTTTCAACGCATTTATTTGACGTCTCAGGAATGCACTGATAGCAGGTTAGGGAATTTACTGAAATTGAACAAGTCTAAATAAATATTTAAGCACTGCAATTTTAAACATACAAACATTTAAAAATAAATGTATCTTAGTAAAGTATGGTCAAAGCATATCATTTCAGGATGGCATAACGCAAAGTAAATCTTAAGGAAATAAATGATAGGCCTACTACATTGATACTATTACAGGACAGCAAAGCCTACAAAATAATTTACTTAATACTAAATAATAAAGGGTGTGTAAAAAAAAATCCAACAATTACCTTTGTAGAAAAGTGTACTCATAAGAATAAAGAGGATAAACTGTGCCATTTTGATTTGAGCTCAGACTGAGATGAGAAGGGAGGGACAGGAGACTACATCCCTCGGAAACATGAAACATGCTGAAACTGATACTGTTCCCTCAACAAAAAAAGAAAGGGGGAAAAAAAGTTGCCAACGTGTCACAACTATAATTTTCTAGTTTTTAAAGTGAATCTGAAGACTTGAAACTTGTTGGTTTATTGATTGATACTGGTATGAGAATGTATAGTATGTGTGAGGGAGAGATGGAGAATTCATGTTATTTTATGTTTTTTTTATTGTAGAACAGTAGAGAAAAATAGGAAAGAAGTGGGAGAAAAGGGGGGAATATGATCATGATGTGACCTAATCATGCGCTACATGTGTTGTATGGCTGTGTGTTGTATTAAATATTTCTTTAGGTATCTTTCTTTATATAATTAATCACTGCATCATACTGTTTTTGAACCAAAACTATTAAAAATATGAAATGTTTATCTTCTCTTTTACTTTTATGTTGCAGGCCTGCATTTAAATCTTTCTTTATAATGCTACAAATAATGGTAATTTAAATAGCAGTTTATGGTAATATAGGACTGTAATTTAACTGTCGGCCCATGGCTACAAAGGCCCATGGCCTCTTCAGAAATTATTAAAGGGCACCTATTATGACATTTAAAATGTTCCTAATGTTGTTTAGGGAGTCCCCAACAACAGTTGTACATGCATGCAATGACAAAAAACACTTTTGTTTTCGTATAATATGCATTTATTTTTACCTGATTTGCTCACCGACTCCCAAATGATTCGTTTAACGACTCGTTTTCCAAACCCCTCCTTTGCGCGACGCTAATCTGCGTTGATTGGTCAGATGACCCAGCAGTGTTTACAGAGATAATACTTATTTTTAACACGGAGTACAATGATGCTTTTATCAATTAAATTGTATTATAATAATGATTATAGTCCACTGCTTTATAGTTTGTAGTAAAAAACGAAAAATAAGATAAATAATTTAATGTTATGTTAGCGAGCATAGCCCAGAGTTCATATTGTAAAAGCACAATCAGTCTTTGTTTGCGTTCGCCCGATGCATAAACATAACGTTTTTACAAAAAAAAAAATGCAGTTACGTTACAGTTATTACTCTATTCTTTAGACAACTCCGAAAACAACGACAAACACTTCACATATCTCAATACAATTGTCATTGAAGACCTAGAAGCTAAACGGTGCTTACACAACAAACAAAATAATAATTAAGCATGCTACATAAAACATAAAAGCAACAATTATTAATAACACTTACAGGTTGTGATACGGAGGAGGAAGCTGATGCAAATACACTTGGAACTGAACCTTCCTTCAATATCAGCCGGCTCGCGAATCCAAGTTTGATTGCATTTAAAAAGCAATCGTCTTCAAAATGACGCGAACAAAGCACAAGGCTCGGACTATACTTCTGTGGTATAGTGAATTGTAGCCACTTAGTCTTCAAATGCTCCTCCTTGGGCAGATGAAAAAAGTTTGCTTTTGAGCCGCACTTCAGAACACAGCGTCTCGTCGCCATGATATTTTCCCTGGCCTTGGAGCGCAATAAGTGGGCGTATCGTATTCAAATAACTTGACAAGTTGACGTCATCTAGTCAGAGAAAAAGCTTCGGTCTTCTAACGATTCATAAAAATGACTCAGAGTCGACTCTCACTTTTGAAAGACAATAACTTTATATACGGTGCACTTTCATATTTCAAACTTTGCAGGATGTTTTTGTTCACTTAGATCTATGTTACACACTACATGAAAGGTAAATTTCAAAATTCCATAATAGGTGCCCTTTAATATTTTTTTCTTATGGAAATGGCTGATTTGTTTCTGTGTGACCGGTTTTATGCCGGATCTTTTTTCAGTATTGTTTTCTTTTTCTTCAAACATTCAAGGAAAACAGTAGTTTGTCATGATACAACCCCTTTAAAATATTTTTTACAATCATTTATTTTAGCCCCATATTCCAGAATTTGTATGAAACTAGGTTGGCTTAGTATAATAACAACAAGCCTTTTATATATATATATATATATATATATATATATATATATATATATATATATATATATATATATATATATATATATATATATATATATATATTGCTAATGGTACACTGTAAAAAGGTTATGATCAATAAATTATGACAACATATGATTTTACATTGCTTTAACTCATCAAAATAAGCAATTTTCAACCTTTTGTTATGCAAGATTCAACTCATTTAAGGCAGTTTAATGTAATTTAAGTTTCAATGACTAAAATACTTAAGTTGACTGTACTAATTTAAGGCAGCTGCAACTTTCTTTCTTTTTTTACAGTGTAGAATGCTATGGAACTGTTTACAAAATATATAAAGATGCTCACATGAAAAACAAGAACATTTTAAACATCCTTACTTAAAATAAGTATTTCTTATACAATTTCCTCCACCACCAGAGGTCTCCATCTCCTCCTTTCTATTGACAGATAAAAAAAAATAAAAATAAACGTTTTTGTGAATAACCAACTGGTTCCAAAACCAAACCAAACGTTAAAATGTATTGAAGTCATTGCATTACAAATGTTTTGCAAAGTAAATCGTTCGAATCATGTATCATTCAGAACACAAATATAGAGAGAAGAGGTACCAGCATCACAAAATAAACTCTCAAGCTCTGAGCAGCGTTACACAGGTTTCCCTCACAACATTTAACGTAAACGCCAAAGCCAAAGCCCGGACCGGGTAATCCCAGATATTGTGTTGCGTTGAGCCCACAGAACAACTTGCTTGAACATCCTTTCATGGTCACATTCTTGCCACCGATGTCAACTGAAAGAAAAAAAGAGCTGGTGAATAAGTTTAATGTCTTAAATAAAAACTACCAATATTTTGCAGTGGTATTCTGTCTATGCATTGATTAATTAAAACATGATAAAAAAATGGCTTCACCTGTTGTAATAAAGCACTGAGTCTCATCACCCTCACAAGCCAACGAGTTTGAGCAGTACATGCCATTGCAGGAGAAACATGTCTTCCCATTGAGAGATTGTTGTGGCAAATCTGTACAGGTTACATAAATAAATAAATGATGATGAAATAAATCAATATAAAATAACATCAAGAGAAAAAAAAAATACCTCATACTCACTAACCTGGTGCATTTTGAGAGTTGCATAAATCTGCATTACAGCATTGAGAGCTGAGGGTCACTTTGCTTTGTCCAGAATTCATGCTCCCATTAACACACACATATGAATCTCCGCAGATCTTCATGCTGCTATTGCTTAGTTTTCTGCCATCTGCAAAGACCAACATTAAACCCCTTCAGTAACAAAAACGTACACATTTTTCAGAATCGTGTTATTCTTTCTTACATGCGTAAACGGTTGTGGTCTTGGAGCCACAACGAGATGGACAGGTTATTAAACTTTGTGGGCATGTTCCTGATAGGCCTGGACATCCATTACACCTCAGTGTCAGTGCTAAAAAATAAGATAAATAACACATTGAAATAATGAATTTGTTTACGAAAGGAAGCACCAATCGTATACAGGAATGCCTATTTGTATCTTATACATTATTTAAATAAACAAACAAGAATAGGTTTGTAAATTGTTGAGCAGAGTCAGTTACAATAGTACACATTTAAAATATACTGTCCACACTTTACCTTTGGAGAAAAACACACAGGTGAGAAGCAGAGTGATGTGCAGTGCCATAGTTTGACTGAGTGAAGGATGTCAGCTTGACGGGATGAGAATATATGCATTTCCACAGGCTTGATTTGCATTGCATAGCAAGGATCATTACAAGCAAGCACTAAAACAATCCTGATTTCATTCAGGAAGTACATTTGTTAAGCCGAATGCAAAATATCCTCTGTCAGAACTTGCATCAAGGAGGAAAATAAATAAATAAGTAAAAATGCCAGAAAAGTAAAGTCCCGTCAATTCACCTTTATTTATATAGAGTTTTGCACAATATTGTTTCAAAGCAGCCATACTTTGTTCATCTTGTTAACATCAGTTAATGCAGTAGGTGTCATGATTTTTTTTTTGTACAGCATTTATTAATCTTGATAAATATAACTGAATAAATATAATATTGGTTGATGATAATGTATGTTTTTCAATACATTCACTTTTTCACTTGGAATGTTTTTGTTTTTAGTGAAAGATATTATCACAAGTTAAGAAATGATCAATGTAAAAGTATTTTTCATTGTCATGAAACCTATGGATTGCATTAACAAATTGAACCTGTTTGTAAAGTGTTTATATATTGTAAAAGGGATATAATGAAATGAAATGAAGGTCAGTGAGGTCCAGTGCTGTTTTGGGCCCCACTGACTTTCATTATATGGACAAATCACTTCAAAATATCTACTTTTTTTGTTCCACTGAATAAAATATTCAGTAGTCAATAACGCACTCATCACCCTTTCCCTTTAAGACATCACCCAGTGCACTGCATTTCTTTTATCACACTTTATGGTATCTTTATGTGTTCACATAATTGTTTAGGTACAATGTACTTATTGTGTTGTTTATTTTGCAAAGATGTTTTGCTGCTATTGAGATGAGATAGGACAGGTTTGGTGGTATGGTTAGGTTTAAGGGTGGGTTAGGGTGTAAGGGAAGGCTCAACAGAGTAATTATAGATGTAATTACAGAAATGAATCTATAGATATAATATACAGTGCTATGCATAAGTTTAGACACCCATGCTAAAGTTGACTAAAAAGAGGAATAAAAAATCATCTTTTGGAAATTGAACTTAATGCCTTAATTTAAAAAAATAGGAAAAATCCAACCTTTAAGGACACCAATTTTCTTTGTGAATGAATAATGTATCGTAAATAAATAAATGTTCTTCCTTAAAATACAGGGTGCATAAGTTTGGACACCCCTATGTTAAATCCCCATAGAGGCCGGCAGATTTTTATTTTTAAAGGCCAGTTACTATATGGATCCAGGATACTATGCATCCTGATAAAGTTCCCTTGGCCTCTGGAATTAAAATATCCCCACATCATCACATATCCTTCACCATACCTAGAGATTGGCATGGTTTTATTTCAGTTAGCCTAACAGCTGGTTTGATTTGCATTGAGAGATGATCTTATGGAAAGTACTCCATGCCAATCTCTAGGTATGGTGAAGGGTATGTGATGATGTGGGGATATTTTAATTCCAGAGGCCAAGGGAACTTTATCAGGATGCAGAGTATCCTGGATCCATGAAGTAACTGGTCTTTAAAAATAAAAATCTGCCGGCCTCTATGGGAATTTAACATAGGGGTGTCCAAACTTATGCACCCTGTATTTTAAGGAAGAACATTTATTTATTTACGATACATTATTCATTCACAAAGAAAATTGGTGTCCTTAAAGGTTGGATTTTTCCTATTTTTTTTAATTAAGGCATTAAGTTCAATTTCCAAAAGATGATTTTTTATTCCTCTTTTTAGTCAACTTTAGCATGGGTGTCTAAACTTATGCATAGCACTGTATGTACAGTGTAAAACACGTATGCCTACACAATATGTACATTGTATCAAATGATGAATTTGAATGCTAATACATAGTCAAAGACACTTAATGAAGTGAGACATAGTTTTAAATAAATTATATGTATTTCATAAATGTGTCACACTCATACACTCTAAAAAATGCTGGGTTGTTTCAACCCAATTTTGGGTCAAATATGGACAAACCTAAACGTTGGGTTAAAAATGTAATGTAAATATTTAACCCAACGGCTGGGTTTGTCCATATTTTACCCAAAATTGGGTTGAAACAACCTAGCATTTTTTTAGAGTGTACATATATCACAGATGGCTAGTCCTTTCCTACATCTATGCATTTTTATAAGAATGCAAATGTCATGTTGACATGACATGTTTAGTTTTTCCCTATTTTTGCATTTTTCTGTGATGCTGACATTTTTAAAACAAATTTTTGTAATGATGCTTGTGTGCACAATGACATGCATGACTGGTGCTGACTGCTGAGACTTTGTGTATAGGCTACATGGCTACTATAATGAAACATTTAATTGAATCTTAAAAGTGCAAGTTTGAATTATTAATGTGACAATTTATTATGTATTATTATTTATTAGGCTATGTGTCGACTTATTATATAAAAAAAAAAAAAAAAAAAAAAAATATTAATTATTATTTAGTATGCTTAACTGTCTTAGAGAGCTTTGCTGGGCAAACAAACAAATAAATAAATACAATTTTATATTACTGTGTAATATTTATATTAGGCTATACAATGCTATTTTATATAGTTTGACTGCCCATGCTATTTTATGAACCAAATGATCGGAACCAAAATCCGACATTGCGTTTCCCCATCGGCCTATTTTCAGGTTCGTACCGACAACAGTCTGGAACCTGTGGACGCTGACATCTTCTTTTTAAATACTACAATATCGTAGAAGAAATATAAATGAGCCATTAGTCATTCATCAGTAAGTAATGGCTGTCGACAGTCCGAATATGTGAGCTATTAGTTATTACTATATTTTGATATGTAATGCCCTGCCTTATATTTACACTAACGTTATACAAGTTAGAATGGAAAATACTCGTTGTGAACATTAACTGCTTTCCAAGCTTTGCAAGAATAGTCATAATAGTAAGAAGTCCAGCACTCGATAGTAGTATCTAGCAAGCGAGCAAGCATGTCTGAGTCCGGTCACAGTCAGCCCGGTATGTACGGACAGGGGAGGAGGAGGAGGCGACGGCGAGACCGAGACCCAGGACCGCCTGGACAAAACCTCTCCGGCCCTAGTCGGGATCGAGACTACATTCCTCGTGAGCGCAGGGTGAGATTCTGTGCCAAAGCAGGAGCTGTCTACCTAAACATGATTTTTGAATGAGGAGTTAAACATATTATAAATGTATCATTTATATTATAAATGTGAAACATTTATATTTTTTTTCTACTTACTATAATAATGCTTGTTTAGATTTATTTTAATTGTGTTTTCTTCTGTACTTTGATCTGTTTTTAGTATTGATTTAAATAATTAAATACTTGTTTATTTTATTGAAAACTATTATTTATTTTAATCTTATTTTTTATTGATCCCCTAGCTCTCTTTTGCGTTTTTAAAAACTTGATATGTAGATTTAAAAAAAATATATTATTATCATGTATTCTCAGGATGGGAGTGAGGAAGCTACAGGACCTCTTCTACAGAAGACCCCCATTATTCTTGCTAAACCTCCAGGAGAGCGAATAAGTGTACAAATATAATTTATGTTTATCCTACACAAGCAAACAATATAAGTGAATAGTTCATTCTTGCTTAGGTTTGTTTTGTATATAGAACTACTGATGTATAATCTTGTCTTGGTTCGGTTTCAGTCCAAACCAAGTGCTCCAGTGAGTGGAGCCGCTTCTTTGGAAAAGCCGATCATGCTCATTAAGACCAGAGATGAAGGGGGAAAACCTGGGAACACTCCTGATGTGCCTCCTTCAGCCTCAGGTGCAGGAACCGTCAAACTGGAGAGGGAAGGTCAGCGACCAACTCAACCTGTGTATCAAATCCAGAACAGAGGCATGGGCTCGGCTGCGTCCGGTGGAGCTGTGGATCGTCAGTAATTTTCTCACGTTTCTCTCCTTAAGGCCCCGATATACTTATGGCGAAGTTGTTTTTCGTTCTTCTCTTTGAGGGAAAAAGAAGTTTGAAATAAGTGAGCAGCGATATAATGTTAGTGAATATCCCGAAGCCGCCCACACTGCTGAGAGTGCGTTTAAATGAATGTGTTGTTAATATGTGATGCGCGCTTTCCTTTCAATAACAAAATAAACAACAAAAATTACAGCGATGAGAAAACAGTAGTTAAGAAAGCATCTGATTATAGCGATGTGGTGTTTGCACAAGCTCTGCATTTCGGTACTCCATTAAAGTCACGTCACGTTTATTTATATACCACTTTATATTAAAGTTGTCAAAAGTACCGACTTCAATACCAAGTCGGTACTGATATTTAAAAAATTTTATACTTTGAGCACTGTTGAGCGGAATCGGATATGTCTGTGATTGGCTACAATGATCAGCGCACATGAGCGTTTGAAAGTGTTGTAAAAAGCGTAACGGGAGCATTAGAAAGCACAAGCAGGCGTCTCTCAGTGGACCGGTCCACTGATAGATGCCTACTTTCAAACGCTCCTGTGTGTATCTGTGTAAGCGCTCGCCGAAGTGCGTCATTGATGTATATTTACAACATATTTTTGAAGCACTGATCATTGTAGCCAATCACAAACATATTTGATGAGCGCGTGAGTACAATGGCCATTCCGAGGTGTTTATGATTCCTGGTCAATAGCGCTCAAAACGTCACATTAAAAAAATTCCAGTATCGACTTGGTACTGAAGTTGGTACTTTTGACAACACTACGTCTACTTTATATAATAGATTGCATAAATCAAACAGCTTAACAGTATTACACATGAAAAACAGTGTCAGTGTCTCTTTTAATTAGAATTACAACTTAGATTTCTACTATAACGCTTTACACCAGTGTTCATGTTTTTACACCTTCACGGACTGAATAGAAGAAATTAACCGGAGAAGATTTCCACGTCAAGATTTCTCAGAGCCACACCTACCTATTACATAATCCCCACAGACTAATGGTAGTTTGAAGGTGTTCACCAGCCAGCCACCACCTTTTCTGGAAAGTTCACTCTGGCAAGCTGTTTTAAACACCAAAAAAACATTTGGCCTGATTTTGTTCAAACTGACGTCACACCGGTTCGTTCTTCAATTTCGCTTGAAGTAAATCGGGGCCTTAAAAGTCACCACGAAATCAAAATGGACTAATCTTCTTCTTTTTTTAAAATTAATTTATTGGATTTTTGTTAAACATAGCAAAACCACACAGTACATATAAACCTACACATACTCATTCACACACCAACCACAGAATAACTCCCACAACATCCAACAATAACACAAAAGGGGTGGAAGGGTAAAAAATTGTAGACCTTTTTTTAAAGTGCCATAAATATCAACTTTCAGTATTTTTTATTGACCTCCATTGAGAGTTTTGAAGTTGTTCAGTTATTACAATTAAACATTTTTTAAGAGCTTGTTCATCATAAACGGCTGAATTTACATATGCTTGACCTGCATATTCCAAAATCTATCAGAAGGCATTTTACATCGCAGGCTCAATCATTTGAACATCAAATGTACTCCATGTCTCCATCTCTGGTTGGCATTATTTGAGATCAGATGATACAGGTTATGCGATATATGTCCTGTGAATCCGTCAAGAAAATAAAATTCTTTCTTTTTCAAAGAGAATCAAATCTCTAGCTCTAAATGCTTCATTGCATCCCCCTAATCGGATTTAAGTGTGTATGTGCAGCTTTCTGTTTACAGTTTAATAACAATAATGATGCTAGTAGATTGACGAAGGAAATATACTATGTTCTGCAATTTTTTTAGCTGTATTAGAGTCTACAATTCCTAGACCCGCCATCAAGGCATCTAAATCAATAGGCTTTTGCATTAGTCTCGGAAATATCAGAAAAACACCGTTCCAGTAGATTTATAGCTGTGGATGACTTCTTATTTTTTATGTAATTTTTCCGCCACAAGAGTGGGACAACCCGTTACTCACATGAGATCAGATAAATCATAATAAATACTGCAATATTCCTTTAAAAACTAAGAATTGTCATTTTTGATTTCATGGGGACTTTAACTCATCTTTATAATGACAGTGGTTCAACGCAGATATTTACACACTTTAAACTGTTATTATGTGTCTGTTTTATTTATTGATTTATTCTGTGATAAACTAATCATCTTTCACTATGTGATTTTCAGCTGTGATTGGCCAGACTAAGCTCCTCCCCCCTGAGAAGATGAAGCACAGCATTAAGCTGGTGGATGACCAAATGAATTGGTGTGACAGCGCTATGGAGGCAAGGGCATGTTTATTCTGTTAATACATTAATAATGTTGTGTTTTGTATCTTGTGCATAATAGTCGGGTGAATGTGTGCTGAATGTGTGTTTACTGTGTATCTCAGTATCTGCGAGATCAGACGGATATGTTAGTAGTTGGAGTTATTGGGCTACAAGGCACTGGCAAGTCCACAATCATGTCTCTCCTGTCTGCTAACAGCCCTGAGGAGGACCAGAGGTTAGTCCTTCATCAACATCATGATTCTGTATTTCTTACCAATTTATTCGCCTTGTATTCCACTTCATTGTTATTGGGTTTCACCCATTGATTCTCTGTTAAACAGGGCGTATGTATTCAGAGCTCAGACGCAGGAGATCAAGGAGAGAGCTGGGAACCAGAGCAGTGGAATCGATTTCTACATCACTCAGGAGAGGGTCATCTTTCTGGACACGCAGGTCAGACTGTAGAGTCACACAGAACAGTGCTGTTTTCAGAATGTAGGCAGCTACTTGATAAAATAGTGCTTTTTGTCATCTTCAGCCAATTTTGAGCCCTTCTATTTTGGATCATCTCATTAACAATGACCGCAAGCTTCCGCCCGAATACAACCTCCCACACACGTATGTGGAGATGCAGGTGAGTGGTTGAAGGACACTATATGTCATGTACCATTTTACAAATAATTTTGTTCAATAATATAAAAATATATATTAATAATTACTACAGTATGCCATGTTTTAATATTATTAACGATGTCAGACTTTTACTAATAGTATTCTATAGATTATATGTCATGTACCGTGCAATATGCAAATAATACTACTTAATAAAAAATATATATTCTAAACTGAAATTTTCCCCTTTTCTTTTTCCCCATTTCCAACTGTTTGGTTTAGTCTCTGCAGATCACTGCCTTCCTCTTTACCGTATGTCATGTTGTGATTGTGATGCAGGACTGGTTCACCGATATCAACTTATATAGGTATGCTAATTACTTCATTGCACATATGCTTCAATTATAAGGACATGGAAATAATTTTACAAAATTTGAACAATCAGTTTCATAACTATATATGCACTGTATATACATTACTGTTCAAAATGTTTTTTTGAGTCTCTAAGGCATTTAAAACACTAAAAACAGTCATATTTTGAATGATTACAAACTAAAATAACTTGTATCTTAATATATTTTAAAATGTACCCTGGCATCCTGGCCAAATTTGCCCTCTGTCTGTCATCATGGCCTCCTATTCATCCCCATACATTATATATTGGCTTCATCACTCCGTCTCCTGAGTCTGGAGACTCTATGTGGCATAAAACTAACAGCCGTGTCCGTAAGCAGGTTTCTGCAGACTGCTGAGATGCTGAAACCCTCGACTCCATCTGCCAGTCATGACAGCACCGGCTCCTCAGGGGCAGATGATGGCTCTGAGTATTACCCCCACATAGGTAAGAAAACTATAAATGTTCTGTCATATGGGCTGTAATAAATTTGACTTTAACATTCATAATATGTGAAGCTGCTGGCAAATGCTCACAGATTTAGTTGTGTATAAGGGTTTAACGCATGTCTTTTCTTTCTATTTTCATAGTTTTCTTGCAGAACAAAGCGAGGAGGGAGGAGTTCTGTCCAAGAAACCTGAAGAAGATGCATATGGCTGTTGACAAGCTTATGGCCCATTCCCACTTAAAATATAAAGGTCAGTTCCCTTTACGTGACAGTAAACACATTCATTAACACCACGTGATTGGTGATTTATTTATTTTTGCTTCCTGTTGAAGGCACATTATCCATGCTGGATTGTAACATATTCCCTGGACTGAGTCGAGATTACTTGGAGGCAGAAGTCAATCTTTTCCTCTTACCTATGATGGAGAATGATGGGGAAGATGCTTTGACAAGAGCAGGTCAGAAAATATTTGTTGTTTAGCTAAATGCTAAGCTAAATATCAGAAGTGTAGCATCATTTCAAGGAACAAGCCCAAAGAAACCTTTTTTATGTGTCATAACCAAAAGTTTTCCCGGAAGTCAAGAAGCATTTTTTGTTATTTTTGTTTTTTTAGTGAAATACATTTTTAGTGCTAAATACTGCTGTTCATTGCTTTGTTTTTGATAAAATTTATAATGAGTAATAAAAAAATAACACAATTTTTATATTACAAAAAATAATAAATTAGATGTTTTATTACTTATAAAACTTTCACTCTCACACTTCACACTAAATGTTTTTTCATAGTTTCTAATAACTATTAGCGGAAATACACACTTTTTTTTGGCATGTAGGAACTGGGAATAATTTTAGTAAAAGAAACTCAGCTCCTCCTTCAGAGTAGGGTCTAACCCAGCCCAAAAGGGTAGCTGAACACATGCCACCAGACACCGGTACCCGCCATTTAAAAAAAGTTGTGTGAACATACTGTACTTACTCCACAAACTAACCCCACGAACATGGAAAACAGCGATACATGGACCGACGCTGAATTTCAGGCGCTTCTCAACCGCTACGGAGTTGTTGGCGCTGTTGAATGCCATGCTTAAATGATGTCACTGTCTGCCCGTTTATGTCACTTCAGATTCCCTCCTGGCTGTGCGAATGCTACCAGGATAATTTACTTTATAGAGCTTGTATACACTACATGTATTGTCAGAGATCTCATGCAAGTAGGCCTTTAAAATGACACAACAGTTTTCTATATCTTTCTCATGAACACTATAATGGATAGATATTTTCATTTATAGCAAGCATGATTCTCCATTGTCCTTGAAGAACCTTCTAACTTCAGTTCCATATGGTCTGTGTATTTTGTGCACCAGGTTCAGGCCCCCCTCTTTTCTCTTTGCTGCCTGGTTACAGAGGTCATCCCAGCTTTTCCTCACTGGTTTCTAAATTCCGCAGTCAGATCCTGGCTATGTCCCGCTGTCAGCTCTCGCACACAATCCTCACTGAGAAAAACTGGTAATGCTTCTGTTCTTCCTTATGGAACTGTATTCTATATTTAAGTGTACATTTTATACATCATTTGAATGAAATATTTAAATTAAGAAAATATCAAACAATAGTATTTCCATTTATGCATGTACATTTGAATTCATATCAAGACAATGGATGGCTGCATGTGTTTTTACAGGTTTCACTATGCAGCTAGAATTTGGGATGGAGTTAAGAAGTCATCTGCACTCTCTGAGTATAGCCGGCTGCTGTCATAGTCATGATGGTGTCAAGAAACCTGTGTTTTCATTGTTAAAGAGGACTGGGCCTCTTCTCAGATGATTTCAGGCAGGAGGCAGTTCTCGAAGAAAAGAAGTGCAGTAGCGCTGAATGAGGTTTAACCAGCGTCTTCTGTGAGGCCTGGATCACAACAGCGGAGTGCTTTGCAGTTTAGGATGAGTTGTATTCTGAGTTGTTTATTTGACAAAAACTAGGTGCAAGCAGGTGCCTGACAAGGACCATTCAGGAAATGTGCTAAACTCTTGTTATTGCAAGAGATGACGTGCAAAGATTCAGTGATGTTAACATTTTTCTTTATGTAGTAAATATGTGAAGAGGCTTGTGATTTTTTATTATTATTATATT
This sequence comes from Phoxinus phoxinus, assembly GCF_949152265.1. Classification (NCBI taxonomy): domain Eukaryota; kingdom Metazoa; phylum Chordata; class Actinopteri; order Cypriniformes; family Leuciscidae; genus Phoxinus; species Phoxinus phoxinus. Next base: position 20,161,276 of record NC_136885.1, read on the forward strand.
TTATTCAGCTGATGTAAATAAAACAGTATGATACAGCACACTTTTCAGAAATCTGTGTTTGAACAAAAACTTGTACCCTAGATGCAATTGCAGAATGATTTTTCTGTATAAATGTTTCATAAGATCGAAAATAAAGATGTTATTTGTTTCATCTTTAATTTCTAGGTAGTTCAATTTAATTTTATCAGTCATCAATCAATATTCCATTTGCACCTTTTTTTTTTTTTTAGGAAAATTGCTAAATCATCATTAATTGTTTATCAGATATTATTACTCAAAGCTATCATAATTGCAAGATAACATTCAATCAATACTGTATACAATCCTGTGTATGATATTTACAATATATACAGGACAAATTGTTTGAAATATTTATGGTTTGTGAATATTGTTTGTTTTAATACTTGTATTATTTGTTTATTAAACGTTTTAGCAGCATAACATCAGTGCATATACATGTATAAAAGACAGCTGTAATCAGGAAGCTATCTGAAAAGAAAAAAAAAATCGATATGAAAAAAAAAAAATGCTGCGCATGCGCAATGCATATACTTGTTGTCCGGACGAATTTAGGAGACGGACTCGCGCGTGCGTAGATTGTCTGGGGGAGGAGCCAGAACCAAAACACGAAAATTATTAATGAAATCGTTATATTGTAAGTATACGCGTTGGTAAGGAAGACTCCCGTTTTCAACTCATTTGACATACTATCAAATATGTGAGAAATATGCTACACTGAAAGGTCTGCCACTAACTTACATCTTGTTCTTTTAAATGTCTGTTTGCTTATACAGGATAAGAGATGTTATCAATTATTTAATAAAGTGGGATATCCGCCGTACTTGACATAAAGTCATTGTCATGAGTTGACAGAAAAATAAATAAAAGCCTATAAGTGCACAAACACAGACCACACCTTCAAAAGTTCCTGTAACAAGATTCAAACTGATTTTATATTGAAGGAAAAGTTGTATTGTATTGTAGGTCGCTGAGATACTGTAAGGTACGTCAATGCAGGTGTATGTGTAATATGTAGATTGTAATAATGTTAGACCTTTTTGTGTGCTGGTTACCTATATTTTTTCTTCCTTTTTCAGCATAAAGTAGCTGCATAAGAGTTGGCATGGAAATCTTACCATGTGAGGAGGTGGAGCGTGTTACTGGTGCCAAAATACCTTTGCAGCAAGATGGTGACACTTGCTCTCAACAGCCAGTAAGTCGTGCAATGAATTTCCCCTACACGTGAAAACATCTCAAGACTCGTGTCTTTCAGCGAATTTACTGTGAAATAAACACATTCTGGATTGGAGCAGAAACGTTTCGAATTAGATGCTTTCCATCTGTTGACCATCGCAGTCACGCACATGAGCAATAAAGCATGATAAATAGGCCTGACATTTACGCGGCTTGTTCTGAAGCAGTGTTTAGATCGGTTCTTTTGGTAGTGGAATGACATAACATAATATCTGTTCTAAACCTTCTGGTGGAATTCACAGTCAAAAAGATAGTGGCTGCAGTTCCAGTCTTGCACTTAGTGCCATAGTGACCATTGTGCTAAATGCTTAGATCATGAAAACTGGTCTATTCTGTTACATAAGTATCATTTTCACTAGAAAAATTAGTTGACAAGAAATACAAATGCTGTTGCTGATATATACAGTACCGTTCAAAGGTTTGGGGTCAGTAAGAATTTTTATTAATACTTTTATTCAGAAACTTTGCATTAAGTCAATGAAAAAAACTTTTACATTGTTAAAAAATATTTCTATTTCAAATAAATGCTGTTCTTTTAAACTTTGTATTAATCGAAGAAGCCTGAGCAATGTTGATGATAATTTAAGACATTTTTCTTGAGCACCAAATCAGCATATTAGAATGATTTCTGAAGGATCATGTGACACTGAAGACTGGAGTGATGATGCTGAAAATTCAGATTTGCCATCACAAGAACAATTTACATTTTAAAATGTATATTAAAGCTGCAGTCCGGCACTTTTTTGGGTTTAAAAATATCAAAAAATACATTTTTGGAAAAAAACGTAACCAGCCAGTGTTCAAAACGATCTGCTCGCCTTACCTCGATTCAAAACGGTAAGCTTGTAATAATAAATTTAATTCCAGTGGTACTGGTGGATTTCCGCGGGAATTTCGAGCATGTCTTTGCGTCATTACGTCACTTCTGTACACATAGAGAAGGAGTCCCCGGCTAGCGTGTGTGGATGATGGAGGTGGAGATTTAGCTTAGCACTTGGTATGGCGGATCCCGAAAGTTTAAAGCGACAAACACCAGTGACAACTGGAGATTCACCAGTTGTAAAATACAAAGACTTCGGACTTCAGAGTGGCTACAGAAAAAAAATATTTTTCACGTTTTGACGTGATATAAGCAATCGTTAGATTTAATCAGCATGATATAGCCTACTGCAATGCTTCCCCCCACCCCCCGAATTTGGTCAGAACAAAAGTGAATTTTACTTACTTGTTCAGATGACATTTACCGATGAAAATTCTAATGTTGACACTTTCAAAAAGTATACTCTGAGATTGCTGATGACAGTAGTACAGTATCCACAGCGACGCGACAGGTTCTCCTCAATACATTGTGTTCATCCGCGCTGTTTCATGCCGATTTACTACCCACGCACAGTTAATAATTCCGCGAATAACTGCAATTGCAGATTTCGAACAGAGATGGCGACAAAGAGGAAAAACGACGGACTGCAGCTTTAAATAGAAAACATATTTTAAATTATAAATGCAAGAAAACGTTTTTAATAATTCTGTTTTTAACTCACTCCATCTCCAGGCCATCCAAACAACTTGCGCTAAAGTGAAAGCATGAGACCCTGTCCACTGTTTTTTCTGCTCTTTTATAAAATGTACAATCCAGAAACTACTAGTTTTCGCTGAACTGTTTTCTTTTTGTTTTTAGGAGTATTACAAAACCATCATCTCTACATATTACGGCTTCTCAGACGACTCCAGTGATGAGGACGACTACAAAGCGCCACTGAAAGTTACAAGTGAGGAAAGCTCTATGTGCTGTGTTTGTGGAGACAGCATCCCCTTCCTGGGTAACATGATAGAGCACTTTAAGACGCACACAGTCGAGGTGCATTGTCACCTGTGTCGAGCAAAGTTTGGACGTGTTATCTCGCTGGCATTACACTTAAAAAATGCCCACCCAAAGCACAGTCTCTTGTGTGAAATCTGCGGATCAGTCTTTAGTTGCACATGGCATCTAAACGGACATATGGGAAAGCACCGGAAAGCCGCAATGGAGGTAAAAGCTGTGGTTAAAATGGCAGAGAAAGAAGAAATTAGCATAAAAGAGACCATAAGCTGCATTGATTTGAAAAGAACAATCTTGAGTGATCATTCATATTGTGTCTCAGAACAAGCAGCTACGAATGACACGTGCAGTGACATCCAGAAACGCATTGACAATGATACAAACTCCACAAATGAAGCCTCACACATCAAAACAGAAACTGAAAGATTGCCTCTAATTAAAGATGAACCAATTGATACCTTCAGCTTTTCCTCATTCCCCTTGAACCAATCAGAGCCAGAGCATCTTAGTTTTAGGGTGAAGGAAGAGAACGACAATGAGGATGGGTTTGGAGAAACTGTAGTTTACGAGGTGGCTGCAGAGGAGGAAATTTGCCTGACAGAAGATCAAGAAGGTAATGACACTGATGACGAGGCAAACCCTGATTCTCTACCCCCTGGTGACACAGCGTACAACCCAGACGAGGACCTCAGCTCAGATTCCGACAACAGTATCTCAAAATGCATCTCCTACAGACGTCACCGAAAGACAAAGAGAGGGAAGCAACAGGTGCCCGACAGGAAAAGATCCGCAAATATAAATCTAGAGTCAATCAACATTGTAGAGAAATTTGGGTTTCAGTCTGATTCTCCCTTTTGCTGCTACAGCAAATTCGCTAATTTGGATAAGCACATGGATGATTGCAGGAACAAGCTGATGTTTGCTTGTTTTCTGTGCAGTGTGGCATGTGAGACTGAAGAGTTGCTGATGAAGCACATGATCGCAAAACACCCTGCAGCTGGGTATATCTGTACGTTCTGCCACAATGTTTTCCCTAAACAGGACAATTTCAAAAATCACATCTGTAGGAAAAGACCTACAAGTGAAACGAACTTGCCGGCCACCTCGGTATCCCATTTACCCATAGTGCCTTTATCTAATAGCAGCAGTCAGGGAAGACTATCTGCCCATACTTTGTATTCCAATCAGAATACCATTAAAGTTTACAAAATAACTCCGACAGCGAACAAAGTTTCAACGGCACCTGATGCTCCACCTGCGGTGGCCACATTGGGATCAACCAAAGTTCTGACACTGCAACACCTGCTTCAAACAACTCCCCCGGGCACTGCCAAGGTGACCAATTTGGTTCCAAAAATTTTGGCTATGCCACAAACTCTTGTTAGGCCCAATTTCCTTCCAAGTTCTTGTGTTGCTCGCCCGAAAGTTCCCGTCTATACACCTTCGGTAGTGCGTCCCTTGCTGTCAAATCCGGCAAGGATGACTCTTCGTATCCCTGCCCTTTCCAATCCACCTCTTCCACATCTTCCAGTCATTGTATCCTTCTCACCTACTGTGAACGTCTCTGCACCCACTTTTGTGTCATCCAACAAACCTGTTCTGAGACAAACATCAGTGGCTAATATTAGACCTCTACCTGTAAATGTCCTGCCGATGACCTCAGTCACCTTTCCCACCCTGGTGAGTGCTCTTACCGGGAACAACCATCCTCAGGTTCCTCCTGCCCAGGTTCAGGCTCCGTTGCAAGTAGTGGCCATGTTTATGAATCAAAGCAGGAATTTGGCTCTTCAGAAGCGACGCGAGGAGAGCTGGCGCTCCAAGACCATCTTCCCCTGCCGTCACTGCGGTGCCGTCTCGAGACAACCATCGCTGAGGGTGCGTCATCGCTACTTACACCGTGGATCAAGGTTGTACAGATGTCAGTGCGGAAGGTCCTTCCAGCAACAGCTGCATTTGCTGAGGCACCAGGTCCAGCATGCGGAGTCGGTCCGATTTGTTTGTGCACGGTGTGGAAATACGTTCGAAGGGGCGCATAAATTGACCGGGCACAAACGGAAGCATAAAAAAGGCAAGCAAGCAAAAAAGAAATGCAAGGCGGCTTTTGACTGTAGCTGTGGACAGATGTTTGCAAGGCCATCTGCTCTGTTATGGCACATGCTTAAAAACTCGAAACTTTCGAAACGCACTAGAAAAATCTCACAATCTGTCTCTCTTGGAATTGTTTGTAAATGAGACACAAGTGATACGAAAAGTCGTCCGTTTTGCAAATCAACTGCAAATTGATTTTTTTCTTTGGCCCTAATTGATTTTTGTACGTTTGTATTATGTTAGCAATGGTGGTGGATCTGATTTTTTTTTGTAGACTGAAGACTTTGACAGCCAAATCAATAATATGGTAAATCGTGACACTTTAGCCCCAAAAACATGATTAATGTAATGTTATGTGAACACTGGTATAATTTGGTAAATCAACATATATAGATTTCTTTCATAAGTTGAGTGTATTGTGACTACTAAAAGAATGCTCACTAATTGAGAGAATTTTAAGCAAGCTCTCATTTATTAATGACCAAAGAAACACAACACACTTTTTTTTCCATTTTTATAGGGTTTTTGTGTCATACGTCAATGATTGATTCTAACCCATTTGTAATAAAACTGTACATAAATACACAGAGAAATTAATCTCTTGCTGTGTTTTTTAGGCTTACTCATCATAATATAGTTGGGAAAACACAAAGTTGTGTGACACAAACATGAGATGGCTTTATTAAAATGTGCAAAAATAATGCTGTAAACGTTGTTTCAGTCATTTTCTCCTGGCATTGTTTATGTCGATTTCACAATACAACATGCAAAACTGAATTCCTGATCAACTTATCTTGAATCTAAGGCAATAAAAATTTTATGTTTTGCTTCTCTATGTTTGTTTTTCAACAAACAAACATGGTAAAAGCAGCAACGGTTAATGATTGGTCAAATAATGAGTCAGGTGCCATTCCTATACTTTCATCATATCAGCAGTTTCAAATGGTTGAATACAGTACAACTAAGATGAAGCTCCTGTTTTTTGGAAAAGAAATACATAAAACAGATCTGACCTCTCGTTTTATTCCCATTGCCCTCATGTAATCATTATTCTTCATATACATCTAGGTATTCAGTCTGTTCTAAAAAATTATTTATCCTAAACAATAAAGGACAAGCATGGTCTTCATAGGAATGATGGCCAAATCTGCAGCACACTTTTGTCCACCAGGAGGAGTTATCAGAGAGGACTGACAGCCTCTTTCTTAATGAACAGGCTCAAGCAATAAAGATTTTTCCGTTACACCAATATTCTGTAGACCATAATGTACAAAACCTTTTCATGGTGTAATTAGAGCCGCCACATACCATCATTCAACAGATGCCCTGTCAGGTTAAAGGGCTGATGGAAATTCAAGTCATTCCCAGATTTTTTATTAGGGAGTTGTGGGTGCAGGTGGTTCTGCCTAAATGAGGGTCGTTTTAAAATAACAGTGTACAAGGGCAACAGTCAGTGAGGAAGTCTGGCTTATCCTTGGCACCTAACTATAATTAGCTTTAGATACAGAGACCTTCATCAATGTGTCATTCCCAGCTTGAATGCCCATTTAAATGTAACTGGAAAAGAGTGTATCAAAATAGAGACATAAAATTATAATCAAGCTACTCTGCTTGATTCATACTTCCCAATTTTGAGACATCTGCGCTTCAGGTGAACTTCCCCAGTATCACATAGATAGACCAAACTGTCAGTCTATAGAGAGACTGTAGATTAATAATAGAAGAATTCACATCCTTTCTGTGACTTTCACACTGATATAAATCACTCTGAGACCTGTGCTGTCGTTTTACAAGAAATCTGAATTTGTTTCTTCATGTAACACCAGAATTTCCATCTCTTTGTTTTTGTATCAATTATGAACTGAAACTCTAAATCAGTCAAAAGTTTAAAGTAACCAAAAATGGTCTTTTCTCAAGTTCATGTTTGTAGAATTGAGGAATTGTTCATAAATACGCATAGCAGAACTTGTGTTCTAAAATAAAACAAGATTTCTGCGGTGGTTGTTAATCCTCCTTCGGTTCAAGTGGTTTTATTGAAGAACACTCAGAGGATAGCCTTCCAATAGAGATGTCACAGGTCACCTGTGTAGAGACAGAGACAGACTTTACTCCGTACTTGTTAAGGATAAGGTACATACGGTGACCGAGAGAGCTCAACGTGCTGCAACTGAAGAAAACACATGCAAATGGAAAAACACCAGCAAATAAAGAAAACATCAACATGTGCTGCAAATACTGCAACACAACAAAATACAGAAACGCACAGCAAATACTCACAATACAACTAAATACAGAAACGCGCTGCAAATACTTCTATATATAGCCTACTTCACATTTGCATGTGTACTTCACATTTGCATGTGTTTTCTTCAGTTGCATCGCATTGAGCTTTGTGCTATTCACATCGTGTTTCTATATTTAGTTGTGTTGTGAATATTTGCAGTGTGTTTCTGAATTGTGTTGCGAGTATTTGCAGTGCAGTTCTGAATTTAGTTGTGTTGTGAGTATTTGCAACGCGCTTCTATATTTAGTTGTGTTGAATATTTGCAGCGTGTTTCTGTATATGGTTGCGTTGTGAGTATGTGTAACGCTTTTCTGTATTTAGTTGTGTTGTGAGTATTTGCAGCACGTGTTGTCAAACTGATGAAAACTTTTTCTTAATTTGCTGGTGTTTTTTCTTCAGTTGCAGCGCGTTGATCTCTCTCGGCACTTAAAGACAGACTGTTGACTCTGCTGATGGCACTGAACTCAAAAATGGGTGTAGAAACAATTTTCATTTAGAAATTGCTAGTAAATTTCACAGATAATTACAAAGAAATGGTAAGCAACACACTGAATTGTAAACATGAAATTTTGAAGTAGAAAGATTGAAATAGTTTTTCTTGTAAAACGTACTCTAACAATCTGTTCATAAACATTTTTGTACAGTGTACCTGTGGTCCAGTCTACGGCGATGTAGCGCCTGTGTGAGCAGCTCAGAGGTGCTTTGGAAGGAGCGTCCCAGCTCGTCTAGCTTCTGCTCCATGGAGATGATTCGCTGTTCAAGCTCATGATAAGAGCTGTTCCAGTTTGCACTCAGATCACACATGATCATCTGCATCTGTTTGAGGACAAAGTCCATTTCCAGACAATATCCTTTTCTTAGATTTGCTACAGCTGTATTTCACGAGTGTAAGCACATAGGTATAATAAGACACTGGACATTTGGTCATTTTCTTACTCAATTCTCACAAAAAATTTGGGAGGTACAATCTCTGGAAGATGACTGTCAAAGTCTTGTTTTCTTTTAATGTGCACAGCCATAAGTAGCACACCAGACACTGTCAGACATTAAGGTAGTTTTTACAGAGATTTTTATGGTTTCACAGAACATTTATATGTCTGGGTTTGGTGAATGCCTCTTTATTAGGGCAAACAGACCTAGACACCAGTCCGATGTATGTCTTCTTGACTTACCTTCGAAAGATCCACCATCTCACTGGCATAGTCCCTTATCTTCCTCTGCTTCAACCGCAAATGACGAAATCTAGTTGTAGACAAAGACATGCGTTCACTTACATTCATCGCCTGGTACAATGGTCTTAAAGGAACTCTGCTGGGTTTCTCTATGTTGGAGATGTCATTCCTCTAATAATCATAGAAGGCAAAAATCCTCTAATTGCTTAATATTCCATGTATTCTTCATAAATCTTGCATGTGAGCCTCGGTAATGTCATTTACATATGATGGTCAAAATATTATAACATTTTTGTATAAAAGTTTTTGTAAAAGGGGTCAAAATAGTGTTATTTTTGTATTATTTATATACTATTGATATTAGTGTATATTATTATGTTAAATTTGAATTAGCTTTCATTTTTTATATTTACATTTTAGTTTAAGTTTTATTAATTATTTTATTATGTATTTCTCTCTTTTTAATGCTTTAATTAATTTTTATTATAGACCTGTATGCATTTCTTACAGAATCTTGACTGGTACTTTTTTTACTGTAAGTTTTGTCAAAAATATTTAATTTATTGACACCCTGGATTTGTCAAAATTTTGTGACTGCCAATTTCATATTTGGTTTTAAAAAGACAAATATATATTTGGAAAAGGGTCAGTGTAGTGTAGTGTAGTCAAACATTAAGTTAAATTTAAATTTCTCACATGGACATACGTTAGTTATATTTAGAATGAATTGCACTTAATGTAATTTATTATTGTATATGTACTGTAAATGTTAAGTGAACAAATTAATAATATTGAAACATTTCTGTAAAATGAAGATAAAAACAGGTCATTTTGATCCCCTTTATGCATTCATCTCTTTTGGTTCTTTTTACGGTTACATTCAAGATCTTCTTTTGTAACCGCCAATGAAAGTTTGTGTATTTCCTGACATTTGTTGATGCAAATGAACGTTTGCAACAGGCTGACTGGAAGATGTCTCTGAATATGTTGTGTCCCAAAAAAGCAAAACCGGAAACCAGTTATTGTAGGGGAACCATCAGCAACTGCCAAAGCATGCATGCATGACCAGCGTCCGTGTGTCATGGGAGCAAAAAGGAAACACACCAAAAAGCACAAACCAGAATGACCTCCGAACTATTTGGTGTTCTGCTTACTGGCATGCCGTTTTAGCTGTCACTGCAGCACCCACTTTCTTTCCAGAATATTCTTGGTGATTCTGCTAAAACAGGAAGTCAGAAATCCCTCCACCCCTTACAGCCACAGATCTCATACATACACACATGGAACATTCTAAGAGCCCGATTCCCGTAGTCATTAACAATGCTAAACTCTGGTGTAGATTCACACATCACAGCTTCCTATGCACTGGTCATAAAGGGACTACAGCCAAAGAGCAGCTCTCCCCAAACTCAGCCCTTATTTGCAGGAACATGTGAGGACATACTGTGAGCAAGTGGTCAACAACTGAGAGATGGGAAACGGCAATTCTAGCAATTACCACAAAATAAACAACAGCAAGAACACATGCTTTGCACTGCATAATGTGATCTTTGTGAAACTAACATGTCATGTATGATTTTTTTAGAAAATGACCAAGTGGAATATGAGCCGTTCCCTCGAAGCAATGAAGCAACATACCCCAGTGTCCATAGGGTTTAAAAAGTCCAGGTGATGGTCCAGATTGGTGAACTATTGCATGATTATTTTTATATAAGCATTATCATATCTTATATTTAATTCATTAAACATATTATACATTCTGACACCACATGTAAGCCCGGTAGGTCAACCATGAGAAGAAAACAGTTTTTAACAGCTGAAGATGTATTATTAAGCTTATTTCATGACAAAAAGCTGGATGATGGAGTAAATGCAAATATTCAGAAATCTCTTATTATTATTATTACATTATCATATTGAATAAAATAGCCAATTTGTTGTTACAAATAGCTGATTTAATACTTTTCATCAATTTCATCTTTTTTATTTTAAATGTCAAATCAAAGACTGGTGTAATGAATTGACATTTATATTAATTTAGCAGAAGCTTTTGTTCTAGCGAATTACAAATTAGAATATAATAATTGAGTATTCTAATAGAATCCTTTGAATCCATTAAAGACATTTATGATGTTACAAAGGATTTCTATTACAAATAAATGATGTTTCGTTGGCAGAAATCCAGCAAAAGAGGATTCAAAAGGTATTCAGTTCAAATATGAACTATCTGACCAAGCATTTGAAAAGCTTGAAGTTGGAAAACAGGAGACCAGAGGTTATCATGGAATGGAACCTAAACAGTTATACAGATGTTCACCATAGGATCACTGCTGTGAAAAAGAAAGTATCCTGTAGTCTTATATGGACTTCTACCAGGCTTTAAAACTCAGCCAGTCAGAGTAGGCTACTGTCTCATATACAAATCCATCTCAAATGTTCTTTAAGACAGATTGTTTTTGTTTTATTGTCATGTCCTCAATATTCAGTAACCTATTTCAAATGCTCACTGTTCTGGAGCCTATACTTTCAGTTGGTAATATGGAAAAATATTATTAATTAGTTGTCAATAATTATGATTATTTATGCAATTCATTACTTCAGTATCATTCAGTTAATGATATTTGCTATCATCATATTTTATTATTACAAAGGTATCTGTAAAGGCTTTTCAATCGCATATTTGGCCAAATTGTTAAGTGGCTGGGATTACTATTTTTGTCAAATAAATCACTTTAAATGAACTAATTTGATGTAAGGACATTTTATTTTATCACAATAGATTGTTATTTCTTTTAAACTCATTAAAGTAATGCTTTGTTAATATTGTCATCAGATCTGCCCATGTTTTCATATACGAAATGGAATAAAACATTGGTGCCAAAAAGACGCTTGTGACTTTTTTTATATATATAAAAAAAATAAAAAAAAATCGGAATAAATGTTAAAATAGTGTTTAATAAGTACTGTCATCCAAAGATGGAAATCAGTACACAAAGTCAGATCAAACTGTGGTCATTTTTTGTTTTGGCACTCCTGTAAAGTTGGTGAAATGTCACTTACGCCCCTCTGGTTCTCACCCCCTCGATATATAATGATATATATTAAAAATGAATAATTATAGAATTTAAATAATATATATTTTTAAATAATTTAAAAGGTGTTCATTTGTATAGTAACAATGAATATACATAATGAAATCACATTTTATAATATTTATATTTAAAACATAAATTATATAAATATAACAATAAAGTATATATATATATATATATATATATATATATATATATATATATAATATTTAAAATAAAGTGTTAGATTATTTATTTTTTCAAATATAATTTTTTTTCAATTGCCCAAAAGTATTTTGTGTCAGCTACCCAAAGATTAAAAAATATAATATAATATAAATATATATGTCTATAGTGAATCTCTATATGCCTGATGTCTAATGGTTGAATGCACACTGTAGTGTATCACTCACACACGGATAGCCTCCAGCAGGCACCTCTGATGATGCCGATGCTCTCCGCTGTTGTCCTTTGTCTGGGTGGTGCGATGCAGTAGCCAACATTCTCTAAGCACATCGGCTGCTGCGTGCCGGATCTGCGCCACAGAGAGTATGATTTCAATAATAAGTAATCCATCCATCATAACTATACAGTGATACTCTATTGACAGTCTGCAGGCCATTCCTTAAGTAAATAGTTGCATGTTTAAATTGTTCAGCAGATAAAAGACTGAAACTACTGTAAACGTTGCTGCCCATTAAATTACACTCGGTTACAGTTTTATGATGATTGTGATGTGTAAATGACAAAATACAACACATCAAAATATTATATAGAAAATCTGAACAGGATGTTAGGAAACTGTTGCGGTTTATTACAGAAGTGGCCTTGATGGGAAAAAACATGGAAAGATGGGAACGGAAGGATAAGTATTGGTTATTTTGAGAGTGATTTGAGGATGAGAATAGCTATCTTAAAGTTATATATGGGTTATGGACGGTCAAGGGCTTTCTTTTTTACACATCATCACACATTTCTCTACTTTCTTTGATTCTATTATTGTCTCTGTGTCTTCCTGTTGAAGACCTGCTCATAATGATGTCACAACCTCCCTGGCAATTTTGTGCATTTGTGGTTATTATTAGTGTGTCCAACTGTGTCCAGATGTCTTCCTTTAAAGTATCATCAAGGTAAATCATTGCAGGATCTGCACACACACACACACACACACACACACACACACACACACACACACACACACACACACACACGTCAACACAGCAAAACACCCTGTGACAGGAAATAGCTTCTGCCAAGTTGAAAGCACAGGTCCAGACCTTTATGAATATGTTGAAGGAATATTCTCCTTCTTTTCTTAAAATAATCAAGTTACTATTGGTTTAAAGTGAGGCAATTATGATAGAATTAAATAAGGCCAATATGTAAACGTTAAAATAATATTTCAACAGTATTGACTCAATATGTAATATAATCATTAATAAATAATAATATTTTAAAAGTTGTTAAAAAATTTTTGCTTATAAATGTTAACTTTTTCAACTGTCCAAAAGTACTTTTCCCAGCTTTCCCAGATCCTAGATCATTTTGAAAATGAGGGACAAGGTAAAAATGTATTTTTTTGTAATTAATATTATGACAAATGCTGTCGATTAAGGTTTAAACCCCAGAATATTCCTTTAAGAACTTGCTTTCAGCGGTGGGAAACGATCTAATGTAATTTTCAGAAACACCTGTCAATCTTGCCCCCTCAAAGCAATATGATTTCCCGTCCATTTGTTGAAACTAACCATTTACCATCTTCCTCTAAGCATTTATTTTGGGGTCTCTCCTCCTTCCTCTGATAAGCAAACAGATGGATCCTGTTAGAGGAGTGCAAGCCACCCGCCTGCCCACCTCAGCATCAAGACCTTCTCTCCTCCACTCTTTCCCAGTGCATACGCTAAGGCTCACTCACAGGACACACACCAGTGCATCTTATTTCCTGTCTGCAGTTAAACTTCTCATGGACTAACACAAGTTCTTTTCCTGACAGGGACCTGATTGTTTCCTCCCTTTGACGCCTTTTGTCGGCTATTAAGGGCTCAGCGGCCGTCTCTGCCTGGCCGTCCTAAGCATTTTCCCACACTGTGCTGCTGTTTGGAATTCCCTATTTAAGGAAAAAATAATATTATAAAAAGCCTCAGAAATCATAACACACGTTCAATGCGGAAAATAATGCTGCTTCCATCCATGCCTCTGCATCCTCCGGGTCACTGCTTTTTATGTTTCTCATCCGCAACAGAGAGATATTTTTAAAGATTAAGTTAAGCATTCCCAAATGGCTAAGCTAAGTCTAATTATCATTAACATGTCTTTTTTTTTTATCACTGCCAAAGCGGTCATAAGGAAATGACCAAGTACACATAGGTGTGGAGAAAAAGACAGTGAAGAATTGAAAGAGAGTGGCATTTTTCGGGGGGTTTTACTGTATGTGGTGGTCTGTGCGCTCACCCGCTTGGAGATCTGAATGTCCATCATGAAGAAATGCACATGTTTCTCCCCTTTGTTAAGCGCCAATTTCTTAGTCATGACTGCTACCAACATAGCAGTACATGCCACACCCTGACAACAAACACAGACATGAGCATGGTTACCATCTGTCTCATTATCCCAAACATGTACTCAGACATAAAATATTCAGACTTAAAGATATTCAGACAGTACACAGAATTCTTTGTAACAAGTGTATAAATAATTGCTGGCGGGATGGAATATAATGGTATTTATTTGATTCAAATCCGTTTCAAAATTCAGAAAGATTTTCCAAAATAAATAAATAAAACAAAACAAAAGTATTACATGGAAGAACATTATAAAAAAGTGTGTGTCTCTATGAGGAATGTATGGAAGCTTGTTTCCGCCACAGAATAAAAAATACAAAAGGGAAAATTGTGACTATATCATGCAATTATGAGATAAAAAGTCACAACTGCGAGATATAAATTCACAACTGCGTGATATAGTCGCAATTGCATGTTATAAAGTCATAATTGCAAGATATATAATCACATTTGCATGTTATAAAGTCATAATTGCGAGATATAAACTCGCAATTGCAATTCTGACTATATACCAAGCAATTGCGACTTTATATCACGACATTTTGACTTTATATATCGCAAAATAAAGTTAAAATTGTGAGATGTAGACTCGTAATTGTGAGATAAAAAGTCGCAATTATCTTTAAAAAAAAATTATTCTGTGGCGGAAACAAGCTTTCATAAAATGTTTCCATGTAATTTTACACTAAACAGTTCATTTACCTGAGCTCCTTAATTTGTTGCATTAGAGAAAAAAATAATGATAAAGAAAGGGAGACAGAGAGAGAGAGAGAGCCAGTTAGTTGTTATGGAAAGAAATGATAGTTAGCAAGCAATAGTTTAATCTGTTCGCTTTAAGGTTGCTTCATTGACTAAAAGGGCTGAAAACACAAAGGCCTACAGTTTTTCCATAGTTGATTATTCACAGCATGGTAAAGTATAATCACAGAACTCCCCTTAGTCAATCATCTCAGTAAGCCAGAATTAATCAATTCAACGAGCAAAATCTTTAATACAACCATATTTTTTTCACAAGAGTTTCTCCCTCAATGCTCTTTTACTCTGTTGGCAGACGATGTGAATTCCTGAGTGTTATAATCTAAAATATGGAGATACACATTCATCTTTTGAACTCTCCCCACCCTTTAAGCAAAACTGTCTGGAATTCATGCAAGATGAAAAAGGATACACTAATATAAAATTCTTTATTAGTATTTTTTTCTTGTTTTTCTAAAATATATATATTTTTAACATATTTAAACCATCAAGATTACTTGGGACGCAAAATGGCATACGATTTTAGGAAATGTTTTCAGAGAATATATCTTGAATTAAGTTTCTTATACTATTGGCTTATTGTTTGTTACTGTTTTCTAGCGCATTAGAATGAATGAGCTTTAAGCTTAAAGCAAGGTAAAAACAATTAGTCATTTATAACCAGAGCCATTTAAAAAAATAATAATAATAATAAATTGCGTAATTATATTTATCTTTTTGGTGAATAAAAAATATTGATTCATATATAACCGTATATATTAATTATACTTTTTTTTTTTTGCTGTGCAGGTATGCAAGACAAACACACAGACGCTCCATCATACTTCCAGTTAATGGGTAACAGGTGATGATGGAAGCTGATCGTGGCATTGGAAAGTCGTTAAAGTCTCGTCTTTATGTGGAGAAAGTGATAGGCAACCAGGCATGTTGAACACTACGCTTGAATGAACTACAGGTGAGAGGCAATCCCCCACTAATGAACTGTTGGTATACTGTTCCAACTGGATTAGGAAACTTTTTTTTTCTGGTTTCCCAAGTCTTAGGCACAGGTTGGCACACCCTCCTGATCTAGTGGCGCCAAATGCTATAAACCACCTAAAAATGGCAATGGTGGAAAGTTTTCCCTAAAAAAAGGGGAAAGCTTATAAAAACACTGAGCGAGGGAGAGAAAGAAGAGTGAAGGATTATTTTCCACTGTGTCAGGGAGGTGTCTGGCTTTGGCTTTAGCCCCATGCTCCTGTCGTGTGAGCCCCATGCTCCTATCCTGCCGGCTTATCTGCCCTGATCGGAAATGAGGGATGGAGAGAAGAGAAGGGCGGACAGTCCGGTGCAGATGCAGCTGCCTGAGTCAGAGTGAGGCTAGAAACCCAACCCTCAGGAACATACACCACAAATCCACAACACATACTGGCACAGGCTCTTACGTCACTGTAAACATTCGCTAAAACGTTACAATAAGGTTCCTTTTGTTAACATTGATAAATAATGAAGAATACTTCTAAAGCATTATTAATCTCGGTTAATGTTACTAAATGTAGTAATACATTATTAAAATCAACATCGGTTGATATTATTTATGGACCTAAGCTAACATGAACTAACAAAGACGGTTGTATTTTTATTAACTAACATTAACAAAGATTAATTAATACTGTAACAAACGTATTTCTCATTCTTAATTAATGTTAGTAAACACACTAACCATAACTAAAATGACCTTATTTTTTTTAAACTACTTCAATTTTAATTATGTAATAAAAACTATATTTAACACTTATATTCATATTTAAAAAAAATATATATATAATAAGCTTCTTGTTGTAAACTTTTGACATGAAATTCATATGTATCGTCTATATTTTCAGTCATTCGGTCTGAAATGATCTTGTACGGGTGTAACCAAAGTACTTGGTTTACAGACAAAACAATCTGTGTATCGTATTGCTAAATCATTCCCTCCCTCCTTCACTTACTGAACTCTATGTTCAGATACACCCCGATGCACACAAACCCTGAGAGTTTATATTTAATAAAAAAAAATTTAACTTTCATAATGCCTTAATGATATGATTTCAACATTATACAACATGTTGAAAAATATAAATTTATCGAATATTTGTTCAAATGCAACTCATTCATTCAGATCACCTCTCAATACTTGTTTGTTAATCATGATTGAACAGCCTCTGTATGTGAGATGTCACAGTCAGACCATGATTCTATTTAAAATCATAAACTGTCAGCACAGCATCATAGTCAGACTCCAGTGTCTCTGTCAGGAAGGGTGGAAGAACAGCTGTATCTGTACAAAAATGTGTCCAGATGGATCTCATAACTCAGTCACTCACAACGCTTCATGTGTGATGAAGCAGAAGCTGCTACAACTACAGACACTGATTTACATTTAAAAAAAGGTGTGTGCCATTTAGGTGGCAAACGACAAACAACATGCACGCTTTGCTAAAGAGGTGTTTTTAAGAACACCGTAATTAATTTATTGAATAACTGTAATGTTCACATTATTTATTGTTCACATGAAAAATGATTAAGTGAATAAATGTAGGCTAATGAATCTAAAGTAACACATTTTCTGGTTCGTTTTGAATATGAAATAACCAGAAAACGACTCGTGGTTCACATTGAGTGAGTTGTGAACGGTTCTGAATGATTCACAGACAGTGACGGTTCAAAGCCTAATTACTATGTTCAAAGCACTGGTTCACGAGGGAGTTCGTGAATTTTTTTGACTCGGCGGTCATTAAAATGAACCAGTGGGCAGTGGATAAGAGTCGTTTTTCACGACATCACGGCTCGTGCTGTGTTTGTTATTGTGACAATATATCATGGTGTGCAGATATAGCTGACTAAACGACACACAACTAAATTATTGTCGCATTTATGATAACGTTACGTTACTCGTTATCGGGAGACATATGTTCAGCTAACAATGTGGTTATAAAGTCATATGATAATGCTAAACATAATATATTACTTTACTAAACCAAATATTTAGTAGCTTAATGATTCATTAGGACTCTGTCTTTTATGAGCAAACATGTTTTACTGAACTTACCGCACTTTCCGAAAAAGTAGCCTACATATAGCACAACAAAAGCAAATTATGTTGTCAATAAATTCATCATTTATTGCATTTGTCTCTAAATGAATTATATTTACCATGACGCCTGTGAAGAGACACACCAACTTCCCACAGCTGGTGTGAGGGGACACATCTCCATAGCCCACTGTGAGGAAGGTGATGGCTATGAGCCACAGTGCTGTGTCCATGTCACCTGTCTCGACCTGCTTCTGCCTATAGGTGGAGACAGAGAGCAGCTGTGTAAATAGCTCAGAACAAAAGAAAAACTCAGAACATCTACTTAAACTGAACGAAAAGACAACAATGTTAATGAGTGACTCTGAAAAAACACACTAGAATGTTTTGTTTGAAATTTGACATTGAAAAATGAGTTCTGAGTGCAGAAGAACAACATGTTTGTTCCTGAAATAAATCTATTTGTAAGAAATGACCACAACTCAAATTGACCATCAGAATCAGCATGATAACACTTGATGAGCTGTAATGAGTCAAGCAAGAGGAAGCGAATGGAAAACATCTAGCCTATAATAAATACTGTTGCATATGTGTTTTTCTTTACTAGTAATTGCACGTTCTGTACCTTTCACACAGCCGCAGCATCCAAGCAGCGGAGAGCCAGAAGAACATAATGAAGACCAGCAGCGTGCGGGCCGGATACTTGTTCATTAACACCTTGAGCACAAAGCGGAAGCTGAAGTTGATGTTGTTGAGGGAGCCGATGCTCCTGTAAGAGGCGCTGAGGAGCACCTTGCTGTGTAACAGGACGGCTCTGTGCACGAGATACAGTCTCAGGAACATGAGGGCCGACAGCAGCAGCTCCACATCGAGCATGACTTCTTTGTGACTGGAGGACAAGCAGAGGGGGGTAGAGGAATTTTGCTCCGGTTTCCCCCCAAGTCTGCCCCCCATATCTGGCCTCAGGTAGATGGCCACAGGATGGATAGCACAGACAATGAGCTCCAGGGAGATGCCAAGCACTCGGTTACTGGTCATGGCAATGCGCCAGTCCACCTGGTTGTGGTCAATGATGAAAAGCTTGAAGAAAGGAAAGAAAAACAGAGGCAGGATGTGTATCAACAAGAGAATCACTTGATTGATCTCATAAGGAAGCAATGATTAACAAAGTATGGCAAAGACGAGAAAGTGAGCAAGACGTTCTTGATTCACTGTGAGAACGGTGCCAAAATAAACACAGCCCTGCCCTCCCTGATAGGACGTCCAGCTGTAAACTGTTTTTGCTTGTGAAGGACAAGTGTGTCAGTGAATTTACTCAAAACCATAAATCACAAGTGAATGCCTCATTAATTACATGACACAAAAAATATCAAACATGACTTAGAGCTGAAAATGAGTAACACCATATTAATCAACAGCCGTCTCGATTACATCAGACAGTTTGAAAAGTACATGGACCAGAATTTGGTTGTAAGTGTACAACCGCTACACTTATTGTACCAGTTCCAGCTGCTGTAAAATCTGAAAAAGCGTGTCTGTTAAATGAATAGATTTAACCATTTTAAAGTAAATAATAAAAAAATGGCACAAAAAAAGAGAGAAAAATTCATATAATAGGCCTACTTGAACTGCACCAAATATGCAGCATACTTAACTGTAACATAAATCATCATACCTTAATCTAATCACAATAGTGTAAAGGATAGTCAGTTTGTTATTTACTATGTTCTTTGTATGTTTGGGTGGGTTTTCACATGTTTAGTTCTGTGTCCTAGTTTTCAGTTCAGGTGCGTTCGACTTCGGCTGTGACTGGATGTAATCGATCGGCGAGAGTCGAGGAGGAGGTGAACACGGAGACGTGAAGTCGGACACATTCTGCTTCCCATAGTGACGCTTGCGCTGTGCATACTTTATCACAGCTTAAGTTAAATAAATCCAAAATATAAAAGAAATAGGCCTACACAGATGTTTCAGAGACATTTTTATCAGTTTTATTTTTGATAAACATGACACAATATAGCCTAACATCGCGACTACATAAAACTAGCTTTTACGGTTATAAAAATACAGATTTGTGAGCATTAGTGGAACTAAAGGTCCGAATAAACAAGAAACACAGGGGGTCCTTGTCATGCGGTGAATCTGGCCAATCGTGTAACAGCTGTATCGTCATCAGAGCTTTTGAGAAGCTGCGCCAGCTGATCCAGGTAAATGTGTGCAATTGTATAGGGCCCCATTCCTATATTTTGCCTGGGGCCCCCAAATCAATAAATCCACCCCTGTTTATATATCTATATATATATAAATCCTTTCAGAATATATTATGTTGCCCCATCAATATTCAATAAAAAATATAATAATTATTTTGATAATGCATTTTTGGGGGAAAAAAATATCTTTAAAGCTGCAGTCCGTAACTTTTGGCGCTCAAGTGGTTAATAAAAAAAGAACTGCATGCATATTGCGGAAGAACATTGTAGCCGCAGCTCCTCTCTGTTTATGTCTATGACGAGTCACGCAGGTACTGGGCTACTCCGCAGCGGTACGACCCAAACCAGTATAAAATAGTCAGAATATAAACACTTATTTATAGGTGTATTGTAGTGATTCCAGGATAAGACAAAAACACGATTTGGGAAATAGATTCATGATGTACTCGCTTATTATACAAATTTTGTACATTTTGAACACAAAAAAAGTTACGGACTGCGGCTAAAATGATGTCTTTAGCCTTTTGCACACATGGTTGCATAAGTTTCTGCTTTGATAGGAATCACAACTGAAAAAATTAACAATACTCAACAGTGACTGAGTAGTCTTTCTTTAACCACAATTGACCTTAATATGGAACAGAGTACATTTTTTATTTTATGATATTAAATAGATTAGCCCAAATTAAATCCTGTATATGTTTTTGCTGCAGACAGAGATTTTGTCCCTTGAATGAGGCCTTTACAGTGATGATGTGGGGTGCGATATGAGTCCCATGGGAACACAGTTAAGGGTTTGCCAGGCACAGGGAATGGGGTGGGGGTTGGGGTGAATTGAGGGAGATGTGAGATCATGTAAACGCAGGTGATGTCTTGGCAAAGTGGGCTGATGGAGACATGTGCTGAGGTACTTAAGACTAGCACGGGGCTTTTGGCCAAATGACATGCTTTCTGAAAGTACATCAGATTTCAGAAGACAGACGTTTGTTTGACACACCATTTTTGAAGACATGATATCATCTTTCACCCTTTATTTTACTTTCTCATTTCTCCTGTTTTATCTTCCTCAATTATTCTGTTCCTTTTCACTTTCATTTAACCAAATGAGTCACACAAAGAAACACAGTGAAGTGTAACTGACTTGTCTGTAGGCTACCAATTTTTTTAAACTTTAAAAACCCTGAGGTCCCTTTGGCCCCCTTATTGCTGACTCAGTGTGAAGAGTTCAGATAAGCCCCACCTGCTCCTCACACTTCCCTTCTTATCTCTACACTGCACTTGTAGATGCTATGAACCGTTTTCTGAATTTGACACTGTTCAAACTAAGTCAGGTTTCTTTAACTGGCCTCCATAAATGTTATTTCTCGTTTAACCCAATGTGACATAAACCACAGTTAGGAACTGTAGTCATACAACCAAATGAGCATTTTCCAGTAAAGTTGAGTTAGTAATGGAATAGTTCACTTCAAAATGAAAATTCTGTCATCATTTACTCACCCTCAAGTTGTTTCAAACCTGTATGAATTTCTTTCTTCTGCTGAATACAAAGGAAGATATTTTGAAGAATGTCGGTAACCAGACAGTTGATGTACCCCATTGACTTCCAAAAAAATACTATACATATTGCGCGAACGCATAGCCATGAGACCACTGTAGGCCTATATTGAAAGTGTGCGTCCAGTTTTGTGCTCAAGTGAAGGAAATCCGCTTGTAAGTGGAGAAATTTGTGCTCGTGCATTACACGTGTTCTTGTGTTACAATAGTGTGCTCTCGACACTTGTCATTAATAACGCCATAGAAACTGCTTCAAATTAACTATAAAGAAGAGAAAAAGGTTGTGTCTAAGCGCTTTGCCACCCTTTGCCTATGCCAAGATCTGCCACTGATTAAGGGTAGGAATCTTTGAATGTATTGGGTTACACTATTTAATCCTGTACTTTAACACCTCTCACTGGGACATGACACTACATAGGATAAACATATCCCATCTGTGTGAAGTCTCATCTGTATCTTATTGCTAGCAATAATTGATGCCAATGTGTACTCATATGGTCTCTTTTGAAGCAGTCAAGATAACATCAAGAGGCATTTTATTCAAATAAGTGACACCACAATAGAAGAAACTAGAAACGGAGCTGACAATCAATGAGGATGAAAGTTCACACAAAAATGAAAATTCTGACTGAAAACTCAAACTGTTTATTCAAATGATCTTTTGTTTTCCACAGAACAAAATAAGTCATATGCGTTTGGATCTAGGGTGTGTAAATCATGATAGAATTGTCAGTTTTGGGTGACTGTCCCTTTAAGAGGAATATCTTCAGACACTCAGAGATTAAGAAGAGGCAATTCAACGGATTCAGATTGGGCAAAAACACTCACTCTGATGTCTTTATAATGGAAGGCGATGATGAGAATGAGCAGACACCCAGTGGAGAAGCTGATGAGACCGTTTATGGAGAGGGCATATATGGATCCCTGGAGAGAACAGACAAAGCACAGAGAATGACAGTGAATTATGCTATACAGGTTACAGTGTGGTACTATTTGTCAATGTGAAAACTGAAAAATGTTACTTAAATACAAAATATATACATTTAATAACTTCTAGCCTAAAGTTAAAGTATTTCACTGTAATGTCTGCTGTTTAATCATTACATGTATGATGCAGATGCTTTCTTTACACGATCAACAATTTAAAAAATTTCTAATCTTATTTAAGATCGGATGTTTTTGACAGCAAAAGAAAGATTGTTTTGCTTTGTTTTGTTTGTTATGTGGGGAGGATAAGATGTGAAAATCTGCATCAAGCTTATATGCCATTAGAGGTCAAAACTCAAATCCATTATGCAAACAGGCGCTAATTATGCACTAAATGATGTGGAAAGATGCAATATGACCTTAGGCTGTGTGAGCAACACAAAAGGGAGGGAGACAAAATGTGGAAAAACTTGCATAAATAGCCAATTTTCCTGCATAACCTGTTTTCCAGGAGAATGGTGGGCTTAAATAAATGATCGTGCCTGGGAGATCGTTCTGTTAGCATGTGGTCCTTCTCCATACAAATGCCACTAAAATACCATAAAACACATATATACATTGCTATGCAAATTGAAGAACAAATGTCATTACATTTCCAGAAGAAAATGGGCAAAAATTACATCATTATTCCCATACTGAAAAAAAATTACATCATTATTCCCATTCTGAAAAATATATATAGTATGATAGTTCCATCGGGTCAATAAGTTCGAACATACTGCAATGACAAACCCGGAAAATGTGGTTACTACACTTAAGAAAATTAAACCGTGATTTTTACGGTAAAAAAACGGCAGCTGTGGTTGCCAGAACTTTACCGTCAAAAATACAGTAGCAACCTTATTGGTTTTACAGACTTAACTTAAAATTTACAGTAATATACCGTATTTTATTTTCTGATATAATGTGAATTTACCATCCTATTGAAAGATTATTATCTGTTTTGTACCTTTGTTATACACTGATAACCACCAATCACAGCAGTGATGAGAGTCACATGATCAATCAAATCTCATCACAAGCAGTTCTTCCACAAGAAAGTTAATACTGATATATAGAAGCTGCACAGTCTCATTCACACAAACATTAAACACCATCATGGTAACACATGAAATTTTAAAAATGCAATAAACATTAATTTAACAACATTACATGTAACATAAAATTACATTTAAGAGTTTGATCAGGAAGAAAAGGCTCCTTAAAGTAGCAGCCACATTTTTACAGTGTAAATACTAAAGAGAAACCTAGTTTTTAAATCGCAGATATAGGGGTGACCTAAAAACCAAAGAGAATCCCACCACGTTTGTGTTGTGCTGTGTTAAGTTGAGCAAGGAAGTTAACTTCAGATAACTCTGAGGAGCCTGTTGTACACTTCAGGTTTCTTTGGAAGAAAAGCATTCTGCTAAATGACCAACAGGATATCTGATGTCCAGCTTTAGGTGTAATTCTGTGAATCATCTCTGTGGTCAACAGATCATGTTATGCACTAAAGTTGAGCCAGACATCATGAAGTAGATCTGACTGCTTCTGCTTCACCGCGTATATTGATAAAGATATCAACTGTGAATTTAACAATACGAGAGAACACATCTCGTAGAGAAAAACTATAGATCAGGTATATAACTCAAGTGGAAACTTCGCCAATATCGAATATCGCCAATCAATGAATGCTTTTGGTTGTATAAAGACTTGGCAACTTCTTGAACACAGTTCAGCTCAATTTGTCTTAAATACAAAGTCTAAACATAATGTGATAAGCATCTATAGAAATAATTTATATTGAATAGATAAAGTTGCTTTGTTGGTATGGATTGCACATAGTGTTATAAAAGCTATTCACAAATATTGTTTTTTGAAGAAACAAAAGAATGATTTCTTTGTGTAGTGTTCATGTTAATGTGTATGAATGCAACAGCAACATCGAGGAAACAGCAGGTAAAGCTTACGGGGGGTAGAGTTGAAGTTTGTTTTGACCGCTCCAACCACCACGGTATGTGGACAGGATAACACGTGAAAATCAGCATAGTGCTTATGTCCCGTTTGAGGTCAACACTTAAATCCATTATTCAAACAGGCGCTAATTATGCACTAAATGGTGTGGAAAGATGCAATAGGCAGTCTGAGCAGCACAAAGGGAGGGGGGACAAAATGTGGAAAAACTTGCATAAATAGCTGCTTTTCCTGTATAATTTGGTTTCCATGAGAATGGTAAGTTGTTAGGGTTGCAGAAGTAGGCTATGCTTTGGAGGTGCAAATTAATTCTTTCTCTAAATTTTCTATATATATATATATATATATATATATATATATATATATATATATATATATATATATATATATATATATATATATATATATATATATATATAGGTTTTAGGGAGTATGACCAAAAATAATTGTAGGAAACTTCCTACAGCAAATCAAGAAAACAATGATGAAAACACTGATTAGTTGTCAGTCAGGGAGTAAAAACTCTTCAGTCACTCATGTTGACCTATTTCAGGGTGAGACTGCACGAATAGATGAATATAGAGATTATGTGTTATGTAATCAACATTGTTGTATATATATTTTTTAATAAAATATTAATATGTGATTTAAAGGTTTAAATGTAGAACATGTTGAAGCTTTAATGTTATCAATCATAAATGACTTTTGTTTTAATTTTCTATTGGACACACGTTAGACTGTAAATATGAGTAAAGAGTTGTTTTTAAAATAAGGTGATGCTTTCAGTTTTTTCTCACAATAATAATATAAAGTACATTTAATAAGTTCTTCAAATCAGTGTTTTCATACGTTTATCAAAAAGAAATCACGACAAGATATACTAATTCATTTTTAAATGCATTTTAAAAAAATCCAAAATATATGTGTCAATATCTTATATATAAACATCATAATCATGCATTTCTGTAGCTCAGACAGTATTAGAGAGCATGGTGCCAGCAACCCCAAGGTCATAGGTTCAAATCTCAAGGAATGCATGAACGGATACAATGCAAACTCTGAATGCACGGTAAAATTTCCTGCTAAACGTCAGACAATAAAAATACTACTTTGGGACACAACAGTAATAAGTGACTGCAGAGCACAGGCTATCTGATTCCCTGTGTTAATTGGACCTCACTGACCAACAGGTCATTTTATGTGCCAAAGTTGAGATGGACTATTTGGGGGATGCGTTTTGATAAAGACATCAGCTCTGAATTTAACAGGGGCGGTTTTACATGGGAACTCTTGTAGAGTTGTGCTGTATCTGTATGTTCTGTTTTCAACTTTTCAACATTACTAATGCATCTCTTTCTAGTGAAGATATAAACATATTTAACCAAACAGACCTGCTATATAAAGTCAAGATTGTCATTTAGAGATGTTTCCTCTTTTGAGCAACCTGCTACCCTGGGAATATGACTTGTCAAGTATCTTAAAAATGTCCATCATGTGCTAACATTTAAATTGTTAAAAGTCAAAACAAGATTTAATAGGTATATCACTAAATCAACCCAGGTATAGTGCATCAATGTAACAACATGTATCCACTTTTTACAGTGTAACGCATAAAACCATTTCTCTTTAAGATATTACTTGAGCAATGACATTTTAGTTCCCTACTACAACTAAAGTTGAATATTGCGTAATTTTGGAACTTTTTAGACCTGTGTTTTTTTTTTTATAGATTTGTTTTCCTTTATTTGTGTACGGCTAAATAAATGACTCTAAATAAATAAGAAAATTATTTTCTTTTTAAATCTGGGTGATATTTCCTCTTATTAAATATAATTTTACCCTTCAAAGTCCATATGCTCCATCCATAAATTGCACCACTTGTCTCAAGCGCGCTACCGTTACCAGTATTTCATTATAGCTGTATACTTACTGGTTGATACACTACTGGGCACAGCTCAGCATGTAATACCATCAGCAGAATGCCTAACAACGCGGTTCCCAGTGCCCACGCGCAGAGGCGCTTCTTGTCCTCCAAAAGGAACTTTCTGTCACGCAGTCTATAAAGATTTCCCCCCTCGATTGGACTGAGTCTTTTCCCCGTGTGAGAGAGCGGTACTCTTATCTCCGTCGTCTCTCCGTTATGGTTGACAAGCCCATCACAGTTTCTGCCATCCACCTTGGTGTCCAAGTGCGCGAGGCGAGCGGTCATCTCCATAGCGCGCTCTTGTCTTCAGTCCACACAGACCTCAGTCGCCTTGTTCTCCATCCTATCCTTCCCCCTCTCCAACCAAAATTTCGGAAGGCATAGCACGTTGGACTCGAGCAGTATTACGAAGCACAAAGTGAAGTGCGCGCTCCTACCTGCGATCTTTCACTCACACTGTACGCGCCTCAACGTTTGACATGCAGCCACACGGGTCTGTGGGTAGGCGCTCTGAAACTCTTCACTATGAAGTAGCGCTCTTACGTATGCTGTGGATAGACTACAGCAACTTCATCTTAAAGTAGTGTTGGCTCATTTGATGAATGTGACATACATTTATTCTTTGTTTGTTGCAATTGTAATGTTTTCACTTTTCCCCCTGGAAATCTGTTGTTCTCACGTTTGGCAAAGTAGGCTAAGAGCTAAAATCATGGTAACATGCGACTAAAATTAAGTTATGGAAAGTATATGAAGCTTCAAACAAATCACCATACACTATCAAGTGTTAGAATTAATTTTTGAATCATATTTGTTCTCTCAGCAAAGCTATAAATACATTCAATATAGCCACTGGGTCCCTCTAGTGGGAGACTTGTAGTAGTGCAAGACTAAATGTTTCGTTAACTGCCTAGTGCTCCAATTACACCATGATAGACGTTTTAAAAAAATAATTTAGAGGTATTTGTTTTGGGGTTGCAAATGTTCCCGCGTGACGCAAATTAGCCTATCATTTGGTGCTTCTTCTTTTAACAAAATATATTTTTGTTAGGTAAGTTTGTAACGAAGTCATAGCTAGGCTAATTGTAACGTTTTGTGTTTGTTTGTTTGTTCAAGTTTAGAGTTTAAAAAAAAATCTATTTAGCTCATGTCTGTGTTTCTATGTTGGTTGTCAGTTTTTTTTAAGTAGTTCAGGTTTCTCATATGGTCACTGATTAGTTTAGTTCTGTTTAAGTGTGTTTAGTTCATGAGCCCCTCTCGTTTTCTGTCTATTTAAGGCCTGTGTTTCTTTCAGTTCTCGGACCGATTTTAATGTTGGTTGTTCTGTTCCTGATCCTTGTTCATGTGATTCTGTTTTGTGAAGTTTTGAGTTTATTTCTAAATAAAGACTGCTGCACTTAGATCCTGTTTCATCTCTGTAACTGCAACCAGCGCTGACACTAGCCTACTTACAGCATTTGTCATGTTTGTGTATCGTCCAAGAGTGATTGTACGGAAAGCGTAAAGTAGCGTAAGACTATGGTTAACAAGTTGCAATATTTGTGGTTGAAACATTTGACCTAAATTATATACTTGAGAATGAGAGGTAGGCTATGCCTTTGTTTAGAGTTCCTGTTGGGGGACAAGCCTCAAAATCGAGGTCAGACCTCCACAATTTGCGTGCAGATAGCCTAAATACTATGGTCAATGGTCAAAGTCAATGGGGTCCAACAACTGTTTGGTTTCTGACATTCTTCAAAATATCTTCTTTTGTGTTCAGAAGAAGAAAGAAATTAAAACAAACGAGAAAATGATAGCAGAATTTTACTTTTTGGGTGAACTATCTCTTTATCCAACTTCTGCCCACAACAGTTGATGCAGTTCCACGGTAAGCCTGAGATAAAAAAAAAAAAGATAAAAAATAAAGGAAAGGTAAATAGTTTTTAAAGACTGACAGCTGAAGCATACTTTAAAGCATTTGAAAATGAGATTCCCTTGTCCTGAACAGGCTTGTGCAAAATTCTGAATTTCAGAATTGGCCTCCATTCAATTAATGAATTGGAATTTGAATTGAATTGACTCCGCCCCACAGGAAGTTGAATTTGAATTGGAATGACAGGAAGTGGAATTCAATTCATGGCAATTCAAGAAATTCCACCCTTTGTTGAATCTCACATACATTCAGTGTTAGGAAGGTTACTTTGGAAATGTAATTGCTTACTGTTATAAGTTACCCATTATAAATGTGGTTTGGAATACTTTATTTGGATTACTTTATCAATGGAAAGCAATTTCCTTTTAATTTGATTAGTAACTAATTGAATTGCACATTTTACCTCAGTAATAGCCTACAACTTAATTACATTCCTTTTGTAATTTAATAACATAATTTCATTACACGTAACTAGTCACTCCTCAACCCTGCATACATTTTGTTCTAGATAATGATCAAATTCTTGAAATAAATTACCCCCTCAATGTTGTTCAATTAGTTTTGTTCCAATGTTATTTTCATTTCAAAGTAATAAAATAACACAAAGTGCATAATGCAATCCTATCTGACATATTAGCTTCATTGTTAAACACTTCACTTAAAATATGTATATGAATTTATTGGAATTTTGATTGAATTGCAATTCTCCTTCCTTTAATTCAAATTCGAATTGTTAATCTAGATCCTGTTTTTGACACCAATTCAAATTCAAGAATTGTGCACAAGCCTGGTCCTGAAATGAGCAGATAGACTACTTGGAAGATGAAATATTAAACTGCCACTTCCATTATGAACAAAGGACGGACAGGAACTCAGAAACTCAAGCATGGCCACAAAGTTTGTTGGCCTCTCCTCTTCGTTTACAATCCCACTCCTTCAAACTCAATGAACTGAAGCAGATTCTATTTCTATGCTCAAGTCCTTGCCTGTCTTCCTTTAGGAATGACGTTATGACCTTGGGCCATGTGACGCACTCACCCTATGGATCCTTCCGCCAGGGCATCCTGTAGCAGAACTTACAACAACCATCTCAATAAGTGTTTAGTCCAGTCCATGAAGAGTAATTTATTTCTAGGACATTTTCACCATATTTGGCCTGATTTCAGAGGTTAGAAGGTCTTAAGAGAGGTTACAGAGATCCAAACTTTAGTTATCACATCAGAAGGCTTACTTAATATTCAACAATTTTATTGATTTAACTGCACTGACACTATTGTTTGAGAACTCAACTGAGATGGCATCAATGTTTTCTGCAGAACTGCTTTATAGATTGATGATGATCTTTACAACCGTACTGAATCAACACTAAACTGACCAGCTGAATAATGACTATTTTCTTTAAGAGCTGCTGTGCAGCCGAAATGCATTGTTGAATCATTTTCCTGTTATCACTGTAAGGGTACTTTGAAACAATTTGTTTTGTATAAAGCACTATATAAATACAGGTGACTTGATTTGACTCAAGACTAACTCCAAATTCATCAACTTAGCCCATCAAGAAATTTAGATCTTTAGATTTATCATAAATCCTTTAGATTTATGGAAAGATTCAACAAAAAGATTCAAAAAAAATTATACATATTCACATGAATATATATATATATATTCATGTAAACATTTATACTTTACCATAAACAAATAAAAATAGACAACTCTCGTTACTGTTTTAGTAATAAAATATATATTTGTAACAGATCAGTTGGACATAGCTTTAAAACAGATCTAATTACTTTTTACATAATTTACATTGATTGCATAATAACAAAACATTCTTTAAAAGAATACAGAGAAAGAAATCACAAATAAATATGCATTTGAAGACTGAACAAAGAAAACAGGCAAAAGTTTGTAAAATTAATAAAGGTGTTATAAATTTAACATACGAAACAGCACACTATTAATTTATACAAAATAAGAAACAAAGCAAAAGTACAATTCCAGTGTTAAAAGACACTTCTATGTTATACTAGTCTCAATTAGTCATATGGTTCAAAAACTAAATAAACCTAAAAAGGTAGATTATAAAAACACATTTTTGTTAAATAATTTCTTTTGAAACGCACTGGTGAGACGAGGACACTATACACTTTTACATGCAGTTTTATAAAACAGTACCAGTAGAAAATCAATTATTTACAATCAAAACATCAAAACTGCAGCAAATAAAAGATAATGAAATGTGGAAATATGGCTTAAGGCAATGTATACTACCCCCTAGTGGTATTGGAATAAATTACAATAAAATTATCATTACCATTTAGCAAAGGTAAAATTGTGCACAGAATCTAGTATAATTAATTAAATAACATTTATTATTATTTTTTAATGCAGTCCTCTCTACATCTTGAGCATATATGATTATTTTTAGTTAAAGTGAAAAAGGTTAATTCACATTAGTCAGGAACTGTATCTAAATGCAGCACATTTGAAACCTCATCCACACAGCACTATTTGACTTCACTATGAGTTGATTTTTATTTTATTTTTTTTATAGAAAAGGGATGCTTGGTGTTTTCAGAGGTATTGCTGACTCTATAAACCACTCAGTCCTGAGCTGAACTGCTGATAATATTTAGTGAATATTCATTGAATTCAAATTGATTTCAAACAATAATTACATTCGCTTTTCTATTACATGATTTTCTATTACATGAAATACCTCTCCAACATTCTTTGATTAAAAAGTTCCCAAAACATCTAAACGTTCAATACAGAAGTTGGTGGAAAAGCTGTGATTTCCATTTCGATGAATACAAAATTTCAAGTATGCAGCAATCAACTTTCGTTGAGAAAAAATCCCTGTAAGGTTTTTGATCAAGTAATAACAGATTGTGTGTTTTGTGCAAGAGCATTTTGAATATATTGACTGAATCTAAATAACTATGAAATAGGTAAAAAGAGAAAAGGTTTAAAAAATATATGACTAATATCAATTAAAAGTTAAATAGTTGGCATGCTTGTCAATATATCCCATGCTTACGATTTCATTATCATAAGCTATAAAGTTCCCCGCAGAATGGCAGGTACATTATAAATATACTCTAACATACCAGGTGTATGTGCTAATTGGTTTCGAGCTCTCTACCCTTTCACTGTCCCCCAGGTTTGCAGGGTAGCGTGAGGCACAATGAACTGAGGAGGGGCATTGGGCACGACATAGTAAGTGAACAAAGGAGAAGGTGCCGGTGGACATACGGTCGTGAAGAACATGCCTCTCTTTTTCTTGTACTGAGGCCACATCGGTGCAGGGTTGTAAAAGTACTGCGGGCCAGGGATCTGTTAATGACAGAGAAAATATTTTACAATGTCAGTTTTAAGACTTGTCTTTTATTCAAAGGTATCGTAGTTTGTGTTCAAAAACTGCAGAGAAAACAAATCTAGCAAGAAGTGAATATAAAAACAGTTGGTTTCTAAAAATAGAGGCAGAGGTGAATGCGTTTTTTGCTCTTGCTAGTAATTCCAACATTTCAGCCTTCCTCAGTCAACTTGAGCGTAGTTTGCTGAAGTGAACTTGTAACAATGCATCATGGTATTTACCTGAGCTGTGGGAAACTTGCGTTGCCCTTTTGGCTCCCTTGCTTTAAATCTCGTTGTATAAACGGTGTTCTCCACTGTTCTCTTCTCCACTTTTTTCGTTTCGTCTTTCACCTCCTCTTCTGTATCACTTGAGACTGCTGAGCCGCAGTCAGATGAGGTCGCTGAGTGGTAGTCCGATGTATCCGGATTCACAGAATCCACTTGGTTAAAAGTGTAATCCTTATTCGAGTGCTTTACCACATCCTCGACTTTAGCAAACTGAGCCACAGTAAAATATCTGCCGTTCTCCCCAGACCTGTGGGAACATATGAATGTAAACCATTACTTTAACATGACTAGTATTAGGTTGTGTTCACACTTGATTAGATTAAAACGAACCCTAGTGCGATTGCTCTGTTAGTGTGGTTCATTTGAATAAGTGTGAACCCTGCCATCCGAACCCTGATGCGCACACCAAACGAGAGGACCGAGGCCGCTGAAAGATGGGTCTCGATCCACTTCCAAACCAACTCTGGCGCAGTTCGAATGATATATGAACGCAACACAAACCAAATACATGTACACGAACCAAAAACAGGACATGATGTCACAAGATGTGACCCTAAAAAGGGCCGAATGCTCAAGCATACCTGTTTTTTCGCGTCATAGTCACGATGTTGTCCATCAGTTTGGTACGGGCATCAGAACTGCATCTCTTCGCAGCAGATCGTTTGTGTGTGTGACAGAGGGATTCCTGCCGTCATTTTAACTCCTTTACACATTTTATAAGCTCTTCACGAGTTCTCAGCTCGTCAAACTATCATCATATGTAGGCTACGCACATAAAACGAGTGCATACAGATAGTTTTGGACGCTAAGTGGACCATGACTAAATGTCCGAACCAAGCAAACCGAACTACAAGTGTGAACACACCCTTAGATCGCACTTCACAAAAAATACCATATTCATAAAAAGGCCTATAGATACCGTTCTTCTTTAATTTATCAAACAACAAGTATTTCTTTCAAATATCATTCAACTTACCGCACACACACCTCCAACGGGTCGATCCACATTGTGATCTCCCGAGGAAAGCCCAACTCCCTTGCCTTTAAGCCACTCTCCATGCATGCTTGTGATACTGATTCATCCCAGGGAATTCTGTCATTTATTCTGATGCATCTGAGAAATCCAGGAGAGCGTAAAAAAGTTAATATTGTAAATGGTTGCTACAGTATGTAGGTCTTTCAGATATTACCTTATGTAGAGTATGAATAATTTCCACTTTGACAACAAATTAAATGATTTCTTCACTTTTTTTTACTGAAAGCAGGCATGAGCATGCAATAGTTTGTGGAAAGTAAGATTTTTAACTTTTTTAAACTTTCTAATAATTAAAGAATCCTGAAAAAAAATGAAGACTGGAGTAATGATGCTGACAATTCAGCTTTGCCATCACAGAATAAATTACATTTGAAAATATATTAAAAAAGAAAACATTTATTTTTAAATTGTAATAATATTTCACAATATTTTTTGTCACAATATTCACAGTGCACAATATTCACAGTGCACAATATTCACAGTTTGTCATCCAATAAATGCAGCCGTATTAAGCAGAAGAGCATAAAAACATATTTTGAATATATAGTGTATATTGAGATAATGCTGACGAAGCTATTTTACATCGTATTTATTTCATATTGATTTGATCAGTGCATTACTACGATAAAAGGAAGGAACGTGTTCGGGTCACTTAGTTTAGTCGTGGCCATGACTTTAATGCTTAAAAAATCTGCCATAACAACCTGGCATTATGAAGATTATCAAAAAATTAACTTTTATTTTTGAATTAAGAATAACAGTGCGACATTAAGACACTGCTAGGGTTACCTGTATGCCTGTCCTTTGCTGGGGTTGTCTGGGTACCAGTGGTCTGAGAACTTTTCAAGCAGAAGCTCTTGTAATTTTGTAGCGAAAAGTTTGGCTTTAATTTGATCCACACCTCCACGCTCCACTGCCAAACCTTTCAGAAAGTTCACTCCAGCACTCACTTCTCTCTTCATTCTCGCCACTGAAAAAAAAAATCATGAAAAGCTGAAATTCCTCTTTGGGACTTATTATATTCAGGAACCACAAAGTTAGGACATAATAATAATCTCTGATTGACATCCGTTAGTTAAGTCGAAAAGTTCTAGCATTCTTATTAAGAATATTGTATTCAGTGTAAAAGTCAACTACGCAAAAAGACTAAATGTGCAGGCCTGAAAAAAGCACGTTCTTCTTGTTCAAATAAAAGCATATTAGTTTTCAGTCACTAGCCAAAAAAACATGTCTTGTCAAATAAATAAATTCCCATGTTTAACCACCACCTGAAACATCTACCCATTTGTATAGGTCATTTCTATAAGCATCTCAGAAAGGGGAACTTCTCTAAGCAAGGGTTTCTCTTTTCTCTGACACCTGTTGAAACTGTGTCAGCTGTTACTCAGCTCCACTACATGTAAAGACTTGTTACTGACAGAATGCCACAACCATAATTTGCATTAAAGGCAAATAGGATGCAAAAATGTGAATAGAGTTGCTTTTCCCAACAGGATATTGCTAAATAAGGTTTACAGTTGCAAATTAAGATAAATAAAAGTGCAAATAAAAATGCATCCTTTGGACTCACAATGCAAATTAGTGTTATCATAGTGCTATTATGTTATTATTTTTTTAATTCCAAGACATTAATATGCAGTCATATACTGATGTTTTTTAGCCGAAACTCCCACTAAGAAAAATATCTCACTAAGTGTAAATATTTGAACTTCTTTCTGAGTAAATTAAACCATGTATAAGTTATGTTTAAATAATTAAACGTTTTATTATTCAATTCAGTTTACTTTGCGAAACATGCTGGCCTACTTATGACAATTCAGTCATAAGTCTTTGTTAATTCCAAGAAAAAAAATTGGATTTACATATAATATTTATACAACACTAATTAAACCAAATGACCAATATCTGCCACTCTAAACATGCTGACTTAGGTTGTTGGACTATGCAACCTTTGAGGAACAGGCTAGGAGTCTACATTCAGACATTAGTCAGAATGCTGATTTAAGTGACACAATAATAAGTCATTCAAGAGTAAGTCTGCACAAGGGGCTCATATAGCTCAGATTAATTCTATTTTCCACCTACACCTCAAACTCTTGGGCTACTTGTGACGGAAGGCAAGCTGCAAACTCAAGTAAAGCAGAATGTCTTAATGTCATGTGCATGGGTTTAGAGATGAGTCGTGAGCAGGTCAACAGGTGCTGAAAGTTTTGTCTAGGCTATATTAAAGTTTATAATCAAATTAAAAGAAGAAATTGTGAATCGCACGTTACAAACTCAGTGTAGATCATTTTAGGCATGTGTTCTCAAAAGGCAAAGTTCCAGACAATAGGGGTGAGCGTGGCACAAACTAACGCGGGGCTAGTTTTAACACACTTGTTTTAAATACTTCCACACATGCTAGCATGACGGAACTTAGTGTATTTACTAGTTGCCATATCAACACTATATAGAGAAACAAATCTGAAATCTTTGGAAGATATCACTGAACATTTACTTAACCATATAATTTCTTATGTTAATTTTTCATCTCTATTTTTGGTGTTTATTTTAAATTAGACAAATCTGATATTATTTTAATCTCCAATATGTTATTTAACAGTTGACATGGTTCTGTAATGCTTCGCTAACTAGCAGTCACTAGCAGGGTTAAATCCCAGTTGTGCGGGTGGGGCATGTTGTAACACTGCGTTACAATCCCCTATTATTAGAACTATTAGAACTATGCTATTATTTTCTATAGGCTACTTTTATGAATTCTATTGAGAAAACACGAGAAAAGAGTGAATAAAGACTGAGAGTCAATGTTCAGAAATTAATAATTATTATTATGTTTTGAATTACGGTATGTTGCATAGCTGCGTTTTCCGGTGTGTTCGTTGTCAAATTATTTTATTTTTAATTATTAAAAAATGCCATTATTTTATATTAAAAAGTTAATAATTATATTTTATTGAGAAAATATTTATGTAAATAATTGTCTTGTATATATATTTTTTTTAAGTAGATCAGATAGTATGTTAAGCTGTCATGGTCATGTTACAATGTGCCCCTCACATGTTACAATGTAGGCTACTCCCCACCTATGGGCCTTGTTGTCACTTTCACATCCATTCTTTCGGCGTTGTATATCAAGATTAAAAGTAGCCTATACACTGTATTTATAAAACAAAACCACGTAATTGTTCTAGACATGTGTGAAATTAACGTGGAAAAAATACTCTGAACCCCATACATTTACACAAACTGAGAAAGTCAAAAAGCGTTCGGTTGTGCCCTGCTCTCTCCTATTTTTCTCCATCCATTTTCCAAACCGCTTGTATGTAGGCTACTAGTGACGCGGGGTGTTATTTACAATAATCAAATTCTACTCTATTATTACAGTCTATTAAAACTGATAATGTCTATTAAAAAGTACGGCTATGAGCCCATTACTGTATAAAGGACTAAAAAACGGAGCGCACCAAAGAACTACTATTCAGTCACGTGCTAAACGCGCACCACATGCAATACTAAAGATGTTTAAGCAAGCGGCTGGGAAAGTGCATCATCGGAAATTCCCAACGAAAAACCCCACAATCATGTGTGTGTGTGTGTGTGTGTGTGTGTGTGTGTGTAGCCTAATATATATATGCTATAGTGTAATAATAGTGATAGTGTAATTATCATTTTCAAACTTTTTTATATTAATATAGCCTAATGATAATAATGGTGCTAACCAATTGCAGTAACAAGTAGCCTAGTACTAGTATACGATCAAGATAATCGGAGTTTAACATTTTACATAGCCTAGGCTACTACATCACATTTATGTTTTGGCAATTTTACAACTTGATCCCTTAACTCAATCTCTTAAGAACAAATAAGAAAGAAAAACTTCAACAATTATTTTAATAATAAATTATTCTTAAGGCAATTCCTTACCGATATAAGATGTATCCAAAATGACTCGGATGTTTCTTCTTTTCAGTTCTACTTCCTCTAAACTGTTATGTCCTAAATAGGCTGATAGTAAGCACGTTGCTTCCTTGTTGTAGTCGTTATTGTAGTACACCAGTGTTCCACGTTTCTTCATTCGTGCTGGGGTCGGTCGACCAACAAACACGTCATTTTACCGTCAGTGACTAGCATATGACTCACTTCCTTGTCCATACAGTACAGCTTTACACACTTTTTTACTACAAGCAGTCATGCCCTGGTATTATCATAGACAGTGGGTTATTTTGGCGCTGATTCACCTCAAACCCAAATATGGTCATTGCTAATGTAGGAAGTAAGATTAAGGTTTATGATGATTTTTAATCTGTATTTATCAATGCCATTGTAGGTGTACATTTTGTTTTTGTTCTTGGTGTTTAATAAA
The DNA here is from genome assembly GCF_949152265.1 of Phoxinus phoxinus. Taxonomy (NCBI): domain Eukaryota; kingdom Metazoa; phylum Chordata; class Actinopteri; order Cypriniformes; family Leuciscidae; genus Phoxinus; species Phoxinus phoxinus. Next base: position 20,198,917 of record NC_136885.1, read on the forward strand.
AAATAAATTAAAAATAAGGCTTATGATAATTTTAAGAAGACATTGTAAAATATTATCGCGTATAGGTTTTTTTCGGTTGTGTGTGTCAAGTAGGCCTACGTCTGTTGCCTAATAGTTTAGATTAGTTTAATAATATACCTTTTTGTGTGATTTTTGCTAAACCTGATTTTTTAAGTGTATTAAATTATGATTTGTAAATAAGAATAGTAAGAAAGGCTTAAAATAATATAGATAAATATTCAAACACAAAAACAAAATAAACATATGGCTACACCAATCATCAAAACCAGAAAAATATACAGTTAATAAATAAAAAACATATTTAGAAGTTATGATGCGATTAATACATTATGAGGAAATTAGCCTACTAAATAATCAAGTTCATAGTTCATAAAAAGAAAGTGAGGTGTGTATGTAAAGAGTCTCATCAATAATATAGTATTAGGCCTAACCATTATATAGTGCCATTGAACCGGCACTATAAAAGCAATATCGGGTTGGAATAGAATTGCATGACTTCAGGACTGATCAACTGTTGATGGAGCTTGAACTTCTCCTGATGTGCAGCAGATGGCAGAATTGATCTCTCACGTCTGCTGCTTTCTCTTCAATAGGCCCTATGCACAGCTGCACTACTTCCTGAACTTAAGCAGGGTCCTTTGTTTCCTGTCTGCCAGGATTGGCCAAACTGATTAATCCAGGTGTGTCTGACCAACAACAATAATCAGACACACCTGGATTAATCAGTTTGGCCAATCCTGGCAGACAGGAAACAAAGGACCCTGCTTAAGTTCAGGAAGTAGTGCAGCTGTGCATAGGGCCTATTGCCCTCTGGGTAAGGATATGATGTTAGAGCGGGTTCATCAGGCTACATGTTAGATCAACTTGCTCAAACAGAAAACATAGAAAACAGTATGAGAAAAATGGTATCATTGATATCAATCAGTCACTTTTACACAATCACCTCCCACGTTGTCCACAAGGGAGGTGGACAACGATTTCAAAAGAGAAAGAGGATCAGATGGTCATAACCAATATTCAATAAGATTTTTTTTACTGGCAGTGCAGTCAGGAGAATAATCAATCTGCCTCCATGCTGTAACTGGAATTCAACAACAAAATGGGAAAACAGTGTGATTTCTCCTCATTTTCTCCTTCTTCCATTGTCTTTTCCTGCATACATTCTTGGCTCCAGATTCCTTGTCAGTGGGTGATTCCGGTCCTCAGTTGGTGGACTGATTGGATTTTTCCTGGATGCATTTGAACAAGCAATTAATTTGGTCAAAGAGCCATGGGTGATTTGGCATCCCACTAGAATTAAGAGTGTGATGCATTCCTTTGACCTGGCACCTCGATCAGCCCTTGAGAGGTTGAGTGAATCATAAGGAAGGAAACCATACTTGGGTCATTTGCATACGATTCATATTTTCCCCCAATATGAACTACGTCTTGAATGTGACATTTTAGCCATTCGATTGATGATTTCCCCAAACATTGTGCCTCTTATCAAAATATTTAGTTTGTTTGTGCACCCCTACCAGCCCAGCAAAAGTGGTTCAACCAATGGCGTGAGTTTGGGGAGGGGCAATCTGTTTGATTGACCAATTGCAGAAGCGTTGAGTGTTCTGTCATTTTTTTTTTGTGCCATTTTAGGAATTAATTATTTAGTTTGGTAAGAATTTGTGTGAGTTTGACTAAAATGCTGTAGAAGTTACACACTTTTTTATTTGTTTTAGATGCCCAAAATGACTTGGCTTATTATCTATGGAGTTACTTTTGTGTCTTTTTTATGCAATCAAACATAGTGCATTTTAGAGCAAAACTAATTATATTGCATTTTTTTAAACAAAGATTGCAAATACTTTGAGATGCAGCTTAATTTGCAAGCAAACCTTTTTAACTCAGAAGCAAAGATTTTAGACCTTCAAAAATAAAATAAAAAATTTGCATAAAGGAAAGAGAATATTTATTTGAAATGCAATGAGTTTTGTTATCAGTTACTTTATTTTTGTCATTAAAAACAGTCTTAAGAAGACTTATTTTTGTAATCTTTTATTTTTTAAGTACAATATAATTAATTTTTGCTCTCAAACACAGTATTGATTGCATAAAAAAGACACAAATTGATACAAAGTTACTCCATAATTATCCACAACAATAACAGCAGTTGAAAAGTAGCTTGATTGGTATTTCTTTCACTTATTGCTACCAAATCTAAATGGATCATATTTCTTATATTAGAAACCACAGGTGCTTTGTTCGTAGCCATGGGAAATTATCAAGGCTATTCTTTGTTGCCCAGCTTGAGCTTTGCAGCAATAAATGACTTCTACACTGGCACATAATAATATATGAAGGTAGTGTATAAAAATATAAAAACTAAATAAATATTAAAATAAAGATTTGCATTGTAAATTGCAAAATGTACTTTTTTTTGCAATATAATTAGAGCTGAATATTTTAATAATAATATTTTAAAATGTATCATTTTCATAATTGATTTAATTACGTGTATTTTTATATCTTGAAAATAACCACTTTAGAATCCATTTTGTATCATTGAAGTCCTCAAACACAAATGCTGTCTGTTAGTTGCTTCACCTTTAAAAATGTATCGATTTCCCGGGCTCCCAGCAAGCTTAATGCAATCAATAGCGATGGCCTTTCAAGATCAGCATCAGTATAAGCATACCATCCTCTCATGCACAGTTACCTCCACACACACACACACACACACACACACACACACACACACACACACACACACACACACACACACACACACACACACACACACACACACACACACACACACACACACACACACACACACACACACACACACACACCCTCTATATCCCCCTCACACCCCCAGGTAATGATTGTCCTTGGGCAAAAGAACAGTTTGTCTGCATTAGGAGTGAAGTGTTCCTAATGGGATTGTTCTCCCACTCTGGTAATGATGTTATGTATGAAGGGCCAGTTTACTTTTTATAATGAAGGTGAAAGAGATTGCAGCACACTTCTCTTTGACCTCTGTTATCTACCCTGTCTTTTCTCCCCCTTCCTTCCATCCCACCTCTCACCAATTCTGAAGCAGATCGATAGTTGTTTAGGTTTGCAGTGTGCTCAAAGATCTGCCTCGTTGGTTGTGTGGAGATAATGTGTGGTGTGATCTGTCCTTGTTACTCTGGGTGAGGGCAATCAAAAGAGGTGAGACTGTGATTTTGATTACTTTTGAATGGTTGCTCAATGTCATCAACAGTGCAAAGTCTTTACATTGAGTAAGTACTGTATAATACTACTACATGTGCTGAAATGCAAGTATTTTGTGAAATTGCTTATAATAATTGTTACTTTTGAGGGTACAGGTGGTGGTGAGAAAAAAATGTGACAAGTCAAATCAGTTCCAGTTGTGATAGGGGTTGTGACATTTCAGCAAAAGTTCAAATAACAGAACAGCATAATCAGTTAATTGTGCTGAACCATCAAGCACCTAGTTCTCTAGTCTAAAAAACCAAAATAATTGAGAGAAGTGCACCCACAAAGCGAGGTGCTTCATTCACCAACTGACATGACAGCAGCATCGACACATGACAAGCCACCATGCATTTCATTGTAGCCTAGGCTATGCAAAAGAGCAGATTTTTCTCAAAATGATTTTGAGTCTTTTTCAATTTACTTAATTAAAATTATATACTAAAATCATTATCGAATGTTAATTTGTGTGCAGTCAATTTATATTTGTAAAATGGAATCTGAAAAAACAGGTCCCAGCATCAGGGACGTGCAGAGAGTTCCTCAGGGGCAGGGGCTCAAATATAAAAAGGGGCATATATATAAATATATATGTGCTTTGCATCACAGAAATAAATTATATTTTTAAAGTATATTAAAATAGAAAACCATTATTTAAAAAAAAAAATCTGTATTTTTGATCAAATAAATGCAGGCTTAAAGCGCATTAGGGACTTCTTTAAAAAAAAATAGTAATGTGTGTGTGCAAAAATGTTAAAATAATAAAGTCACCATTTCGCGTGTTGTTGTCAGGCAGCCTACACCTCACATAATAGGCCTACAGTAGGCCTGGGCTTCATTTAACAAACTATGATAGTTTCATAATGTAAACGGTGTATCAATATATAGACTAGGTCTAAATTCAAGTGACTTGAATACTATACTTACCATTAATGCTACTTTTGGTGCTGGTTTGTAGTCAATTAACATCCATTAGTTCAACGACGGAGATTCAGATCACTTCAATGTAAATTCGTCTGTCCATGTAATTTTCAAATGATTTATTTATAAATGACCGTCCAATGATATTTGAACTTCTTGTGCCAGATGACGATTGGTCGGTGTATTATGCATGACAAACAGGCTTCAGCGAATTAAGTAATATTTTAAAATATGTGTTATGTGGATTTTTAATTGAATCGACACACAACCTTTTATTATAAAAAATAATAATAGTAATAAAAAAAAAGTTTTAGTAAAAAAAAAAACACGCACAACTTGACGCAAGTGACGCAACCCATAGCAACGCGTTATAGCAACGACACCTCAGACTGACAGAAACGTAAAAATAAACGTGAATTTAGGCTACTTTAGTCTTGTACACATTGTCATGTAAATTATAAGCAAATGCATTTTGTTTTATTGACCACAATATTATCATTGATATGTTTGAGAAGGGCACTTTTGATTAATTTTGAAAAAGGGCAGGGGCTCGAGCACCCAAAGCCCCCCCCTCTGCACGTGCCTGCCCAGCATGGGTTGCCAGGTGTTTTGAACAAGTAATTATTACTGCACGAAAAAAAGAACATTCTAGTATGAATGTTGTTTTAGAATGTAATCCGGATGAACTACATCCGCCATGTTGTCATTACTCATTATCATCATGTGACCTACCAGCGTCAGTTGCGTTGCTTCACTGCCATTCATAATCCTCTCCCTTGGCCTCGTGGATAGTAACTGTCGATCGAATTTAACACTACAGAATATCGCTGGAAGTCATCCAGTACTTTTTGCCTACTCTTTTATGAGTGATGTTAGTTCATATACTTCTTTCGTCACATAATGTTGTACTAATAATGAAAGTATGCTATTTCGGATGCAGCCTATCTTTCCCTCTCATCAGAGGTGGAGTGGAGCTAGACGCGAGGAAAGGAAACAGATTGAGAAGCACCCATTGATTTGACATTGTCATGTCCTAGGTAAATGTAAGAGATTAACGTTATTTTGTGAGTTATTTTGACATGATGTAATGGTTTACTTTGTTTTTCAACAACATTAGTCCAGGCGTTTTAGGGAAAAAGGGTGAACAAATTGCAACAGAATCAAACTCAACTGATTTTGTATCCTCCATATGTAAGGAAAAAAGCCCCGAAGAATCCCATTGGGGAAAGTTCCGAAAATGACCCAAATATATCCTATTCATAGGCCTATTCAATATTTTTCTCACTTGAATTAGGTAAAAAATGTAACCTTTAGATATCACCATGAATATCACTTGCTTACTTGTATCAAGACAAAATAAAAAATGTATTACACGTTTTTTAAAAATTGTTTGTTAACATGGACAAACGGTGCATAATCTAATTATGTGCTAATTTGCATAAATACCACAACATATCTAAACATTGGGTACAGCGTTTTTAAAACATTCAGAGATCCAGTCAGTCATTAATTCAAGGTCCACTCAACTGTCCACTCAACTGTCAACTCTCAACTGTCAACTTTCAACTGTCAACTGTCACTATAAGCTGTCCCTCAGGTAAGAAAAATGTCCTTTTGTTTTATCTATCTATCTATCTATCTATCTATCTATCTATCTATCTATCTATCTATCTATCTATCTATCTATCTATTGCAAAATAAGAGCCCTCAAAAATTCATAAATACGCTGTTGTGTCTATACATTCAGAATTGTTATTTTTTTTTAAATCCTAGTTTCCACAAACTAATTTCACCTCAGGTGGAGAGTACACCTTCTCACAGTGTCACCTGCTCCATTTCAGGACATTCTGATGTTGTTTTCCAAAATAAGAGCCCTTCAAAACTCATAAATGTGCTGTTGCAAAATAAGATGACGGTTAGATTGTTAGCGGCTAGATTGACAGACAGTGCATTTCGGGGTGGTGGCTGGCGGCTGGATTGACCACAGTGGAATATGGATGCGGACATGGCTAGGGAAAAGAAGCCAACTTGGCATGCCAATTTAGCGGAACTTGAGGTTGTATTTTTAGCGCCATGTCACATTGATCAATATGCCATTTCATGTTGCATTTTTATTAGCTAGTCACGACCATAGAAATCCCCACGATTGGTCATCTTTCGTCTAGGACAGCCCAAAATCGTACAATGTGTACCGGGCATTACGGAACGCACTGATGACATATGATGTCTGTAGAGCAGGGTGTGCGAAATGTTGACTTGCAGGAAGGACATCATATCATTGCATTTGGGCCGAATGCAATGATTGGACAAATATTTTTTGGTCCTGGGACTTCCACAGAAGATATACTGTATGTACTTGTTTTAATATTTAGAATTTTTAGACTACTTCTGTTATTGATTGCTATCAGGATGTGAAGAGAGTTTCAACCAGTATTAAAAAAAAAATGCCTACCCTACCTTTACTTGGTCATTTTATGTTAAGAAAACCCCATTTCCATCTTGTTTACATCTTTACAACCACAATAAAGTTGATGACGACAGAATTTGCGAAACACCTGCATGTTTTATTCAATCGCGTAGGAATGCCGGCCAGACCGCGTCACCTATGAACCACTCTATTTACACATGTGAATGTGTTTCTGAAATTATGCACAAAACGAAGAGGTGAGGAGGGAGGCTGTATAATCATATACATTTGGTGAAGATCGGGGCTGGTTGTCACACTTTTTACTCCAGTAAATGGTTTCTCATACTGTATGTAGGCAAATAGGCCATAACAAAAATTTTAAACCAAAAGCGGGTCATGTTGTGTCACAGTATATGGGGTATTTTATCACAATGGAACCTGCCATGTCAGGATATTGTTCTGGCGGTCCTGCACCTCGCTGCTCTGCATATCAATGTTCACTTTTTTTTCTTGTCCCCCAGACTCAGTTCAGTGTGTTTCTCCTGCAGGAGTTCTCAAGCAGGGAGAGGCCAGGATGGGCTTGCATACCAGGGGGAGAGTTTCAAGTTCATGTGCAAGATGACATGTTCCTGACCAAGTGGAAGAGCTGAGAAAAAAACGTGCGGTAACTAAGCCGAGAGGAGTCATCTGTATGCTGCTGTATCCTTAACAGCACATTGATTCGGAATGAGAGAAAAAGTGAACAAGAGAAGACGGGGAGTAAAATCCACCCCTTTGATTTCTCTTCACAGCTACTCTCCTCCTCTTTCCCTCCCACTAAGATATTCTGTCTGAAGCCACCCCCCTTTCTCTCTCTCGCTCCATCTCGATCTGTCCTGTATTCCTATCCTTCACTCTCTCCATACTATTAAACACCACTGTTCTTTCTTTTCCTAGCTCGTCTCTCATCGGGTCTTCTTTTAACGCACCGCTTTAAGAGCATCTAGTATTTCTGCTTCTCCCAACGGGTGGAGAAACTGGCTCAATGCGTCTCTCTCTCTCTCTCTCTCTCTCTCTCTCTCTCTCTCTCTCTCTCTCTCTCTCTCTCTCTCTCTCTCTCTCTCTCTCTCACACACACACACACACTGAGATAGCCTGTTTCTCATTGAGAGGCCCTTTTTTACTTGTAACACACGAGTCTTGCTCTCTTTACGGTGCAGGTTTCCCTCCCCCTTCCCTCTTCTCTACACTTATCCGTAAAGAAAGGAAGGAAGCGGAAGAGAGTGGTGTCTGTGAGGAGGAATGATGAAAAGGCAGAGAGAGCGAGGGAGAAAGAGAGAGAGAAGGAAGGAGGGGGTAAACGAAGAGAGCAGGACTGAGGAGAGTGGACTGGCAGAAACGTGAAATACGAGAGGGAGAAGAGTAAAGTAGGAGAGGAACCTGTAAGAGGAGAAACGAGGGATGGCTGACCTGGAAGTGGGCAAAATCGGGGGAAAGGAAGCCACCGTTCTTTTCCAACACTTGCTGGTATTTTGCTTTTCACTTTGCTTTTGTTTTGGTCATTTCTTGCCTTAATTTTTCATCTGTCTTATTCTGCTTCTTGTCATATTTTTTTTCATGCTAATATGCTCCAATATCTTTCCCGTTTTTTTTGTTAGCTTATAACTGCCCTTTCTGCTTCTTTGTGTGCAAAATTAACCATGTGTTTGTTTGGAGACTTTAAGTACTTTTCCTTCCTCTTCCATCACATTTTCATCCCTGCAGCGATCATGTTCACTCTGTTTTCTTGTGCGACACGTATTCGCTTTGGTTGTGTACTGTATGTCTGTTCGAGACTTTATTGTTAACATCATAGACTAATATCCATGACTTCTCCAAAAGGCTAAAATGAGGCCCGGTCAAGTTGATCGCATAAAAGGTTTAGTACTCACGGTTTGCATCAGTTAAATTAGTTCTGCACTGATGCACTTGTAGAGAGTGCGATCTTTATGCAAAGTCAATCCTGGCCTTCTCAGTTTGTGGCACTTTTGTTTCATCTGTATTGGTTTGAAATGTAGCGTAATTCCTTTATTGGGGTGTCCCCTCTTCTCTCTCCGTACCACGCTCCTCCCATCACCCCTCATCCCCGCTTTCTGTCTTCCTCCGTCTGCGCCCTTGCAAGAAGGTTTACCGCTGTAACGCTTGTTTATCAAACCAATGAATACAACGGTGAACAGTTTCTCTCTTTCTTTGTAAATCCTGTTCTTATAATTTTGTAACAGCATGCTATCCTGTCTTCTGTCTTTCCAATGTGTTTTATATCTCATGTCTGACTGCATACTTGTCTCCACGGTGATTATCCTCTACTGCCCTTAACCTGATGGTTCCTGCTAACCCGCCGACATATAAAAGCGTAATAGCAGTTTAGCAGTTAAAAACAGCCCTAAAATGATGTTTGCTTTCAACAAATTTATGGAGATGAATTTAAGAGCTTTTAGGTTTAGTTCCCTGTCCAGTTACTTTTTTTGTTTTATGTTCTTAAAAATGGTGTGTTTTTGTAAGTACTATGAGATTTATTTTTTATTTTTACAGTGTATCATTTAATCGCAAATGTACATTGCTTTTACTGCCTTAAAGCTTTAAAATCACAGATGACAATTCGGTTTAGTGATAAAGGTGAGTTGAGGTAGAAAATAATGGGAAAGACGCTTGAACAGGGTCTGTTTACACTTTATTCCTCAATCTGCACCATGAATCCATGTAAGAAATGAGAGAATGTAAAAAACTTTCTGAGCGAACGAAGTCCAATTGTCTACTAGGGGTCCAGGGCCCACTAGGGGGCCTCAGCAACCTTCTAGGGGAGCCTCAAGATAAGTTAATGATAAATTAAAATAAGAATATACAAAAAGCAAACAAAAAAACAAGATATTTCTTATTTTAATTATATTTTTGTCTATGAAGAACCAGATTTATAATGCTTATTGAAAATATGAATATATAAGGAAGACTCATTTTAAAAGTGTGATTTCTAGACCTGGAAAAATATAAAGGAATAAAATCTTATATTTAATATGCATTTCTTTTCTATTTATTCTATAAATGTAAAATGTCCTTATCCTTAATCCAACATGAACAACTGGAAAACAACTGGGCTTTGAAAACTGTTGAGTCAAAAATGTTGAGAACCACTGATCAAATGTCTGTCAGTTATGTACAGCATCACAGAGGGAGTTAGCTAGGCACCAGTAAGGGGGAAAATTGAGTTTTAGGGATATTTGTTCAACTGCCTGTTTTAGGTTATAGTGTCATACAGAATATGGATTATATTTGACCATCCCTGCTTCACTCACGTTCTCATGCTCTGAGTCAACCA